>NC_140975.1:57865814-57955814 GCF_056783735.1 Eptatretus burgeri | reverse complement strand
CCACCACTGAAGGTAGATGGAGGTTATGTTTTCACCCTTGTCTGTTTATCTGTGAGCAGGATATCTCAAAAAAAAAAAAATGTGACGAGGAGAAATTGATTAGATTTTGGGGAATACCAGATCTGGATCCTAAAATTAAGTGATTCTTCACCTTTGAGAGATGGGGTCAAAAAATGATATGTAGCACAATATCTCCAAAAGTTATGGAATGATTTGGATGAAACTTGTTCGACACGGGTGTGTGACAAAGACAAATCAATTATATTTTAGTTCAGATCTGGATCCAAATCCAGCCTATAAGTGGGGTATAGAACGTAAACTGTTCTGCCTGGTGGAGATATGTGCTCTACCGAGTGCCGTTCTATTTGTCATTGTGGATTTTTTTTTTCTGTTCCATTGAATTTCTATTTATCAGATCTTACCCAGGTCTAAACTGAATTTTTTTCCTCATTGCAGCAAATGAGGGTCAACACCTCTTGGGTGTTGTTGAATCTTGAAGCTACATTGGTTAGGCCTAGGTCACATTTGCCACGGCGTCCGTGGGGTCTCCAAAATCTGCGGCCACTAGCAATTATACGGCGGCCGCAGTATTTCCACGGTCACACAATGTAGCAGTCACATATGTTTTTATTTTTCGGGGAGCCGCACGGCGTATTTATAAATTGTGGAGACCGAAAACGTGGGGGTGCCGTACGGTCTTTGATTTGATGTCACACAGTGACCTTAGGGCGTCGCTGCGGCAGCCATAGAATTTTCAACGCAGACTCAAGGGGACCGCAGGGAGGCCCTAAGGCGTACGTGCGGCCAGATGGACGGTAACGAATGGGTGTATATATTGTTACGGTATTCGCGCCCGCCGGCGTGCTGACGGCCACGTAACTCGAATCGCGGCACGTCGCCCACCGGACGGACAATCCAGTCGTGACCCTCTCGGACTAACGCCGGGAACCAGTCACGGGTGGACCTTTCGGTCTCACCGCGATCGAGCCAATCAGCCCCCGCGTGGGATAGGGTTGCTCGCCAAATTCGACCTACCTAAGTACCCACGCGGAGGGTAGACCGGGCGATCGCACCTCGCCGCAGGTCGACTTCGGACACGGGCCACTAAAGCGACCCGTTCCGTACTATCAGAATAACCGAGCGGTGTTATCGTCGACCTCGACGGTTCGATTAATTATCGGGCGTATTCAGCCCACTAGCAACCCTTTACGTGAAGCAAGATGGGGATTCAATAGAGGAAAAGACTAAGCGAAGCGGGAAACAGTTCAACACAAAGCACATTTATTTGCGGCACACGGGAGCACACATATACAATTCCACTTCACAGACGGCGCCGACAACACATACCCAAAACCAAGGAAAAGAATACCCTCAAGGATGAGGCGGGCCTGAGGCCGAGACCGGGTCGCGCCTACCCGTCTGGTGATGAGACGCGGAGCGGCGATGGCGCCTCAACTCCGCGGGCCTCGCGGACAGTGTCTGGCAGGGGGTGGGAAAGGGGCCCCCTTGGTCGCACTATCTCAGCGCGGGGGGAAACAGGAGGGGGTTGCTGATGCTCGGGGTATAGAGGATTTTTATTATCCCGCGACGAGCGTATCCACCTCTGCCAGGTCGCGCTGTCGGCCTCCCTGGGGTGCAGCTCCCGACGCGAGCACCCCCTCGTCTGGTGTCGCTGCCTTTCCACAGCTCCGTCCCCTCCGTTCCGACTCCAACGCACACGACGACCAGCTCCTTCTTGCCAACTCCACCGCCCGCGAAGTCTTGACTCTCTGTTTCCGACTCTCCTACTCTCCTACTCTCCGCCTCTGGACTCTCCTACTCTCCGCCTCTGGACTCCCCTACTCTCCTACTCTCCGCCTCTGCACTCTCTGGACTGACGAACACGGTCCGTCCCCTTTTGCTCCGTCCCCTTTTGCTCCGTCCCCTTTTGCTCCGACTCCAACGCACACGACGACGACCAACTCCTTCTTGCTTCTTCTTCCCAACTCCACCGACTGCGAAGTCTTCACTCTCTCTCTCCTTGACTGACGAACGCGGTCGCTTATATCAGCCCCGTGGCTTCGCTCTCTCATCTTTGACCCCCTCCCTTCGACCTTTCACCTCGCTCCCCATTGGCCCGAGAAAAAGTGGGCGTGAAGGCTTTTTGATCCATAAATTTGCATATATCGATCGCCCTGGGGGCGGGGCCAATTCGCCCCTCGCTCACCGATTGGACGGCAAAAAGTGGGCGTGTGTCGTTTTTGATCCGTTTTTGAAGCACAAAATCCGTGATTTTGTACACGCTGTTCGGCGCGCGCCCTGCACGAGTCCAACACCGGTACCCACAGCGGGGCAAGAACGGTGGCGATGCGACAGTTGCGAGGTGTGACGGGAAGGTCGTGGCGGTTGTGGTGAAGCGGCGTTGTGGTTGGTGGTTGATGTTGTGGTTGTGGTGGTAATCATGGCGGTTGGTCCAAAATAAAGATAGCAAAAGAAAAACGGCTATCCTGAAGAGTCGCAGCACGCATAATTGACATGTATTCCCACTAGACAACGGGTTTGGGCCTAACTACACATGTACTTACCGAGATACCTCACCTAAGGGACCTGAATGGTGGTTTGCGAATTTGGTAACCACAACAATATATATATATATATATATATATATATATATATATATATATATATATATATATATATATATATATATATATATATATATATATATATATATATATATATATATATACACACACACACACACAAAAGTTATTTTTTTACTGAAATAAAAATATTCCAGTATATATAACTGAATATACTATAACTATAATATACCGTGGTGCCCCCAGAATCCGAACGTCCCATTGTTTGAACAAATTGGAATCCGAACAATTTTTTCGAGAAAATTTTGCCCTAAAAACCTAATACATTTAAAAAAACCGAACACAACGTAGCGTTCATGTTCGTTCACGTGTCTCCCCCACCTGTTCGAGCCGCATCTTCACGCTTTGTTCATTCAGTTCGTCGGTGGAAGTCCTTGTGAAAGCATCTCTCGTGTGTCGATCGATACTTTAGGCCTCAGTCACATTTGCTCTACAGCGAGGATACGGCGGCCGTACGCCCTCTGAATTGACAGAAACGTGCGGCGGCCGCAGAGAAACTGAGGTGGCTTCAGGGTGGCCCTACACCGTATGGCTATATTTTACAGGTCGTAAGGTCGCCGTGGAATTATAACGCGGAGTTATAACTTTTTTCATTTCTGCGTTCACCGTAGAAATTCGACAAGCCGAAACAAAAGAACTGGTATAAAAAAAATTAACCCATTCGTTACCGTCCATCTGGCCCCACGTTCGGCTTAGGGTCCCCCTGCGGTCGCCTTACGGGCACCTTGCATCTGCCTTGAAAATTCTATGGCCGGCGCAGGAACGCCCTAAGGTCACCGTGCGACATCAAATCAAAGACCGTACGGCACACCCATGTTTTCGGTCTCCACAATTTATAAATACGCCGTGCGGCTACCCGAAAAAATAATGAGGACAAATGTGTCCAAGAGCAGCGTCCAAAACCTAAAGGTTTTGTCGGCTAAAAAAAAAAAATTAACTTTTTTTTTTTTTTTTTTTTTAAACAACAACTGCCGATATTTCGTCACGTGCCTTCATTAAGTCAATAGCGAAACCCGTCATAATGTATTTACGAAATTACAATACGATAAATGGAATAATCTTTAAATAGGAACGTCAACTTTTCGAAACTTTAAAACAAATGTCCGAATATATTTAAAAGTTCATGATAGATGCTCTCAAAAGGCACCGTCGATGTGAAGATGTGTACATGTGCTCAGTATTTAAGGCGATCCGGATCTTGTATATACAAGAGCCGAGTCCGAGAGATTAAGGTTTTGTCTTCACAAGAAGAAGAACAACAACAACAACGCCGATCTCTCTATGAGCCGCGCTCGCTACGCGAGACGCTGCTAAAAACATGTGACTGCTACATTGTGTGACCGTGGAAATACTGCGGCCGCTTTATAATTGCTAGTGCCCGTACATTTTGTAGACCCTCCGGCCGCCGAGCCAAATGTGACTGAGGCCTCACCTCATGTTTTCACCTTCATTTGTGATGTTTGTTTTTTTAATCATCTTGCGTTTTAATTAATAACAAAAAAAGCAATCCGATCACGTGGTGTGACGGACTGTCTGGCAAGGATTGAATTTCACAGCAAAACCAGTTGTAATTTGGAATATCCATGATTACGTCAGCCCGATGCGTTTGATGAAAGTGATTGTGGTTCTGCGGGCATCATGTTTGATGAGCTGCCCTGGGGGCAGCGCTCTCGCAGAGTGCGCGAGCGATCGGAACCCAGGCCGGAGCATGAGCCTGTGTGGACCTTTGGATGTGGTGATTGTACCAGTTTACATACAATACACCGCCACCGAAGGTCATTTACTCATCTTATTTTATCTTAAACATGGGGAATTTCAGTTTAAAGTGTCTTGAAAGTGGGTTTTCTTTGGGTCCACGAACGGATTAATTCACTCCATTATTTCTTATTGGGAAAATATTTTTGGAATCCGAACTTTTTGCAATCCGAACAGCCTCCTGGAACGAATTAAATTGGGATTCTGGGGGCACCACGGTATAGGCAAACACCTATACTCCGATGTCTAGCGGTAGCGCACGGTCGACGCAGACTGCCACGGAGGCCGTACGTGGGTGCACAGCGGGCGTAGGGGAACCGTGCGTCGACCCTGCGTTGCCCACAGGTAGTCACACAGACCGCAAGGCCACCGTATGGCGGCCGCCATAATTTTTTGGGGGTTGGGAAAATTCATTTTTCATTGAGAAGAGCTTACGGCAGCCACACGAATAACGCAAGCCCACCGTACACCCTACGTACAGTCGACGTGGAACACATCTACGTCATAGCTTGGCTTGTCGAATTGCTACGTCGAGCGTATAAATGAAAAAAGTTATAATTCCACGGCAACCCTACGGCCTGTAAAATATAGCCAAATGGCGTCGGGCCTCCCTGAGGCCCCCTCAGTTTCTCTGCGGCCGCCGCACGTTTCTGTCAATTCAGAGGACGTACGGCCGCCGTATCCTCGCCATAGAGCAAATGTGACCTAGGCCTTAATGTTATGTTTGCCCAATTCATATCCGGTGAGTCGTGTCAACGCAACCGTAACGGTCGATCATGCCACGTTCTTTCCTGCTGGATTATGTGTCCGATGCCCTGATTTTGTACAAATTTTAAGTCCGAATTGGCCTGGCATTGCACCGATTAGGCATCGCACATCTTATGCTATTTAGGCCAAGCAAGCCTGATGCGTGATGCATTTCGGGTGTGCATTGTTGAGAACCCCAGCCAATTATCCCTCAATGTGTCTTTCTTATAATTGCCAAGGAGAACCATCACAGCCAAAATTCACCCTGTGACCAAGTAGGATTAATTACAAATGGAATGGGGAGGGGAATATACAAGAAGCAATAAGTATGTAATAAATAAATAATCTAGAACGGGCACTCGGTAGAGCGCATACCTTCGCCGCCGCAACTTTTTTCCGGGCACATTTGAAAAACGTCATTTTAAAACGTCCATGACGTCACAACCGTCAATCCGATTGACGTCAAATTTGGTGTGTAACCTCCTTGAAGGCAGTCCAACAAAATGGAATGATAAACACTGAAAAATAAAAAAGTTGAAAAATGATGTCATCTTTTGACGTCATCTTTTGACGCACTTCCGGGGACGTCACGTCCAATCGGGGACTACCATTCTGAAAGCTCGTAGTTCACTGAACGTTTTAACGTTGGTTTCATGTCAATAGCTCTATTAGATCTGAAGCTATGCCTACAAGTATATTTTGACCTTGAGTGTGACCTTGATCTTGACTACAGAGTTAATTGGCAAAACCTGTACATCAATAAACAGATATTTTGGTACTGATCCTAATGCCTGGATTTGGGAGACTTTGCTTTATAAATTATATAGATATTTGATTGTAAAATATCAGGACATTTTAGCCACAATTGAAAAACGTCATGCTCAAACGTCAATAACGTCATAACGGTCAGTCCGATCGAAGTCAAATTTGGTGTGTGACATCCTTAAGGTAAGTCCTCCAAAACGGTATGATCAAAACTGATGAGATCGAAAATTGAAAATTTACGTCATCTTGTGACGTCATTTTGACACACTTCCGATGACGTTACGTCAAATCCGACACTACATATCCGAAAGGTATCTCGTCATGGAACAATATGGCGGTAGTTGCATGTCGATAGCTGTATTATGAAAGAAGTTATGCTCAAAAGAGTGTTTATGACCTTGACCTTTGACCCGATCGCTCCCAAAATCTAATCAAATCATCCTTGGATACTCACGAATCATCCCACCAAATTTCATGCAATTCGGTTTAATACTTTCTGAGTTATGCGAATAACAAACAAACACACATATTCACAAATAAATAAATACACAGCGACCAAAACATAACCTTTCGCAGAATGCGAAGGTAATGATAACGATACCCCTATCGTGTGCACAGCACGATAACATGCCCATAGACCAAACTCACGAACGAGATTCCTTAATTATTCTATGCCTTAGGGCTCAATCAGACATACCATTTGGGAGAGATAAAGTGGGAATGACAAGAAAGAGAGTTCTGGTAAACCTCATTGAGCTTGCCAGATATTCAAGATCCAGTCCCAGCTTGCTTGGGCAAGGCTGACCTGCTGCTATACACATCACCCTGATTTGTGAGGAGATGATAGGGCGTGGCTCTGACCGGATCGTAGTGGCGAGGAACACAGTTTCTCCCATGCCCATTCCGGGTAGCTCCTCCCTTTGCCTTTGCACCTGCTTTTGTAGCCTCAGACCCATGCCTTGCGTCCCTTCCCTCTCACCATTGGCCGTGCTTCAGTCTGGTGGACGGAGCGTACTCACCGTGACTTCTCACCCCTATTCCTAATATGGCACAGCCAAGTTGTATAGCTTCAAGTTGTGATGGTCTAACAGCATTTCCTGCCAACATTTATGCCTCGAGGCTTAAAGAAATGCTAAAGTCACATCAGTGACAGATTATAGAGAATAAAACCGAAAAGGTGGGGTCAAAAGGTTTGGTAATTTAATATACACGTTGGGATGGGTGCACGTCTTCTAACTGGATATTTATGCAACATATATCTAATAGCAGGATTAATTTATTTACGCTTACTCTAGAGTCTAGACATTCACTGTAAGGGGGAACCCAAATTCTCAGACCAGCTTGACTAATATCTCCCTTGAATACCCACAAAATAGATATGATGTGTCTTTTTCCGATTTCTGAACTATAAAGGTAATTTTTTTTTTAATTATAAGTGAATCCTCTTCATGATTAGCCATGATTTCACACCAGGAAGTAGACCACCATATCTGTACTGTATACGGGTTACATTGAGGTGTGATTTGACTCAAATGGCGAATACTTTCGAATTTCTACAAATATGCCGAGTCGATACATCTGGTGTTTGTACAGTAATATAAACCAAGATGGTTTTATGCTACAATGGCTCAAATATCTGAGGGTTGCCAGAAATTGGACGAGGTTTCTCCGAAATACCTGCGTGCGGATCAGGCCTACAAAATGTTTGCTTTTGTGCTCAGAACATTTTACAGAGCTTTAAAAAATATCTATTTACCACCATCGGCTATCTTTTTATAGTGGAGAGAAAGTATGTATCCTCTACTCTTCTGAAAGAATTTGACCAAGGATGCTAAATTGTTAAGGGTCTTCCTCCTTACCCCCCCCCAGCACCACTCACCCTCCACAATCCCCCATCAACCACCACCCTCACAATACCCACCACCACCCCACACCCTCAATCCATAATCCCATGTCAATAATCACCTCCACATCCCACACCCTGCTCCACCATCCCCCCACAATGTCCCATCAACCATCGCCCACACAATACCTACCATAATCCCATGTCAATAATCACCTCCACATCCCACACCCTGCTCCACCATCCCCCCACAATGTCCCATCAACCATCGCCCACACAATACCTACCATCATCCCACATCACCCATCAACAATACTGAGAACCTTCAAAGTTTATAATGACGGTGGAATCGGTATCGGAATCCAAGCTCGAAATGCACGGTTTCTCAATGTAAAGCCACCATTCAAATCGCTTTGTAAGCAGCAAAAACATTTCAATTTTTTTTTCCTTGAAATTAGACTGTGATTAATGCTTTCAATAGTTTTCAGAAAAAAAAATTTGCGTTTGGGTTCCCCTTTAAAGAAACAACTGCTGTATTCTAAGCAATATTAAACCTTCGGACCATTTCCACAATATAAACCAAAAAGGTGTTTTATTTGTTTATTTATTTATTTTTGCTAGGGAGCAGGCACATGCTGACAAGAAGCAGGAGCAGCGCAAGAATGTTGTGAAGAAGCAGAAAGGTGAATGGACCGAAAGGCTTCCCGGAACATCTGGGATGGGGAGTGAGGGAAGCGAGGTGGATGAAGATATGCCAGCAAAACGGCAGAAACCAAACCCAGCTGCAGAGGCAGAACAAAATGCTTGTACGGTGTTTGTGGGCAACCTACCAGTGTCTTGCAAGAAGCAGGTATCGTGCTCAAGGATACTTTGAGGAACTTTTGCATGGAAGGATGCCATTTGGCCAATAATGTCTGTCTGTGCCATATCAACACCACATCAATTTAATCTATCAGTTTAATGACTTGGTTTCTTTGTGGGGGCAGAGGATTGCTGAGAACACTAGGAAAGATACACTGGGAAAGGTACACTGAGGTTGTGTGTGCGATCAAGATCGGGTTATTTCGGCTTTCGTAACCCATCGAGAAGATTGATGTTTAAAGTTGTAACAAAATTAATCAGAGCAAGTACCACACTCGAATGGCCTCATTTCCTTGTTTGAGGCCAGTTTCTTGATTTTTCAGACATGCAAACACATGGCCAGACAGAGAATTACCTTGTGGAGGTGGGGTGGGAGGAGGTTGGTGGTGCCCATGACCTGACCCTGGGTACCCACAGCACATATGCAAAATCTGGTGGAGCTTATCCCAGTCGTCTTTTTCTTTGATTTTTTCAGACTTTCACATACATACTGTCATGTCCACGCTGGTTAAGTTAATTACCCCGACCCAATTGTCATGGTCGGGGCGGTCAACACCGACCTGGATGGATAGCTGAACAGTTATACCTTGGAGGCGAACATGTAATCCTTGGAGATTAGAGCGCGCAGGAAGGAGGGCGGCTAATGCGTGTACTTGAGGCGTTCACTGGGACGGTAGCACAAGGATTTGTACTCTAACCCACAATGAATAGACAGACACAAGGAAATTTAATAGATAAGGGTTTAATGAATATTAATCAAATATTTATAATGGAAATAAATCAAAGCATGAGTTAATGAAACGTGAGGTAAATTCAAGCCTCAAGTTGAGACGCCTCCATACACAGCTACAAAAACAGACAAGGGGAAAGATAAAATAAATGGAAATCCCTCCCTTTGTTCTGACACTTGACATTCTGACACCTGATGCGGTGAAGGTAATCCGATCGGCCAAAAGCATTAATGACTAGAGATGGACTAAATGTGCCCAATTAAACAATGTGCGGATGGAGAGGCATGCAGACGGACCGAGGGATGACCAACTGGCTGCGGGGGTGAACGTAAGACTGATGAAGGAGGGATTGTTTAAATGAGGTTTGGTGAAGGTGGATACTGGGGGATTGAGAAAGGCAGAGGGGATTGTTGGAACAGACTGATGGGGTGAAGGAGGGATTGTAAGTAGCAGAGGGTTTGGAATTGTTGGAACGGTGGGGTGTGTACAAGCCCCCATACTTTTCAGCACTTGTATGGACTGGATTCTGATGAGGATGTTGGCGAGATCAAGCTGCGGTGCATCGTTTGGGAATGTCAAGATCTCTGACCTTGATTTTGCAGATGATGCAGTCATCTTTGTGGAGACTTTAGATATCCTTTTGGGGGCCCTCGAGGTGCTGAATGAGCAGTTGGAGCCACTGGGGTTATGGGTTTCCTGGGTCAAAACTAAGATACAGGCTTTCAATGACATCTTGGATGCTGCTATCTTGTCTGCACCTGTTTGTGGTGAGGATGTTGAGGTCATGGAGAGTTTCACTTACCTTGGGAGTGATATTCATGTCTCTGCTGGCTGTGAGGCATTGGTCAACAAACGTCTGGGTCGGGCCTGGGGAGTCGTGGATTCACTGGATCATGGGGTGTGGCACTGCCGGTATCTGTGCGGGAGGACAAAAGTCCGAGTCTTCAGGTCCTTGGTGCTTCCAGTCTTGCTCTGCAGATGTGAGACTTTGACTCTGACAAGGGATCTGAGACAGAGACTTGATTCCTTTGGTACGAGGTCTCTTCGGTGAATCCTTTGCTCTAGCTGGTCGGACTTTGTGTCCAACGAGTGGTTGCTGTAAGGGACTCAAATGAGATTTGTTACCTGCATAGTCCGTGAGTGTCAGCTGCGGCTGTATGGACATGTGGCTCGTTTTCCTGACGCTGATCCTGCTCACCAGATTCTCTCAGTGGAGGGAGCCTCTTGGGTGGAGGAGGCCAATGGGCCGACCACGTGTCTCGTGGTTGCAGTAGGTTGATCAGCATCTCAAGGAGATGAGGATGGGCCAGGCATCTGCCTGGGGGATGGCCAGATGGAGGCCCCTGGAGTTCCGGTGGAAAGTGGATGCAGCTACACGCTGCTCCGGTGCATGCTCCCATACCTGATCTAACCTGACAGCTGCTGGAGGGGTGGTTAGAATTGTTAATTCCGCCGGTCTCTTTTTAGAGAACATCACCAATTTTATTCGCCACTCCCCCCCCCCCGGGATTTGCCATTAAATCAGTGCCAAAATGGTTTCTCCCATGCTAAATCTGCAATGGCCAGTCACCACACCAAACATGTTCTTGTAGAATAAGTTTATTTGAAGAAGGCACAGGGTGACGAAAATGGAGAACCCTGGGACAAAATCTCGACTTGCATGAAAATGGACAGAGAAATATAGTACATGTAATCCGATATAACGAAAACCCACTTGATACACGAAATGTAATCGAATCAAAATGGTCATGAGTGCACAACAGTGGGTGCCAGGCGAGGTCTTTTGGGCAGACATTATGGCGATAACTTATCGAGGATACACCAAGTAAATAAATGTGCAGTAAATGTAAGGTGGTAGTGAATACTCTGATTTTACACCACACACGAGGGTGATTGCAGTAAACTGCTCCAGTACATGATGCATGACCCCCCCCCCCCAAAAAAAAAACACTTGTAATAAATGTCCTGGAAAACCCTTGGAAATTTGGTTTTCCATACAAACATTGCACATCAAAAACGCTACACGTGCGCATGAATCGCAGCTTATTTGGCTTCTGGGAGGAAGAAGAGCAAATTTCCTGCGAAAATAAGACTCGTTACATATTTGAGCTCGTAATTTTGAAGTAATAAAAAAAGAAATGAATGTTAATAGCAGTTGGTGAACTGTGTGTATTGAAGTGATCTGAGTTGCCATTGTGCTAAATTAAATACCGTTGACTGGCACATGTGTATGATCATTGGTCTGTATAATTTGTACATTGCTCGATCAGAAATCGTGTGCATTTTCAAGAAAGATGACCCAGTGGCTCCAAATTTTTTTTTTAAGTCGATGGTCTAGGCTTGTGGAAGAGTTAGGACACAGAACAGACCAGGACACAACATAACAAGTGGAAACGCCAATAGCAGGGTGGAGGTAGAAGGTAGACGTAGACAGACAAACAAGGGATGCAAGTAATGATGAAGGTTAGGGGAAGAACGCAAGGGGAAGACAAGATGGATATGTCAGAAAAATTTTGGGATGGGTGGGTAGTTTAAAGGGTGTGGAGAAGATCATGGCTTGAGATGAGGGATGACCTGATATGGTGGTGAACAGCCTTCTTGAAGACCGGGAGAGAATAATGAGATTGAAGATGGTGTGGAAGGTCGTTCCACAGGTGAGAAAAGAGAGGAATAAATGAGTTTAGGTGAGCACTGGTTCTGGAATTAGGCAGTTTCACGAGAAGGGGGTTGCTGGTCGACCACGTGCATCCTGCAGATACTTTGGGAGTGGGGGGGGGGAGAGCACGAAGAGGGCAGAGGGTGCAAGACCAGAAATGAGGCGGAATAGAATGGAGAGACTGCTGACCTGGTGACAGTGTCGAAGTGGTAGGCCCATAGACTCAGCTTTCTCGTGAGAGATTCCATTGATTTTGAAAGTCTTGGTTTCCACAGCGTCCAGTTGAGCAATATATTAGGCAGGGGAGCCAGCCCAAAGGGAAGAGCAATACTCCATTAACCTGCGGAAGAAAACCGTGTCGGTGGATAGGAGTTGAGGTGTGCAAAGGAAGGACTTTGCACGACGAAGGATGCCCAGTCGTCGTCTGGCTTTTGGAGGCCAACTTTGAAATGTGGCTTGCTCAAGAGAGATCATGGTTGAGAGTGAGACCCAAGAGTTTTTGTGACTGAACCTCTTTGAGATGGTTGTTGAGAAAGTAGATGGGAGGGTTTGCAGAATGGTTCTTGTGGGGAGGGGGGGGGGAAGAAATATAAATATATAGATATAGATATACACACATATGTCAGGAATGAAAGACATATTCCAAGTGTTTGACCAGTTTGTGATTTTTGTCAAGGTCTGAGGAGAGGAAAGAGGCTGCTGTCTGTCTGTCAGAAGGATGAATGATAAGGGATGTTGTGGTAGAGAATGGAGTAATCAGAAAAGAGATGGAGGATTTTCCAGTCAGTGAGATCATTGATGAATATTAGAAATAGGATTGGGCCGAGAACACTGCCTTGGGGTACTCCAGCCTTGACAGGGAGAGGAGAAAGAAAGGGATCCGTTGAGAGCCACATATTGGCTACGAAAGTGGAGGAAATCTGTAATCCAAGAGGGTGTGATCTTGGATTCCAAAGGTAGACAGTTTGTAGAGCAAGATGGGATGCCAGACTGTTGAAAGCTTGAGATATGTCCAAAGAGACTGACTGCCCTGAATTCAGGAATGATATTGAGGGCCTCCATCCATTGTTGGGAGAGTAGAAGTAGCATGTCCAAGGTAGAGTGACCAGGTCTGAATCTGAATTGATTATCTAAAATGAAGCTGTTGGAGAAAAGTAATGATTTTATGTCGAGTGCGATTATGGATTTCATGACCTTGCTGATGAATATTAAGTTATTGGTCTGTATTTAAAGGGATCCGTATTTTCATTTTTTTTACCCTCGTGAGGGTATTGCGTTTGGGTCCGTTTGTCTGTTTCTTTGTTTGTTTGTCTGCTCAGAACTTCAGCGTTTTTCTCCGTAACCGCTTGTTTGATTAAGACAAAATTTTCACCAAAGGTGAGATTGCTCATGTAGAATGTTTTAATCATAATGATGACATCATCAATCACGATTCGGCAGATATATACTGAACAAAAATATAAACGCACCAACCTAAATATCTAAGTCAAGATTGCCATTATGGGAAAATGGTCAAACCGATGATATGTTTGAGCAATGGTTCCTTTGTTTTGCTCAAGACAGATGTTCCCATTGAAATTGACCACTCTGAGTGTGTGGACTCACGTTGAGTAATCCTTCCCATGAGCACCATGGGGCTTGACAGAGTGATGGTCAGTGAGCGTGACCAGGACACAAACACTCCCTATAGCTTGCCCTATAAAAGGCCTCCCCAAAATGTGGACTGGTGCCAAATGTCAACATGCCACAGATGTCACAAATCTTGAGGGAGCGCGCCATTGGCATGCTGAATGCTGGGACGTCAGTACGGGCCGTTGCAGCACACTTCAATGTCCACCACTCCACCATTATCCGCCTGAGAACGCGCCTCAGAGAGACTGGAAGCACCGTGAACCGCCCACATGCCCGGCGACCACGTGTGACCACCGCCGGTCAGGATCGTCACATGAGGCTGCAACATCTCCGGGATCGACTCCGACCGGCCACGAGGACTGCCGATGAGACTGTCGGGCTGCATAACAGGCGCATTTCAGCCCAGACGGTGTGTAACCGCTTGAGGGAGGCCAACCTCCGAGCCCGCCGACCACACCGGGGACTCGACCTCACTGCAGTCCGGCGTCAGACCCGACTGAACTGGGCCAATGTTCACTTGCGCTGGACCCTCGCACGATGGAGGAGAGTGCTGTTCACCGATGAGTCGCGGTTCCAGCTGTATCGGGCTGATGGCGGACTCCGCGTCTGGCGTCGGGCTGGGGAGCGCTACACTGACGCCAATGTCCTTCGTCGGGTGTCACACGGTGGTGCCAGTGTTATGGTGTGGGCAGGCATATGCCATGGAGAGTGCACTCGGCTTCATTTCATTGAAGGCAACTTGAACGGGCAGCGGTACAGGGACGAGATACTCAGACCCATTGTCGTGCCGTTTGTGCGCCTTCACCATGTGACGTTTCAGCACGACAATGCTCGCCCCCATGTTGCCAGGATCTGCATGGACTTCCTCGGTGAGGAGGACATTGATGTCCTCGACTGGCCTCCATATTCTCCCGACATGTCGCCCATCGAGCACCTTTGGGACGTTCTTGATCGACGCGTGCGACAACGTTACGCAGTCCCAGAGAACGTCCACCAGCTCCGTGTGGCTCTCCAGGAGGAATGGGAAAACATCCCTCAGGCCACCATCGATAATCTGGTGATGTCCATGCGCCGGAGATGCACCGCTCTGCGCGACGCCAACGGTGGACACACCCGCTACTGACTGTGTGAACTCTGACAGTGACACCTCGGTTGTGTCGGCTGTTGTAGCGCAAAGACTGTCGCCAGAATTCTCAAGGAACTCTTTGAAATTTAATGCTCAATTGTCATGGATTCTATAACCAAATTGTTGTGAAGATTTAGTATTAATGAGTTCGAGGTAAAATAGTAACAATCGCTTGGTGCGTTTATATTTTTGCGCTTGGTGCGTTTATATTTTTGTTCAATATATATATATATATATATATATATATATATATATATATATATATATATATATATATATATATATATATATATATATATATATATATATATATATATATATATATATATATATACATATCTTCTTATTTCAGCTGCTCCCATTAGGGATCGCCACAGCGGATCATCCGTTATGATCCGCATACTGATTTGGCATAGGTTTTATGCCGGATGTCCTTCCTGACGCAACCCTGGTCGCCTCTTACAACACAGGGATAAGGATTGGGTTCGCCATGATTCCGGGCTGCCCTACACCATATATATATATATATATATATGTATATGTATATGTATATATATATATATATGTATATATGTATGTATGTATGTATGTATGTATGTATGTATGTATATATATATATATATATATATATATATATATATATATATATATATATATATATATATATATATATATATATATATATATATATATATATATATGTATATGTATATGTATATAACCTTCAAAAATCATCTTCTCTGAAGTGGCTGAACAGATCGAGGTGAAACTTTACAAGTATGACCACCTATCTACGAGGAACAAAAGAATCACACATATGATGACATTGGTCACATGGTTTGGCCTTGGTTACCCTAAAATCAATCAAAAAAATCTCCAGAATGGCTTGACATATCAAGGGGAAACTTCACACAAATGTTCCTTAAGCCATGGGTGTACAAGTTTAAGGAATAATTGAAGGGTCACATGGTTTGGCAGCCATATTGGATTTGAAGAAAAATATTAAATAATGTTTTCTCTGGAATCACTTTATCAATTGACGTGAAACTTCACATTTATGATGTAGTAGTGATGGGGAATACATGTTTTATATTCAACTTGAATGGACACATGGCCTGGCAGCCAGTATAATTTAATTCTTTGATATGGGTTCTTTTTGTTGTTTTGGTTTTATTGAATCCTATCCAGGTTCCTCCTGATGACTTCATATTTGCTTTTTTCCTTGTTCGAGTTCCTTCTGATTTCTCCAATGCAGGACTCCACCTATTTGGTCTTCCATTTGATTTGAATTGAATTTACTTTCGTCTCATTCTAAATTCAATTGAATCATGAATAATTTTTTAAAACGTCATTGGTCAGGGTCAGGTGTCTGATCAAAGCACGGTTGCATCACAGCGGGACGTCTTGGTACCTGGTCATCACTGCCAGCAGTTATAAACTGGCAGGTCTAATTATGTCTCTTGATAATTACATAACGCATCAGTACACAAACACCACACAAAATACACCACACCAAAGCAGTCCTGGCGAGAGTCTGCAATCTCTGATTGCTCTTTTTCTTGTTATCTTCTTCTTGATTGCTGTTATTACTCCTGCCACCGAAGGTGAAGGAGGTTATGTTTTCATTCCTCTCTGTCTGTCTGTCTGTTTGTCTGTCTATGTGCAGGATATCTCAAAGCATTGTGGACGGATCTTGATGACATTTGGTGGGCAGGTTGGGTGTGTGACAAGGACGCACGGATTAGATTTTGGTGAAGATCCAGATCAGGATCCAACCACTCGAATTTTTTAATGATTCTTCACCATTGAGAGATGGAGCCAAAAATGATATATATATATATATATATATATATATATATATATATATATATATATATATATATATATATATATATATATATATATATATATATATATATATTGCATGTTATCTCAAAAAGCTGTGGACGGATTCATATGAAACTTGGTGGACAGCTTGGGTGTGTGACCATGACAAATTGATTCAACTTTGAAGATCCGAATCCGGATCTGGATACGATAATTATTTAATTCTTAAAGTTATTCTTCACAATTGAGAGATCGGGCAAAAAACGATATACAGCACGATATTTCAAAAATGTATCGGGCCAGTTATGTTCCTGTGGATCAGGTGTTATGTGGCAGAGGTATGCGCTCAACCGAGTGCCCTTCTCATCTAATGCTGTGATGTTGGCTGATTTCCAAGCAGACGGAAGATGATTGAGGGTAAATGACAGTGTAAAAAGTTCAAGAGCAGCAGAGCAGTGTTTTTTTTTTTTTTTGGACACATGAACTGATGCCGTCCTGTCCAGTTGCAGAGTCAGGCTCGAGGATTGCTGGAAACTTTCCACCACCTCAGGTGCAAAAGACACAAATCCAGGAGCAATTTGGGTATGGCTGGGAAGGGTGGGCAGAGAGAGACAGGGACAGCCAGACAGACAGACAGACGCAATATTTTGAAGCAAACACAGAATTTCTTCGCTACTGTCCTAACTCTCCTCTTCTTTACCCTCAGGCTGTGGCTCTTCGTCCTACCATTCTGCTGAAAAAGTCTTCTGTTCTTATTTTGTCTCTACCCTTCATTATCTTCAATATTTATATTGAATCCCCTTCTAATTTATATTGAATCCCTTAATGTCTAAAGTCCTGTTTCCTTCAGCCGTTCCACAGAGCGAATTGAGCCAATCCCAGAATGAAGTTAAAGCAGTTGAGTGAATTTTCTTTTTTTTGGCAAATGATGAATTCATTGGAGATAAAATAATGAAAAAAAATACCTGCATGGACAGTCTTTAATGAAGAAAGTGTCTTTTAAAAATTTTTTTTTGCAGCAATTCTTATTGTAAGCAGTTTGGATCAGTTATGTTTTAATTTCTTTATTTCTTCTTTTTAAGGTATACGCACAAAAGGAATGAATTTGCATAAGCCAAGCAAGGAAATAAAATGTATTCAATGTTAGAGGATGTTTGGTTGTGCACCAGACGTGAATAAATTATCGAGCGAGTGAATTAAAAAATTATTATTATTTTTTTTTTTTTGCTCGTCATGATAAATTTGCTTTCGGCATGACCCTGTGATGATAAATATACCATGTGTTCATACAATGGCATCCACCACATCAGAAAAACCTGCAAAAAGAGGATATTGTCTTAAATGTAGCATCATAAAGTGCCATACAACAAGTCTTTGGAGTACAAGGACAACGAATTGAAGGAAAACGTATGGCAGAAATTTTCAGAGAAATTCCTTTGGGTCGTATAGGCATTATTTCTATTACCCACATTACATCTTTGTGTTTTCTCATGAAGTCCGTATAGACCGATAATTTTTGGAAGGGACTTCATGGGGAAAACCAGCTTGTCAATCATACATTTTTCATAGTCAGCATGCAGGCATTTTACATGTGACAATTCGCTGTTTCGCCAGGGAAGAAAAGATTGGAAAATTCATTAGTCTCTGGCGTGCATCGACATTTACCATCGGATTCTGCTTCACAATCTCCGACGTTTATCGTGTTTGACTTTACCAGCATCTATATTTCTTTCTCTTTGCTTCACTCTATTTATTTATTTTTTCCTACATTTTCTTTTACCCCTTGCTTCAAAAAAATGATCATACCAAAAGTCATATCAAAGACCTTAAAAATGGTACGTGCATGCTGCTTCCTTGCTTGATGTTCAGCGTTTAAAAGGAAAGGGCACTGACAATCCTCATGGTTTGGTATCTATTCGGAGGAGGAAATTCCTCCATAGGAAATGCCCCACTGATTGGTGTGAAAAGCGGCACCATTGTTGTGACATCGCTGGTACCGAGTGTTCCCCGGGAATTAACAGCACTCGAGTTTGTTTGTCTCATCTAACGATCTTGTGTTGTCACGTATGTTCGTCTGTATGTCTGTGTGAGGCAGCTCCACTATGAGCCTAAGATCATGTGGGTTGGGGGGGGGGGTGGGAAGAAAAACAAAAAAAACTGAGCATTTAATAATGCAGAGCCTTGATGTGGTTGGTACATATATACATATATACATATATATATATATATATATATAATATTGTTACGTTTGAGGGGGGGGTATGCATTCAAAGGGTAATTAGGATGTTTAATTAGGTATGCCATGCTGTTCGAGTTTACCAGGATCTTGATGTAATAAGTAGCAATTCAGTGGTGATAAGTTGTCTAGTAAATGTTCATTTCTTCAAGGGGGAAATGATAATTTTCACGTAATTAGATAGGGACACGGGATAGGGTAAGTGTGTCTGCGTAAACCCCTTTTAGTAGTCCCGGGAGGCTGGCCGTGACGTCACAGGACAGGGCTGCGGATGGCTCCGCCCCGTGATCGCGATTGGCGGAAGGCGACGGCGGTGGGCCAATAAAACGGCTCGATTGGAAGTGACGAGGACGGGAGGATAAAAAGGTTCTGTTCGGGGTCGAAAAGGAAGAGGAAGAAGATCGGGACAAAAAGATCGTGTTTTTTTGGTGTGGAGGCTGTTGCGCGGGAAGCGTACTTGTTGTTGTGCTGATTCGATCGTGTTCTTCATCGTGTCTTGGAGCCTTGCTGAGCCTCGTGCCTCACCTTGGTTGGCTCTGGGGTTCTGCTGACTCGGAGTACGGGGTCGAACGGCGGGCGGACCTGCCTCCCTCTCTTGCTCGCAACTTGGCGCCAGAGCTGGTTCCCTGGTGGCTGTGAGCGGACTTGGGCCAGGACCAGGAGGTCGACAGCACCACGGTTTCTCCTGCCCCCCTGACGAGAGCAAGGCCAGCTCGTCCGACGCCGATCCAGGGACAGTTGCGTCCACACCACGGTCCAGCCTGACCACCAGAAGTAGCTACGTTGTGTGTGTGTGTGTTTGTGTGTTTGTGTGTTTGTGTGTTTGTGTGTTTGTGTGTTTGTGTGTTTGTGTGTTTGTGTGTTTGTGTGTTTGTGTGTTTGTGTGTTTGTGTGTTTGTGTGTGTGTGTGTACTTGGCGCCTTAGAGGGTTTGAGAATTGTATATTCATTGGAATTGTCTGTGTTTTCCCCACGCCCGATCCCACACCATCCCGTCGAATCGCCCCGGATCCCTCTTCTTGCCGAGTCTTGTTATTTCTGGTTAATAATAAAAACAAATAAACATCATCAACTCAGTGAAAAGTGACTCGTGCCACCTTCCTCGTCCCGTTTGCGGTAGAGCGATTAGAACCGCCATGTTTGGGTTATAAATAAATAAACCGCCTCCATCGTTTCGGCTCATTCTACGTTGGCGGGACTGTTCAAGTCCCGTGGACGTCACAATATATATATATATATATATATATATATATATATATATATATATATATATATATATATATATATATATATATATACATATATATATATATATATACACACACACAGCTCTGGAAAAAAAATAAGAGACCACTCCAAAAAATTTTTAAATCAGCATTTCTACATGTATGGCAGCCATTCCATTCCAGTGTCTGTTGAATTCCAACACAGGCACACCTCATTCTACTTAGTGAGGTACTGATAAGGTGATCGGCTGAACCGAATCTTATGTAACAAGGAAAAGTATAAAAACCACTGCTGTGGTCATCACTATCCTCTTGCAATAGGACTAGCTGGATGGCAAAAACAGTGCTAGTAGTACCTCAAAAGTAATTGGAATTTAAAAAATAACTTTTGACCATGCCAAAAGAGTTGAAAAGAAAAGTTTTGAGTGAGGAAAAGAAGGGTTCAATTCTGGCTTTACTGGCAGAGGGATACCGTGAGCATCACGTTGCTTCCATCCTTAAAATTTCAAAGACGGCGGTTCATAAGAACAAGGTCAAGCAGCAGACATTGGGGACAACAAAGCTTCAGACTGGCAGAGGGTGAAAATGACTTTCCACTGACCGGGATGACAGCCAACTCATTCGAATGTCACTCAACAACCGTAGGATGACATCAAGTGACTTACAAAAGGAATCGCAAACGGCAGCTGGGGTGAAGTGCATGGCAAGGACGGTTCGAAACAGGCTCCTTGGGGCAGGGCTGAAGTGCAAAGCTTGAAAAAAGCCCTTCATCAATGAGAAGCAAAGAAGAGCCAGGTTGAGGTTTGCAAAAGACCATTATTATTGGACCGTAGAGGACTGGAGTAAGGTCATCTTCTCTGATGAGTCCAATTTTCAGCTTTGCCCAACACCTGGTCGTCTAATGGTTAGACGGAGAACTGGAGAGGCCTACAAACCACAGTGTCTCGCACACACTGTGAAATTTGGTGAAGGATCGGTGATGATCTGGGGGTGCTTCAGCAAGGCTGGAATCGGGCAGATTTGTCTTTGTGAAGGACTCGTGAATCAAGCCACGTACAAGGTTGTCCTGGAAGAACACTTGCTTCCTTCTGCTCTGACAATGTTCCCCAACTCTGAGGATTGGTTTTTCCAGCAGGACAATGCTCCATGCCACACAGCCAGGTCAATCAAGGTGTAGATGGAGGACCATCAGATCAAGACCCTGTCATGGCCAGCCCAATCTCCAGACCTGAACCCCATTGAAAACCTCTGGAATGTGATCAAGAGGAAGATGGATGGTCACAAGCCATCAAACAAAGCCGAACTGCTTGAATTTTTGCGCCAGGAGCGGCATAAAGTCATCCAACAGCAATGTGAAAGACTGGTGGAGAGCATGCCAAGACGCATGAAAGCTGTGATTGAAAATCGGTTATTCCACAAAATATTGATTTCTGAACTCTTCCCAAGTTAAAACATTAGTATTGTGTTGTTTAAAAATGAATATGAACTTGTTTTGTTTGAATTATTTGAGGTCTGAAAACACTGAATCTTTGTTGTTATTTTGACCAGTTGTCATTTTCTGCAAATAAATGCTCTAAATGACTATTTTTATTCGGAATTTGGGAGAAATGTTGTCAGTAGTTTACAGAATAAAACAAAAATGTTCATTTTACTCAAATGCATACCTATAAATAATAAAACCAGAAAAACTGATAATTTTGCAGTAGTCTTAATTTTTTCCAGAGAGATATATATATATATATATATATATATATATATATATATATATATATATATATATATATATATATATATATATATATATATATGAGCCTGGTGTTGGCGCAGTGGTTAGGGCAGCGGCTTGGGATCCAAGAGGTCCTGAGTTCAAGCCCCGTTGGGCCACTGAATTAATACACCAGGGGGTTGACTCAGCCTGTCATCCTTCCGAGGTCGGCGAAATGAGTACCAGTGTACTGGGCCGGTGTATACCCCGGTTAAAATAGGTGTACCATATCCCTGTGTCGTAAGAGGCGACCAGGGTTGCGTCAGGAAGGGCATCCGGCGTAAAACATGTGCCAAATCACTATGCGGATCATATGGATGATCCGCTGTGGCGACCCCTAACGGGAGCAGCCGAAAGAAGAAGAAGAAGAAGATGTGTATATATATACTGTATATATAAAGTTGAATCTGAGAATGCACTGTATGTATTGCAGATCTGTGTATACACACACGGGTACACACACACTCGCTGATGCACAGACCTATTGCAATAGCCTCTCCCTTTGGGGATGGCTAATGAGTATGTTGATCTCAGTCCTTTAATGGAGCACGTCATGTTAAACTGTCCAATACAAACTGATTTGTCTTCCATCAAGTTACCTCAAGTAATGTGAAGCACTTTTAACTTTCTGAGATTTTAGCGATAAATATTTATGGTGACATGGGAGATGGAGGCTTGCATGTACACAGGTGACATTTCCTTTATCTCTGCATCTCCAGCACTGGTGACGTATCTTTATTAAAGATCAAATCTGTAAATACACCACTGTTCCTACAATGTGATAATATTTACATTCTACAGTGTTTATGCAATTCAACAATTTAACAAGATTCTCATCAGTGTTTTTTGCTGCATTGCAGACTTGCAAGTGTTCTCTGTAACAATGTAAAGCAATCGCAGCAAGAAAATTCATAATGTCTTCAAAATTTCATGACAGACTTTGAAGAAGATGTTTGAGACCTGTGGACCCATCCGGACGATTCGTTTCCGCTCTGTCGTAAGTCTCTTGTGGTGGGGGGGGGGGGTGGTGAGGGGAGGATCCACGTTAACCTTTAAGAAGGTGCACTTTCATGATGCTCATTCTCAATTAAAGAATGAAAGCTCCACTACGAGCTGAATACATATTTTCCCGCTATATTCAGCTGAATACATTTATATCGGGTGATGATTTTTGGTCAATCCTGATATGCTTCTATTAGCTCAAAATTTGTTACAACAGTAAGTTGTCTTTTTATTTTTATTTTTTATTTTAGGCAGTACAGTACCACAAAATGATGTTATTGTGGATTTCTCAGTAGTGTTTGGAAGTTGAGGTGTCCAATCGGATCACCACTTGAATGTGATATATTATCTGATGTTTGATGCTTTTGGGCCAATCCAATCAGTTTTATGCATTATTACTTGTGCCACAGCACTAGGCCATGGTTTTGCCTGTTTGGCACAGATCATCACATTGTGAATGCCTCAGATCAGTTTAGCTTTGAGCTCACAGTGAAAAATATAAAATGAAATTTAGAACCGGACTATATTTACTCGCACCGTGGCCTTGCGACAGTATAGGTTAGCAGTGTCTGGGCGGTATTGCATGAAGAGAAAACGATGCTGCAAGCTCCGTTGAGTGCAGTTCTAGTTAACACCAGTGATCGGAAAACTAACCACCAAAAATGTTTCCTGTAACAGAGTAATAATGCTTGCTTTCATTGGCTGTATCCACTTTCAGAACTTTACATCACGATTAAGAGTGCCCAATAACTACTACATTAAAGTCGATAGACAGGATCTCGGTTTAACTTGCTTATCTCTGATTATATCCAATGCTCACACCAATAATCGCAAAAGCTGCAGCCCTTCTTGAATGATCGAAGGATGATTAATTAATCCATAACCATGATATTTGCCACTTTACTAACGTATTGAATTTGATCATCAGTGAATTGATCCATTTTTTGGGTTGTCTCATCTATTTATTACATATGTGGGTGGGGGAGTCCAAAATTTCACCATATTTGGGCCTCTATTCCAAAAAGCATACATTTTAGGATGTGCTGTCTTTGGGTGTAATCTATGAATGATTGGAAAGGTTTTGTTGGCGTTAACATGCAGGGCATTAATGGTTCCTTCCTGTGTTTTAACTTCGATGTATACATCGTCCCTTCTCATTTATTGTTGTGGTTCATTTCTGTTTTTGCCTTTAAATAGGCTCGAGCTGACCCCACCATGACAAAGAAACAAGCAGCAATCCAGTGAGTGTTCCTCAGCTCGATATCCAGACAGTTTACACGAAGGGTACAAACCACACTTTCATATTTCAAAACAAAGTACAGTATAGTAAACACTTCTTTAACCTCATAGAACGGAAAGTCACCAGTCATTGCGCATGAACTAGAACCCTTTATTTATTGCTGTCACAAAAATATTTTGCGAATCTTTTGGCCAGGTAGAAGTGAGAAAGAAAGACTGGAACAAAAAACATCATGGAGGAAATAAAAATGAGGAGATGGAGATAGATTGGGCACATACTGCATATGGAAAACAACATCAACATCATAAAACGAGTGATGCATTGAAGGTCTGGAGGTCAAAGGAGGGTTAGACGACTTATAGACAGTGTGACCATTCGTTGGCTTTTTCACAAAATCTTGGCTATTCGTTGTTCACCTTGGCATCTTGGTTTTCTATATAGCCGATCAGCCCCGGTCCGAAATTTTGGTCACTGGTATCAAATTAGGGGAGAATGCTCATAGTGTTTTTTATGAAGGTATAAACCCCTATAGTTGGAAAACATGTGATAGCATTGTGGCGGTGGCAGCTTTATGGGAGTTATCCCCCTTTTTCCAAAATGCCCGCCAAATGCTCAATACCGTATATATAGCAGATTTTAGACCACCTAGAGCAGTGATACTGGTGTCTACGACTAGGTTTGAGGAGTCAGATATATCATTTCTGTATTTCCCTCAAAATATTGGATACAGCCTTAATATTAAAATTCAAGATGGCCACCAAAATGGCTGCAGACACATATTTAAATGACCGCGTTTAAGGTCCTAGAACAGTTACGACAGTGATTTTGGTGTACATTTCCAATATTTTAGGTAAATACAGAAATGATATATCCAACTGTTGTGAAATGTACATGATGACTCTAATACTCATCATTTACTGTCAATAATTGCTGTCCATCGGCATCCACATCGTCATCCTCGTCCGTACTCTCCACATCATCTGATGACCGATTCTCGCAGTCTGACAGTTTGCACATATCAGTGCACTTAAGTCCATTTGCCAGACATACACAATTTGGCAGCGTACACTTCCTTGAACATTTGCAGGCCAGTAGGGCCAAGATAGCCTCAGGTGCTGGCTGACCATCCATCCAATCCACTACCATTAATTTCTCGGCTCCATCCATGTCAATTTTCCACCCTCTGCCAATGGGACTTGGTACACCTGGGTCTTGCTCAAGACATCTTCTCCATATTCCAGCCTGGTAGTTTGCCCTTTGTGCATGTTTGACTAAGCAGTCCCTGCAGGGTGGAAACTGATGACTCTCTATCTCACCTTTCTTAACACAGATCAAGTTGTACCTGAGATCATTGACCTTGGTGAATGCTGCTTTGGGGCCATAGAGGTGACACACTCTAGTTTGTTCATCAGTTATGAGGAGAGGTCCCATTCCTGGCCCAACTCTGTGAATGTGTTCTTGATTTCCCTGTTGTTGGTCACTAATTTTAGAGCACTTGCCTTCCCTTTACCTGCGAAAGCACTGGTAGTGTCACTTCCAGTGTATGCATGTATACCAATAAGAGCTCTGCAGACATCTATGCCGACAGCGTCAGCGACTTTCCCGATGTCAACTAATCTAGTTCTGGTTCCAGTTCCACATTTCTGGAATAACGGAGCTCCTATCTTGTCATGGAATGCCAAACACATGAAAAAGACATCTGTGTCCTCTGCGCATATCACTACAGCCTGGTAGCCCTCTCTAGCAGCATGGACAGCATGAAAAAGTAGGCGCCCATCTGCTTCCTCCTGCTGGCACTGGAGATCTGGTACCTCTTCACTGCCCTGTGATGTAATTCTGTAGCATTTGTCATTTACAGTTACATACAGAATCTTCTCATGTAGTTTCTCTCTGTACACTGGCTTCCTCCATTCACTGACAATGAAGCTAATCAGACTGGTTTTGTTAGTTATTCCTGTCAGGAAACTTCTCCATTGCCTCACAATCTGTGCGCTTGTGATACCCTGCAGCTGGTGTCCAGTCTCTTCACCTCGTGCCGATCTCTCACTGTTCTTGATAGAATTCTCTCGATACGTGTCGAACACAACATCTATTCTGATACTTTTACTTCCTTCACGCAATGCCATAGACAGTATTGTAGTGGCAATGTCTCCAGAAATAGCTTGATCACCCTTTACTCTTTGAACTAAGTTCATTCCATTGACCACAGAAGCCGGATTTTGTGGGAGTTGGTCTGCTACTGTCACATTCTTCTGCAAAGTAGTGGCTAAGGAAGCTTTGTTTGTTTTCGTGAGTAATCCGTCTGGGGTAGAGAGAGCCCAGGGTAGTGGTCCCAAGGGGTGAGAGAGAGGATGTCCTCCATCGTGAGATTGTGCCCTTGTGCCATCACTATGATGCGACCAAACAGAGACCGGTCAGCTTTCAAGATTATGTCCTTCCCACTTGTTTTCACTACCTTCTTCTTACACATATTTGTGAATTTCTTCAGCTTGTTAGTTTTCATCGGATCGTGAAATGGTTTCACTGATGGGTCGTTCTCCAGTCTCTTGTTCTGGAAAGTGGCATAACTCTGCTCTCCAATATCACATGCCTTCATCAGGTCAGAGGCAATGTCTCTGGGTGCCGATTTTGCAGTCGAAATGCTTATGAGGTCTTGCTTCTCTGAGAGTGGGTTGACCCAGGCTTGAATGAGGCTGCCGACTGTCGACACTGTTTCCTCATCTTTTTGGATTCTGGGCTTCTGTAGATCAGCATGGTTGAGTTCTGATTGGTTACCATGCATCATGTCTCTTAAGTGTCCAAGAAATGCACTGTGGTACTCTGCTGTTATGTAGTACCTTTTGATGGCTCCTGCTTTTAGGCTGAACCGTGACGTGCCTCCAGGAGTCTGAGTATCCTTGTTCACCGTAACCTCAATTGTCTGATCTACAGGTATCCGGCCAAAGGGATTATTGCTGGACCTCTGCACTGAGAAATGACCTTCCTGGAAGGCTCTATGTACATCAGGATTCTTCTCGGGAAGATTTGTCATCTGAGCAAAGTATGCAGACAGGTACTTGGCATAGTTGACCTTATCGTAGGCAAAACACCATGGGATCAAAGTTCTAATGGCATTGATGTGCAAATCCCAGTTTCCCTCACGAGAAGCACGCTGAAGGCCAAGTATCACGTGCTCTACCATGTCTATGTATGACATCCAATATCCTGATAGCTCCTCATTGTTGTGGCGGAGGTGTTCCGTGAAGGCTCTCCACAGGATCATCAACTCTAATAATTGTGGACTGTCGAGGAGATCATTGAAGTTATGTTGGTTGAGATCATCAGCTATGTCGTTCACTTTGTCTACACACAATTTGATCACAGCACTCTTCTCCTCGTTGCTGTCTACCCATAGTGTAAACTCTGCCCATGCCAGTCTCATCAAAGCTTCATAGATGCACTTGTGGACCCTGATAGCACGATTGTACTGTTTGCCATCAATTACCCCATTAATGGACCCCTCCACGACTATCCCAGCTTCTATGCATATGTCCTTCAAACCTGCATCACAGAACCGCTTTCCTATGATACTCAGTGCATTCATGATGGTGTGGAATGTTCCCATCCTCAAAAGTACATGGGAAAACGCTCTTTGTGCTTCCAGGCAATTTCAACGGCTTTTGCATAGAGTGCTTGATCCATGACTACGACAAGAGTGTCCAGAGATAGCTCATTTCTGATTAGATCTGACTGCTTGAGAATTTCATAAACTGTAGTCAACTCTGTAGTTGGTGCATTGATGGTGGGCAGGTACCCAACAACATCTTCTGAGATTGATTCTTGGTCCCTGGTTTTGATATTAAACCCAGTCCAACTTGGGATTGTCTGACAGTCTGAGTTTGTTTGTCTTGCAAGGACCCATGCCAGGTTCTTGTTACAGGCGATTTGAGCAGACTCTTGTGCTTCCAGGATGTGACTCTCGCTGGTTGGTAGAGGTTGTGGACCTACACGTGCACAGGCTACATAGACTTCCAGCTCTTCGTGTTCAATGTTGACTGATCTTTGTTTCAGTTTGTCAATGATTGGAAGTTCAGTCGTTGGTGGATGAGGTCCATAGACCTTAGGCTGGACCGCTATTCTGTTGACTCGATGTGATGTACCTTTTCTAATAAGTGTCTCATCCAGTCTGTCTATATTATCCCATGCAAGATTTGTGAAGACATCGGGCTTGATGGAGACTGGTAGAACAGCTCTCTGGTTGAAGCCCATTGCGAACTTCTGGAGACACAGAGCAGTATCATTCTCTTCCAGCTGGTCATAAGACACCCCAAGTCCAAACTTATTCAGTGTCCGAATGACCTCAATGTTTCCAGTGAGTGCTTTTACCGCATAAGGAAGCAGGAAATGTTTTGGTGGTTTATACTGCCCACGTGTCACAGCGTATATCATGTCCTGGCTAAATGACTCGACTAGAATAGTAGTCCTTTGGGATTTATTCGTAGTACTAGTAGGATTTCAAGTGAGGAGCCCGACCAGAAATCGCTCTCGCTGATTTGGTATGGCGATATGAGTAGCGACATCAGACGGATGATATGGCCACGGGGTAGAAATCATGTCCTGCTTGATGGCCGTTCGGATATGTGACGGTCTGATCTATGATCTTGTTGACATCTGTAGACTTGGCTTTCCAAAGCTTGAGCTCCCTATGTAGAGTCTGATTTTCCAAGACAACATCCTTTAATGATACACAGCAGGGAACCATCAACAACTTTCCATTGTCGTCGGGAAATATTTCCACTGCACCTCCAAGCTCGGACTTCAGTCTTCTGTGCATTTCTTCTTCGTTGAATCCTTCAGAAGATTAACTCCACCAGACAACATTAATGATTCAAGTTTTGTGGTCAAGGATGTGACTGGTATAAGCCTCTTGTTGGGAATAATATCTGCTCTGATGTATTCGAAAAGTTCTTTGTAAGCTTCTCCTTCAACCTTGTGATACAGTATAAATTCATGTGTCTCTTTCTCTTCTTCATTCTCATTGTCTCTAGTATAATTCCTATAGCATGAAGTGTGATAGTGTGCCTCGGCGGCAACAATGTCTCTACTGGTTAGTGCTACCATCCTTTCGTCTCCCTTTCTGACGGCACTCTCTCGTAGTGTTTGATGTACTCTCAGTTGTGAAGCTAGCGTAATATAAGTTTTTCACGTGTATTGGAGTGCTTTTGGTACTTGACCTTGCTACAGAATATGCAGATCGGATCATAAACTCTTGATTCTGTTGTCGATCTTCTGGAAGACCGTTTTGGAGGACAGCCACTACTACCAGGTAGATCACTACTGCTTTCACCTGCTTTCCTTTTCAAAGTCTCCAAGTCTCTTTTCATGGTGAAGATGCTTCTACATTTTCGATGATAGAACATAATTGGAACTTCTTTGTCCTCAAGCGTTTTTGCAACGTCTAAAATGGGGACATGATTCCTGACTTTGGC
Source organism: Eptatretus burgeri (assembly GCF_056783735.1). NCBI lineage: Eukaryota > Metazoa > Chordata > Myxini > Myxiniformes > Myxinidae > Eptatretus > Eptatretus burgeri. Next base: position 57,926,293 of record NC_140975.1, on the reverse strand, counting down.
GGCTTCAAGTAAGGTTAGCCAGGAGTCATGACTGAGGACTGATTAAATGTTCATCTTCGTCGGATACTGCCTGGTGTATGATGCACAGTTTCTTGGTGGGTCCCTGGGGCGTTTCCATGCTGACGGACATCTAATGCTAGTCTACTGTATTCCAGGCTTCTTACGTAGAACTTCCACAGCTACCACGATACCTGAAAAAGAGAATATAAACATTATATTACATATATATATATATATATATATATATATATATATATATATATATATATATATATATATATATATATATACATATATATACACACACACACATACACATACATTCAGCCTGGGGGGTTTGTCGGTATCAAATCGGGGGGGGGGGGGGCGGAGAGATGCTCATAGTGACTATCTTGGCCGCCAAAATGCCCAGTACCCTATATATAGCAGGTTTTAGACCACTTAGAGCAGTGATACTGATGTCTATGACTAGGTTTGAGGGGTCGGATATATCATTTCTGTATTTACCTAAAATATTGGAAATGTACACCAAAATCACTGTCGTAACTGTTCTAGGACCTGAAACGTGGTCATTTAAATATGTGTCTGCAGCCATTTTGGTGGCCATCTTGAATTTTAATTTTAAGGCTGTATCCAATATTTTAGGTAAATACAGAAATGATATATCTGACCCCTCAAACCTAGTCGTAGACACCAGTATCACTGCTCTTGGTGGTCTAAAATCTGCTATATATAGGGTATTGAGCATTTGGCGGCCATTTTGGAAAAAGGGGGATAACTCCCATAAAGCTGCCACTGCCACAATGCTATCACATATTTTCTAACTCTAGGGGTCTACACCATCCCAAAAATCACTATGAGCATTCTCCCCCTATTTGATACCGACCAACCCCCCAGGCTGATCGGCTAATAGGTTTTCTTGGCGTATAGATTTTCTATTATCATCGCTTTTCCGAAACCTTGTGAATTCTTGGCTTTTTTTCATTGGTTCACCTTGGCATTTATGAAAATGAGGAGTGGTCACACTGCCTATAGAGACCTGGCAGTGTACGATGGAAAAGGAGCCGTGGGAGCCAGAAACCACCTGGATGGTGATCGGTCAGAGGGCCCAAGACAGACTGAAATGGCGCAAGTTCCTCAAGAGGATTCGTATGCCTCCATGCATGACAGGATTGCAAGCAAAAGCAACCTCACAGTAACGTTTACCCATTCAACAAGACCTTGCAGGCCTGTTATGAGGCAGCAAACATCACCTGTTTGGACAACCTCTTTACCAGACCTTCTCTCAATGGATCATGTCTTTGCTGAATCTGCTCAGCAGCTTTCACCAAGATATTTCAGACTTCCTTCAATTGGTAGATCTCTACTTATTGGCCACACCACAGTATTTTGGGGGCTATCAATGTGGTACACAAAGAGTTGAGTGGATTAAGTCTACAAAATTCTATCCTTTTGTGTGCATAATCTGTATTATTTATTTATTTCAGCCAATTACCCTCACTAACACACACACACACACACACACACACACACACACACACACACACACACACACACACACACACACACACACACACACACACACACACACACACACACACACACACACACACACACACACACACACACACACACACACACACACACACACACACACACACACACACACTTCTCACTGTCTTCCTGCTGCTGAAGGTGTCATTTTTCGTAGGATACATTAAAAAAACTGCACAAACGCTGAAATGTCTGTAAAATTTTTTCAAGCTGTCTCCTCCGACCCGTCATGCCTTTCTTTGGCTCTTAACTTCATGGGAGTACTTTACAAATCCATTGTTCCCATATTTCACCAGTTCACCCCCATCCACTCTGCTGCTTTCACGTCTCTCTTCCAGATACAAGGTGGAACTGGGAAAGCCATTATTTCCAAATGTGTTCCACCTGGAAAGCCCATTTCTAGACATCCACAAACGGTTGTGAAAAAGTTGTAAAAATTGTTAAACGCCTCAAAATCATGACCATGATGACAATTTCTGAGCGTTGATGCTATAAAATGTATCGATAATGGGATTCTTGATATCTCAAAATCGTTGAATTATTCGCAAATTCTGACAACTAAACAGATTCACAAACTATAACCGATTGAGGGAAAAATTTGAAAACCTCGACTGCAGCAAATATATTGGGGAATTCAGTGTTCCACTGGTTAAATTTTTAATTTTATAATTACGATTATTATTATGTTTTTTTTTGTCAATTACGCACTTGTTTGCAAATCATAAACTGAAGTACAAGGATTTACAAGGAATTATGGCAGAGGAGTCCATTCAGCCTATCATGCCTACAACACACCAATACCAGATTTAATCAATCCGTCAATACCCTTACCCTTCGTGTGCAGCCTTTTGGCTGCTACACTGGTACTCATTTTGCCGACCTCGGAAGGATGATCAGCTGAGTCAACCCTCTGGTGTTAATTCAGTGGAAAAAACAGGGCTTGAACTCAGGACCTGAGGATCCCAAGCCACCACCAGGTTAAACAAAGTAGTCGCATGACCGCCTTATGCACTTGAATTTTTTTTTCTCTCTCAAACTGTTCACTGAAAAAAACAGTGCTATTTGTGAATGTGTTCAGATTTTAATCATGTTGAGGGAGGCCTTCATTATGCATTGGATTAACTAGGCCAGTCGAGTCATGTCAGATGTCAAGCTTAGCATTAAACCAAAAAAAAACGATCACATGACATTTTGAGTGTGCAAATGCCCCTGCCCCTTCCAAAATAAATAATAAAACATTGGTGTGAAATCAAACAATTCCACGTGGGGTTTCCAAGTTTTCTGTGCAAATACTGTGTGACTAAAAATTACGGATTGTAAGCAAGGAGGTAGCATGCATTAGTAGCATGCTCTTTAGCATGGATTATCATGAAATATTGTCACGTTGTATCATGACAACAATGCAGTTTTTTTCCACACACCCAGAGAACTTTGAATCTTTTGTGGCAAACATTATTATTTTCTTGATTCTGAGTTTGGCAAGCCTGCACCACTAATTATCTCAGATGTTTTCACAAGACTCAAACAAGCTTGTATTGCTCTGAAGGAAAGCCAGGGCACAACAAAATCGTCACCTATGATCTCAGCTGTATCACCTATCCGCTTCCTCAAACACTCAGTCTTGTTTGGCCTTTTTTTTTTCTTGGTTTCTTCCGTTCCCGTCCCCCCGCTTTTTCATGCGGCTCACACAGTACAGGACACCGGATAAAACACAGGACAGGGAGTTACTTATTGACTGTCTCTGCTCCTGAAAGACCTGGATGCTCATCCCATCCCTTTCCACACTTGTCTTCCATTCCCTTTCCTCTCCATCCACAAAGACGTAAGGTGCACCCAAATAGGAGCAACATTCATGCGTACGTGGTGTTTCAGGAACAGCAGTCTGTCTCAGCAGCACTCGAAAGGTGAGTAACTTTTATTTTGTTTTGCACGTACCACACAGCATGATGGATTCTCCAGTCCTTTGCCTTATTTATGCATTTGGAGGTGTTAGATCTGGGCATTTTAATTTGCAGGAATGGTGCAGAAATCCAGGATGGTTTTCACATCAGAGTTGACTCTGCCCTCGGAGAGAAACAGGTTTGTGCAGGCTTTTTAATGCACGCACACGACTGCATTATGGGCTGGAAATTAACATTCCACACAGGGATAAGCATCAACGTTGCTCCTGCCTTCTTAGCTGACCTTGCAGTTTGAGTTCAAATTAAAGTTTGTATTTCAATGCTTTTTGTCAACATTCCTTTGTAATTCCTTTTGCAAGTCCGTTTGTTTGGACTCGTAGTTTTTTTTTTGTGCATTTGAGGCCATCTGCTTATTATATTTGCAGGGAAGTGGAGGCTAAATTGAGTGAATTACAATTGATGAAAGGAGATGGTGTTCTTGGAAAATAAGGGGATTGGGGTTGGGAGGAAATGGAGGAGAGAGAAGTGAAGGGACATACGAGTGAGTAAGTGAGAATGGAGAAGGGAAATGAGAATAAGAGCCACTCCTTTCGCGTCTAAAGACACATCAGGTTGCCGAGGCAGTTTTCCATTGGCTAGGGGGCACAATCCTGTACGGATCGCCATTCCGACGCAAGGTGGGCTTTTTGTTGTTCGTATGTAGCACAAGGCTGTGGGGTAGCACCATTGGCTGAGGGCACGGCTGTGCCGCTGATGCAATCTGCTGTTTAGGCCTTCTGCTGTTTAGGGCAGGAATTTCTAAATTGTCCATGGTACCGGCGATAGCTTGCCTACTCATCGCGAAGGACACCGCGAGATCTTTGACGTCCACCAACAAATGCCGGCAGATGGGATGCCCAGTTTAATGTCCATCGGATGGACAGCACACAAATCGATGAATTGCCCTGGCTGCGAAACTCCGGGATGACAATTTATAGCTGAGTCGGGATTCAAACCCAGTTTGGACAGCTGAAAGGCGAGTTTGTGTACCTCAAGGCCACCGTCAGCCCAAGATGGGTGTGAGAGGGGTGTCAATAATTTTACCATTTTTGCATATGTAATATATAGATGATCCCATTGCTCTCTTTTACATTTACTGTTGGAGTTTGATTTTACCGCAGTGACCTTGTAAAAATTGCAGATTACCAATTTCAGATGCATATTCATCATGTCATAAATCAAATATTTGGCTTGTTTATTGTGCAACTTGAAATGTTGACTTTTATCTGCTTTCAGCACGACCATAAACGATCCATTTTTATTGGAAACCTGCCTTATGGTACGTCTCGCAAAAATGAAATTCACTTCACATTCTTTCACCACCTTCAGTCACAACTACACTGTACAGTACTTAATTTTCATAGTTTACCATCTTTCCGGTGAGCAAAGCTCGGCGCGGACAAAAACCTTGGCACGGACAAACCGTAACAGGCTTGATTGTTACTTTACATTGTGCTCATTCTTTAATGAGGGCCATAAAATACAGTATCATAATGATGCATGCCTGGTGTTGGGTTAATGGGGGGCTTGGGATCTTCGGGTCCTGAGTTCAAATCCTGCTTGGCTGTTGAATTAATACCAGGTGGGATTGACTCGCCCTGTCATCCTTGCGAGGTCGGTAAAATGAGTACCAGTTTGCTGGTATCCTGTGTTGGAGTGGCGACCCGTCCAGGATTGTGCTCAATAGCCAAGGAGACTGCTTAGGCAGCACCAACGCTCTGCACAGAGTATGGTCCCAATGGATGGATGGATGGATCATAATGATAATAATTGTATTTGTATAGCATATTTTACTTATGGATACAAGGTTCTCATCAACTTTGTTATCTATCATTTTGATTCAGTTCTCATTAACAGCAGACTTCCTCTCCTGTCGCAGTCAACGTGTAGCCCTAAATGGAGTTCTTTCATCGCCTCTACCTGTCCAGGCTGGAGTTCTTCAATGTAGCGTTCTAGGTCCTGTTCTTTTTCTGGTTTTCATCAATGATCTCTCTGACTCTCTGGAAAATCTCTTTGCTGATGACTCCACCCTCTGCCGTACCATCGGTCATCCCTCAGACCAGCAAGCAGCAGCTTCTTCGCTCACTGCAGATCTGGGTAAAATCACAAACTGGTCCAACACGTGGAACATTTCTTTCAATCCGGACAAATCTCACACCCTCACTATGTCTCTCCCAAAGGACCGTTTGGAACCCCCCCCCCCACATCCACTTTCTCAACAATCCTCTGGAAGAAGTCCTTTCTTTCAAGATTCTGGGTCTCACTATCTGCCATGACCTTTCGTGGGAAAGCCACATTTCAAACCTCACCTCCAAAGCCAGTCGCCGACTGGGAATCCTCCGTCATGCAAAGTCCTTCCTCGGCCCACCTGAGCTCCTGACCACTTACAAAGCTTTCGTCCGCAGCCTGATGGAGTACTGCTCTCCACTCTGGGCTGGTGCTCCTGCCTCCTACCTTTCTCGGCTTCACGCCGTGGAAACCAAGGCATCTCCCACAATGAGGCTGAGTCTTTGGGCCTCTCACTCTCTCACAGCAGGCTGGTTGGTGGTCTTTCTGTCTTCTGCCGTTTCCTCTCCAGACTCGCCCCCACCCCCCCCCCCCGCTCTCTCTGTGATTTGTCCCCTCCACATTTCCGCAGGGCGCTCAAGGTCTGCCAACAACCCCCTTCTGGTAAAACTACCAAAATCACAAATCACTGCTCACCTTCACTCTTTCATTCCTCTTTTTTTTCCTGCCTTTGGAATAAACTCCCTCACTCTATTCAATCCCATTCTTCCCTCCAGGCCTTCAAAACAGCTGTTCACCACCACCTCTGATCATCCCCCATCCAAATCCTCGATCCTTTCTACCCCCGATAATCCACCCAAGCCCACCTCCTTCAAATTCCCTGCTTTTCTTCCTGAAAGTCCCTGTAATGTCCATCTTGTATTCCCCATGTTCCCCGTCCCATCCCTCTCCCTTCCACAGATCTCCTGTCTCTGTTCCCCACTGTTTTGTCCTTCCCACTCCCGCCCCTCTTGTCTATGCCCCCCCCCTTGCTGTGCATTGTGTGTTAGCTCTCACACGAGCCTCGACAAGGTATACAAAAAAAAGAAAAAATGATGTCATTCAGTGGGACAGCCACTTCTGTTTTTAAATTTTTATTTATTTATTATTCCTTTATTTGTTTTTGATTCGCTTTTTCCAATTCTGATGATGAACTAACTGAAATGAAAAAGTTTATCAAATGCTAAATGCATCCATACCTTGGCCTTGTCTGTTTAATAGTTTTTATCACTTTCCAAGTCTGTCAAACACATGATGTTTTAAGAAAAAAGTTATGACGAGTTGGAGGCACACAATCGTCTCGTCCAGAATGCCATTGTGTGCTGTATTGTTAAGATTTCCCTTCATTGGAACGAAGGGGCCTAACCTGTACCATGAAAATCATCCCCAGACTATTATTCCTCCTCCACAAAACTTTACCGTTGGCACTATGCATTTGGGCAGGTAGCGTTCTCCTGGCATCCACCAAACCCGAATTTGTCCGTCGGACTGCCAGATGGTGAAGCGTGATTCATCACTCCAGAGAACCCGTTTCCACTGCTCCAGAGTCCAATGGCTGTGAGCTTGACACCACTCCAGCCGGCGCTTCTCATTGCGCATGGTGATCTTAAGCTTGTGTGTGGCTGCTCGGCCATGGAAACCCATTTCTTGAAGCGCTCAACGAACAGTGTTTGTGCCGACGTTACTTCCAGAGGCAGTTTGGAACTCCGTCGTGAGTGTTGCAACCGACGACTGACGATTTTCCTACGCTACGCGCTTCAGCACTTGGCGGTCCCGTTCTGTGAACTCATGTAGCCTCCCACTTCGTAGCTGAGCTCTTGCTCCTCAATGTTTCCACTTCACAATAACACCACTTACAGTTTACCGAGGCACCTCGAGCTGGGCAGAAATTTGATGAACTGACTTGTTGGAAAGGTGGCATCCTATGACGGTGCCACGTTGAAAGTCACTGAACTCTTCAGTCCTGCCTATTCTCCTGCCAATGTTTGTCTATGGAGATTGCATGGCTGTATGCTTGATTTTATACACCTGTCAGCAATGGGTATGGCTGAAATGGCCAAATCCACTAATTATAAGGGGTGTCCGCATACTTTTGGCCACGTCGTGTGTGTGTGTGTGTGTGTGTGTGTGTGTGTGTGTGTGTGTGTGTGTGTGTGTGTGTGTGTGTGTGTGTGTGTGTGTGTGTGTGTGTGTGTGTGTGTGTGTGTGTGTGTGTGTGTGTGTGTGTGTGTGTATATATATATATATATATATATATATATATATATATATATATATATATATATATGTATATGTATATATATATATATATGTATGTATATATATATATATATATATATATATATATGAGCCTGGTGTTGGTGCAGTGGTTAGGGCAGCAGCTTGGGATCCAAAAGGTACTGAGTTCAAGCCCCGTTTGGCCACTGAATTAATACACCAGGGGGTTGACTCAGCCTGTCATCCTTCCGAGGTCGGCGAAATGAGTACCAGTATACTGGGCCGGTGTATACCCCAGTTAAAATAGGTGTACCATATCCCTGTGTCGTAAGAGGCGACCAGGGTTGCGTCAGGAAGGGCATCCGGCGTAACATGTGCCAAATCACTATGCGGATCATACGGATGATCCGCTGTGGCGACCCCGAACGGGAGCAGCCGAAAGAAGAAGAAGATATATATATATATATATATATATATATATATATATATATATATATCTATATATATATATATATATATATATATATATATATATATATATATATATATATATATATATATATATATATATATATATATATATATACGCTCGCTTTGGGGATCGTTGACTGAATGTTCTGGGAAGACTGTGTGCCAAATCACCCGTGGTGCAGGCGTCACTCCCTTTTTTAGGCAGCTTCATGTTCCTGTCACAGGCTGCATGTGTCCGTGCATGTGCTGTTGCAGGCCATGGTAACACTTGGCTACGCCATTTGTAAAACCCCATGTGAGAGGCTTCACACAGCACACTTGTGTCCTCCATGTTGAGGTGCGATGAAAAGACAATCAGTTTGATTAAAGAAGCATGCGGATCAGAGATTGAGGAAGGGGAGAGAAAGAGACAGACGAGGCCGAGAGTGACGGAGCTAATTCGACATCCGATTCTGGTCGATGCTAATTGGGGATTGCTTACACTTAAGGTACCAGTGGGGCATGCTTGCACACTGCAAGCAACTGGTGCATCTTACATGCAGACATAATAGATATAAACTTTATATATTTGATGATGTAGATTTTGAGAGATTTATATCCCAGAGCACTAGGTTACAATGATGTGCAAGCCAAAAGATAAACTAAAAATGTTGCTGATTCAAAATTGACTTCATCAAACAATGACCCAAAAATATGTTGTCATGTGACCCAAAATGCAACATAATTAAACACGCAATATTTAAAGTGTGCTATCATGACTACGATTACTTGGTGATGAACAAATTATTACTAAGATAACTTCGGAATTATCAACACTTGAAACATATCAATACTTCAGCATATCATAAATTGGAGACACACAGTAGACCGAGGAATCACTTGTAATTCCATCCTTTCTAATGTATAAAGTCTGGTCTCCTGTGACTTTTTAAAAGCCTGTCTTTTCAGAAGGACGGACACTGAAAGAGCACACCAAACTGTAAATAGTAATATTTTCAAAGCAACATAAAAATATATGATAGACCATGGAATATTTTTACATTTTTAATTGAATATTGCAATCGCTTACAGCTGTACACTGTTTAGAGAGGAGGTCAAAGCACCGTTAAAACACACGTCAAACGTAGAAAAAGTAAAGCTCTTCACCGCACGACCTTCCATGGCCGCTGCTTAAAGCAAAGTGAAAAGCTTGGTGAGCACAGCTAGTTGTATCAATTGTTAACATTATTTGATGAAGCATCCCATTTCTTTGTCCATTGTCTTTTGACATGTGACCTGCAGTGGGCATACAGCATCTGCACTGGCTAACTTTTATTTGTGGATATTTTCGTTGATGGAACTTTTTCGACTGTTTTGTGGTTTGTTTGTTTGTTTATTTTCCTCTGATATTGGCTTGCAGTTGCATCAAAATGCAAAATTTCAGCTCACTACCCCACTGAGAAGGTAGTAAATATTTTTGTCAGTGAGTGAATGAGTGGTTCAAAAGAGGTTTATATATTGGAGAGATAACGGATGAATAATGAACCCCTCATAAACAATCAAGTCATTTTCATATATATATATATATATCGATCTATCTATCTATCTTCTATATATATATTACTAAAACTCTCATCACGTATGTATGTTCCCAAAATACAGCCAAAACGGTACACGATAGCGCAAACATTTTAGGGCCATCTTACTCAACATTTGCCTGCGGTATGCAGTATCAAGATGCTCAGGGAGAGGGGTATGGCTGGTCGGCCTAGATCTCGCGACGAGTCGAGCGACCCCCACACCGCGACCTCGTCGCCGTCCGCCGTCTTCCCTGCAACTCCTCCGCAACTTCTCTCCAAGCTCGACTCACCCTCTCTCAGTTCCACTCAGCTCTGCCCCGCTCTTCTCCCAACTCACGCTTAGCTCCACCAGTTCCACACTCTTCTTGCGAGTCGCCTTGCGCTCGTCTCTTTATAGGTCTCAGGAGGAGCCGATATGCAAATATGCGGATCAAACACGATTGGAGGCAGGGCCACGCCACCCTCTGTTCAGTCATTGGTCGGGCAAAAAGGGGCGTGAACCTACCTTGATCCGCTTATCTGCATAAACGGACTTCACATACACTCGCTTGGAGGCGGGGCCAAGCCACCTCGCGTTCGCCCATTGGTCAGAGGGGGAGTGGATGCGAAGCATTTTAGATCCGAATTTTCCCCTCGGAAAGGCCGCCATTCGCGCTCGCGGCTCGGTGCGTTTGGCACCAATCGCCGAACGGGCCCTAGACAGCCCGACGTTCAGTGTTCACAGGTGGTGCGGTTGTTGGTTGTGAAGGAGAGAGGTGAAGGTGGTGGAGGGTTTTCGGTGGTGGTTATGGTTTCGTTTGGGAATGGCGGTGAAGTGATGTTTGCGGGATGGAGTTGTGAAGGTAAAGGTCGTGGCTGTTTGCGTTGTTGGCGGCTTAATGGTCGAAAATAATAATAGAGAAAGAAAAAATGGCTAAGTGAAGCATCGCAGCCTGGATGAATCGCACATATTCCCTCTATACAACGGGTGTGGGCTAACTACACATGGACTTACCAAGAAATCTCATCTGAGGACTCTTTTTGGTGTAATGCGAATTTCCACAACCGTAACAATATATATATACATATATATACATATATATATATATATATATATATATATATATATATATATATATATATATATATATATATATATACATATATATACATATATATATATATATATATATATATATATATATATATATATATATATATATATATATATATATATATACATATATATATTTCTTCTTCTTCTTCTTTCGGCTGTTCCCGTTCGGGGTCGCTACAGCGGATCATCCGTATGATCCGCATTGTGATTTGGCACATGTTTTTATGCCGGATGCCCTTCCTGACGCAACCTTGGTCGCCTCTTACGACGCAGGGACATGGTACACCTATTTTAACCGGGGTATACACCGGCCCAGTACACTGGTACTCACTTTGCCGACCTCGGAAGGATGACAGGCTGAGTCAACCCCCTGGTGTATTAATTCAGTGGCCCAACGGGGCTTGAACTCAGGACCTTTTGGATCCCAAGCCGCTGCCCTAACCACTGCGCCAACACCAGGCTCATATATATATATATATATATATATATATATATATATATATATATATATATATATATATATATATATATATATATATATATATATATATATATATATATATATATATATATATATATATATATATATATATATATATATATATATATATATATATATATATATATATATGCATATATATATACATACATATATATACATTTACATATATATATACATACACATACATATATATATATATATACATACACATACACATACACATACACATACACATACACATACACATACACATACACATACACATACACACGAATTCGCGCCCGCCGGCGTGCGAACGGCCACGTAACTCGAATCGCGGCACGTTGCCCACCGGACGGACAATTCTGTCGTGACCCTCTCGGACTAACGCCGGGAGCTAGTCACGGGTGGGCCTTTCAGCCTTACCACGATCGTGCCAATCGGCCCCCCGCGTGGGATAGGGTTGTTCGCCTAAGTACCCACGCGGAGGGTATACCGGGCGATCGCAGGTCGACTCCGGACACGGGCCACTTAAGCGACCCGTTCCGTACTAGCGGGATAACCGAGCGGTGTTATCGTCGGCCTCGACGGTTCCGATTAATTATCGGGTGTATTAAGCCCACTACCAACCCTTTACGTGAAGCAAGATGGAGATTCAATTAAAGAAAAGACGAAGCGAAACGGGAAAACAGTTCAACATAATACACATTTATTCCGCGGCACACGGAGAGCACACATATACAATTACAACAATTATGCACCTACAGCAAATGCTACAAAAGAAACACAACAATGCAGATCTAATACCCACTACGCGAGCACACGGCAACACTTACACAGTTTTACTTTACAGACGGCGCCAACAACACATTTACTCAAAAGCAAAAGAAAATGGCCACCCTCAAAGACAAGGGGGCAGACGGGGCCTGTGGGCCAATATTTGCGCGGGACCTGAAGGAGCGGTCAGGTCCGCGAGACCGGGTGGATCCTACCCGTGTCTTTGTGATGAGCTGCCAATGTGGTGGCGCGGCGGTGCCCCGACTCCGCGCTCCTTCGCGGGTTTTGTTGGCACTGCTTGGAGTGGGGTGGGAACGGGGCCCCCCTTTTCGCACTATCTCAGCGCGGGGGGGGGGAGGGGGGAATTGTTGATGCTCTGGGGAAAGAGGATAGCTGGCTTGCTTGGGTCCCGCGACGAGCGATTCCACTGCGAGCTCGTCGCCGACCGCCGTCTTCCTTGCCTCGGACCCGAGCTATTCGGCCTCGTCCGCAATTCTCCTCAGCCGACTGCAGCAAACCACCTGTACGCCTTCGCCTCCCGACTCACTCCCCGCTCCTCCAAGGCCGACTCTGCGCTCAAACCGACTCGACCGCGCTCCAGACTTCCTCTCTCTACAGCTCCCCGACAGACTCCGAACCCTGACTGACTGCGAGCTCCACTCGGCTCTCTGACCTCTCCAGACTGACTCTTCTGAAACTGACTCCCGCTGCCACACTCTGCCGCTGCCACACTCTGCTCTCCAAAACTGACCCTTTTCCGAGCCCGACTCGACCCTGGGCTCGGCACTTTATAGGCCGGCAGGAGAACCCATATGCAAATTTCTGGATCAGAACGAGCTCGGGGGTGGAGCCACGCTCGCCCATTGGACGGAGGAAAAGGGGCGTGAGTCTCCCCTGTTCCGAGAATTTGCATATCCCGATTCTACTCCCCCTTAACATACGGCCAAACCGCCCCGTGCTTGCTGATTGGACGGATCAGAAGTGGGCGTGTATCATTCCTGATCCGAATTCTCCTCGGAAAGGCCGCACTTTTCACTCGCGGTTCGGCGTGCGTCCTGTACGAGTCCAGGAAAGCCTGACGCTCGGTGCTCACAAGTGGTGCGGGAATGGCCGCAGAAGGAGAGGTGAAGGTGGTGGAGGGTTTATTGTGGTGGTTTATGGCCATGGCGACGTTTAGAATGGCGGTGATGCGATGTTTGCGGGAGCGAGTTGTGAAGGTAAAGGTCGTGGCTGTTTGCGTTGTTGTTGTTGTGAAGCGGCGTTGCGGTTGGTGGTTGTTGTGTGATGGCGGTTGAGACGTGGTTGGTTCAAAATAAAGATAGAACAGAAAAACGACTATCTCAAAGGGTCGCAGCCCGAATGAATCGCATTTATTCCCTCTAAACAACGGGTTTGGGGCTGACAACACATGTACTTATAGAGACGTCTCACCTATGGGACCTGAATGGTGGTTTGCGAATTTCCTCAACCACAACAATATATATATATATATATATATATATATATATATATATATATATATATATATATATATATATATATATATATATATATATATATATATATATATATATATATATATATATATATATATATATTAGTTACAGCCTGCAGCACACCAAGCTAACATACGATCAACCCACTTTTATTACCCTCGCCAAAGGAAAGGGTATTGCATTTGGGTCCGTTTGTTTGTCCACACAGAACTTTTTCTCTGCAACTGCTTGTCAGATTGAGACGGAATTTTCACCATTGGTGTGACTACTCATGTAGAAGGTTTTTATGATGATTATGACGTCATAGGTCACGTGGTGTGGCAGCCATATTGGGAAATCAGAAAAACTTTGGACCTCTATCTCTGAAACCGCACCAAGGAAAAAAATGACTGAGCACAGAGCAAGTACTCCTCATGGGGAATGAGTGTGATTTTTTTTTAATGATGTCATCAGGGTCCTTATTATGACATGATAATTGCACATGTAGAACGCCACATCCGATCAGTATGAAAAATTTGAGGGTCATCTTGGGATAAAATAGTCCACAGAAAAAAAAGAATGACATCATCGATCACGTGATTCGGCACTCATATTGTTAAAAAACATTTTTTTTTAACTTCAAAAGTCTTCTTCTCTGAAGTGGCTGAACAGATAGATGCCAAACTTTACATTTATAACCGCCTGTCCATGCAAAACAAAACGTTCTCACACGAATGATATTGTGACGTCCACGGGACTTGAACAGTCCCGCCAACGTAGTATGAGCCAAAACGATGGAGGCGGTTTATTTATTTATAACCCAAAGATGGCGGTTTTAATTGCTCTACTGCAAACGGGACGAGGAAGGTGGCACGAGTCGCTTTTCACTGAGTTAATAGTGTTTATTTCTCTCACCAGAAATAATAATACTCGGCAAGAGGAGGGATCCGGGGAGATTCGACGGGATGGTGGTGTGGGTTCGGCGTGGGGAATACACAAACAATTCCAATGGATATACAAATCTCAAACCCTCTAAGGCGCCAGGTGCACGCACGCACACACACACACACACACACACACACACACACACACACACACACACACACACACACACACACACACACACACACACACACACACACACACACACACAACGTACCTGGTCCTGGTGGTCAGGCTGGCCCGTGGTGTAGACGCAACAGTCCCTGGATTGGCGTCGGACGAGCTGGTGTTGCGCTCGTCAGGGGCAGGAGACACCGTGGTGCTGTCGACCTCCTGATCTTGGCCCAAGTCCGCTCACAGCCGCCAGGGAACCAGTTCTGGCACCAAGTTGCGAGCAGGAGAGGGAGGCAGGTCTGCCCGCCGTTCGACCCCGTACTCCGAGCCAGCAGAACCCCAGAGCTAACCGAGGTGAGGCACGAGGCACAGCAAGGCCACGAGACACGATGAATCCAGGAACGAACCAGCGCAACAATCGAGCGCGCTCCGACCCAACAGCCTCCACCAAAACCGCTTTTTCTTTCTCGATCTTCTTCTTCTCCCCTTCTCCCCGAACAGAACCTTTTTATCCTCGAGTCCTC
Organism: Eptatretus burgeri; assembly: GCF_056783735.1. NCBI lineage: Eukaryota > Metazoa > Chordata > Myxini > Myxiniformes > Myxinidae > Eptatretus > Eptatretus burgeri. The sequence continues at coordinate 57,911,097 of NC_140975.1, read as the reverse complement.
GTCACTTCCAATCGAGCCGTTTTATTGGCCCTCCGCCGTCGCCTTCCGCCAATCGTGATCACGGGGCGGAGCCATCCGCAGCACTGTCCTGTGACATCACGGCAAGCCTCCAGGGAATACTAACAGGGTTTACGCGAACACACTTACCCTATCCCGTCTCCCTATCTAATTACGTGACAATTATCATTTCCCCCTTAAAGAAATGGACATTTACTAGACAACTTATCACCAATGAATTGCAACTTATTACATCGAGATCCTGGTAAACTCGAACAGCATGGCATACCTAATTAAACATCCTAATTACCCTTTGAATGCATACCCCCCCCCCTCAGACGTAACACTGCCCCCTCCTCTGGTACCGCAGCTCCTGCAAGGTATATCACAGGCGCTACCGTACCAGCCTTAACACTTACTGACTCACACCCAATTAACCTAACGAAATAAAGTAGGAGGGGCAATGGGCAGCGAGCCGCAGCTAACTTACCTATCCTGCTTAATGTACTACCCCCTTATGGCCTTATCCTCGCCGAAACAATCATTCATTTTTTTTTTACTTTTATTTTATCACATGAGAGCACTGAGCGAAGTTGCACTCCATCCTCTGGATCATCGCTCTTGCCCAACACTCTTCCAGTGATCTGGGGAGGGGAAACAAAAGGTTCCACAAAAACACAACACTTATACTTTACATTCCTACTCTAAGCCTTAACGACACTATTCACAGGATATTTACACTTGACCGCCTCCCCCAGTGGATGCTAATAGACCCAGCGTTACCTGGGGAGCCAATTTTCAAATTTGCTTGCCCCAAAATTATGCAGACATCATGCCCTTGCTGCACATGTCAAGTTGTGCAGGATCGAGTGGGACTCGTACATCTTCACAACACTCACACCATGGTCATCATCACATTTCTCGGTCATGGTCCTCATTTTAATCATGCAGGCTGAATCCCGTTGTGGCCGTGGGGTGGGTTACCGCAAGATGATGGGGGCATCTCAGGTGCAACCATGCCCACAGGTAAGCTTTAGTCCAACCCAGACGTTTCTCCGCCCCGCTCCCTTTGATTCCCACCCCCCTGGTAGCCATCAGCTCTAACCCCGTACAACACACTGGAAGGGGTCTCACTGGCTCCTCTGGCCTTCCTGGGTCGCCAAGGTCCTACCCGCCTTGGTCGCCCAACCAGACCCTCTCCCAGTTTCCTCCAGACACTGTCACCATTAGCCACCAGGGGTGAATCTCCTTGAAGGGGGTCACAATTCCCGCTCACCGTGAGTTTCAGCTGCGTGAGTTTCAGTTTCCCTGCGGACAAGCACATCATCCCCACCCACAAAACCCACATGACTCCCCCACCCCATCGGCCTTACATGTGACACCTGCATTTCTAACACTTCACCAACCATGACCTTCCCTGTTACCACACCATGTCCAATAAAAAAATCAACGTGTGCACCATACATTTCACTTCTTAACTTGAAACAACTCACACAGCACTTCTCCTCACCCGATCCACGCACCAGCCATTGGACAGCCACTTGTGCCCGCTTTGTTACCAATTACCCACTCTCCCTATTGTCACTCTAAAACCCAGCAGAACTTACAAACCCATGCCAATTTTCCCACAATTCACTTTTTTCACCAAAGGAGGCACTTCTCTACAATCTCACCAGCCGAGCATGGCCCGATATGCTCAGCCCAATCTAGTCTCCCCGACCCCCGACAGTGATTTCCGGACTCGACCTATGTAAGGGCACCTCGGATAGACCTGGCAGTTCCACAGGATTCATCCTCTGAAGCATTTGGGTAATGCCAATTTCTCCCAGCCCCCCTCCCTGATCCCGAATCTCCACCTGTCGGATCGTCACCGATGGCCTCTCTGGCACCCGACCCGGCCGTCTCCACGAGGCCAGCCTGGCCGCGCACGCAGCCGCTCGGTGCACGGTGGGTGGATCCTGTAGCTCCACTAGCGCTCGGATCTCAGGGTCAGGAAGAGCAGCTAAAAATTTCTCTAGTGCCAGTCTGTCCCATGCCTCCACTGTAAGGTCCCGATACGCGATCCTGACTGATTGGTAAATGTCCTGTGCCAGCTCCTGCACTGTCTCGCCCGGCTTTAATCTGCGGTGCTGGAGCTGGGCCCGCACCAGATCACAGTTCGCTGCGAACCCAAACCGACGGCTCAACGCCTCGCAAATGTGGGAGCTGGTCAACATCCCCTCCGCGATCACGTTTAACACATCTGCGGCTGGTCCCCGCAACGTTGCCACCAAATTCCCTGTACGTTCCCGCTCATTGCACCCGTTTAGTCGGGAAATACACTCAAATTGCGTCAGAAAAGCTTCAAGGCTCCCTGACCCGTCAAAATTTACCAGGGGGATCACTTTTCCGGTGGTTCGCTTCCCAGTTTCTCCCTTGTCCGAATCCAGCCCAGGGATCAAACACCCTTGTGGCTGCGTATCCAATTTCGGAGCCCACTGTGGCCAAAGATGTTTTGTGGTGAGGGTCTCATGGGTCAATTTTGCCTCCTGTTCCAAACGTTGAATGGACCGATTCACCTCTTCCCGCAGGATCTTCTGGGCCCGCACAACCTCCTCGAAGGCTCCGTCGCGAGTTTGTAGCTGCTCCTCAACCAACCCGGACACTCTACTTACAAAAGACGGCTCTACCAGGCCTTTATCCAAGACTTCATCTTGGCTCATAATTTTATCTTGTTCGTCCAAACGAGCCTCCAATCCTTTTACCTCCTCCGCCAAATTCATCCCTTGCTTCCTCAGCTCTCCCCACTCTTCTACTGGCAGCTGCATACGAGCATCCACACAGGCACGATGACGTTCCAGGCTTTCATCCACTTTATCAACCCGAATGTTCGTTGCATCAATTTTATCTACCAATTTTTTCCGTGTATTTTCCCCCTCCAATGTAATTTCTACCTTTGTTTCCTCCAATCTATCCTCGAATTTACTTTGTATTTCCCCTAATTGAACATCCACACACTACTGCATCTCAGTTTTCATTTTCTCCATCTTTTCCCCCAATTCATCCCTCATTAAATCAATCCGTGCACCCAACTGTTCCCCCATTACCCCCAATTGATCTGTCATTTCTGCCCTCTGTGTCACGAATTGATTTGCCATTTCTGCCCCCTGTGCTGTTATTGCACTCATTAAACGTTCCAACATTGTCCAGATCGACATCGCGCCGGTTTCCGGTGCTGCCGGCTCCATTACGGGCAATGAAGCACGGTCCACGCTCGGAATGGGGGAGGTTTCGATCCTACCCCCGTCTCTCCCTTCTTCCCCCGACTCGCTGCCAGACACGTGGCCTTCCTCCTCCAATATCTGCACATCCGCCATGGTGCAGAAGTCCCGTTTGCCGCCAATCAAATTTAATTTGAAAACTCCCGCCAAAATTTTCCCGCGCTCGCGCGCTTTTCTGTAGTAATTTTATATTCCAATTCGTGGTGAGATTTTAATCCTGGTATATTCTCCCGATAGCAAATATAATTTAGAGGGGTTCGAACATCCAACACCCTGACACCAATGTGACGTCCACGGGACTTGAACAGTCCCGCCAACGTAGAATGAGCCGAAACGATGGAGGCGGTTTATTTATTTATAACCCAAAGATGGCGGTTTTAATCGCTCTACCGCAAACGGGACGAGGAAGGTGGCACGAGTCGCTTTTCACTGAGTTAATAGTGTTTATTTCTCTAACCAGAAATAATAATACTCGGCAAGAGGAGGGATCCGGGGCGATTCGACGGGATGGTGGTGTGGGTTCGGCGTGGGAGAAACACAAACAATTCCAATAGATATACAAATCTCAAACCCTCTAAGGCGCCAGGTGTACACACACGCACACACACACACACACACACACACACACACACACACACACACACACACACACACACACACACACACACACACACACACACACACACACACACACACACACACACACACACACACACACACACACAACGTAGCTGGCCCGTGGTGTAGACGCAACAGTCCCTGGATTGGCGTCGGACGAGCTGGCGTTGCGCTCGTCAGGGGCGGGAGACACCGTGGTGCTGTCTTGGCCCAAGTCCGCTCACAGCCGCCAGGGAACCAGTTCTGGCGCCAAGTTGCAAGCAGGAGAGGGAGGCAGGTCCGCCCGCCGTTCGACCCCGTACTCCGAGCCAGCAGAACCCCAGAGCCAACCGAGGTGAGGCACGAGGCACAGCAAGGCCACGAGACACGATGAATCCAGGAACGAACCAGCGCAACAATCGAGCACGCTCCGACCCAACAGCCTCCACCAAAACCGCTTTTTCTTTCTCGATCTTCTTCCCCCCATTTCCCCGAACAGAACCTTTTTATCCTCGAGTCCTCGTCACTTCCAATCGAGCCGTTTTATTGGCCCTCCGCCGTCGCCTTCCGCCAATTGTGATCACGGGGCGGAGCCATCCGCAGCACTGTCCTGTGACGTCACGGCAAGCCTCCAGGGAATACTAACAGGGTTTACGCGAACACACTTACCCTATCCCGTCTCCCTATCTAATTACGTGGCAATTATCATTTCCCCCTTAAAGAAATGGACATTTACTAGACAACTTATCACCACTGAATTGCTTCTTATTACATCGAGATCGTGGTACAACTCGAACAGCATGGCATACCTAATTAAACATCCTAATTACCCTTTGAATGCATACCCCCCCACCCCTCAGACGTAACAATATCATAGGTCACGTGGTTTGGCAGCCATATTGGATTTCCCTAAAACTTATAAAAAATATATACACCACTTAAAAGAAGTGCTGGCAAGGGTTTGCAATCTCTGATTACTCTTTTTCTTGTTTCGGGATTGTAACCATCAGAAATATATACATCCACAGTCGTGGCCAAAAATGTTGGCACCCTTGCACTTTTTTCAAATAATGCACCATTTCTTCCAGAATGTTGTAATTAAAAATCTTTTGGTATCCACATATTTTTTTCTTTGGTTTGCAGTGGAACAAAACAAAAACAGATGAAAAAATTATGAAATCTTAGCTTATTCAACACAAAAATACTAAAATGGTCTGGACAATATTATTGGCACATTTTAGAAGTTGTTGGAAATTATTATATTCCAATCAGGTGATTCTCCTTTACTTTGTACAGGCATGATGGGCTGAATGGCCTCCACCTGTATAAGATTTTCCTTGTATTTGGAACGGAACTCATCTGTGGTGAGTTGTAGGTGCCTGCAATATAAAAATCACTCGTTCAACCAGTTTAAATAGAGGAGAGGAGTAATTCTGCTGTTTTGTGTCATTGTGTGCACCGAAAAGAAACCAGAGTATTGTTTGAGGAGGTCAGACATTACATTGTTCTCAAGCATGGACAATTTCAAGGCTACAAGTTCATCACCAGAGACCTTGATGTTCCTGTGTCCCCCGTATGCAATGTTATCAGGAAGTTCCAGGCACATGGCACTGTAGACAACCTCCCTGGACGTGGACAGAAGAGAAAAGGTAATTGAAGATCACAGCGGAGGATTGTTGGAATGGTGGAGAAAGCACCTTGATCAACTGCCAAACAGATTCAAGCTGACCTGACACAAGGTTCGACGGTTTCAACTTGCATCATCCGTCGCCAACTCAATGAAAGAGGGTTCTATGATAGGAGACCCAGGAGGACCTCACTGCTGAGAGACATAAGAAAGCCAGACTGGAGTTTGCCAAAACACACATGAACAAGCCAAAATCCTTCTGGGAGAATGTCCTGTGGACAGATGAGACCAAACTAGAGCTTTTTGGTGAAGCACATCATCTATGTTTACAGAAAACAAAATGAAACCTTCAAATAAAAGAACACCTTCCCCACAGTCAAACATGGGGGAGGTTCAGTGATGTTTTGGTGTTGCTGTGCTTCCACTGGCACTGGGTGCCTTGAATGTGTGCACGGCATCATGAAATCAGAAGATTACCAAGGCATTTTGGAGCCCAATATTCAACTCCGTGTCAGAAAGTTGGGTCTCCGTTGAAGATAATGGGTCTTGCAGCAGGACAATGACCCCAAACACACTTCAAAAAGCACCCAGGAATGGTTCAAGACAAAATGCTGGACTGTTCTGAAATGGTCAGCAATGAGTCCAGATCTAAATTCCATTGAACACCTGTGGGGAGATCTGAAAACAGCAGTTGGGAGGGAAAAAAAGCACTCTTCAAATCTGGAAGAACTGGAGCAGTTTGCACAAGAAGAGTGGGCAAGAAGAATAAAACAAGGACTTGAAAATATAATAAAAGTAACGGATGGAGAAAAGAAAAATAGCCTTTTCCTTTCTCCCTCACCTCCCACAGCCCAAATATACAAGAGAATGCGGAGGAAAATGGATGGGGCAGATGCAGTGGCGATGTGGACACGCAGCCACATACCTGAGGTGCCCAGACCCAGTCAGTGAGTTCTCGTCAGTGTTCCAGTTATGCGAGCTCAATAGATGACTCATCCTTCTCTGCCTCAGATTCTTCCTCAGGCTGTCGATGAGGTGCTGACCTTCACCCTCCTTGTTATTCATGGCTGACAGGAACGAGAAGGCAGGATGACGCTCGTGGAAGTAGTGTTCTTTTTTCCACAGAAGCTTGACACCAATTGCTCATAAAACCTTCCTTTCTTTACCCTCACACACTTTTGTTCCTTCCCATTTGAGTCTTCTCAGTCTTTGAGTCTTCTGCTCATGCGAACTTGTCCCATTTGCTTCTGCCATTCTGCCTCTCAGCCTTTCTGCTCTCTGAGCTGATGCTCAGGAGCTCTTTTTGTCCCTGCTCGTGTGAGCCTTCCCTGTTCACGTCTGCCTTCGGCTTCTCTCACGATCATCAAGATCCTTTACATCACCTCTTGCCTTATCTCTCCCGCATTGGTCCACAGCTGATGGGGGTGGGTCCACGACGTCACTTTTGGCAAATGCCACGCTGTTTTGAGGGAACTTTCAACGCACCCCCTCACCCCTCCCTTTATGTGCCCAAAAACTGTGATGAGAGTCCCCATCCCCCCTCCCCCTGCATGCACGCAAAATGCCTGTTCGCACTGCTCTGCACTGTACCACACCCGCAAGAAGTACCGCACCTCACAGACCAGGACGAGCACCAAGCATCATGAACGTGCATGTGAGATGCGACATGAATATGCTTGTGAGAGCACCCAATGGGTTAACAACCACAGATGGGTTGAATGTGCCCTATTAAACAATACGTGAATGGAGGGAACACAGAGAGGAATTCCGCCGGACCGAGGGATGACCGAACGTGTGGCCGAAAGCAAGACCGTTGGGGTGAAGGAGGGACTGTTGAAAGCATGTTTGATCCACCCATCCATCCATCGGGACCATACTCTGTGCAGAGCGTTGGTGCTGCCAAAGCAGATATTCGCTATCCTTCTATTTATCCTTCTACTCCTTCGCTATTGGGCACAATACTGAACGGGTCGCCACTCCGACACAGGATACCAGCAAGCTGGCACTCATTTTGCCACCCTCGGAAGGATGACAGGCGGTCAACCCCACCTGGTATTAATTCAATGGTAAGGGGATTTTGAACTCAGGATCCCAAGCCCACCACCCTAACCATTAAGCCAACACCAGGCATATGTTTGATGGAGGGGAGATTATTGGTGGACTGTTGAAATGGGGTAAAGGAGGGAAGATTGAAAGTAGCAGAGGGAATGAACAGAATGATGGTCTGAAGGAAGAAATGCTGAAAGTAACAGAGGGGGAGGGGGGAGACATTACACTGGGAAAATACAACCTAGCCAACGCATGCCCCCCTGAACATCTCCTCGCCAAGGGACCAAGGATTATCGATACAAATACTAATGAAATAACTGATCCTACGGTCACTGACGTGTCCATGTATGAGAAATGCGTTCCAGAGAACGCATTTCCACTGCTCCAGAGTCCAATAGTGGTGAGCTTTACACCACTCCAGCGATGCTTGGCATTGTGCATGGTGATCTTCGGCTTATGTGTGGCTGCTCGGCCATGGAAACCCATTTCATGATGCTCTCAACGAACAGTGCTTGCGCTGACATTGCTTCCAGAGTCAGTTTGGAACTCGGTAGTGAGTGTTGCAACTGACAGACAATTTTTCCATGCTACGCACTTCAGCACTCGGCGGTCCCATTCTGTGAGCTTGTGTGGTCTACCACTTCGTGGCTGAGCTGTTATTGCTCCAAGACGTTTCCACTTCACAATAACAGCACTTGCAGTTGACCGGGGCAGCTCTTACATGGCAGAAATTTTACGAACTAACTTGTTGGAAAGGTGGCATCCTATGACGGTGCCACGTTGAAAGTCACTGAACTCTTCAGTGCGGCCCATTCTAAGGCCAGTGTTTGTCTATGGAGATTGCATGGCTGTGTGCTTGATTTTATACACCTGTCAGTAATGGGTGTGGCTGAAATAGCTGAATCCACTGATTAGAATGGTTGTCCGCATACTTTTGGTCATGTGTTGTTTATATATTTTATGCTGTGAACAAACTTTGGACGAGTGACGAAGGTTGTGGTGAAGATTCATCAAAATCGTTTGTTTGGTTCAAGCGATACTGACTGAAGTGTTTAATGACTTACTGACTCACCTATGGACACTGCTCAATCGCATTAGCTCACAGGATTAAAGTCCAGGTGCGCTAATAATTGTGATATTATTTATTTATTTATTATTATGTTTTTTTTTCCGTAGGACAACCGATGTGTCTATCAGTTTATTTAATTTGCCTTTTCAGTGAATTATGAATAACTGTTTTGATTCAGCTGTCGCTTACCTTCCACATTCTTCCTCTGCTTATTTGTAAAGTCTTGCTTTATGTTGTGCAGATATTGAAGAGGAGGCTGTACGGCAACATTTTGAGATGTGTGGCTCTATCTTGGGTGTCCGCATAGTACGGGACAATGACTCTGGTCTTGGAAAAGGCTTTGGCTACATCCTTTTTGAGGTAAGCGACAGTGTGGGTTCAAATATCTTTGGCCGTGTGTGTCTTGAGTTGGTGCTGTGGTCTGCTGTGGACTTTTTTGCTTGCTTTGCACAATACATTATGGGTTGAAGATTGTTCTCTCCGCAGAGTGCAGATGGTGTGGCCCTAGCTCTGCAGCTCCATGGGTCCGAACTTTCTGGGAGGAAGGTGCGAATTCAACGGTCGGTGCGCAATCCAGTTGCCAGAAAGAAACCTCCAGCAGCAGCGGACAGACGCGCTCGTGTGAAGAAAAAGAAAAGGGTCGACAAGGCTGATAAACCATCATGGCTAGTTAAAGGCAAAGCTGATTTTGTTGGAGAAAAGGCCAAGCAACGGGTCAGCAAGGTTCATCAGCAGGTTACGTGCAAAAAACAGGTCAATTTGTGGGTCAACAAGTCCAAATGCAGGAGTGACAACAGCCTTCCGACCCAGCGTAACAACCGTAAGAGCAAAGGCAAAAATGTTTTGAAGGGTCGCAGCTATAAGAAGTGAATTTTGATGAACAATGTTATTAAAGATTTATTTTTGTTTAAAAAATAAAATAAAAGTCACAATTGTTTTCCTTTCTCTGGTGTCATCCAGGAAGCTAAGTCGTGCCACCTACGTAGCCCAGAGGCAGCTCCAATTCGCGCCCTTTATCATTGCTTCCGGTGCTGGTTATTTTTAGTTTCTCACCTTCCACTGATTCCAGCTTTTGGCTCAACTCCATGGAACCAGTGTGTGAAATCCATGAGATTGGGTTAGTCATGGCCTTTTTCTTTTTGTGGGTCTTAAACGTGACCCATCACTGTCAGTGATGAGTCTGACAGTACACTACCTCGTTTCTCAGCAAATACGAGTGATTGAGATGCATATAAATTCTCCTCTGAGCTCCCTGACAGGTGAAAATGTATGCGGCGTGAGTAGCCTGTTTACACTGTGAAAGCGAACGTGTGGGCGTTCGTGTGGAGCTTGCCAGGCTGACAGAAGCCAGACCTATCCAATTCTCCTTGAGACATACTACCCCCCATTGAGGTGCCATGGATGATTACAATGCTGGCTGCTTGCAGATGTACCGTTGGCTCGGTGATGGGGGGAAAATAATGCTCGTAAACAATGATTGCATATCTATTCGCACACAATGCCGAGTGAGCCCTTTGTTACACTGCGTTGCTGAGCAGCAAAAGTATGACTGGTTTAAAATGGCATGCAATGTAAACTCGATCCGAACATATCATGGTTGCTATTTGCAACATCTTCTTTAACAGCCCCAGTTATTGCCGTGTTCTTGTGGGGGTGGCCAGGGAAAAATTTTGGCCCAAGTCTTTCACGAACTGGCTCGAAAGGCCTGATGCTCGACTAAGTATTTTGGGCAGGAATTTGGCGATGGTGCCCGCGATAGCTGCGAGACACATAAGTATGGCAGCAGGAAGGATTGCATTGCAAGCATCTTGATGAGGGGATGTCAAGCTTGCAGTCCCCTCAGCATTTGCTTGTAGGTGTAAAATATATCCAGCGTAAGTAGGGCCTTCTCCCAGCACCCTACCTAGGTCACCCCTGGTGTGTGCACATGTGTGTCACGAATAACCTTGTGTTTGAACTTGCCCTTTCCCCCTATTTTCTGGTGCTGTACATTATAAATGGTGACGTGATTTTTTTTTCAGGTGGGGGTTTGGGGGGATTATCCCAGAATCATTGGACAAAATAACTATATTGCAGAGGTGGCATAAGGCTGGCTATCTTGTCTCCTGTGTGAATGTTAAACTTTCCCTGTTGTCTTTGGGGTAAAAGTGTTGAGAGTTGCAAAACAAACCGGTAGTTGCTGGCAAGATCCACATGCAAAACTTGATACACCAAAGTAGTACAGCCCCCCCCCCCAGTAAGTATTGCTGTGATTTTTAATTTTTTTTTTTTGATGTGAACCTGACTACCCAGTGGTGTACATCTGGGACATCGTGTCGTGTGGAAGTGGGCATCACGTGAATGCAAGATGCAGATTGTGAGACTTAAAATCGTTTTGACCATTGCCTTGTTGGTGAAACTCACTGGGTTCACACATGCATTTGTGCAATAAAACAAATATCTTGGTGCACTGCATGATGAAGACCTCTTGTGACTCATGGTGAAAGGTGGTTGGCATTCTCGCCCTGCTTGGCAAGCTTGGGTTTGCGAGGGTAAGTAGCCATGGAAATCGACCATTTGAACTCACATCGGTCATTGAGGAAAGAAAAGTCTTTAATCACGTAACCAAGTAGGGGTGGTTATCTTGCACCGAATAATTTTTAGGTTATTTCTCTGAAATGAACTCAGAAGAGGTGCCCGTGTCTGGCTGTCCGTACGTACGTCTTAACATTTGACTAAAACTCACAAACTTCCCAACCGATCCAGACCAGATTTGGTTCGATGCATCACAACAGCAAGGTCTCATGGGGTTGTGCTCCCCATCCGGATCCATCCCCTCAAAAGGGGGTGAAAGGGAGGTTTTGCCCACAAATATTGGTATTTTATTCAAAAATCTTCTCTGCCAGACAGATCCAGCCCAAACTTGCTACAAGGCATCGGGACCATCCCCAAACCTGAAGTTGTGCTCCTCATAGCCGGATCTCCCCCGGAAAGGGGGCCACGCCTCCCCCCCCTCAAATCTCTTTTTCACTAAAACATCTTCTCTACAACTACCTTACTGATATGGACCAAATTTGGTACAATGCATCAGGACAGTAAGATCTCATGGGGTTGTGCTCCCCATCTGGATCTGCCCATTTAAAGGGAGGTTTTGCCCACAAATATTGGTATTTTATTCAAAAATCTTCTCTGCCAGACAGATCCAGCCCAAACTTGCCACAAGGCATTGGGACCATCCCCAAACCTTAAATTGTGCTCTGATGGCCGTATCTCCTCTGGAAAAGGGGCCACGGCTTCTCTTCCCTGAATCCCTCAAATTCACCAAAACATTTTGCTTATAAACTACTTGACAGATGTGGACCATATTTGGTACGATACATCAGAACAGTAAGTTCTTACGGGGTTGTGCTCCCCATCAGGATCGTCCCCCTAAAAGAGGGATTTCACCTCTAATTCAGGCAATTTATTTAAAAATCTTTTCAGAAACCGATGGTCACATGTAGACCAAACTTTTCGTGAAACATAAGTACCATGCTGTTCACTTAAGTTGTGCTCCCCATAGCCGTTCCACTTCAGGAAGGGGAGGGGGCATGGCCCCTTCCCCCTTATCCCTCATTTTCACCTCACCTATTGAGGAAATAGCAGTCAGTTACCCACGGAGCAATTTTTTTCTTTAAATACGAGCATATATACTTTTGTTCAATTGCAGCGACATCATTGACATTTGCATCCATCGGTTATAAATGATTGGTAAGAAGGATAATGTGGGAATATAATTACCAATTCCTTGAATGACAGCTGTCATGGATCTAGTTTGATATTTTCATCATCGCATCCATCAGTTTTGAGCCAATTGGAGTGGAGCAGAGCATCTGCCAGAAACTCAAGAGTTGTTTTGAGCCATCCAGGTGCGTTTGAATCTCCAATGGTATCCCACTCCTCGATGCAGGCTTTGCCATTTTCTCAAGGGGAATCGAAAACGTCAGGAGAGGCATTCAAACATAGCTTGTGATGTCTTTTCGCTCTTTTAACAGCAATTCCTGAAATATTTAACTGAAACTGTCTCTAATTCCATCTGTTTAAGCATCTTTTCATCCAAACTTTCTTCTTTCATGGAGATTGATAGTTTGTTATTCATTGCGATGTAATCTTACCCAGCCATCGGGACCATACTCTGCACAGAGCGTCGGTGCTACCGCAGCAGTCTCCTGGGCTATTGGGCACAATCCTCGATGGGTCGCCACTCTGACACAGGATACTTGAATGGCTCAATCATCCCAGCAAGCTGGTACTCATTTTTCTGACCTTGGAAGGATGACAGACTGAGGATAAACCCCACCTGGTATTAATTCAACATCAAGCAGGCTTTGAACTAAGGATCCAATGATCTTAGGATCCCAAGCCCACCACCCTAACCATGAAGCACACTTCCCTCCAGGTCTTCAAAACAGCTGTTCACCACCATCTCTTATCTTCCTCCATCGTAGCTGATAACGCACGCGTCCGATGTTTTCGTGGCACGAGGACTGTATGTGACAACAACCTCACAAACAAAGCCCAGAACGAATTAAATTAAAACAGATCATGGCAGGAATGAGGAGCAGGAGAGAACGCATGTGGTGGACAAGATGGATGCAAAAGGAAACTCCCAAGTTTGGATTGAGGAGGGATCGGGGTATAGGGTTAACGAGGGTAGAAAAGATCATGGTTTTGAATTGGGGATGATCTGAGTTGGTGATGAACAGCTGTCTTGAAGACCTGCAGGGGAGGAATGAAAGTGAAGGGGATGTAGAAGTTCATTCCACAGGTGGGAAGAGAGAGTGATGAATGAGTGCAGGTGAATTTGTCAGTTTTTGAACGATGTTGTGGATTGGGCTCAATGCGCAAAGAATGAAAGATCTGATCAGTCGTTCATTTTGAACGGAGGAAATTGTTGCGTTCAAATGGTGGATCAAATCTGGGGTCGGAATTGACGTCGATGACGTCATCAGAGGCCAGTGAAGAAAAATCAAACGAAGTTGATCACTTGCGGGTTCAGGTAGGGAGGGGGACGCAGGTGAGACGTGAGAATTGAGGTCATGAGGTTAGTGTAGGGATCGCGGGGGCAGGAGGGGGTTAAATATTCAAATTAACTTGATTAATACAACTCAGGTGCTCGGAGACCGATTTCAACGTTGTACAGGGCAGTATTTTTTGTCTACAGGTGTTTTTGTCTACGTGTCTGCTTCGGATGATGGACGACACGTGTCCGCGGGTCATCTTTCAAATGCAGAAATATCAATAATCGATTTTACTATTGCGAACCGTGTGGAAAAAAAACAATTATTTTTAATTAAAAAAAAATTTTTTTTTTTCAAATTATTAAAATAATTTTTACTTGTAAAGAAAAAAAAACTTTTGTCATTTTGTTTGTAAATGTACCCGTCAGCGAGCAAACGGCGAAAGTGTTTCGTGTGAAGGATAATCCCGGAATGTTATTATTTATTTAATTTCTCCACAAAGTATCAGTTCCAAGCTCGTCGGGCCCGAATTCCACGAACGGTGCTCGTGAAATCTTCTCACGAGACGGTACTCCCTCTCTCTTGCATTCGATGGAAGAAGAAGACGAAGAAGAAGAAGAAGAGGAAGTATGAATTCACCAATGGGAAGCGGGTTGCTGCATGACGTCATAGTCAGCTCCTCCCGACGCGGACGGGCCGCGGCCGCCATTGTGAACGGGCGGAGGCGGGTTGTCTGGTTGTCGGGTACGGCTTTCCCGGGATGAGGGCATCGGCGCGGGGCTGTGTGAGCGCCGGCGTCGTTCGCATCGATTTGGGATCATTGCAACCCGTGTAAAAAAAAAAAAAAAGCTCGGAAGATTTACTGCAGCAGTTTCGTCCTCAGTCCTGTCAGACACGTCCCCCGCCGGTGGAATTGCCATCATTTGATGCCACCGCGGGGTCTTTCTCTGCACGATGCCTCGGACCGCGGCGGTACCGGGCCCCGGGCGTTTGGGAGGCGCGCCCTGATGGACGGACACTCCAACTGAGGTTGGGGTTGGAGGGGAGATCGGAAGGTTCGACATCGGGGAGCGAAGTGTCATCTCTCGCCTCCCGCCCTTTACGTCTTCTTCTTCTTCCTCCTCTTATTCCTTCAACTCGAAATCACCAAGATGTCCAACCGGCCGTCGCTGGCAGAGCGGGATTCCGAGCACGTACGTACGGCCGTGTGAATGGCTTGGCTTGGGTTGCGGGTACTTATGTTCGATCGAGTAACAATGGTCTTCAAACCCAGGAGGATCCCCAAGTCTGGTCATGGACTCTCGGGATGCACAAGTGAAGGGAGCACGTTTTACCTGATCGTTGTTTGTTTTTCTTCCTCGAATTGGAGGCTCGTTAAACGAACTGAACCGATGATTTGTTGATCGGTGGCGACGAAACATTCCGTGGGAAGTCTTCTGTGGGATGTTCTGCTCCCATGAAGCACCACCACCATGTGCACGTTGTTGTTTCCAATTCGTGAACGATAAATTAACATATTTAGTAGGACCACCACCGCTTTCTCAGATCTTCTCACGATCTCCCTGAGTTTTTTTTTCTTCTTCCTCTTCGTTTCTTCTCTTCCTTGTTATTCATCTGTTCTATTCCTTCATTTATTGCTCGTATTTCCCCCGTCTCTTTCAAAACTTGCATTTTTCTCCCCCCCCCCCCCGCCCCTCTTGTCATTCTTTATCTGGTGCCTTTTTCATTGCTCTCCCACCCTTTTTAATTCTTCTTTCCCTCCCACCCCCATTAGTCCCTCCCCTCGTCTCCACCCCCATTAGTTCCTCCCCTCGTCTCCACCCCCATTCGTCGTTCCCCTCGTCTCCACCCCCATTCGTCGTTCCCCTCGTCTCCACCCCCATTCTTCGTTCCCCTCGTCTCCACCCCCATTCGTCGTTCCCCTCGTCTCCACCCACATTCGTCGTTCCCCTCGTCTCCACCCACATTCGTCGTTCCCCTCGTCTCCACCCACATTCGTCGTTCCCCTCGTCTCCACCCACATTCGTCGTTCCCCTCGTCTCCAACCCCATTCGCCGTTCCCCTCGTCTCCACCCCCATTCGTCGTTCCCCTCGTCTCCACCCCCATTCGTCGTTCCCCTCGTCTCCACCCCCATTCGTCGTTCCCCTCGTCTCCACCCCCATTCGTCGTTCCCCTCGTCTCCACCCCCATTCGTCGTTCCCCTCGTCTCCACCCCCATTCGTCGTTCCCCTCGTCTCCACCCCCATTCGTCGTTCCCCTCGTCTCCACCCCCATTCGTCGTTCCCCTCGTCTCCACCCCCATTCGTCGTTCCCCTCGTCTCCACCCCATTCGTCCTTGCCCTCGTCTCCACCCCCATTCGTCCTTGCCCTCGTCTCCACCCCCATTCGTCCTTGCCCCTCGTCTCCACCCCCATTCGTCCTTGCCCCTCGTCTCCACCCCCATTCGTCCTTGCCCCTCGTCTCCACCCCCATTCGTCCTTGCCCCTCGTCTCCACCCCCATTCGTCCTTGCCCCTCGTCTCCACCCCCATTCGTCCTTGCCCCTCGTCTCCACCCCCATTCGTCCTTGCCCCTCGTCTCCACCCCCATTCGTCCTTGCCCCTCGTCTCCACCCCCATTCGTCCTTGCCCCTCGTCTCCACCCCCATTCGTCCTTGCCCCTCGTCTCCACCCCCATTCGTCCTTGCCCCTCGTCTCCACCCCCATTCGTCCTTGCCCCTCGTCTCCACCCCCATTCGTCCTTGCCCCTCGTCTCCACCCCCATTCGTCCTTGCCCCTCGTCTCCACCCCCATTCGTCCTTGCCCCTCGTCTCCACCCCCATTCGTCCTTGCCCCTCGTCTCCACCCCCATTCGTCCTTGCCCCTCGTCTCCACCCCCATTCGTCCTTGCCCCTCGTCTCCACCCCCATTCGTCCTTGCCCCTCGTCTCCACCCCCATTCGTCCTTGCCCCTCGTCTCCACCCCCATTCGTCCTTGCCCCTCGTCTCCACCCCCATTCGTCCTTGCCCCTCGTCTCCACCCCCATTCGTCCTTGCCCCTCGTCTCCACCCCCATTCGTCCTTGCCCCTCGTCTCCACCCCCATTCGTCCTTGCCCCTCGTCTCCACCCCCATTCGTCCTTGCCCCTCGTCTCCACCCCCATTCGTCCTTGCCCCTCGTCTCCACCCCCATTCGTCCTTGCCCCTCGTCTCCACCCCCATTCGTCCTTGCCCCTCGTCTCCACCCCCATTCGTCCTTGCCCCTCGTCTCCACCCCCATTCGTCCTTGCCCCTCGTCTCCACCCCCATTCGTCCTTGCCCCTCGTCTCCACCCCCATTCGTCCTTGCCCCTCGTCTCCACCCCCATTCGTCCTTGCCCCTCGTCTCCACCCCCATTCGTCCTTGCCCCTCGTCTCCACCCCCATTCGTCCTTGCCCCTCGTCTCCACCCCCATTCGTCCTTGCCCCTCGTCTCCCCCTCCCACTATTTTCTCCTCTTCCCCCCCCATATTTTAATTTATTGTTCCCCCCTGCTGCTCCTGTTTTTCCTTTTCTGCATCCTTTTACTGTAATTCACCGTCCCGTGCTTGTTTGCATGTTTGTTTGTTTGTCGCGCTACTACTACTTCAGTTTTTGTCTGATTACATCCACACATACTACATAAGATCTGCATGACCCCAATTAGTGCATAGGGGTGTTTTTATCTCTGTCGGTGATCTTGGGGGAGGCTAGTTTGGGGGTGGGTCGGGGAGGGGTGGGTGGGGGGGTGGCGAGCAAATTCTCTATGTAAATGCGTGTTGTGTACCGCCACTAAAGGTGGGAGAGGGTATTCCAAGTCCCCACCCCAATTCAGTATTCCTGTACCCACGTTTTCCAGTGCGGTGAGGTGTTTTGAATTCTGCAGCTGGAGGTATATTGACTTGCACGTTTGAATAAGGATAATAACATTATCCGTTATTGCAATGCGTGGACTTACAAGTCGGTGAAGCCGACGTACATGCTTTGAACTCTGCTGCACCTACGAGCTTGAACCTGCATGGTGACAGCTTTGATAAGTCAAGTGGTCATCTTGGACAGAGAAAAAGTGGTTCGCTGGAGATGTAAAGGAACCTATTTGGGAAAGAACTGAATAGCCAAGTTTCAATAAAACGGGTGGTTTGTGATTTCATCTGTCCCGTACGTGGAACGAGGCTCCAACATCTCTTCCACACTGTCTGCAACCATCATTGACGCTTGGATTGGTCGACACATCAACTTGCCCTACCACTAGCAGATGTCCCGTGGTGATTCTCAAACTTCTTCTTCACTTCAACACCTGTCGTGACCAAGGGGACTGGCCACTCGCTGAAACGTCAGCTTTACCGACTAGCAAGTCCAGCTTTTTTCAATTATGAACTTTTACAGTTCCTTTGCCATATGTGGAGGGCAGAAGAGTATGCAGCAACAGACTGCCGTTTACCTCAGTCGTGTGAATTAGAGGACGACTTGCACTTGTGACCAGCTCTGCTTGCATTGATTTCAATGTTCTTATTAATGTGGATCTATTAATCTGCATGATGACTTGTAGCTGTGGGTCAAGAAGAGTGAGATCTTGGTGATGGGGAAGGAAAGGATGTTTCCCAGCAATTCATTGTGAAGCCACGAGGATAATCCTTCCAAGTACATTCCTGACTCCTCATGTATCCTCTTGCAATTCTGTAACACTGGAGTTGCTTCTTGGTGTTCTCCACAGTGCAAGCAGCTACCTTTGTCTTCAGAACAGTTTCTAGAAATTGGCCACTATCACGAGTGCATTCTTCCTCATTTGTGGTGCTGTTCATACTGGAAAGCTTCTGAAGCAGGAATGTTTTTGTCTCCTCTGAGACAATATTCAATTGGTCCTCAGTGGTTGAAGCAGGGGATCACTGCCATTTGCCAAGGCATCTACGAGTATGTGCTCATTTTTGTCCTACAAGACTCACCATGAGCAAAGCTGCATTGCACTCTGCTCTCCCACTTCCATCCAAAAAAGACCCTGTGATTCTGAGACAGAACAAAAAGACCCTCTCTGGGCAGTGGGGATGGACGAGTGGCGGAAAGCACTTTCCGAGTTCCAAAGAGTAATGACTCCTTTCATTGGGTAGACTACTTCTCTGTTCAGTCTGCTCCAAGCTCATGTCATTGTGATTTTGAACAAAGTGTCTGCAAGTGTTGTGAATGGAAAAGATTTGAAGATCTATGACCTCTCTGCATTTTGGAATTGGGATCGAGATAATGCAGTTTGTCGAGAAATAAAGTCCCCCACCATGCATAGTTCGGATATTTCGGGAAGAAAAGGTTGATAACTGACGGCAGACCTGATAATGTATGTGTCAACACCATGCGCATTTCACATTGCGGATCTCTATGTCCTGTGGACAATATACATGTATGTGCTCCTGAAGGATGTCATTGCTCCAAGTTGTCCCAATTCCCTTGAACTGTACTGAAAAAATTATTTCAGATAATCTATGGAATGAGTGACTCTCCTGGAAATAGTTTTGAATGTTTGTTTGGTCAGTGGGAGCTTTTCTACAATGGTCATCAGCTCTTATTTAGAAATACCTATGTATGTATATATATGTATGTATGTATATATATGTATGTATATATATATATGTATATATATATATATATATATATATATATATATATATATCCATACTCTGTGCAGAGCGTTGGTTGCTGCCGATGCAGTCTCCTTGGCTATTGGACACAATCCTGGGTGGGTCCGACACAGGATACCAGCAAGCTGGCACTCATTTTGCCAACCTTGGATGGATGACAGGCAGAGTCAACCCCACCTGGTATTAATTCATCAGTTGAGCAGGATTTGAACTCGGGATCCGAGGATCCCAAACCCACCATGCTCACCATTAAGCCAGCACCAGGCACATACATTCATACATACATGATACATGGATACCTTCCTACCTACCCACCCAAAAATATTGGCACCCTTGCACTTTTTTCGATTAACTCACAATTTTCTCAAAAAATATGTTGAAATTGACAAAAGCATTTCTCTACACAATTCTTCACTTCACTGTTAATATTACAGAACCTTTGTTTTTTATTTAGAACTCAATATATCCTTTTAAATCAGAAAATAAAAAGAAATGACATTGACAAAATTATTGGCACCCTCGACTTGATATTTGGTAGCATTGCCTTTGGACAAAATAACTGCAGTCAAGCACTTCCTTTAGCCATGAATGAGCTTCCTTCACCTCTCTACTGTCAGTTTGTCCCACACTTCTTGTACAAACTGCTTCAGTTCTCCCAGATTTGAAGGGTGCCTTCTCCCAACTGCTGTTTTCAGATCTCCCTACAGGTGTTCAATGGGATTTAGAGCTGGACTCATTGCTGGCCACTTCAGAACAGCCCAGTGTTTTGTCTTGCACCATTGCTGGGTGCTTTTTGAAGTGTTTCGGGTCATTGGCCTGCTGCATAACCTTTGGCGGAGACTCAGCTTTCTAACACTTGGGTTAAATATTGTGCTGCAACATGCCTCCTTGGTAATCTTCTTATTTCATGATGCCATGCACACATTCAAGGCACCCACTGCTGGAGGAATCACAGCAACCCTAAAACGTCACTGAGCCTCCTCCATGTTTGACTGTTGGGAAGGTGTTCTTTTCTTTGAAGGTTTCATTTTGTTTTGTGAAAACAGAGATGATTTTATTCACCAAAAAGCTCTAATTTGGTCTCATCTGTCCCAGAAGGATCTTGGCTTGTTCAGGAGAGTTTTGGCAAACTCCAGTTAGGCTTTCTTATGTCTCTCAGCAGTGGGGTCATCCTAGGTCCATTACCATAGAACCCCCTTTGAATGAGTTGGCGACAGATGGTGTGAGTTGAAACTGTTGTACCTTGTCTCTGAAGGTCAGCTTGAATCTGTTTGGCAGTTGATCGAGGTGCTTTCTCCACCATTCGAACAATACTTCACTGCAATCTTCGATCAAGTTTTCTCTTGCAGCCATGTCCAGGGAGGTTGGCCACAGTGCCACGGGCCTTAAACTTCCTGATAACATTGTGTACGGTGGGCATCGGAACATCAAGGTCTCTGGAGATGGACCTGTAGCCTTGAGATTGTCCATGCTTGGCTACAATCTTGTGTCTGACCTCCTCAGACAATTGTCTGGATTTCCTTTTCTCCATGCCCCTTGCAGTACACAGTGACACAAAACAGTAGAATGACTCCTTTTCTCTATTCAAACTTGTTGAATGAGTGATTGTTTTTTTTTAATATTGCAGGCACTTGCAACTCACCACAGGTGAGTTCAACTCAAAAGTAGAGGAGAATCACCTGTTTGAAATCTAATTGTCTTACAACTTCAAAAAGGTGCCAATAATATTGTTAGGATTTCTGTGTGGAATAAGCTAAGATTTAGTATTTTTCAGTTTTTGTTGTTTTGTTCCACTGCAAACCAAAGAAAAAAAAAAAATATGTGGATACCAAAAGATTTTTAATTTCATCAACGTTCTGGAAAAATTATGCATTATTTGAAAAAAGTGTAAGGGTGCCAACATTTTTGGCCACGACTGTATGTATATATGTATATATATATATATATATATATATATATATATATATGTATATATATATATATATATATATATATGTATATATATATGTATGTATATATATATATATATATATATATATATATATATATATATATATATATATATATATATATATATATGTATATGTATATATATGTATATATATATATATATATATATATATATATATATATATATATATATATATATATATATATATATATATATATATATATATATATATATATATATATATATATATATATATATAATACACATACTGGACATGCACCACATTACGACGTTTTGGTCAACGACGCACCGCATTTATATACGATGGTGGTCCCATAAGATAATGGAGCTGAAAAATTCCTATCGCTTTATGATGTGGCCGTCGTGGCGCTGTCAGTCGTATAAAATTACAGTATAGCACATTCAATTATGTACAGTACATAATACTTGATAACGATGATAAACAACTACAGTGTGGCCCCGTTATAATGCGATCGTTGAGGTCCATAAAATGTCATCATTAAAAAAGTGGGGTCGCGCTAAATCGGGATTCAAGAAAATCAGCATTCAAACTGACCCAATGTTGACCTAACATCTGAAAACACCCCTATTTTCACCCTATTTGACCCGTTTTCTGCACGTTTACCTTCTAGCAAGTAAATTACCTTTGAATTAAAGAATTCCGCGAATAAATCGTCGTCATTACAGTCAAAATGAAAACTCAAATTGCATTTCAGTTATGTTTTTTTATGTTGCTAAAACATTCGCACTGTTCCGAAAATATATCGCACAACTGACAGGAGCTAGTTTCTTCATTTGTAAATGATAACATCGATGCAATGATTATTTATAAAATCCAAACACTATTTATTCACCTTTCTATAATCGATGCGAGACGAGATTGTAAGCAGCCGCTAACAACACACATGACCGTCATGAACAGCACAAAGGTAAAACTAACGCGTCTTCCGTCTATCTTAGATGTGTGTTACAATTGCCTACAGTATTCAGTGCTGTAACATGCTGTACAGGTTTGTATCTGAGGAGCAATAGGCTATACCATATAGCCAAGGTGTGTAGTAGGCAATACCATCAAGGTTTGTGTAAGTACACTCTATGATGTTCGCACAATGACGACATCGCTTAACGACACCATTCTTAGAACATATCCCCGTTGTTAAGTGGTTCATGACCACGCGCACGCACGCACGCACGCGCACGCGCACACACACACACATACACACATACACACATACACACATACATACACACACACACACACACACACACACACACACACACACACACACACACACACACACACACACACACACATACACACATACACACATACACACATACACACATACACACATACACACATACACACATACACACATACACACATACACACACATATATAGAGTAAAGCTTCCTCGAGCGGTGTTTCAAATTTACACGCTGAATTAAATGCGTCAAAACCTCCCCAACGCAAGGTGTTTCGCATTTACGCGATCGTGGCTGGTGTTTTTGCCAAAGATTTTTTATTATTCTGATTCCTTGTTACTGTACTGGACTTAACTTGACCTTTGGCTAAATATAAGGCTAAAAAGACCAGGCGTTAATTTTATATTCAATTTGTACATAGGATGATGCAAGTCACCACTTGCCATGAGCACAATCGTAGGTTGAATTTATATAAATTGTAGAACTTTGAAGTTCAAGTGGGCCATACAGTCAGCTTTAAATCCCAACACAGAAATTCACAGGGAGTTAAAACAGCAGGCAAAGCAAGTGCCCACAACACAATTATTTAGGTCTACTTCAACAGCCACCAGCAGCAATTCAATCCCTTCCACCAGCGCTTCAAGCGCCACCCCCCAGGGCTTCAAGCGCCACCCCCCCAGGGCTTCAAGCGCCACCCCCCCCAGGGCTTCAAGCGCCACCCCCCCCAGGGCTTCAAGCGCCACCCCCAGGGCTTCAAGCGCCACCCCCCAGGGCTTCAAGCGCCACCCCCCAGGGCTTCAAGCGCCACCCCCCAGGGCTTCAAGCGCCACCCCCAGGGCTTCAAGCGCCACCCCCCAGGGCTTCAAGCGCCACCCCCCAGGGCTTCAAGCGCCACCCCCAGGGCTTCAAGCGCCACCCCCAGGGCTTCAAGCGCCACCCCCCAGGGCTTCAAGCGCCACCCCCCAGGGCTTCAAGCGCCACCCCCCAGGGCTTCAAGCGCCACCCCCCAGGGCTTCAAGCGCCACCCCCCAGGGCTTCAAGCGCCACCCCCCAGGGCTTCAAGCGCCACCCCCCAGGGCTTCAGCGCCACCCCCAGGGCTTCAAGCGCCACCCCCCAGGGCTTCAAGCGCCACCCCCCAGGGCTTCAGCGCCACCCCCAGGGCTTCAAGCGCCACCCCCCAGGGCTTCAAGCGCCACCCCCAGGGCTTCAAGCGCCACCCCCCAGGGCTTCAAGCGCCACCCCCCCAGGGCTTCAAGCGCCACCCCCCCAGGGCTTCAAGCGCCACCCCCCAGGGCTTCAAGCGCCACCCCCCAGGGCTTCAAGCGCCACCCCCCAGGGCTTCAAGCGCTACCCACCAGGGCTTCAACACCATCCAGCTGCAAATCAACAACCACCTTGCAATAAGGTGTTATTTTGCAATAATACAGGACTATTATGATGCAAACACTTATTTTAATGTATATTTAACAATGCGACCCCATTCCATACAAAGAAACATGTTTAACAAAAAAAAAAAGCAAGAAAAGCTGTTTTAGGGTCAGTTTTTTGGGGGAGCCTGGAACCTATCTCCAATTTCCCCATACATTTATTAATTCCTCCAACACAAGGTTATCCCAGAATGTATCCCATGCGATGGAGGAAGTTTTATTGTGTGTTTACAATATATATATATATATATATATATATATATATATATATATATATATATATATACATACATACATACATACATACATACATACATACATACATACATACATACATACATACATACATACATACATACATACAGTCAACCCCTGCTTTATCACGGTTCACCTATCGCTCCCCCGGTTCATCGCGGGTTTTCCCTTGGAACGTAATTAATTTTTTCTGCGGATTCCCCGGTTCATCGCGGTAATAATATATAAATTATATAAGCAATAAATTATAACGTGTGGTGCTCGACCAGTCACACAACGCACGAGACAAAGTTTCGCTTGTGAACTTCGAATATTTTCTCCGTTTTTTCTCCAAGCCCCACGATGCCGCCCAAACACCCTGCATCTTCTAAGGCTTCTGACAAGGAACCGAAGTGCCAGAGGAAGGTCCTGACACTCCAGGAGAAGGTTAAGGTTCTCGATATGCTTCGGGAAGGAAAAAGGTTTGCCGCCGTTGGACGAGCACTGCTCGTACCCAGCAACTCAAAACCGACCAGACCAGACGAGTCGATCTCCAGCACCTCAAACCCAATCACTGCCAAACCGACCAGACCAGCCCAGACGAGTCGATCTCAGGCACCTCAAACCCGATCACTCCCAAACCAACCAGACCAGACGAGTCGTTTTTTTTATTATTTTTATTTTTTTTGGGGGGGGGGGGGAGGCATCCATTCATCGCGGATTTTCACTTAGCGTGGGGAGGTTTGGAACGTAACCCCCGCGGGAAACGGGGGATTACTGCATATATATATATATATATATATATATATATATATATATATATATATATATATATATATATTAGCATATACCCATACTCCGCACGGAGTTGAATGGGTGGCAAAAGGTGGATGAGGCATAATAGTTGATTCTAACCGAAACCCCTTCACAGACGGATTCCGTTCCATGAGCCCAATATGACAACCAGTGGCCTCTCTTGTAAGAGCCGGATCCAAGTCGATGTATTCCATGGCCTTACCTAATGAGGCCTACAAAACGTCCTTGTACACGACATTTTTGGTGTACACTACTCCTTGTGAAGAAGTCCCCTGATTTGTGCACGTGTCTACTTTGACATACAAACACCGTGTCAAAACTTCTCAGGTCACAGTACCGAGAAAAACGTGACGCGACCGCTAGGTGGAGCACAAAATTGGTCCTTCAGTATTAATATATAGATACAATGTTTCTTGTTACATTTTTTTTGTTTGTCAAATTCACATTCTGAGGTAGTCAGCATGTGCAGAAGAAGGTTTTACATTGCAGACGCTATTTTCGAGGAGTGGAATTACACCTCTCAGCGGTGACGGTCTGTCGACGGCAGACGTAATGAAGTCAGCGAATGACCGATGATGTCATGACGTCCTTACATCTCTCAGCGGTGACGTCACACGTCGCCATGTAAAACGAAAAGTGTTTATTCTGCTTCAGAGTTGAAGTTTGACTATTGCCACTATGTGCGATGCACTCTTACAGGTGTGAAGTTTCTTTCAGTCCAGGTCACAGTTCCGAGAAAAACGTGACGCGACCGCTTGGAGGAGCACAAAATTGGTCCTTCAGTATTAATATATTGATGGGAAGCTGGGGAGGGTGTCATTAGGGATGTGAGACACTATGATTACCTGTCCTTAGTTTTCTAAAGGACCTCCCTGTAGGTGACATTTTGGGTGAGTGGCTTGTTGCTGAATAGTCCTTGTGAGGAATTATTGTCCACTTTGACAGATATATAGGAGTAACCTCTTGCATGTGAAAATGCAACATATAGTTGGCCATGGGACAACACAGGGGCTGGGAGGTATATTCCGAGTTTGTCAAATGCTTGGCCCTGGGATTTGTTTATGGTCATAGAGTATGCGAGTCTGACTGTAAATTGCATCCTCTGTAGTGTGACTGGAAGGTTGGTGTCTGATGGGGCAAGTTTAACATGATATAGGCCTAGCCCAAGACTGAACAGGAGCAGTGGAGGGTGACCGAGAATCAGAATGCAAATTTCAATGAACGGCACTTTTTGGCGCACATCCAACAATCGAACACTGCTTGGACGCTTTAATTTGAAGATCACACACGCAAGACACAACACAGGTAACGATGGCGGTTGAGAAACGTCAAATTACGCGCACACGTTAACGGAAATAATATTTTTAAAAAATAAATCTTTACTTAATATACAATGTTTCTTGTTACATTTTTTTGTGTCAAATTCACCTTCTGAGGTAGTCAGCATGTGCAGAAGAGGGTTTTACATTGCAGACGCTGTTTTTTCGGAGTGGCATTATGCCTCTCGGTGGTGACGGTCTGTCGACGACAGATGTAATGACGTCAACGAATAACCGATGATGTCATGATGGAATTACGCCTCTCAGCGGTGACATCACACGTTGCCATGCAAACGAACGTAAAAATTAGAAAATCGCCCAAAATTCCCAAACGTGTCCGTCTGGCGTGATCTCACATGGCCCATGCTGTTCATTAGACCACAGAGCACCCGCATGCCAAAAGTGGCGACAATCCGTCCGGCAGTTTTGGAGGAGATACGTCAAATTACATGCTGACGTTAACAGAAATTGTGTATATATATATATATATATATATATATATATATATATATATATATATATATATATATATATATATATATATATATATATATATATATATATATATATATATATATATATATATATATATTATCCCTGTGTCGTAAGAGGCGACCAGGGTTGCGTCAGGAAGGGCATACGGCGTAAAACATGTGCCAAATCACTATGCGGATCATACGGATGATCCGCTGTGGCGACCCCTAACGGAAGCAGCCGAAAAAAGAAGATATATATATATATATATATATATATATATATATATATATATATATATATATATATATATATATATATATATATATACATACATATACATGACTTTACACCTCCCACACACCTCGGGCTGAAGAAGCTGCAAAAAGCAACCCAAGAAGGCTTACACAAGGTAAGCGCATTGCTGTTTCGAACCCTTCCCAGAGTTCTTCCACAACTATAAAGACATTCACACATTGTACGCACATGAGAATCCCAATGCTACACAACCCCTCAGCAACCAGACCGGTTTCATCGCTTATTGGCGAATCATCAGCGATAGCGTAGACAGCAATGCGTACCAATGAGGCTCCCAAGCATGTACCACGTGCAAACCTCAAAAGCAGTCAATATATTGTTGTACATTCTCGCCCGCCGGCATGCAAACGACCGCGTTTAGCTAATAGCGGCCGCTTCGCCCACTGAACGGACAATCCAGTTGCGGCTTTCCGGATCAACGCCGGGAACCAGCCACGGGTGTGTTTTTAAGCACACCACAGCCTAGTCAATATTCTACCCGCGCGCGACAGGGTCAATCGCCAAATTGTCGATATACCTAATTATTCGCGCGGGCAGACTACCGAGAGACTGTATCTCAATGGGGCCGCTGCGAAACGAGCCGCTTAAGCAGCTTGCTTTGTTTTGGGATAACCAACGGGGTGTTATTGCGAGCCCCGTTGGACCCGATCACTTTAACGGCTATTCAAAAACCAACTATATTCCGAGTGCAATATGGCAGTTCAATTAGGGAAAGAGGACACAACAAACGGATTAACATTTAAACAAGCACATTTATTTCACACACAACACATATGCAGTCATGTATCAATCAATGCACATATGCAATCATGTATGCACTCAATGCAAAACACGTATGCAGTTATGTAAAGCAAATGCGGGTAAGGGACAAAACACGAGCAAGATAAAAAGCTACGACCATCTATTTATTATGTACAGTCACTTATCGGCAGTTCTACTTACGGACATGGTGCCACAACGTTGATGCAAAAGCAAGGAAAAACCCCAGGATAGACGAGAGGTAGACTGGACCCCTTGGGGTCTTTATAACACGGAGCCGTGTAGACCGCAAAGGCTCCGTGAGACCGAGCTGGCTACCTTCACCTCGCTGGGGCGACCCGCGACGTCCCGTCTCCACGACCCACGGTAAGGCATGGCTCGGCAGGCCGTGCGCCTTGGCTCGGCTGTGCTCCGCTCTCTCTCCAGGCCCCTACCGCGGCTCCACTCACTACCCACCACTCCGATACGACACCCTTCTCTCCTTTCCACACACCTCCACAACCTCCAGTGCCGACTTAGAGAGAGACCGACCGACCGACTCAGACCGCGCGTTCAGCGCGCCCTTTTATATCCACGGAGCCTCGCCTCCCCCCCCTTTCGCCCCCTCCCTTCTAGCACGGTCGCGAAGCTTCCAGAAGCAGGGCGTTTTCCTCGCCGAATCGGGGTTTCTCATTTACCTTCTCCTTTTACCGATTGTTGCTTTCTTTTCCGCACGTGTTTGTCGTTGGGGGGGAGGGGTGAGGCCGTCGTCCGTTCTCCCCCGATGAATGCCAGGATTCTCAACCGTGCTGAGGTGGAAATGCGGTGGTGGTGTGGTGGTCTTGATGGTGGAGTGGCTGGCGTTTGTGGTGGTCGTGAGGGTGGTGTGGCTGGCGTTTGTTGTGGTCGTGAGAGTGGTGTGGTTGGGTGGTGGTTAAGGTGGTTGTGAAGCGGTTGATCAGAGCGATGTTGGTGGAGGTGGTTGTTGTGAAGCAGTTGGTCAGAGCGATGTTGGTGGTGGTGGTTGTTGTAAAGCGGTTGGTCCAAAATAACGATGGTAAAAAAAAAACAGCTAACTGAAGATCATAGCCCTGCACACGAATAATTGCCCGTTAAACATCGGTGGGGAAATCTATCTGAACACAGACTTATCGACATAACTGATCTAAGGACCTATATGGTGCTCTGCGAATTTCCACAGCCGCAACACTACTCCCTCCCCTTTTTACAGAGTCGTCAAATTTTTGTTTGCCATCATGTGTAAGTTTCCCCTTGTACATTTTATCTCGGATCCCTGAGTGCGACATTTAGTGTATTCGTGTCCCAAAAATAAATAACCTATGGGCTGAGTAACTAACTAAACAAACCCACTCATGCAGATGACTTAAATACATTGCCGGCGCTATGACACACATGTAGGGGGACCAAAAGTCATGTACAATTTTCCTTAACGTTATCCTTATACATTTTGCACTAAACCATGGCTCAGGACTGATGGACTCTGTGGGGGAAAAAAGGGCACATAGCAAAGTCAGTCATAGTTTGTGAGGGTGAACGCCCCCGCAGCTGAAGGTCGGATGTCTTCGGGGCCTGTTCAGAAGGCCCCGTTGTCTGTCACAAAACCTTTTTATGTCTTCAGCTGCTGAAGGCAACTCGCCCCAACCCGGCAGCTATGCACCATCCCACAGGCCATTCTTCAAGCAAGGAGCCAGGCTGCTCACACGCAGTCTCTGGCTCATGAAACAAATGCAGGTGACAGGGAATGTGGCCGGCTGCACGAAGGCAGTCCTCGGCCTCCCCCTTGAAATGAGCGCAGTGAACACAAACGGTGCACGGGCTGCACCAATGCAGTCCCCGTGTGCGGCTGCCTGCAAGGTAGTCCCTGCAGAACACTGGATGGTACTGACACAAGCAAACAAAAATGAGCGGATGGATGGGTGGATGGAAACACGGTGCACGGGCTGCTCAATGCAGTCCCGTGGTGCGGCTGCCTACAGGGCAGTCCCTGCAGCTTGCGCGATGATACTGGTGCACATGGTGATGGAGAAATGGGGCCAATGCAACAAAGGGCTAGCAGGCATGGGGTCAAGGCAAAGGCAGGCAGACAAGGCAAGGCATGGCAAGGCCGGCACAGGCCGTTGTAGCAAAAACAGACCGGCAGGTGAAGCTCGCCGGCACAGGCCTTGTAGCAAAAACAGGCCTTGTAGCAAAAACAGGCCGGCAGGTGAAGCCGGCCGGCACAGGCCTTGTAACAAAAACAGGTCGGCAGGTGAAGCTGACCGGCACAGGCCTTGTAGTAAAAACAGGCCGGCAGGTGAAGCTGACCGGCACAGGCCTTGTGGTAAAAACAGGCCGGCAGGTGAAGCTGGCTGGCACATGCCTTGTTGTGGAGGGAGTGCAGTGGTGCTGGCCACTCGGAAGGCGGGCTCGGACCAACCCTACTGTCTCCCTCCCAACCTATCGCCTTTGCCTGTCTCTGTCCATACCCACTCCCTTAGTTTGCATAACACATAATTTAGCCCCATCTTATTTTTTTTGTTTTATTCTATTTTTATTTCCCCTATAACTTCGTCTCCCTAACCCCCTTTATCGTCTCTGTCCGGCTAACCTACCATGTCTCCCAGCCTACTCCCAACCCCTACGTTCCCTTCCTGGAGGCGAATAAGGGAGAGCTAGTGTCCTGTGTTGAGGCCCAACAAAGCCTCAGAATGGCCACCTCAGATCTCAGCGATGTTTTTACCATGGTGAGTTCAGTGGCCACAACGAGAGCGAAGGGATGGATGGTGCGGAGGGGTACACTTCTCAATCTACCCTAACATTTATTAATCGTAAACTACCCCGGGGCTTTCCAAAAGTGCCTCTCGCTTAATGTATTGGTTATATCAATCAAGATTCCCGTCGCCTGTGTTAGTGTCCTCACAAATTTGGGCCATGCCCTCCAATTTTCCCTCGTGACCTCGCACGGTTTCGTGGCTGGGACGCGTTGCTCCCTTGGCAGGAACTACCCTCTGCCGATTCTCCAACTATGGCACCCCCGGGCCCTGCAACTGTTTCCGAGCCTACCAGCTCCCTAAAAACTAGGGAGTGTCCTCCCTGGCTACTCCCCCTCGATGCTCACGTGGCAGGCTGGCGACCCGAGCCTCTTCCCCGGGTGCCCGTGCCCAATGCACTGGCCACGTGGCCAATGGCGCCCCGGGCCCCGCATCATGCGGGCCCACCCATGCCCACTACACTATCCCGGCCCCCCATGGGCTCTTGGCCTACCGCGGCCGACTAGCCCGGGGTACCCACTAAGCGATACTCACCGTTCGCAGCCACGCTCCCAGCCCGTCGACAGGGCTCCTGCACCCTTCCAAATGGGTTTCGAGACTACATTCGCACCAACAGCAAAACGACCTCCATTTTGTCAATTTGACTAACCCAATAACTCACCTTACAATGACCCCGGGGTCCCTTGGGTGGGGATCACGCCTTCCCCCAATCACTCATCGCACCATGCATACCACATTCACTCCATACACTCAGGCCCGCTGGCCTTCACTCACTCATCATGTTTCCTTCCATTTCTCAACTCACATCGCTGATCACTGCCATTCTCACTAAATTCCCTGACTAACTCGTGCTCCCTCGTCATCCCTTGCATCAATGCACATTCCATTTACTCTACGTAGCTAAGCTACTTCCCCACTACACACTCAGTCTGTCACTGTCCTCAAAAATCCATTTCCCATCTGCAATCCCTCTAACTAATCCATTCCATGGGCTCCATGAGGACTTATCCCTGCCCTATGAAGCCGGTCGAACTAACACTAACCCATCCCCCTAACTAGTTCCTTCCTGTGCCTCAGACAAGGGGGTCTTCCACCCCTGCCCAGGGAATCCTGTTCACCCGAAGCGAGGCTTGCTTTTTATTTATTTTTTTCTGCATGCACCAGCGCGGCAACTCACTACCTGCGCTCTTCCCCCGTGACGTCATGGCAGTTGTTCGCGCTTTGCGCACCTCGTCCCTCCTCGGACGGTACCATCTGGCAGGGATTTCCCTCCTGCCGGATTCCAACCATGCAGCCACGACGTCACGCTGCGTATCCCAAAAAAAAGCCTCGCGTTTCGAGAGGTTCCCCACGCGAACACATGTGCTCTGCTCGTCGGAGCTTTACACACCCGCTCGCCTGGAGAACCCATCTGGTCCAAATTCCTAATCCCAGCCTAGCTTCTGTCTGTCTGCGGGATCAGCTAACATCCACCGCGTGCGTTTCTGGACCGGATTTCACTCGTGTAGACGTGCACGCGGCGGCCTCGTGCGACGCACAGCACGGACCCCGCGCGCGCTGCCGTGCAAACTCGGCGCGGTTCCCAAAATAGCTACGGCCGCTACTCGGCCTTTGTCCACCGTCAGGCACCGTCGTCTTCGCACTCTCGCGTACAAACTCCCACGTGCCACGACGCTCGCACACCTCGACATGACATTCTCACTTGGGCATGCGTTTGCATGTTCCCGCATCCCAACCACCATCTCCCTCACATACAGCGACCTCGCACACGGTGTTTCCTCTCGCACACGGTGTTTCCTCTCGCACACGGTGTTTCCTCTCGCACACGGTGTTTCCTCTCGCACACGGTGTTTCCTCTCGCACACGGTGTTTCATCCACACAGACCTTTTCCCTCTTACACACGGCCTTTCACCAAGGCACTCCTTTTCAACCACGCACACCATATTACTCATGCTCGGTGTTTCCTTCACACACGCGGTCTCTTTCACACACAGCCTTTCACCCACGCTATGCGCGTGTTGCAGCACGCATTTTACCACACTCGTGAACACACATTTCAAAACAATCACACTGGGGATTCGCTCCACCACAAGGGGTCCCGGGGCCTTCACACCCCCCAAGCTCTGTGTGTACCCGTCAACAGCACTCGCCCCCCTCTACCTCGCAAAGCTCGACCGGACCCACCTGGTCGTGATCCGCCTCAAGGGAGCATAGCGTCTCTCTCCGTTCCTGAAGGAGGCTATCCAGCTGCTTGTACCGGGCCACAAAACATTCCCCGAGCTCCCCTTCATTGTCCTCCACCAACTCCATGTGTGTGTGCTCGTCTTTCACTCCGTCTTTATCGTGTAGTCTCTCCTCTACCGTTTCTACCTCCCGTGTCTCTGTTATTTCTTTCATTATTTCCGTCGTCTCTACGTGTCTTGCCGTACATGTCTCGGTCACCCCATTTACTTTTTCCCTCTCTGTTACTGTCACTCTCTGTCATCTGCACGAGTCTTGTCTTGCACGTCTCTCCCATGTTATTTTGTCCTCCACTGCGGGGCCGACACAATCCACACTCTCCCTCAGCTCGCTCACTCCAGCGCGTGGCACCGCCATTTTGCACTCTACCGTCCGCGCTTCGTTGCACGCCACTGCCGTCACTGCCTTTTGCCCAGCCTGGAGATTCCGCTCGATGCGCTGCATCTCACCCCGCAGTTGTTGCATATTCTCATCCATGTTGTTTTTTATTTCTTCCTTCATTTCCTTTGCGTTTTCTTTTAAATTCGCCTTCATTTCATTTTTCATTTCTCTTTGCATTCCATCCATTTTGTTTCCCCTTTCATTTTTCATTTGTTGCATATTTATTTCCATGTCGCTTATTATCTTGCAAGCACTTTCATTAATTTCGCTTCCCATGCCATCCATCTTTGCCAGCAGAATTAACAATAGCTGGCGCATAATGGGAGTGTCCTGCACGGTGATTTCGCCCTGGGCCATGGATTCTACTATTTATAAATCTCTATTTAATCCACTCTGCGCCTGCTCGCCTTGAAATGCCATTTTGCGTATCGGAATAAAAAAATTGTACGCTCGGAATTTGATGGGAACCGAGGGTTGCTTCGCACACCCTTGATCCGATTCCCGCTAATTTGGTTGGAGGCGGGATGGATTCGAATCTCACTGCCGGACACCAGTGTTGCAGATTCTCACCCGCCGGCGTGCGAATGACCGCGTTTAACTAATAGCGGCCGCTTCGCCCACCGAACGGACAATCCAGTCGCGGCTTTCCGGATCAACGCCGGAAACCAGCCATGGGTGTGTTTTTAAGCACACCACAGCCTAGTCAATATTCTACCCACGCGCGACAGGGTCAATCGCCGAATTGTCGTAATACCTAATTATTCGCGCGGGCAGATGACCGAGAGATTGTACCTCAACGGGACCACTGGGAAACGAGCCGCTTAAGCAGCTCGCTTCGTTTTGGGATAACCGAGCGGGGTGTTATCGTGAGCCCTGTTGGACCCGATTACTTTACCGGCTATTCAAAAACCAACTATATTACGAGTGCAATATGGCAGTTCAATTAGGGAAAGAGGACACAACGAACGGGTTAACATTTAAGCAAGCACATTTATTTCACACACAACACATATGCAGTCGTGTATCAATCAATGCACATATGCACTCAATGCAAAACACTCATGCAGTTATGCAGTTATGTAAGGGGCAAGACAAAGAGCTACGACCGTCTATTTATTATGTACAGTGACTTATCGTCAGTTCTACTTACGGACATGGCGCCACAACGTTCATGCAAAAGCAAGGAAAAACTCCAGGACAGACGAGGGGTAGACTGGACCCCTTGGGGTCTTTATAACACGGAGCCGTGTAGACCGCAAAGGCTCCGCGAGACCGAGCTGGCTATCTTCACCTCGCTGAGGCGACCCGCGACGTCCTGTCTCCAGGACCCACCGTAAGGCACGGCTCGGCAGGCCGCGCGCCTTGGCTCCGCTCTCTCTCTCTCTCTCCAGGCCCCTACTGCGGCTCCACTCACTGCCCACCACTCTGATACGACACCCTTCTCTCCTTTCCTCACACCTCCACAACCTCCAGCGCCGACTCAGAGAGAGACCGACCGACCGACTCAGACCGCGCGTTCAGCGCGTCCTTTAATATCCACGGCGCCTCGCCCCCCCCCCCCTTTCCAGCACGCGCGTGAAGCTTCCAGGAGCAGGGCGTTTTCCTCGCCGAATCGGGGTTTTTCGTTTACCTTCTTCTTTTACCGATCGTTGCTTTCACGTGTTTGTTGTTGGGGGGGGGAGGGGTGAGGACGTTGTCCGTTCTCCCCCGATGAATGCCAGGCTTCTCACAACCGTGCTGAGGTGGACATGCGGTGTTGGTGTGGTTGGCGTTATGGTGGCGTGGCTGGCGTTTTGTGGTTGTCTTTGGTGATGTGGCTGGTGTTTGTGGTGGTCGTGAGGGTGGTGTGGCTGGCGTTTGTGGTGGTCGTGAGGGTGGTGTGGTTGGGCGGTGTTGGTTAAGGTGGTTGTTGTGAAGCGGTTGGTGGAGGTGGTTGTTGTGAAGCGTTTGGTCAGAGCGATGGTGGTGCTGGTTGTAAAGCGGTTGGTCCAAAATAACGATAGTAAAAGAAAAACGGCTAACTGAAGATCACAGCCCTGTACACGAATAATTGCCCGTTAAACATCGGTGGGGAAATCTATCTGAACACAGACTTATCTACATAACTGATCTTAGGACCTCTATGGTGCTCTGCAAATTTCCACAGCCGTAACAATATAAATAAATAAATACCCACCCACATCTCTCACCTGTGAATGGAGGGAATAGCCAATCAGCTATCCCCTTATCAACTAAACCCAGGTGGCTGGTATTATATAAATAATTGACACCTCCCAGACTCCTCCAGCTGAAGAAGCTGCAGAAAGCAATGCAAGAAGGCCTACACAAGGTAAGCACTGTGTAGCATTGGGATTCTCGTGTGTGTACTCTATTGTTGTGGAGGAACTCTGGAAATGGTTCGAAACAGCAAAACGCTTACCTTGTGTAGGCCTTCTTGGGTTACTTTATGCAGCTTCTTCGGCTGGAGGAGTGGGAGTTGTCAATTATCTCTATCATCATATAATGGGCATAAGCCTGGAACTTCTAACACACTTTTCTCTGAACATATTCTGTTCATACTTCTAAAATCTTCACATTATGTGTTCCATGTATTTACACAGGTGATAGCGGATTCAAAAAATCGAATATAGATAGAATTTTCAAAGAGGGAATCGATGACGTCTCAATCGGCAGCATTCGGTGGCAAACCGACGGCAGGGTCCCAGACGACGTGCTTTACTTAACTAAGTCCATGAGTTCAGGACGTTTGTTCAACTCACCATTTATGACTTTTATCCTGCCATGTTGTTAATCTGTTGATGGAGGTAATATACAAACGATTAATATGTCAAATTGTTCGTATTACTCATCTGGCACTATGTGTCGAGGTTAACAATCTAAATTCTAAAGCGACCGGTCTCAAACGCTGCTATGGGCACCCAGACACACCACCAACATGAACTGAGCTGTTGAATGCTGCGCAAAACATCCAAAGCAACGACCGTAACCAAGTATTGTGATCCGTCCTGTCCCCCATACCCATCGTAGATGGGTGTCTGCGAGTTTGTATAATCCCAGCCACCTGTGTTTAGTTGATTATGTGAGAACTGATTGGCTATTCCTCCATTCACAAGTGAGAGATGTGGGTGGGTCTATATATATATATATATATATATATATATATATATATATATATATATATATATATATATATATATATATATATATATATATATATATATATATATATATATTATACACAGGATGAGTCAGAAGTAGCGCCCGATTTCTGTCAGTTGATTGTTTGTTTGCCATTTGTATTACAGTGTACAAGAAGGTAGAAATAAATGCATGACATGTTTATCTAAGTCTAAGTGCATGTAAGTTGTTTCCACCCCTATTTTAGGGCATACCCTGACTTGAGTGGCATTTTTGAAAGTCACAAAGACTGCAATATATGATAATATAAATACACTATATGACTACTATATATGACTACTGACAATATATAAAATTTCTCATCGAATCAAAAGGTTGTCACCCACCCACCGTCTGAGAAAATCAGCATTTGTGTCGGTAAGTGGTGGATTCGCATGATATATGCACATTCTGGCATATTTTTTATTTTTTCTTGTTTTATTGCCCTTTTCGAGCCTGGGACTATGAAATCCCAAACAAAATGACTAGTTTATCAATAACTTATATTTACGTGTCTTAAATTATTCAACTTATTACCAATAATCAATGTAAAAAAAATTGAGATGATCCGGGTGGATACTTAATTACAGCGGCTTGACCGAACTTTCCAACCCAAATGTCCGACTGCACGTCACGTTTAAAAAAAAAAAATGCTTTTATTCTTCTGTGCATCAGATTATTTTCACTAAATTTTATTTACAAATGGGGTACAGTGATATAGATATAATATAAAAAAAAATTGAAAACATGCATGGCTTTGGTTTAGAGTAATTTTGCATTTTTGTCCGACTGCACGTCACACTTTTTTGAATTTGATAAAAAAATTAATAAATTTTTTTTTTTTTATATATTTTTCCGGGTATTTGAAAAATATTTTATTAATTTTGGAGAATTTACAGAGCTTTTTGTTACTCCCAAAATTGATTGAATCAAATTTACGTTCAAGAATTTGTTCGATAAATCTTCTCTCTTTTAGTGCTTTTCACCATCTGACAGTCACTGAATAGAGCAGTAATAAAAAAATAGGTATGTATTATTTCTTGATAATCCCAGAAATTGGTATTTTGATTATTAGATTAGTTGCTAGAATAAGTTACATACTATGACCTTCATTTATTTTGCCAAAAAAGAAAAATTAGGTAATTTCATTGAAAACTCGCAAAACCATCAGAATAGGTACCCCTTTTTTAAAGTATCATATTTCGGTATATATATGTAATTAAGCTATACGGTTTTTTTTTTTGTTCTGAACTCAGTTAGACTTACACTTTCAGGAAAATGTAGTGAGAAGGCAATGGAAGAAACTGCATTTTTGACATTTTTGAAACAGAGTGGTAACCACTTACATGCGCTTATCCCTAACCATTTATTCAAGAAAAAATTATTACGGAACTGTACCAAGCTGTTTTACTTGCAATTTTCAAAGTGCCCTCCCTCGTGATCGATGCACAATTGCAGCCGAGCAGGCACAGAGCGGAACACACGTCTGCACATTTCGATATCAATTTCCTCAAACTTTGCAGTGATTTGAGCCTTCAATTCCTGAATGGTACGAGGCTTTTTACGATAAACAAGGTCTTTCATGAGTCCCCAAAGAAAGAAATCTGGATGTGTACGGTCTGGGGAGCGTGCTGGCCACTCAATCGGACCGCGGCAGCCGATCCACTTTCTGGGAAAGTTTTCATCAAGCCACTGACGAACATAACGTCCATAATGAGGTGGAGCTCCATCATGCTGGAAATAACAGTCCTGATCTTGTACCATGGGCCAAAAGAATGTTTGCAGCATATCCAGGTAAATTTCTGCAGTGACAGATCCCTCAAAGATAAAGGGTCCAATTTTCCCTAATGGAGATATGGCTGCCCAAACTGTCACTGCAGGTAAATTTACCTCCTTCTCAACTGTCACTCTTGGGTTATTTGCAGCCCAGTAGACACAATTATGTCTTTTAATTGTGCCATTTAGCTTAAAACATGCCTCATCTGACCACCAGATGTTGTCTAGCATTGTGTCCTCTTCGTGAAGTTTAGCTAAGAACTCTTCGCAAAATTGAAGACGGTCGTCATCTCCATCATGAAGGGCATGCAGTAAGCGTGGAATGTAAGGTTTCCATTTTTTCTGGTGAAGGATACTGATAACACTTGATTGGCTCACTTCCAACTCTGCAGATAAACGGCGAGTTGACTTTTGCGGACTTTGTTCCAGTCTTCTGATGGCTTCTTCAGCCTTAGCTACATTCGTTGCCGTTTTCTGACGACCGGACTTCTTTGCAGTGGCTCTCGACCCTGTTGCTTCAAATTTCTCGACAATCAATCGTATGTTTCTTCCCTGAGGTGGGTTAATATCGAATTCCTGTTCCAAATGGCGTGCCGCCATCGTTTGTTGTTCATTACATTTGTAGTAATGTTTCACGGCTGCAATGCGTTGATTCATTGAAAGGTAATTCATGGTTCAATTTGGTGCAAATTCAGTAACTTTCCAAACTCGCAGCAATAACTTGCAAAACAAAATCAAAAATAAATAAATTACGAAAATTAATAATCTGCAAGACAATTATTAACATGACTTCCCAGAAAGAATTCAAGGTGCTGGAAAGGGAAGGGTGATCGCCAAGACTGCAACAACTACCGAGGGGTGACGCTGCTCTCAGTGCCGGGCAAGGTCTTTGCTCGGATAATTCTCGATAGGGTTCGCCACCATCTGCTTGAGCACCAGCGTCCAGAGCAGTCAGGCTTTACACCAAAGAGGTCAACGATTGACCGTATCCTTGCACTTCGTGTCCTCACCGAACGCAGACGAGAGTTTCGGCAGGGGCTGCTTGCAGCCTATGTTGATCTCTGTAAAGCGTTCGATTCAGTGAATCGGGATGTCCTCTGGAGGATTCTTGGTCTCCGTGGGGTGCCACCAAAACTGATCGATCTGATGTCTGAACTCTACTCTGGTACTGAGAGTGCTGTGAAGTGTGGTGGTACCATCTCTGACCTATTTCCAGTTGTTACTGGAGTTCGTCAGGGATGTGTACTTGCCCCCACACTTTTCAGCACTTGTATGGACTGGATTCTAGGGAGGATGTCGGAGAGATCAAGTTGCGGTGCGTCATTTGGGAATGTCAAGATCTCGGACCTTGACTTTGCAGATGATGCAGTCATCTTTGCGGAGACTTTAGACATCCTCTTGGGGGCCCTCGAGATGCTGAATGAGGAGTCGGAGCCGTTGGGATTACGGGTTTCTTGGGTCAAAACTAAGATCCAGGCTTTCGGTGACATCTTGGATGCTGCTGTCCTGTCTGTGTCTGTTTGTGGTGAGGATGTTGAGGTCGTGGAGAGATTCACTTACCTTGGCAGTGATATTCATGTCTCTGCTGGCTGCGAGTCAGAGGTCAATAGACGTCTGGGTCGGGCCTGGGGAGTCATGGATTCACTGGATCATGGGGTGTGGCGCTGCCGGTACCTGTGCGGGAGGACGAAAGTCCGAGTCTTCAGGTCCTTGGTACTTCCAGTCTTGCTCTATGGGTGCGAGACTTGGACTCTGACCAAGGATCTGAGACGGAGACTTAATTCCTTTGGTACCAGGTCTCTTCGGAGAATCCTTGGACACAAAATCCGACCAGCGATAGCCAACGAGCGGTTGCTGAGAGAGACTCGGATGAGATTTGTTACCTGCATAGTCCGTGAGCGTCAGTTGTGGCTGTATGGACATGTGGCTCGTTTTCCTGACTCTGATCCTGCTCACTAGATTCTCTCAGCGAGGGAGTCTCATGAGTGGAGGAGGCCAGTGGGTCGACCACGTGCCTCATGGTTGCAACAGGTTGACCATCATCTCAAGGAGATGGGGATGGGCCTGGCATCTGCCTGGAGGATGGCCAGACGGAGGCCCCTGGAGTACCGGCGGAAAGTGGACGCAGCGACGTGCTGTTCTGGCACATGCTCCCATACCTGACCTGACCTGTGCCAAATGGCGTGCCGCCATCGTTTGTTGTTCATTACATTTGTAGTAATGTTTCACGGCTGCAATGCGTTGATTCATTGAAAGGTAATTCATGGTTCAATTTGGTGCAAATTCAGTAACTTTCCAAACTCGCAGCAATAACCTGCAAAACAAAATCAAAAATAAATAAATTACGAAAATTAATAATCTGCAAGACAATTATTAACATGACTTCCCAGAAAGAATCTGACAGCCGAAAAAACAGAAATCGGGCGCTACTTTTGACTCACCCTGTGTGAGTGTGTGTGTGTATATATATATATATGTATATATGTATATGTATATGTATATATGTATATGTATATATATATATATATATATGTATATATGTATATGTATATATGTATATGTATATATACATATATACACATATATACATATATATATATATACATATACATATATATATACACACATATATATACATATACATATATATATATATGTATGTATATGTATGTGTGTATATATATGTATGTATGTATATATATATATATATATATATATATATATATATAGTTATGGATTTTAGAATCCGGTCTGATGAATGCATCCACGCATCCAGGTCCTCAGACACTTATCTATCTATAATTCCAGGTGTGTCTGTGTGTGTGTGTGTGTGTGTGTGTGTGTGTGTGTGTGTGTGTGTGTGTGTATGACCACTGTTTCTCGACAACCACTGGTCCGATCTAATTGAAACTTGCCAGGTATATTGCTGGGGACCTGAGGATGTGCCTTTTCAAGGTTTGATATTAATTGGACAAGTGCTTCCCAAGTTATGGCCATTTATTTACCAAACCAATGGCAAGACACGTTGTTGCATGGGCGTGGCTGATGGGGAAGGGAAGCACAGCCACGTTCCCCATTACAGGTTACAACGTACGGGCTTCCGGAGAGTGATGACTTCGTGTATTCTAATAATTTCTCGATTTCTTATGTGCATTTGTAGATAAACACAGTGGCCCAAGTTATGATCGTTTTCATATAAGACGGTGTATAAATTTCGGGAACATCAAAGTGCTGGTAGGCTCTGAACCAGGAAGTAAATTTTTTCTCTCTCTTCTCTTCTCTTTTTGTTTTTCCTTGCCACGACATTGCGAAAAGGTAAAATACGTTGGTGCTAATTGAATAATTGGGTATTAAAAATAAATTGCAAATAATCGTAACTGCGAATAATATCGAACTTCCGGGTCACGCACGTACGGGCACGTGAGAGCGAAGAAACGGCCTGTGTGATTTATTTATTTATTTATTATTATTATTATAA
Organism: Eptatretus burgeri; assembly: GCF_056783735.1. Taxonomy (NCBI): domain Eukaryota; kingdom Metazoa; phylum Chordata; class Myxini; order Myxiniformes; family Myxinidae; genus Eptatretus; species Eptatretus burgeri. The sequence goes on along the minus strand of NC_140975.1, from coordinate 57,869,569 downwards.
TTAATATTATTATTATTATTTTTTTTTTTTTACGGGCACGTACTAGTTTCCTTAAATGCATGTTCAGATTTAGCCCCATCCCCATGTCTAATGGGTTCTTAATTGTGATGCTTTGAGAAGGGTAAAGGATAGATCGCCTCTCTTATGGGAAGCTTTTTTTTGGAACTCACATAGAGGCTACCATGGTTGGCACCCCCATGTGGGCCTAACAATCCCATCCCCCTTCGGCTGGTGCTCCTTTGCCCAGATGTGTGGGGCTGTTTCACAACTGCGCTCCACACCTAGGGGTTACTGTCACCTTCTCTTACACACATGAGCCCTCTGCATCCGCGGAGGTGCTTAGTTATATGTCTGTTGCAAGCCAATTTGTGTTTGAATTCTTGCCACTGGGAATTGGGGTTTTCCCATGGGGAACCAAGCCGTGCTCGCCACGCCCATTGCTCATGCCGTGGGTACCGTGCATATTGCACACCTCGTCCCTGTGGAAAACAATTTGCAGCCAAATCCGTTCTGTTTTGCCGTCCATGCTCCAGTGATTTATCTGCCACGGAGCGTTTACACGCCGGCCCCTCTGAAACCATCAACAAATCGCACCACCGTCCGTGCTTGGGCGGTCTGTGAGGCACAGACCGCGCACACTGCTGGACATGCCGTGCAAGCGTCTCTCGCGGGGCTGGCATGGTTTCCAATACAAGTCTGTCCCGCTCAGGAGGTTCGCTCCTCCGTTCCGCGACACCAACCACCACTCCCGTCCGGGTCGATCCGTGTCCCACTCTTTCGTGTGCAGTCATCCATGTTATATCGCATGCACTCTGCACATACTCCGGCACATTGGGCACTCCAAGAAACTCCGGGTCCTTCATTCCGCCCAAGCTCGACCCACACCCTATCGCATCATGTATGTGCCCGGTCTCGTCATGACTCACCTTCATTATACTCACCTCCTCCCGTTCTTCCAGTACTCTGTCACGCTGCAAATATAACATGTCCATACATTCAATAATCTCCTCCTTTACTCCACTGCCTGTTTCTACCTGTTTTGCTTTAATTTCAATAATCTCGATTTTTACCTCATCCACCTCCTCTCTTACCTTAGTAAATTCCCGATGCGCCTCTTGTATTTCCCCCTCTAACGTCACCTTCGTTGTTTCTATTTGTGTTTCCATTTCCTGTTCCTTTGTTCCCATTGTCTGTGTCACCTCCTCTACTCTTTTCGTTAGTTTCTCGTGTGCCATTTTACATTTGTTTTTAATTGCAGTCATCTCTCTTGTTGTTTCCTTCTTGGCGGCTCTTAACTCCTTTATTGCCCCTTTGTTCTTCTCCATTTGTTCCTTCAACTCATTCTGTCCTATCGTCAGTCCTTCCACCTCCTTCGTTATGTTTCCAATCTCTCCCATCAGTCTGGCCTCGCTCTCCCTCATCTCTTCCTGGACACCGATCCTACACTCCCTTACCTCTCGTACCGCTGCCATTTCTCTGCCCATCGCTTCACTCGTCTCCCTTTTTATTTCATCGCCCATCACGTCAATTTTTCTCCTGTTTTTGTCCATTTTTCTGTTAATCACTTCCATTCTGCTGTTTTCGTCCATTTTTCTGCTCATCGCCTCGCTCGACATTTTAATTTGTGCCTTTAATTGCCTCATGAACAACATCATGTCATTCTCGGGCAGCACTGGTGGCGATAACCGGGCATTCCGCGCTATCGGCGCCGCATTTTACAAAGGCCAAAGGTGGGGGTTATTTTCCATCTCTCCCATTGCTTCCTCTTCACCCTCCATTGTGACTTCATCCAGGTCCTGGGTCAATTCCGTATCCATATTTACATCATATACATGGCCCACCGGGACCTGCCCATGTTGGTCCGCCATTGTCCGTCCCAATAAATTTCGCTAAAATTTGGTCTAACCACTGAATTTCGAGGTGCGTGAAGTGCACCACAGGTTCACGACCTGACACTAATTTATTGATCAAGGGGTTCGAATAATCTCCCACTCCCGACACCAGATGTTGCGGTGACATGACATGACCAGACACCAGCTTGTCACTCAGGGGGATTAATCCCCGGTTGTCCTCGGTAGAGCCGGACCTGGGGCCACCGCTCACAATTAACGTTATGTTATGGTTGGTTGTTTTAAAACCAAGAACGCCACCCACTCAACCACGAGTTCCAGTGTCCACCGTCTAATTATTCCGTTTAACGAGAGGTCACTTGGTTACCTGAGCGGGGAGCGTGCCCTCGGCCAAGCACCAATATTATCTGATTAGATTTTAATTAGGGCGGCCGAGCGTTTTAACCGCTGGTGCGTGCTGACAATTTTTTGGTCAAATCTGTGGTAATTACCTCCCAGTCTATCTCGGTTCGAACAATGCTAAACCAATGAAGGAAAGGACAAACACGGACAGGTTGGAAATCGACAAATAATTTATTCATAATAAAATAAATAAATAAATAAAAAGAACTTTTTATTTGCTGAGGTAAATAAAGAATTTCAAAGCAAAATCAATCAAAATGCCAAGAAAGAGACAAAGAGCAGAAGCTTAATGGGGGTTCACTTACTTAGAGCTAAACACAGACAAGGGTACCCAACGGATCATTAAGGGGGAGCGGAGGGGAGGAAAATCGTCTCGCTCACCAGAAAGTCGTCCGTGAAGCAAAAACGTTCTGAAATGCGTGCGTGTCACGTCCGTCGCTAGCACCCAGCTTTGCCTCTCGCAGGGCAGCCTTGAACGCCAGTCCAAACGCTCGCTTGCCGAAGCTCTGGGCAGGACAAACCGTCTCGCTGCTGGCGCTGGCCAGACACCCACGCACGCGCTTCCTTCTCCTCTTTTGCACGCCTACACCCGCTTCTTGCTCGCTTCTCTCTCGTGTCTTTCGTTCACGCTTTTTTTTTTTTATCTCACAACGTATGTCTTTCTTCTTCAGAATGTATCTCTTTCTCTTCAGAACGTATCGCTTTCGCTTTTTCCCCACTCTCAAAACTTATCTCCTCACAGAACGTCTCTCTCGCTTCAGAACGTCCCTCTTTCGTCTTTTTCTCTCCTCACAGAACGCCTTTTGTTATCTTCTGGGCGTCTCTATGGGGTGCCGTCTGCTCCAAGCTCACCTCACCCCACTGGGGCACGGTTACCATGACGACCCGTGCGCTCTCAAAAAGAGGCGGGCGTCGGAGCTCGCGAAGGAATGTTGCTGAGGAAAAACGAAGGCTGGCCCTCTCCGCGGGGTGCCGTCCGCCCCAAGCTCACCCCACCCCACCCCACTGGGGCATGGTTACCATGACCCGTGCGCGGAGCTCGTGAAAGAATGCTGCTGAGGAAAAATGAGGGCTTGCTTCAGAGCTCGTGAAAGAAATGTTGCTGAGGAAAAACGAGGCGGGCTTCAGAGCTCGTGAAAGAAATGTGTGTGAACGTGTTTGTTTTAAAGAAAAAAGCTTCCCATTAGAGAGGGGATCTATCCTTTACCCTTCTCAATGCATCACATTTAAGAACCCATTAGACATGGGGATGGGGCTAATCTGAACATGCATTTAAGGAAATAACTGTCTGAGGACATGGATGTGTGGATGCATTCATCAGACCGGATTCTAAAATCCGTAACTATATATATATATATATATATATATATATATATATATATATATATATATATATATATATATATATATATATATATATATATATATATATATATGTGTGTGTGTGTGTGTGTGTGTGTGTGTGTGTGTGTGTGTATATACAGTGTTCAGCATAAATGTCAC
>NC_140975.1:57840814-57853314 GCF_056783735.1 Eptatretus burgeri | reverse complement strand
CCAGGATTTCTGCTGATTTAGCGGGTGAAGTTTTATCCAAAAGACCAGGTATATCTTGATATTTTCTCAAAACACTAAAAATGCACACTATTTTAACAGTTGCAGAGCACAATTGAGATTTTGATCCTGACAGTATTTCATTAAAAAAGCTATTTCAATGTTGGCACATTGTGACGGTAATTGTCTTTCAATATGATCTTAAAGACTATCATGACGAAGGCGAGTATAATTATTAGAAAAAATGTCAGATTGTGTACTGTAATTGGGGGGAGGGGGAAAGCCACCTACTAAATTGCCTGTAATGGGTCATTCCCGATATAGGGGCCCAATCGCTTCATCCTGGGACCTTCTATGTTGGATCTAGACTGGAGCCTGATTTAGGGGGTCACTTTTGGGGTGCTGGTGGCTAAAGCCACCTGCTGGATCGTGGCAGACATCCATTTTCAGTGTTTGGTGGAAGGTTCCTCGCATCCTGTGGGTTGCAACCTTGAGCATTCATTGGAGTTCGATGGTCTGGGCTGCCTGTGTTTTTTTCCCTTTTTCCCAGTTGAAAGGACTTTTCTCACAATGTTTGACGTCGCTGGTCAGTGTGTGCGGTGCTTCCTTTGCCTTTCCTCATGGGATTGTTATATAGCCTTCAAGTCCTATAAAATCCCACACCATCTTATCACCCAATTAATGTCCTTTAAAAAAATATATATTTCTTGCATGTTTGGTTGTCCCCATTTGTGAATTTGACCCCTTTGAACCTTGGCTTTCATGACTAAAGGTGCTTTACAAGTGATAGATAAACAGTTTATATTTGCTGTGCCATATTGATAAGATTGTTTCTTTTCTCACTCAAGCCTTTCTATCATTTTTGCCCCGATAGGAAAAAGCAACTCATTTCTTTGTGTTCCAAAGGATGGACAAGATACTCACAATGGTTCACAAGATCAGGATATAAACATATATTTATTTAATTTAAATTTATTTACATTTATTTATTTATGTTATTGGGGGTTGAACGGGGGCCTGTGGAGTGTGCTTAGTTTATTGTGAGCATCTCATTCTTAGAATCTTTTGAATAGACCGTACATATTTATTTGTAGATTGAGATTCCTACAGCTGAGCTGTATCGTTTTTGTTTTTATTTATTTATTTATTGTTTGTTTGTTTGTTTTTTTTACTTGTGGGAAATGTATTTGTTTGTTACATTTTGAACTTTTTTTTTTTTTTTGCACTGATTTTGTGTTGGAATGTTGTGGCTTTTGCCTGACCCATTACCATGACAATTTCCATAGTTATTGTTTATTTCTATAAACGATAGTTGCCTCTTTCGGTGCACTGCATTGGCTTGAGTAAGTTCAAGCAATTGTACTGTAATCCACCAAAGCCTCGATACAACAACCCTTCCCCCTTTGCCATCTGCAGTTTTGCTTTCTCCTTGGTCATAATGGATCTTTGCTCTCATTTGGGTTTCCTTCCAACTTCCGTAACCACAGTAGCTTTTGTGCACTGTTGACCAGCATTGGCATTCCAAAGCAATGTCCATGTGCCTGACACAGCCTTTCCACTGGCATTACAGAATTGTCTTTGTCAGTAAATCTCTGCATTGGTATAAAACACTGCTGCCTCTCCCCGGTGATGTTCTCTTGTGCAACGATTCATTTGGCATAAATTTACTAGATAGACAGTCGCTTGTCCTGAAGGAAGAGACCAGTGTAATTTTTATGATTTTTTTCTGCCAAGTTGTCTACCATTACAGCACCTCAAAAAAGTTGTCACATGGTATTGTGTAAGAGCAGGCTTGGCTCCTTCATAGGATTCAATTTTAATCGGTAGATATTGACGAACATCTTTCAGAGAACACTCAAACTGTCGAAACATTTTTCCCATCATTGATGGGTGAAATTTATCGAAAAAGGACAATAATGAAATTTTTCATTTTTTTTTAATTGGTGTTACATTAATGTGTAATTTTAAAAATGCAATGAGTGAAGTAGGTATTTACATCTCTGCAAAAACATTTGCATTTCTCTTGGTGTAATGGTAAGAGCTTCCATTGGTAGGTTGGTGGTTCAATCCTCAGCTGTCATACCGAAAGACTTTTAAAATGGTATATGCTGCTTCCTGGAAGTTTGACACTCAGCATTTGAAAAAGGATAGAGAGTATGGACAAACAACCATCGGTTGGCATCCATGGGGAGGAGGAGAAAATGAAAGGCAGCGCTACTGTTGTCACTGGTACCCAGAGTGCCCCGGGAAGTGACGACATTTCCCCCAAGCTCAATGCCTCTTCTGTGTGTGTGCGTGCCAACTCCACTACGAGCCTTAGATCCTGTAAAAGGAGAAGAAAATATAACGGCCAGCTCTGGGTTGGACTGTACGGTTTACAGCGCGTGTGTGGTGTTAATGACTAGAGATCATTTTTGGACCAAAAATCTAATTCTTCCAAGCTTAAATATAAGTGCCGTTGACATCTGCGTAATAAATGCCGCACCTGCTTAATGCAAAGAAATTGGACACAGCTGGAGGCCATTTGGCCCATCGTGCCTGTGTGTTAACAACTCTGCATTAATTCAATCCATTGGCTGATTCAAGTGTGGGGGTGGCTATAAGAACAGTGGAGCACGCACAGGAAGGTAACCAGGGTGTTTTATGTTGTTGCGGATGAAGAGGGTTAGTTGCTGAGCAATGAGCAAGGATAGTCAGCCTGTCTCTCAACTCCTTCATGACATTGTTTCTAAGTTGGTGATCTAAAGCTCTTAAGTTTGATACTATTTTACTGCTCTTGATCTTTATTTTCTTTGGTTATCACTTCGCGCATGCAAAGTGAAAACCGGGCTTAAACAATTGGTTCATGTTTGTCCATATATCTCTTTAACGATCTGAAATCATTATTTTATTAAAATTGATATATATATATATATATATATATATATATATATATATATATATATATATATATATATATATATATATATATATATATATATATATATATATATATATATATATTGTTGGGGATTCGCGCCTGCCGGCGTGCGAGCGGCCACGTAACTCGAATCGCGGCACGTCGCCCACCGGACGGACAATCCCGTCGTGACCCTCTCGGACTAACGCCGGGAACTAGTCACGGGTGGGCCTTTCGGCCTCACCACGATCGTGCCAATCGGCCCCCCGCGTGGGATAGGGTTGTTCGCCAAATTCGACCTACCTAAGTACCCACACGGAGGGTAGACCGGGCGATCGCACCTCGCCGCAGGTCGACTTCGGACACGGGCCACTTTAAGCGACCCGTTCCGTACTATCGGGATAACCGAGCGGTGTTATGGTCAACCTCGACGGTTCCGATTAATTATCGGGCGTATTTAGCCCACGACCAACCCTTTACGTGAAGTAAGATGGAGATTCAATTAGAGAAAAGACGAAGCGAAACGGGAGAAACAGTTCAACATAAAGCACATTTATTCCGCGGCAAACGGAAAGCACACATATACAATTACCACAATTATGCACCAAAAGCAAATGTAACAAAAGAAGAAACAACAATTACGCACCAAAAGCAATTGCAACAAAAGAAACACAATGCAGATCTACTACCGACTACGCGAGCACACGGCAACACTTACACAGTTTTACTTCACAGACGGCGCCGACAACACATATACTCCAAAGCAAAAGAAAAAGGGGCCACCCTCACGACAAGGGGGCAGACGGGCCTGGGGCCGAGATCACGTCGAGCCTACCCGTCTGGTGATGAGCCGCAAAATGGCGGCGGCGCCCCGACTCCGCGGGCCTCGCTGGCACTGCCTGGAATGGGGTGGGAACGGGGCCCCCTTCTCACACTATCTCAGCGCGGGTGGAAACGGGGGGGTTGTTGATGCTCGGGGGAAAGAGGATATCTCGCTGGCTTGGTCCCGCGACGAGCGACGCCACTGCGACCTCGACCGCGTTCCCGGCCTCCCCTCTCCGCAGCTCCCCGACTCTGACACGAGCGCAGACCTCCACAAAGCTTCTTGGCTTCTCCAGCCTCTCCGGACCCCGACAGACACTCTCTCGACTGATTTCGCCGCCGCCACAACTCTCCAACTCGTTCCTCTTCTCAACTCTCTCCAACTCTCTTCTCAACTCCTCAACTCTTCCAAATTCGCCCCGCGCTCGGCGCTTTATAGTCCGACAGGAGAAATCATATGCAGATTTTTGGATCAGGAACGGCTCGGGGGCGGAGCCACACTCCCCCATTGGACGGAGGAAAAGTGGGCGTGAATCATTCTTGATCCGCGAATCTGCATATAGCGATTATACTCCGACGCGCCTGGAGGCGGGGCCAAATCGCCCCACGCTCGCTGATAGGACGGAACAGAAGTGGGCGTGAATCATTCTTGATCCGATTTCTCGGAAAGGCTGGTGTTTTTGCACCCGCTGCTCGGTGCGCGCCCTGTACGGGTCCAGTATCGGTGCCCACAAGCGGCGCGGGAATGGCGGTGATGCGATGGTTGCGAGGGCAAGTTGTGACGGTAAAGGTCGTGGCTGTTGGCGTTGCTGTTGTTGTGAAGCGGCGTTGCGGTTGGTGGTTGGTGTGAAAGCGGTTGGGACGTGGTTGGTTCAAAATAAAGATAGAACAGAAAAACGGCTATCTAAAAGGGTCGCAGCCCGAATGAATGACATTTATTCCCTCTAAACAACGGGTTTGGGCTAACTACACATATACTTACAGAGATATCTCACCTACGGGACCTGAATGGTGGTTTGCGAATTTCGTCAACCACAACAATATATATATACAGTCATGCGCCGCATAACGACGTTTCGGGCAACGACGGATTGCATATACGACGGTGATCGCATATACGACGGATCTGCCAGCTCCATTATAATGGAGCTGAAAAATTCCTATCACCGAGTGATGTAGCCGACGTAGCGCTGCGAGTCGTATAAAAATAGCACATACAATTATGTACAGTACATAATACTTCATAATGATAAACGATAGTGTGGCCCCGTTATAATGCGATCGTTGAGGTCCATAAAATGTCATCGCGAAAAAAGCAGGGTAGTGCTAAATCGGGATTCAAGGAAATCGGCTTTCAAACTGAACCAATGTTTGCACGTTTACCTTCTAGCAAGTAAATTACCTGTGAATTGAAGAATTCCGCGAATAAATCGTTGTTACAGTCGAAATTAAAACACAAATTTATTTTTAGTGAAACTTTATGTTGTTGGAACAATCGCACTGTTCCCAAAATATATATCACAATTGAAAGGTGCTCGTTCCTTCATTTATAAATTATCACATCGATGCAATGATTAAGTATTTATAAAATCCAAACTCTATTTATTCTCCTTTCTATAATCGATGCGGGAGGAGATTGTAAGCTGCCGCTAACAACACCGATGGCCGTTATGAACAGCACAAAGGTAAAACTAATGCGTGTTCCATCTCTCTTGGATGTGTGTTGCAATTGCCAACAGTATCCAGTACAGTGACATGCTGTACAAGTTTGTAGCTGAGGAGCAATAGGCTATACCATATAGCCAAGGTGTCTAGGTTTGTGTAAGTATGATGTTCGAAAACATATATATATATATATATATATATATATATATATATATATATATATATATATATATATATATATATATATATATATATATATATACATACATATATACATATATACATATATATATATATATATATATATATATATATATATATATATATATATATATATATATATGATGTTCGCACAATGACGACGTCGGTTAACGACGCATTTCTCAGAAGGTAACCCTGTCGTTAAGTGGCGCATGACTGTATGTATATATACATACATATACGTGACATGGCCAAAAGTATGCGGATACCCCTTCCAATTGGTGTATTTGGTTATTTCAGTCACACCCATTGCTGGTAGGTGTATAAAATCAAGCACACAGCCTTGCAATCTCCATAGACAAATATTGGCAGTGGAATGGGCCACACTGAAGAACTTGGTGACTTTCAATGTGGCACTGTCTTAGGATGCCACCTTTCCAAGAAGTCAGTTCATCAAATTTCTGCCCTGCTTGAGCTGCCCCGGTCAACTGTAAGTGATGTCATTGTGAAGTGGAAATGTCGAGGAGCAACAACAGCTCGTCTGTGAAGTGGTGGGCCACAAAAGTTCACAGAACGGGACCGCCGAGTGCTGAAGCACATAGCGTGGAAAAATCGTCTGTCGCCGGTTGCAACACTCACTACCGAGTTTCAAACTGACACTGGAAGCAACGTCAGCACAAGCACTGTTCATCAAGAGCTTCAAGAAATGGGTTTCCATGGCCGAGCAGCTGCATACGAGCCTAAGATCACCATGTGCAATGACAAGCATCGGCTGGAGTGGTGTCAAGCCCACCGCCATTGGACTCTGGAGCAGTGGGAATGGGTTCTCTGGAGTGATGAATCACGCTTCACCATCTGGCAGTCTGACGGACGAATCTGGATTTGGCAGATGCCAGGAGAACGCTACCTGCCCGAATGCATAGTGCCAACTTTAAAGTTTGGTGGAGGAGGAATAATGGTGTGTGGTTGTTTTTCATGGTTCAGGCTAGGCTCCTTAGCTCCATTGAAGGGAAATCTTAATGCTACAGCATACCATAACATTCTAGACGATTTTGTGCTTCCAACTTTGTGGAAACAGTTTAGGGAAGGCCCTTTCCTGTTTCAGCATAGCAATGCCCCTGTGCACAAAGTGAGGTCCATACAGAAATGGTTTGTCGAGATCGGTGTGGAAGAACTTGATTGGCCTGCACAGAGCCCTGACCCCAACCCCATCGAACACCTTTGGGATGAATTGGAACGCCGATTGCGAGCCAGACATAATCACCCAACATCAGTGCCCGACCTCACTAATGCTCTTGTGGCTGAATGGAAACAAATCCCCGCAGCAATGTTCCAACATTTTATGGAAAGTCTTCCCAGAAGAGTTGAGGCTGTTATAGCAGCAAAGGGGGGACCAACTCCATATTAATACCCATGATTTGGAAGGAGATGTTGGACGAGTAGGTGTCCACATACTTTTGAACACTGCATGGGGTAAACATGTTCGATGAACTCTCTCTGAATAAAGGCAGTTTTCCAAATTTTAGTTGCATGAATATTTCCTTTGTGAGGAAGTTGACAATTTGTTCGATGTTAAAGCTGTAATTCAAGTTGAGCTGGCATTTTTATTTTGTATGCGATTGTTTTTACTTCAATTGAATTGTGTACTGCATTTATTTATTTATTTATTTTAAAACATAAAATAGCTTTTGTTTTATTTTTACAAATGGGTGTTTCACAACCATGAATGTTCAGCCTTTGTATGGCAGCTTGATTGTTTAAAGTTGAAGGTGCATGCGGTATTGTTTTTCATGGTGCCTGGGGACATTGCTCGCCTTTTCTGTTTCCTTTATAAACCTTGCCCACTGCTAAGTTAATACAGTCTAAAAAGTGGACCTTGCCTTGCTAAGCCTAAGTTCTTGCTTCAAGGCAACTTTATGGCCATAGAAATATAATTGAGGTTTCATTTGAATTGTCATCCACATGTACAATGAAAATTCAAGCAGAAATGTGACCTGAATTTCACTTACCGTTGTAATTGACTCAAGTCTGAGCTACATTCTTTTTTTATTTTTCTCCTTTAACAGCCACAATTATTCCCACATTCTTGTGCAGTTGGCCGGGGGAAGGTTTTGGGCCAAGACTTTCACGAACCAGCTGGCCAAGCCTGATGGTCATTTGAAGTACCGTAGTTCGGGCAGAAATTTGGAATTTGTTCACGGTGCCGACGATAACTCGTGTATTCTTTGCGAAGGACACCATGGGATCCTTAACGTCTACCAACTGATGTCATCAGACGGAACATCCAGCTTTCACGTCCATCCGAGGGATGGCACGCACATTGATGAATCGCCCTGCTTGTGAAACACCGGGATGACAGTTTATTTCTGGGTTGGGGTTCAAACCCAGGCAAGACAGCTTCGAGGCGAGTGTGCAGACCACGGTTATCCTGCCAACTCAAGTTTACCGACATAAACTTCACAAATAGCTAAAATTAACCCCCTCCACCCTCCAATGTATTGTTACAGCTGTGGAAATTCGCATTACACCATAAAGGGCCCTCAGGTGAGATATCTCCATAGGTACATGTGTAGTTAGCCCAAACCCGTTGTATCGAGGGAATTTATGTGATCCATCCGGGCTGCGACGCTTTGAGTTCGTCGTTTTTCTTTTTCTATCTTTTATTTCAAACAAACAGCATCTCAACAACCACGCCATCCCCATCACAGCGCCAACCACACTACAACCACGCCACCTCCACCATCTACGCTACCCCATCTTCGCCACTACGTCCGCTTCCAAACGGCAAACAAAGGAGCCAAGGAGGGAACTGCGAGGATGCGCAGGTTTCCCTGCCTGTTTCTCCCGCCTGATCTTCCCCACGCTTTGGCGTGGAGTAGGGGCGATGCAGGTCAAAGGTCAGAGGTGTCATGTAAGGGAGGAGTCTCATTTTGGGGGAATAATTCTCTGGCCCAGAGCCAAAAACTGACTCCCCCGGCCCCCGCACGGGGCGGGGTGGAGGGAGAGCGTGAGGAACGCCCTTTTCGGGAACCCTCTCGAAGGAAGGTGGAGCCGAGAATGGGGCGGGGCGAAGGGCGGAGCCCCGTGCTATAAAAGACGGACATGGGCGGGGCGCTGGGGCGCCTCTTCCTCTTCGTCTTCTTTTTGTCTTGGCTGGTGGGCTGGTCTGGTCTTCAGTTGGTCGAGTTGGAACGAGAGTCTGGTTCTCGAGGGACGAGGTCCTGCGCCACAGCTTGGCGAGCGGCCCTGTCACGAAGGCACGGACGGAGACGCGGCAGCGCCCGTTGTGAGGTGGACCTGCGCGTCCGGACGGGGAGTGCCGGAGATGGTTCGCCGGCCGAAAGAGAGGTCGGGGCCAGGCGCGATCGCGCTGACGGTCGTGGGAGAGGGATATATATATATATATAGGGAATAGCCATAAAATATATATATATATACCAGCCATAAAAGGGAAGTCGCGACTTCTTTCTTTCTTTTCCTTCCATTGCTTTTTGTATAAATGTGTGTGTTGGCGCCATCTGTGAAATAGAACTGCGTAAGTGTTGCCATGTGTCAGTCGTAGTCGGTGTAGCTCTGCATTTGCTTTTGTTGCATGACTGTTTTAACTGTTATATGTGCATTTTTTTTTACTGTATGGCTGTATATACGTGCTTGTCTGTGTGTGTGAATAAAATGCTTGCTTGTTGAACTGTTCCCGCTCTGCTTCGTCTCTTTTCCTTTTTTATTGACCCTCCATCTTGCATCACGTAAGGGTTTCGTAGTGGGTGCAACATCCCGGTAATTAATCGGAACCGTCAAGGCCGACGATAACACCGCTCGGTTATCACTGTAGCACGGAACGGACCACTTAAGCGGTTCGTGTCCAGAGTCGACCTGTGGCGTGGTACGATCGCCCGGCCGACCATTCGCGCAGGTACTTAGGTTGATCGAATTTGGTGAGCAACCTTATCCTGCGCGGGTGGGCAATTGGCACGATCGTGGTGAGGTTAAACCCCCACCCGTGACTAGCTCCCGGCGTTGTTCCGAGAGGGTTACGACAAAATTGTCTGTCCGGTCGGCGACGTGCCGCGATTGGAGTTACGTGGCCGTTCGCACGCCGGCGGGCGCGAATTCGCAACAATACATATATATATATATATATATATATATATATATATATATATATATATATATATATATATATATATATATATATATATATATATATATATATATATATATATATATATATATATATATATATATATATATAACCACGCCATCCCCATCACGATATATACATATATATAACCATGCCACGCCATCCCCAACAATATATACAAATATATGTATGTATATATATATATATATATATATATATATATATATATATATATATATATATATATATATATATATATATATATATATATATATATATATATATTGTTACGGTTCTCAGAACCGTATGCATACAACATACAGGTGTCCCATGTCAGTTATTCCATTAGTATACGTGCAGATAGATCCCTTCCTTGTGTGTAGTTGGAAGACATGGGGGGGAGGGGGTGCGTTGCGATGGGCTTTTAGTTAGGATTATAAATCATTTTTCCCCTTTTAATTGAACCACGGTACCTTCATCTCGCTTGCCTCGCACCCTTGCCTCGATTACCACAGCGTGACGAGCGCCTGCCCAGAGACTCGTTTTCCGAGTCAGAATCATGACGTTCGCTGTGGCAGTTCCATCTCGGCTTCCACCTTCCCAAACCCAGACACATGGTGTGGGCGGGCCTTGCTGGCCTCTGGCGAGACCCCGCCCAGGAAGGCGGACCGCATGAAGGCCCGGTATAATCAGGATGAACGATGACGTCGGCTTCGACATGGCTCCACCCCCGAGCTCCGTAATCTATAAAATACGAAGCAATCCTCAGAGTAGAGTGGTATGGGATGAAAAGGAGTTCGTGGTTGGATTTGAGAGAAAGAAAGGAAGGAGTTGGATTTGGAAGTGCTTTGTTCTTGGTTGGTTAGTTGGATTTGAGGGTTTGGTTCATTTTGTTGGATGGGAACGTCAAAGGAGGTTTGTGTGGTTGTATTGGAGAAGTCAGTTGGTTGGAAACGAAGGGGTTCCCGCTGTTTGGCTCTACTCACGTCTCGCCCCGACGGCCCGACGACTGGTCCCGGCCCACTCGAGCTCCTCCACGGACCCGAACTCCACACGGGCGGCTGTGAACCCAACTGCACGACTGTTGTCAGGTGCCGCACCATGGAGCACCCCTTCCCCAAAACTCTCAGGTACCGAGAACTGTGACCTCAACTCCCCCCCCCCCTCCCTGGCTGCAAAGGTCCTTTGCCTTCAACTGGGTTTATTTTGTCCGATTGTGTGTCTGAGTGTTGGCCCCTGTCTGCTAAGTAAGCCTGAATAAGATCTTTGATTATTGTAATTGTTGCTTTTATTATTCTCGTGTCAAGTCCGCTCTGTGTCCACTTTGGTAAGTTGCTGTATAATTGTCGCACTACATCTTTCTCATCTTCCCCTGCATAACACACCCAATAAACCTTGTTCCTGTGCTACATGCTTTTCCTCGCCGAGTAAATAAATCATTGTAGAAATGTTCCCAGCTCGTTTTTGTCTTTTCCTCCATTGGTCCAGCATGGTTCGGATTGAAGTTTAGCTGGGTCTTTATTCCCGATAATCCGTTCCTTCTAGTCTGTACGTCCTTGGCAGTTCCGCTCGGCTGCATCCGATTCGGAAAGGTAGTTGGTAGTTGGTACGCTACCGTAGTCGGTAGAGTGATCCGGTTCGGGCAAGGTGTACCGAGGGCGTGGTTCCCCAATAGTTGAAACCTCGTGGTTAATTAGGTAACTTGTTTCTAGATAGGAGGACCCTTCGCCATGCGGTTGAGGTATTGGTGTCCACGGTATTGATGTCCAAGGTATTGTCCATTAAGCGACCCGCCGTATCATGGAATTATCCGTGTGCGATGGCCTACAATTCCGCGGAGTCTGGTGGGAGTCGACATAACTTCCCCCACCTTGTGGTTGTCTCTCCGCCAGACCCCGGCCCGCAACAATATCTATACAGTCAGGCGCCACTTAACGACGGGGTTACATTCTGAGAAATGCGTCGTTAAGCGACATCGTCGTTGTACGAACATAATTTCTTTTTTTTCGTTTTCGTTTTCGAACATCGTACTGACACAAACCTTGACACCTAGGCTATATGGTGTAGCCTATTGCTCCTCGGCTACAAACCTGTACAGCATGTTACTGTACTGAATACTGTCGGCAATTATAACACACATCCAAGAGAGACGGAAGACACGTTAGATTTACCTTTGTGCTGTTCATGACGGCCATCGGTGTTGTTAGCAGCAGCTTACAATCTCCTCTCGCATCGATTATAGAAAGGTGAATAATTAGCGTTTGGATTTTATAAATACGTAATAATTGCATCGATGTTATTTACAAATGAAGAAACGAGCACCTGTCAATTGTGATATATATTTTCGGAACAGTGCGATTGTTTTAACAACATAAAAAGCTTCACGAAAAACAAATCTGTGTTTTAATGTCGACTAAGAACAACGATTTATTCGTGGAATTCTTCAATTCAAAGGTAATTTACTTGCTCGAAGGTAAACGTGCAAACATTGGTTCAGTTTGAAAGCCGATTTCCTTGAATCCCGATTTAGCACGATCCTGTTTTTTTTGCGATGACATTTTATGGACCTCAACGATCGCATTATAACAGGGCCACACTCGTTTATTATCATTATGAGGTATTATGTCCTGTACATTGTACATAATTGTATGTGCTATTTTTTATACGAGGCTACATCACTCGGCGATAGGAATTTTTCAGTTACATTTTTTTTTCATTTTTTTTTTTTCAGAGCTGGAAGATCCGTCGTACATGCGATCCGTCATTGTCCGGAAC
>NC_140975.1:57753314-57833314 GCF_056783735.1 Eptatretus burgeri | reverse complement strand
GTTGACCACATTTCTTGCCTGCGAAACTCCAGGACAGTTTTTAGCTTGATCGGGATTGAAACTCAGGCTCAACAGCTCCTCGATACAAGTGTGTGTACCTCCAGCCCATCCTGCCAGCCACATGTATTTTATCTTCTGAATCTGACAATTTTGAGCCCCCACCAATAGGGCCAGTCAGTTGGGAACTATTTTTTTGGCTTCATAAATTATACATTTGGGAATATTCATTTTTTGGGAGAGGTTTCAGTACAAACAGTATTTTGCATGACTGCAAAGTGCTCAACAACAGATGTAACACTACGTTTAATATTCCGAATTGTATTTGTGTTTTATTCCTATTCCAGACCCTATTAATCCCTTTAAAAATCCATGTATGTGTGCGGTTCCGTCATTTTGCATTTCCCAATTTATTTCACGAAATTAATGTGCAATTATCTTTTTATCAGCGTTGAAGTATGCACTGTAAAATACCATTTAATTATCTAATCTGTAAACATATCTGCACACACCTCCACACTCTATCTGCCTCAACTTCCTGAATTGCCATAGGTAGGTTGCTGATGTAAACGAAGTGTTTTTTTTTATTCCGCTGACAAAATCGCCGGAGGCATTGTTTTCAGGTCGTATGTCTGTCCGTGCTAATTTTTTTTATGTATTCTCCGCAAATGCTTGTTGGATTTGATGCAAAATTTTCACAATAAGTGTGACTACTCGTGTAGGAATGTTTTGATGATGATCATGATGCCATAAGGTCATGTGCTGTGGCAGCCATTTTGGAAAAAGGAAAAACTTTGCCCCTCTGTATTTTTGAAACTGCTCTATGGAAAAAAAAACTTGAAACTTGGCACATGTCATATCACATGTGGCTTTGTTATGACGTCATTGCATCCGTCAAATGCTTTATTCGATCAACATAATTTTTGAAGGTCATCTGAGGCAAAATTGTATGGTGGGGGGAGGTGGGATGACTTGATAACTGGTAATGAACTTGGCATTCCTTTCCTGTCGTGATTCTCTGCAGACGACTGTAGTAGGACCCCTTACCAACTACAGTTTACGAGAGTACAACTGTCATGTACTATAGTTTTAATTGTCGCATTTTTATCTGGGGTGGTGCAGCACACACACACACGCACACACGCACACACGCACACACGCACACACGCACACACACACACACACACACACACACACACACACACACACACACACACACACACGCACACACGCACACACGCACACACGCACACACGCACACACACACGCCTTCGAAAATATTCTCTGAAACAGCTGAACAGTTGAGGCAAAACGTTAGATATGATTCCCTATCCATGAGGAACAAAAGGTTCTCCACCTATGATGTCGTAGGTCACATGGTTTGGCAGCTATGATTTTTTTTTTATTTTTTGTTGAAGAATAAACCTTTAAAAATAATCTTCTCCTGAACAGCTTGACAGATCGAGGGGAAACTTCCCACATGTTCCCCAAACTTTGGGGATATCATGATGTCCATGGATAATTAATAGGTCACATGATCTGGCAGCCACATTGGATCGAATGAAAATCTTTAAAAAAAAATTAATTCTCTTGAACCGCTTCAAGCTTCTTCGATTTAAATCGATGTAAAACTTCACAATTATGATCTATGAGTGCACGTCATAATCCACACAATTGTGAGTGCACGTCATAAAGCAATGTCGAAGCTCCTTTGGTACATGTGCAGCGTAATTCAGCAAGTTGCTTAACCATGTGACTGAAGGAGTTTTGACCTTGTACATGGGCATTAAATACTTAAAACCACTTCAGACCATCGTAAAGTAGGTTTTCATAACCTGCTTTACATTGCGAAACGAATGTTTTGTGAACTGTTGGTATACAAAGGGCATGTCGTGATCCGTAAGGCACACTCAACAGGATGCTTTTGTGATTGGCACATGGCTATAACACCCGCAATGTATATTCACTCGGGTCTGGCATGCAGCTGTAGTGAGGAGACAAGGTGCGCATGAATTATGAGGTTAAAACGGCCTTTCCGAATTGGTGAACTGCTGTAAGGCATGCGTGCCAATAAACAGGCCACATGTTGCTGAGCTTCATTGTCTGTACACACTTCAGACAAGAACAAAATGGAACATTTGCTGAAAAAGTAAAAAAAAAAAGTTATTTTTATTTTTGGTGTCAGAATCTTGAACTTTACGACAAAAATTATTATGTATGTAGGTGTATGTATCTACTACAAGTACTAGTAGTGGAGGTGTTGCATTGCTTACTTTAAGCCCAAGAGGGAAGATTGTGGTTCACCGGTCTCCATAAAGTAGATCCACAAATGGAAGAAAAGAGGAACAAGAGTTGAAGGTGTTTCATGAGCTTGGAATTTGGGAGTTCAACCAGGTGGTTCAATTTGCTGACTGACCATGGAAATAGATGTGTTTTTTGTTTTTTAATCCTTATTTCCAGAATAACAGGGTGAGCCATAAATTGGCCAGGATTGAAAAAAGTTCCATTTGTCAGAGCAGTGGAGAGTGAGTATAGCTGGTCTCTGCTTGTCAGTGGGATGCAATACTGTACGACAATGTAGTCTTGTAGAGTCGTCTGCAGAAAGGGAGAGAGGGTGTTTTTTTTTTTTTTCTTCCAGATTACTGGAATGTAAGACCCGTCTCGCTTCGCTGATGGGAATACCAATTTTTGCGTAATTGCCAAAAAGAAAAGGTTGTTGATGGGGGGGGAGGGGGAATTAAATTTGGCGGTGTATCGATACCGGCCTCGCTATGCACTCAGAGGAGGGGAGAGTGTTAATGTGATAGTCGTCATGGCCTTTTTATATGCTGAATTCCGAATAATGTACAACAACAACACAGAGGAAGATCAAAAAAATATATATTTCTTGCCCTCCCACTCTTCCTTGTCTGGGGTATGAATTAGGCCAAAAAAAAAAAGTTGCATTGGCGTAACCCACCCGACCCTAAAAATTCCACCGACCCTACGTTTTTTTTGTTTTTTTGCTATCGAAAAATTTTGCCGAAAAAATTTGAAAAAAAAAAAAAAATTTATTGC
Source organism: Eptatretus burgeri (assembly GCF_056783735.1). Classification (NCBI taxonomy): domain Eukaryota; kingdom Metazoa; phylum Chordata; class Myxini; order Myxiniformes; family Myxinidae; genus Eptatretus; species Eptatretus burgeri. The sequence continues at coordinate 57,830,260 of NC_140975.1, read as the reverse complement.
TATTTTTGTTGTTTTGCTATCGTTTTCAAGTATCTTGTTGATTGCGATCGCAAAAACCTGGAAGTGTTTCGGACAGAACCCGCCGACAAAAAGGGTGGTACTCGAGCCGGGAGGGATTTATTAGGAAAAAAAAAAAAAGATCCCGACCGACCTACCCTATTTTTCAGTGACCCGTTACGCCAATGCAACATTTTTTTTATTTTTATTTTTGGCCTTATGCACGGGCCATGCCAGGAAACAAACTCTCCTCGTATGTATTTGTAGCATGTTATATGCTTTGTGTTACATATATGTGTACTGTCAGACCTTGCTCGGATACATTGCTGACGAATGTTGGGGAATTGTTTAAAAAGGATTTATTTTGTTATTTATTTATTTTTTAACATGGTCTAGGCTCGTGGAACAGCGATTACACAGAACAAATCAAGACACAACATGAGAAAGGGGAAACGACAACAGCAGGGATGAGGGAGAAAGTAGTCTGTGACGGACAAATGAGGGATGCAGGTAACGAGGGCTAAGGGAAAATGCAAAGGATGGATACATAGGTAAAATTGTGCTTGACCAGTTTGTGACTTTGTCAATCTCTGAGGAGAAGGAAAAGGCTGCTGCCTGTCTGTCAGAATGATAACATTTGTCACGGCAGATAGTGGAGTCATCAGCAATGATATAGAGAGGATTTTACAGTCGGTGAGATCATTCATGAAGATTAGGAATAATATTGGGTGAGAACATTGCCTTGGGGTACTCCAGCCTTGACAGGGAGAGGAGATGAGAGGGTTCCATTGAGAGCCACACGTTGATTACGAGAGGGGAGGAAGTCAGCAATCCAAGAGTGGAGTTGGCCTTGGATTCCATAAGCAGACAGCTTGGAGCTCAAGGCAGGATGCTGGACTGTATCAAAAGCTCGAGATTTGTCCGGCGAGACGACCCTGATCATGTGTATGATATTGAGGACCTCCGTCCATTGTTGAGTGACCAGGTCTGAATCTGAATTGATCTGAGATGAGGCTGTTGGAGAAAAGTAATGATATGTCAACTGCAATGATGCATTCCATGACCTTGCTGAATGTTGAAAGTACAGTAAGCTAATTGGGCTGTAGTTAAGGGAATCCGTTTTTGCAACTTTTGAATGTAATGCTGTGATGTTGGCTGATTTCCAATTTCCCAAGTTGATATCGGAGACCAGTCCTGAAGTGTCAAAAAAACCCCCAAAAACAAACAAACAAACAAACAAAAACCCAATGCAAAGCAGTTCACACTTTATGACCTGCCAATACACGGTGTCCGCAAATAGTGAATCCGTGAATAGCACAGTCCAACAGTATATGCGTGTATTGCTATGCTGCACCGTCAGCTGTACTGTTATTGCTTTATTAGTGGTATCCCCTGTAGAACAGTTGTTGACATGTAGACAGGCACGCACCCACGCAAGCACTGTCTGTCAGAAGGATGACATCTGTCACACACACATAGGATGCAAGCAACCCCCGCCAAAACTTGGCAACGTTCAGTGAGGACCTGAATAGCAAGTATATGGTCAATCGTTGACCTCTTTGTTGCAAAGGCTGACTGCTTTGGGCACTGGTGCTCAAGCAGATGGCGTTGATGCTCGAACCCGATCAAGAATTAGCCGAGGAAAGATCTTATCCGGCACGGGGAGGAGCAACACCCCTCGGTAGTTGTTGCAGTCCTGGCGATCACCCTTCCATTTCCAGAGAGTGATAACAAGGCCGCTCTTCCATTCAGTTGCGATGATGCCTGTGTTCCAAACAGAGCACAGAACTGCATGCAACGACATGAGTACAGCATTTCCACCAGCCTTGAGAACTTCAGCATGGATGCCACAGATCCCAGGAGCTTTACCCCATTTCAACCGGTTCACCACAGCCTGTGTTTCCACAAAAAAAGGTGGTTCACAGTTGATTGAAGGGTAAGCAATAGGGATAGTAACACCCCTAACATGTAACTCCATAGCTGATGGGTCGGCCTGGTACAGCTGCTCAAAATAACCGGCCCAGTGGGCCTTCACTTCAGACTCCTCTGTCAAGTCAAAAGCCAACCACCCTCTGCAATAACTGCAGTACACTGAGGGATGGGTTTGGAGGAATGCAATGCACAAATTCCTCTGTAATCACTTGACCAAAGGTGATTCTCTACCCCTTCGCATATTCCTCGCACATAGGCCACCTTGTCCGCCCTCGGTGCATGTACAGTTTTAGGCCATATATATATCTCTATCTCTATCTCTATCTCTATCATTATGTGTGGCCCAGCGATTCTGGTCAATGGAATCCAGTGTCTCTTGGGAGACAGTTGTTCTTCACCTGATGGTAGGGTCCAAGACTTCCACCAGCATCATCAAGGATGGTAGTCTTGATGGAATCCACAACTCTTCAGGATTCTCCAAAACACCCAGATCTCCCCCAAGTCCCCACTCAGCCTTTTCACAAACTTCTCATGTATCCTCTCATCCTTAAGCTTGCCAACATCCAGCCTCGGCAAGGATGGTACCATTCTCCTGGATTTAAGCTGCAACTTCTGAGTTGCTACAACAAGCCTGTTGTCAGTACTGAGCACTCCTGTCGATCCTGCAGTTCTGAATTATCCTCCAGTGACCATCAACGAGCACATGGTCAATCTCCTTTGCCACACCACTAGCGTTGGACTACCAAGTCCAGCAATGAGCCTGTCGGTGCTGAAACCATGAACCAGCCACCCTTAGTCCACAACTTTGTGCAAAGTCAAGGAACTTGGTGCTCTTATGGTTCACAGTTCCAGACCCATGGGGACCAACTCATGTCTCACAACCATCCCTGTCAGTGCCAGTCAATGTATTGAAATTCCCCAAGACGAGAAGTGTATCTCGCCTGAGCAGTGTGACCACTCCTCATTTTCATAAATGCCAAGGTGAGCCAATGAAAAAAGCCAATAATTCACAAGGTTTTGGAAAAGCGATGATAATAGCAAACCTTTACGCCAAGAAAACCTATAGAAAACCAAGACGCCAAGGTGAACAACGAATAGCCAAGGAGTGGTCACACTGCGCTTGAGCCACTGATCTACCACAGACTCGAGCGCGGCATAGAATGCCTCCTTCACAGTGACATTACCTACCTCAGTCAAAGCATCTTTGACGACCAGGGAAATGACGCCCAAGGAGTGACGAATCCTCGGTCTCATACGCTCGTTGACTAGTGTTACCTCAATTATCATGGGAGTCAGCTAATTGGACACATCTACAGCAAATCCTTGGGCATGGTTTCCATTAGAGGGACAAGACCAGTAGTAGGTGTAACCACGTAGCATGATCTCAGCATTATCCGGTCTTCAGACCTCAGAGTGCTGCAATACTGATGTTCAAACGCTGGAGCTCAGATTATAGCAGACAAGTGATCATTCTGTCTTTGGAATAAGACATTCCAGGCACCCACTGGAAGGGACCTCAGGTTAACCCGAGGAGACGCCGTCTGGTTAACACCTCACCACCACCCTGATGCATACTCCCATAATCCGACCCAGGAAGATTACCCCATGCTTTTCCTCCTATCAAAGAATGGGGCCCCCGAAGGCTTTGCACCAATCCTGTCATTCAGTGAGCTTCCCTGCGAAGGGCAGCTGCACAGGAGGTACTGCCACAGAATGGGTTTTCAGTTTCCTTTGCGGTTTTATTTTTATTGTTTTAAATGTGTTTTACGGTCAAAAGTGGCTGGAGTGCAATCTCGCCATCAATATCCTTGATGGCTGGAGTGCAATCCTGGACCAACATCCAAGAAAAAGGGACCCCAACTGCAGGAGGACGTCCGCAGCCACAGTTGAGCACCAGATATGGGTGGCCGTTGGCTCACAAGGAGCTCCTCCACTCTTTGACAGGTTTTGTTTTTAACCCTGCTGGGTGTCCATATCCATATACCCTCCTCACCAGGAAACTTGGTGGGGGAGACGATTTTGTCACCGACAACCCAACCATAAAGCAGGTTAGTACAGTTTTACATGCTCCCTGGAGCAAGTCATAGATCAGTTCTGGTCTGGCCTGACCTGACAATAAGGTGTCCTTGTGGATTGGGTACACATGATTTGGAGGCAAACCTTTAGTGGATATTCTGCTTTGTCTCAAGTGGAGTTTGAGGTGAGCGAGGGAACGTATCATTTGCTGAAATCCATGTTGGAAGAATTATGGATTTGGTCAGACATACGTAGTTGTAGAAATCCTCAACTCTGCAACTCCTCGTTTGATTGCTGCAGAAGTAACATGTAGCAAAACTAGCAAGATGTCAATTGAAGTTGTCACAGCTTATGAAAAGAGTTTGGCTGGATCGCTGCGAGGTGATCCAATTTTAGTGCAAATTAAGTCGTATACTGAGGCATCCTTGTTGGGTGGATGGTGCACCACACACACGGGTGGTTGTGGAGAGGTATTCTCGATGGCTTGGATGGGACAGTGCAGACACAGTGGACAGTAAGTAGTGGAATTATTGACGTACATCAACACCAACAGTGCTCGTCCTCGGATAGAGAGGAGCGTTTCTGTTAAACATACTTGAGCAATGCCCTGATCTTCAGCAGTCACCCAGATGGAGAGTTCGATGTCATTTGAAGGAAGGCTGAGCTGTTAGGGTTGGGCCACACGATTAGGAAGGGGACAGGAAAAGGAGCCGAGGGGGTGTGTGTTGATGCAATGCGGTGTTTTGAAATAAATGATCTCACCGTTTGCTCGGCCATTCAATAATTTCATTTCTTCGTTGTTGACATCTTGCAATTGGACTTATTGTTTTTATTTAGTTATTTATTTTTCCAAGGTTATTTAGTATTACATTTAATGAAACTGCATTTGCTATTGCAGTGAATATTAAATTACCTCCACCACTGAAGGTGGATGGAGATTGTTTTCACTCCTGTCTATGTCTGTCTGCAGGATATCTCAGAAAGTTGGGGACGGATTCGGACGAAATTTGCTGGATCGGTTAGATGTGTGACAGCCAAATTGATTAGATTTTGGTGAAGATCCGGATCCCAGAATTTTTTTAGATTTTAAAGTGATTCGTCACCATCGAGAGATGGGGCCAAAATGATGCAGAGCACGATATTTCAAATAGATGTGGACGGATTATGACAAAACTCGGTGGATGAGTTGGGTAGGTGACGTGAACAAGCCGATTAGATTTTGGTTTAGGTCGGGATCCAGATCCAGCCTATCGTTGGGATACAAAACGTAAACTGTTCAGCCTGGTGCCGGTATGTGCTCCACTGAGTGTCATTCTAGTTCTGTTCATTTTTTGCCATTCTAGTTTTGTTCAGTTTTGGAGGTTTGTGTGTACACAGTCCTGGATGAAGAAAGGTTCAAGTATTTGTTTGATTGCGGCACGATGCAGTTATTTGTCAAAAGAGCTTGGCATTCACGAGAACATTAATTTTGGAACAAATTGATCAACTTGAATCCTTTTAAACCCCTAGTGCTTTATTACCCTCGTCGTTTGGCACCTTCTACCAAGGACCTCAACCTTTCTTCATGCGTTAACCTTATTTTCTGCAATTGGTCTAATGCTGCTTTCTTTTTGTTCACTGTTCAAGTAAAATCTCTTTTTATATCGAAACGAAGGCTTGTAGAAAAACTATTTCAGACACCATTGAAGATTATCATAATTGACAGGCGAGCAGAAGGAAATGGGCAGTGACATGACATACAGATTAGTGAGCATAGATGAAGTCACTTATTGTGGCAAAGTTAATGAGGCATCAAAGCAGTGTTATTATACAATTGAAAATATATGGCATCTGAGGCAAACATTTAAACCTTGAATACTAAAAAAGAATCTTATCCTGCCAAAACGGTGGTGTTTTGGGATGCTGCCAGTTCCGTGCAAATCCCCAGGCCAAATTTCTAAAATAAAAGAATGATTAAAAAAAAAAAAAAAAATATATATATATATATATATATATATATATATATATATATATATATATATAAACCAATGTCACCCGCAGGGTGACCCGTATCTTGCCAAAAGGTGACCACGTGTGACTTCTTTAAGGTCACACTGAGGTGAACAGAGCTGCTATCCACCAGGAGTGACTCCTTGAGGAATATCTGCCTACGAGAGATTCCGATGAGAATCGTTCTACAGAGTAACCATGAAAAATATGCTTTTGCCTCATAACGTCACCAAATGACGTCATAATGTCTCAAGCTTGACATATCTAGAAAGCACTCATCGAGGTGTTCAATTTGAGGTACTACATGGTATGGTTCCTAAAACTTGAAAATTTGACCTTGGGGTCAAATATGCTTGACCTGAGGCGCTAACCATGAAGGTCAGGGCCAATCGCCACCAAAAATTAATCAGTTGAGCGCCAGACCATGAACTATATTCCCATGAAGTTTGAAGACGATCCGATCAAAATTACTCAAAAAATAAGAGTTTCGTCGACTCCCCTGATTTGCGACAAAGTGACCTTGACCTTTGACCTTGACCTTCAAAATTTTGTGCACTGAAAGGGACCTCTGTAGGCCACTGATCTGCGAAGTTACAAAAATTTCCAATGATAACTGTGCTCTGCAGAATTTTTTATACGTGATTACAGACATACAAACAACAAAAAAAAAAAAGATACAAGCTGACTAACATATCTTGCAAAAACTTCGTTTTGGCAAGATAAAAATTCTTTGGTTTGTGTTGTGAATTCTTTATTTTAATAATTACATACATGTATATAATTGACACTCAAATTTCACTTCTCGTAGCAAGCAGTGTTTTCCTCAACACCCTTACCCCTTCCCATCCACATTCTCAAACACAAGTGGTTTACAGTGCTGATTCAAACTCTTATTTTTACCCTGAAATATTCTGGATCACACTGCTATGCATTGTGATGTTTATTTCCTCTGGACATGTCTTTGGTATTGTGTCATAGTTTGGCAAATCGTAGGATGGGTTAGGGCACGGCCACGTTGAGTTTTTGGCACTGCCAATTCTGCCATGATCTGCATTTTGGGCTAAATGCTCGTTTGTGGCGGAACGGTTAGAGCGGCTGCTCTGAGTCTGGGCGGTCGACAGTTCGATTCCGACCTGAGCTGTCAAGCAAAGACGTTAAAAATGGTTCATGCTGCTTCCTTGCTTGATGCTCAGCATTTGTGGGATCAAGTATGGAGAAACCTTATGGGGTGGTATCCCGTGGGAAAGGGGGGTGGGAGGGCGAGGTTTCTCCTCGATTGCCTTCCTGACTGCTTTGAGGAAAGTGACGTCACAAGATAGCAAAATTACATGTCTTCCCACAAGGTTGCTGGCTGTGTTTGACTCGTAAAGTCTGGTGTTGTCTGGTGTAGTGTATCTGACTGCATACGGTATACATGTAGTTAAGACTACCTGTAAGCCTGCCCATTTTTAAGCACACCTGGAACATAGTTCAGGTGAGCTTCTGGAATGGTGCCTTGTCCATCAGTAAACACTTGCAACTTCTCCAAAACTGCTGATGTGATTGTGACCAAAGTTGGCTAAAATGATCTTTGGTGTGATAGAACTCGAGTTTGTTTATGGAATCTTCCCCCGACACATACAAGTAGGTCACCGTGAGGTTTGAAGTTCCCAAAAGTACTTGAATTTCGATCGAGTTTGCTGCCATTTTGCATGACAGGGAAACCTTCAACAATCAACTTCTCTCCAAATCACTTGACAGATCAATAAGAAACTTTAAATTTGTGATGAACTACCCAAGGGAAATACAGTTTAACGAATGACATCATCAGTCATGTGGTACAGCATCCATATTGGATCAAAGGAAAACCTTTAAAATTCATCTTCAAAAATCTTCACCGAAACCGCTTAACCGATCGATGCAAAACTTAAAATATATGATCGACTACCTCTGGGAACGTTTGATTAAAAGAAGCTGATCTGAAACGCAATATGGCCACCAGTGACGTCGTAATACAAAACGTGGGCAATATCTCAAAATATTAATTATTGACACTTTGGAGTTGCACCTTCTGAAATAGGGATAATTTTGACAACAGGAAGTGACATCATCATTCTTCAAGTGTGCAATCTCTCAAACTAAGGCTCATAGGCAGCAGTGAGTTGCACTACTTGGGACATCATGTCAACACTACCTGACCTAAAATGTGTTCTAAATCCAGCTCTTATTTTTACCCATTCCTACATCACTCCACTTTTTGGCAACCAGCCAGGTGAGCTTCAGGATCATTGGTCCTCTAATTTTTTTTATTTTCTTTTCATCTCCATTTGTTAAATTTCGGTTGTCATGTTTTCTCACATTCTGCAATATAAAACTTTTAAAATGACCCAAAATTCCGATTTGGTTGAAAATATTTTTGCTTGTAAACTTTTATGACATACTTGATAAGGCAAAAATGACATTGTGTAGTTGGGTAAAATATTCCAAGGTGGTTCCCCATAAAGCATCCCTTTGTTGGGACTAGTTATCTGATTATTGTACTTGAGTTCTCATTAAATTTTTGACAAGTGGTGTGCAGCGTAGTTGACAACTGTAGTTGACAAGTGGTGTACGGTGTTGTTTTATGTTGCTGTGTCATAGTGCAGCTGTTACACCGCTCTTTCATGCTCCTTTCACGACTGAAAGGGTGTTGGATTTGGATAATTACTTCCTTGTCTTAATAACTATCCATCCTACTTTTCTTTTCTTCATATGTATTTATATATAATTAACATCTTTAACTTCTTCTCGACGTGGAAGTAGGTTTATGCATAGTCCGAGTCTTTGCTTGAAGTTACACACACTGTTGGGGTTGTGCAAAGAAAGTCAAAAGAGAGAATGTTTCCTGAGAGCAGAAGCTCGGAATAAAATCTGAAGCATCAAGAAATACCGACAAACTTGTTCGTTCCGACGAAATAACCTGGGTTGTTCACGTCATATTTCAGCCAGTTAAGTTTGAAACACTTTGAGCTCTGCTTTTCAGGTGTGGCCTGTTTTGAGAGACTTCAGGATACTTGACAATACATTAACCATATAAGTCATTGCAATTACTCGGTTTGACTCGTACACGCGTCACTTGTCATTCCACAAATCACCTGTCCCTCCCGTCCACCCCCTCCCGTCACAATTCTGTACACGTGATTAATTTTAGCATGTTTTTAACTGACACAACGGGAACCTCAAACTTTGCCAGCATGGTTAGTTACTATTGCTTCTCAAGAAGCTGTTACCTTGCATTCAACTTGCAGCAATTTCCTTTCTTTAATTTGCAGACAAACATTCATAGCCGAACACACAAACATGGAATACATAAAAGCAAATAAACTTTCTGACCTCCAAAAGAGGATTTTGAGTAAATGTCATTGCTCCAGTTCCTAGCCCCCCTGGAAAGTAATTTTGAGGACTTGGAAAGTCATTATAGAAGCTTTTTACTCTACCTGTAGCTGAGGAGTAAACCCTTTAATATCTTGCAGTATCTTACAACGTGAAAACAACCTGTGCACCATCAATCACAGCTCGCTTAAATATGTCCAAGACGTTAAATAATTATTGTACCATTGCTGGGAGTGTGGCTGTGCCACTGATGCAGTTCCCCGTTTCCAGTAAGCTTGGTACTCCTGTTGTTGACCTCAGGAGGATGGCAGGCTGAGTCAACGCACTTGGTGTTTATTAATGGCATGACAGGGGCTCAAACTCAAGACCCTAAGATCTTAAGGCAGCCACCTTAACCGTTAAATCAACACCAGGCTTAGACATTGTTTAACACTGGCATCAATTCACTCACTTTGTTTTGCAATCTGACTGTCTGAGGCAGTTGACACTAACTATGTTGTGTATTGTTTGGCCTCGTGTTGGTGGTGGCCTGAAGGATGGTTTAAAATCAGGGGAGGGGGCGAGGGTGTATGTATAACGACATTGCTGCAGTGTTGACTCTGACCCTCAAGCTCTCCACACATCAGGAAAGTTCGATGATGAACTCTGCAGATGGTGGATAGACTGTATGAGCAACATGCAGGTCAGCATCCAGACTCATGGTGGCCATCAACAGTGTCAGCAAAAACATTGTTTTTCTGAGAATACGGTGAGAATCCTGGCATGTATGCACTAATGACTTGAGAGTTCAAGGCTTGTACTAAATACAGTGTGCCCGTGCAATCCAATCTCCTCTGAATGTGACAAACGTTATTTTCCCAACAAGCTCGTCTAACGGTAAGCCTGTATTTACAACGATTCATTGCAAGCTATTGGCATCGTCAAGACTGTTGGTCGGAATTCTACTTTAGTGATGTGTTAGCAATGATTTACCACTTTGCTTAGAAGCTGCTTGTAAATCGATTAGTTGTTGGGACTTGACTTGAAGTTTGTTGGTCCATTTTGTTGCTCCGATCTGAGCACAGGGTTCATGATTATGGGGTTTGGGTTGAAATGTACATTGATTTGTGTTGTCGATTTGCTTGTCCCAATGTTCTTGTAAACTTTGTGGAAATACGCTGACCAGTTTCCCCCAAGGCATCATGTGTTTCCCGTCATTTTTCAGAGTTTGAAATCATAATGATTGCATATTCTGGGGTTTAAATTGCTCACTGAATATGCTGTTACCTCGTTATTTTTTTACCACCAAAATATACACCCTCATTGCTTGTGAAACCACTTGCTCTTATCCTCACGCTTAGAAATAAAAAAATAAAACTTGGTGGTTATAATCACCATATGACGAGAATTTGCTCTCTGGTCACCACAAAATGCTTCACTCCGTAAAACAGCGTTAAAATATCATTAAATTAACCTCAAAAATTAATTAAAATAATTAACATTAAAAAAAATTTAACCACAAACTGTCGTGTTTGTCGGGGTTGTGCTGAGGCGTCGTCCACCAGATGGCGGTCTCCTCGGGTTAATCAAGGTGGTCCCTTTTGGTGGATGCCTGGAATGTTCTATCCCTAAGAGATGGATATGGGCCAGGCATCTGCTTGGGGAACGGCCAGATGGAGGCCCCTGGAACGGAAAGTGGACGCAGCGCCGCGCTGTGGCACATGCTCCCAATGTATGTATGTATGTATGGCAAGAAGGTGTGAGGGCAGTATCATTTTTGGCCCTGCCCCCAAGGGCCCTGGGGTGGGGTCAAAAGGTCAAACCCCCCAAAAAGCAACAAAATCCTGATGTGTAACATCATTCAGATTGAAAACTGTTCAGAATAAATTTTTTTCTTTTTTAAAACTCAACATTTGATATTGGATCATTCCTGGTGGAACCTTTGGCTATTTTTCAACTTTGCTCGAGGTGGGAAGAGGTGGGGATTGGTGATGTCACGCCATCAACTTCGCTCGAGTAATACTCCGCACACACGAAGTGAAAAGCGGGGTTAAAAAATTGCTTCTTGTCAGTCTGTCCGATCGTCTATCTCATCAGTTTATGATCATAAGTTTATTCATAAGCAATAACTTATTTAAATTGAATGTTATATTTTGAAGATGAATAGGAAGACGAGTCTTTCGTTTTACCATAATTTTGGCTCTGAATTCGTCCTGACCTCGTGTGCGCAGAGATGAGCGAGATGATATTTTAACTCTGTCTGTGCTTGACAGTCAAAATTGAAAATCATTCCAAACAGGAAACTTGCTGTTTTTAAGGATGTTATAAAGGACACCAACAACAGTTATGAGTAACTCATGTGTTACGTGTTAGATCAGGTGATGTAATAGACACTGGGTAAAACGGTGGTAAAACCTGGAATTAATTTTTTTTTATATGCTTTTACAAACCTCTATAAACCTTTAAATTGAATTACAGGATAATGAACATTGTAGAACACAAATCGCCTTAACAATACTTCCAAGAACCAAGCTATGTATCGATTATATGGCATGTGAGAGGGTGCAGTTTCTTGGTGAAGAAGAGGCCACCAATATGGCTAGGTGTGATGCTGATTGACATTGCCTTCTCTGGTGATCAATAAAGCTTCAATCTCCTAAACTGAGGCTCAACGTTGTGTCATTAGTGTATAAAGCTGAGGTGTGTAAGACTGCTTTAGTGGCACTAAACTTCTGGATTTTTTTCTTTTTTTTTAAACGATCTTTACAAATCATTATTTTGTTAAAATTGAAGTACGAGGACAGAAAACCCTCCAATATCGTGGGTTTCTACCAATCGTGGGCAACCAATTGTGTTCCGATTCTGCTATGGCGGGATTTCATTTCGACCAATCATGGTTTCTGAGCTGAGATGAGTCATTGTTTGCGTCCAGTGCCACCGTGCGTGAACGATTACCTTCCATTACGAGCCTTGTGGTGTTTCTCGCGTACCGTTTTTAATGAGCCCAAATGTGAAGCTTTGGATGAAGTTAGTTGTACCAAAAGGAAGAGAAAGCTTATGACGGATGAAAATATCGAGTTGTTAGATAGGTTGGTTCGAGGAGAAAATGTGGCATCTGTCCGGGCCACCATTATGGGGTTGTTGGTTGGAGGCAGAACATTCGCCATTGTACTCTTCCTCATTCGTAAACCTTTATTATCCTTCAAATCTCATTCCAAAACTTTCATTTTCCAAGACTCTGTATTCGAACTTTATTGCCAAAACACTTAATTTCTGACTCCCAGATTCGAACCCCCGTTCACAAACACATTCTCATGCGCAGCTCATGAAACAAATTGAGGTGAAGAGATTTTTTTTAATGGAACAGGTTTTTAACATCGATGGGATGGAAGATGGCATCTCGTACCTTGGTCCCTAAGTAGGGAAGATCGTGATTCAAGGTAAGGTGATTTTAGGATCGTGTTATCCTTCCCCGTTGTGGGTTGTGGCAATGTTGCAGGCACCTTCATCGTAAAGCTATTGCTGCTTTTCCATTCACTGAATCACCTTCCCCGCTCACCCCTACCCCCGCTCACGTTTCCTAGCTCACCCTCTCCCCACTCCACTCCACCCTCCCCTCTCGAACAGCATCATCCTGAGCTAAATCCTGTGGTGTCTATTTACGGTAGAGTGCAGTGCGAGTACGGAATATGATTACCATCACCCATCTCGCTATATTGTAATTAATAAAAAAGGTAAAAGTGTTGTTTTTTATTTTTCTTAAATATACACCGTATTTATTGTATTTACATGTTTATTTCAATGTTTACATGCTTTATATACACATTTACGTGTTTATTTCAAAAGTAATGTATTTATTTCTGGCTACCGTCGATATTCCTCGATATCTTCTCGAAGCCCAGGAACTGAACCCTTGCTTTTCCATTGCCCTTGGTTTCCACGACCGCGGTTTCAACTATCGAGGCATTTTCCAGGAACCCAACCCCCACGATATTGGAGGGTTTCCTTTTATATACTTGAACGCTGCATGGAGTTTAGTGTTCTGTGAACTCTGTAGTTTGTTTTGCATTGAAGGGTACTCGTGAAGGGCTGGTGTGCATGTGTTTTTTTTGGCTTGTATGTACTCCTAAACTGCTGGACGGAATAAGTTGAAAGTTGTTGGTTGTACTTGGGATGTGTCCAGGAAGGTTTGGGCATGGAGATGATAAGAGTTCCCTTTCAAGGAACCTCAATGCAGGAGGTTGCCATTGGGCCCATAACATTGATGCTTGTTTATCGTCCTTTCCTCCACACCCCCCCCTTGACTATCTATCCTCTTAATAAATGTATGTTTGTGAGACATTTATAGCAGGAAGGGACATCAGGATGAACGTGGGGGAGGGGGGGTAAAGGTGGGGGGAGGGCGGTTAAAGCACTCTATGCATGGGTAAATTTGTCTTCCTTTCCTTCTTTTCCTCGCCCACAAATTTTGGCAAACACGACGACTAATTCTTCCGTCAGTGAAGCGACGGGTAGGCTCTGCTGGTAGCAAACATGTCACACATGGCCTACTATTCTTCCATCGACAAAAAGTAGTACAGTATCGGATCAATGCAGTCGGTGCTGTTGAAGTAGTTCCTGGGCAAAGCTTATTGTGCTGGCCTTGCTGTTGCCTTCCTAGTAGTCAGTCAATGCATGGAATTGTAATTCATTCAGGATGCCAGCGATGATTCGACTATTCACGAAAGACACCGTGGGATTGTTCACGCTCACCACTGACCAGCGTTGGCAGGAGGTTCTACGGCTCAATATCCTTCCTCTGGCAACATTTGAGGCGTCGCCCTGCAGGCGAAACACCAGGGCGACACGTAGCTGGGTCATATTCAAACCCAGGTGGACAGATCAAAGCAGAGTGCACATACTTCTTAAGTGCCTCGTCTCAGATTCGACATGAAGAAGAAAAAGGAAAGAAAAGTATTTCACACCTTTGTTTGTATGTAGTCAAAGGATACTTGATGTTGGAAAGTGCGAGTACATGCAAGCCCAGTTAAATATACCCTATAAAAGGAGTTTGTCACCATCAGCATTGTGATGAATATAAATTAGGTTTCTGTTTTGTCCCATTTTAAAATTTATTTGTATTTTAATTCCTATTTGGTATCCTAACAACTTGGTAGCACTTGAGCTGTCATTTATTATCCTGTTTCCTCCGGCAAGTTTAGAAAGGTTGAGTTGAGCTTAGAAAGATCTGGCAGAACGCGGTTGAGCTTGTAAAAAGTGGTTTGTTCAGAATATCATGATATTCTTGATGCTGGGAACCAAATTGTCTCCCATGAGCACGGCAGAAGCCCAAGGCAGACACCGTTGCCTTCCGCTTATCCTTCTATCGTATTAAGAGCAATTGTATGGCCATGCACACTAATAAGGGAACCTGCTGATATCTCAATTGGAGGAATTCTTATTCTGTTCATCTCAGACAACCCCCTTGATAATATCTACCATTACCCTTCAGAAGTTCTCCACTTGCAAGCTGCAGCAACCTTGATCTTTGGCCTACCCTTCCATCGTGACTATTGATAGCTCACCTTTGACCTTTACACCTGTCAAAATCTGCAGCAGAGAAATTCTTTCTGTGATGGAAGACTTTGTTTTTGAGATTGCATCACCTCCAAAATAGTATGAATTGCATGATCTTGTGTACTTGGAGTGTAAAAGGTGGTGGTCATTGTAATAAGGTTTTCACATTTTGATTATTACCAGGCTTTCACCCTGCTGTTTTTTGGGACACGACTGTCTTAAGATTTGGCATTGTCATAGCAGGATTCTTCTGGACTTGTCACCTTGAACTGCTTTTGACTTGATGGGCAGCTCTCACTACCAATTACTCTGATGTTTCACATGTATTATGATCCAAATATTTTTGAAAAGCTCTTTATCACCCCTTTGCAGTGTTTGTTGTCACACTGCAACTAGTGTCCCCCCCCCCTTCCCACTCCTAATCTCCTTGCCATTTGATTCAAGAGACTGTTTGTTTATCTCCTTTCTTTGATGGTTAATTATCATCTTTATATTTGTGCACAGCGTACAGTGGCTGGTGGAGAGACTGCGTTCCGGGCTCCTGCTGTCCCTACAGCCCGTCATAGCCGAGGAACAAGTGGGGGGAGCCGTGGTCGATCTCAGAGCGGTGTCCTTGCAGAGGAACATCCCCACATTGGAAGTTACCGTCTCCTCAAGACAATTGGCAAGGGGAACTTTGCAAAGGTCAAGTTGGCCCGACATGTACTGACAGGGAGAGAGGTGAGTGGCAAATGTATGCAAGCCATCCCTTGCACTGCATATTCATTCGTGCCTTTGTGAATGACACATGGGTATTTGTCATGATTGTTATCTTCCATAGGTAATTTGAAGTTGTTGTTTTCCTGTCGTTCCATTGGGCTCTAGGGTTCAAACTTATTTGCAGCTGTTGTGCAGCATTTTCTTCATTTCTATATTTTTGGGACTTTTATTTCTCCAAGCGAAGCTTAAATCTTTATCCTAAGTCGCAAATATTTAAGATGTTGAACAATTTGAGTGAAATACTGCATAATCATATCAACCAATTCTTCATTGTACAATCTGTTAGTTAGACTGGATAATCCATCACTTTGTGTACAGCCTTTTTGGCTGCTGGTTGCATCATTTGTTGGGGGTGCGGCTATGCCGCTGATGCAGTGCCCCTATTACCAGTACACTGGTGCTCATTTTGCCGACCTCAGAAGGATGACAGCCTGAGTCAACCCCGTGGTGTTAATTCAGCGGCCTCGGGGCTGGAACTCAGGATCCTTGGATGCCAAGCCATCACCCTAACCACTCCGCCAACACTAGACTTGTCGATGAGCAATGATGGCTTACATATGCACATCATTTTGTCATTACATCAGATCCAAGATGGACGACTGGCAGCCATTTTAGTTGTAAAAAAACAACCCGATGTTGAACATGTCATCAACCATTTCTTTAACATGGGCAGGGGTGGGGACGGGGACAGAGGCAAGGGAGAGAGGAGTGGGGGCAGAGGTGAGGGAGGGGGGGCGGATAAGCAGGGAGAGGGGGGTGGAGAGGCAGGGGTGAGGGAGAGGGGGTGGAGAGGCAGGGTCAAGGGAGAGGGTGGCGGAGAGGCAGGGTCGAGGGAGGGGGCGGAGAGGCAGCGTCGAGGTAAGGGGGCGGAGAGGCAGGGTCGAGGGAAGGGGGCGGAGAGGCAGGGTCGAGGGAAGGGGGCGGAGAGGCAGGGTCGAGGGAAGGGGGCGGAGAGGCAGGGTCGAGGGAAGGGGGCGGAGAGGCAGGGTCGAGGGAAGGGGCGGAGAGGCAGGGTCGAGGGAAGGGGGCGGAGAGGCAGGGTCGAGGGAGGGGGCGGAGAGGCAGGGTCGAGGGAGGGGGGCGGAGAGGCAGGGTCGAGGGGGGCAGAGGCAGGGTCGAGGGAGAGGTGGGCGGAGAGGCAGGGGCGAGGGAGAGGTGGTGGTGGAGAGGGAGAGGCAGGGGTGGAGAGGGAGAGGCGTGGGAGCGAGGGAGAGGTGGGCGTGGAGAGGGAGAGGCTAGGGCAGGGGGTGGAGAGGCAGGGGGCAGAGAGGCAGGGGGAAAGGGGGTGGAGATAGGGATGCCGAGATGCAGGTGCGAAGGAGAGGAGGGCGGAGATGTAGGAGCGAGGGAGAGGGGGGCGGAGATGCATGGATGAGGGAGAGGGGGGTGGAGAGGCAGGGACAAGTCGTTAAATTGCATCCATGAAATTGCCGTGAAAAAAAACGTTTACTATCACTTTCATTTTGCACCTTTTATGATCTATTTTTGTAAACACACCATATATTTTTCTGTGGTGTTGTCAGGAAAGATGCACATTACTTCACCATCTGGGGTACTGCATTAAAAATATTATATTTTACCACTTGTGTGGTCGTTGCAGCATGCAGAGGACCAACAGGCATTGTAGCTGGAATTACTATGTTGCTCAGGCTCATGATTATAATAACCATTCACAATTTTGCTGAAAAGTATCTACTTTTGTTGCTACATTACATTATATATCTGTAACCTCGGGGTACTATGTAATGTTGCTTATTATGTAGATGTGAAGTTGGCCTGATTAGTTTTGACTATCCATGCTGTATGCCCAGGTGCTGATGTACATTTGTCTGATATTTTGAAAATATTGCCACTGCAAAACACTTTTTTTCAAGTTTTCATTTTCCAGCAATGTTTTTCACCTTTTTAATACAAAGTTTATGTTCATGAAGAAATTGATTTTTAGTTTTCCACTTCATACAATGATGGAGGCTCTTGGGACAGCTGAACAAAAAGGTTTGGAACACAAGCACCAACAAACAATGGGGGAATGTTGTGGCGGCTACTAGACAGATGCTGGATAAACAAATGGGCAAGCAGTGAGTGTAGATACGTGCAAACATTGTAGTGGAAAGGCGGAGAGGGTGGACGGGGACATGAGCAGACAGAAACAGCTGACCGACAGGTTGAATGTACACAACAGTGTAAATGCATGGTAAGGGAAGAGATGGGGAATTGCATGAAATGGTGACATTGTGAACCATCTTAAAATATTAGAAAGTGATGGCATTAAAGGCCCTGTCACACCTTGACTATATAGCCAGCATATGCCTGACGTATGAAAAATTTGGCTAAAACGCTGGTACACGTCGAATAGGTTATGGGTAAGTTTGTATACGTTAAGAGCACGCTGGCATAGGTCGTAGTACGCTGGCATACGTCATAGTATGCCGAGCTGTTAGACAAATTTTTCTACGTATGCCAGCGTATGACTCGCACATTCCGCATAACGCTGGCCATAAGTTGCAGGCACGTTATGCGATCGTCGACGCACGTTACTTGTAAGTTACTCATAAGTCGAAACACATCGAGGTAATGTTTAGCGTACCCGAAACTTATTTCTAACCTATGAGTAACGTGTTGTAGGCACGTTACGCGATCGTTGACACACGTTACTTGTAAGTTACTCATAAGTCGAAACTCGTCAAGGTAATGGTTTGCGTCAGTGCTCCAGACTCCCTGTTTTTAATTTTTTTTTGTTTTTTTTGTTTTTTCCTTCGGTATGACGGTGATGTTGACACTTCGATTTCTAGTGCGGTTATAATATAATATAATTAATAGCGTGCCGCTCAACGATTTAAATCATAACTGCACTAGAAATTGAAGTGTCAACATCACCGTCGTTCCGAAGAAAAAAAAACCCAAAAAAAAACCAGGGAGTCTGGAACACTGACGCTAACCATTACCTCGACATGTTTCGACTTATGATTAACGTGTGTCAACGATCGCGTAACGTGCCTACAACTTATGGCCAGCGTATGCGGAACGTGTGTCATACGCCGAGTTCATCGAGAAATTTTCAACATGCTGAAAATTTCTCGGCATATGACGACGTGTGCCAGTGTACTACGACGTATGCCAGCGTGCTCTTAACGTATACAAAACTTACCCATAACCTATTCGACGTGTGCCAGCTTGGTTCGGCAAATTTTTCATACGTCAGCATACGCTGGCTAAAACGTCAAGGTGTGACAGCGGCTTCACACTTCGATGTCGAGTGCGGTTATGATTTGAATCGTCGAGCCACAGCCTATGAATAGCCTACGCCACGTGATCGTCGGCGATACGCTGCCGCGCTATGCATAAGTTACACTATCGTTGGGCATAGGTTGTGAACGCCGACAACACGCTCAGAATTCGTTGGTATAAGTTATCTATATGTGATTGAAACGTTCTGTGTACGTTACTCATACGTTATGCATACGTCCAACTCGTTATGAATACGTTCCAAAACTGGGAAAAAAAACATCAATAGTTCAGCGTACGCCAGCGTTTTGCATACATTTTGATACCTTGCCATACGCTGGCTAAAACGTCAAGGTGTGACAGGGCCTTAACGCAGGGAGATGATTCTTCAAATGAATGATCTCAAGTGAGACGTGCAGTTAGATTTTGATGAAGAAGCAACTGGAGAGTTCATATAACACGTTACCCTGCACAGTGTTGTATATACTTCATTTTAAATAAAATAATTATTTTGAAGTTTGTTTGAAAAAAAATCCAGAAGCGCTATTGAAGCAGTCTTATGCACTACCTTATTTAACTCGTCCAAGTACTGCAAAACTGGAGGTTCTTGGAAGAGACAAGAAGGCGATTTGTGTTCTGCAGATTTTAAAGGTTTAGAATGATTTTCAATTTTGTTTGACTATCAGACAGGCGGACAGTTAAAAAAAAAAATAATAATAATGAAATCTCACTGCTTTCTGCGTACGTGTGATCGAGACAAATTAGGAGACGGAGTACTATTAAACTGGAGGTTTGTTTTCCAATTCATGTTCACAATATAACATTCAATTGAAATTAAGTGGTTCCTCGATCATAAGTTTATGTTTGGCGACGGATGGAGAGTCGGACAGACATGAACCAATTGCTTAACTCCACTTTTCGCTCCACGTGCAAGGGGTAAATGAATGAGTGCTAATTTAGCTCATAAGGGATGAACTGTTGAGAGGGTGGGGAGTGCAAGAGCAGATAGGCGACTGCAGAGTACTACTCTTGTGGTCATGTCAGCCACCCGGTACAGACGCTCTGAACCGGATCAAGAGCCTACTTGCACCCATACCTAGCTCAATTTGGAGTGTGTGTAGCCAGTGGAGTGGCGTGCTAGAGTTCTCTCCACACCAAGCACTCAAAATAGTGGTGCGAGCGGATCACCGCACCCAGTGGGGGAGCAATTTCAATGGAGCGTGACTTCCTCAAACTCGATTATCCTCTAAAAGGATTATAAAAGCCAACGATCGATTGTAGTCCAAATGGTGTTCACACCACCGATCGATTAAAAAGGCTTTCACACCAGCAGTCCAACTAACTCGGAGACCCAGTGAGTTTAAAGTTTGTTTTAAGATGGGGAAGGGGCAAGAACAGGAATGCAATAATCAGTTGTATTTTCAGCTGAAACCCAGACCAAACTGAGATAGATGGACACAGGCTTCTGGGCTATCCCCCTTATAACCACCGGCTCTTGCCTCACCCCGCAATGTCGCCCAGGTTTGCTTGCTCTTTTCCCATTGGTGGTTAAGGCACCACTCCAAGCAAAATGCTGCACCAAGCTTCTTGTCCCATCCAAAATGTTCCAGGCCAGGTACAGGCACGCCAGAAGCTGTGCCTTGGTCGGCTTGCTGGGCCGCTATTCCCCAAAATCACAAAGGACAGATTTACAGAGGGTAAAACATTAAAATGGGGTTTCGGGAGAAGAGTTTTAGAAACAGACATTGGGAGGGGGACAACAGCCTTTTCTCTACAAATATTGACACATATTCCATGACAATTAATTTACCTCACTCTTGCGTGAAACATGCACAATGGAAATTACTATTTCTAAGCGATGCATCAACTCCTGGAAGCCATTTCCACAACAATACCACGAGGCCTCAAATAGGGGATATATGTGAGCAACTGTGTGTGCCCGGAAACAGATTGTACTGACTCTCTTGAAGGCAAGTGTTCAAAATGGCTTTCATGGAGAATGAGAATTCTAAATCACCATTACCAATTGCAAATTATTGCCAGGGTGCAATTTTATGTTGTTGTCACATAACAGAGCAGCCACAATGCCGATCCAGAACAACCAAAACCCATAGTGTAATATTCAAAATGGTGTTTGCACATATCTGATATTGCATTGTCATTGGAGAAGCTGGAAACCCTGTACCACAGCCTCCTCTTAAATAATACCAATTATTCTTGGAACCTCCTGCTTCAAGGAGTACAAGGAGATGGTTGGTGATGTCAGCCTCCTGAGGGGAGCTGTAATCGTTGGTATCGTAGATAAATTTCATTTGTATCTGTTTGAAACCAGCCTCTAACGTTGATCTTGTGCACTGTGGTTGCAGGTTGCAATCAAAATAATAGACAAGACTCAGTTGAATCCATCAAGCCTGCAGAAGGTGAGTTGGCAACACTTGGACTAACTGTGTTATTATTTACAACTGCCTAAATGATCGCCGTTATCTGTGGCCGCTCGAGTGATCGCCGTTATCTGTGGCCGCTCGAGTGATCGCCGTTATCTGTGGCCGCTCGAGTGATCGCCGTTATATGTGGCCGCTCGAGTGATCGCAGTTATCTGTGGCCGCTCGAGTGATCGCCGTTATCTGTGGCCGCTCGAGTGATCGCCGTTATCTGTGGCCGCTCAAGTGATCGCCGTTATCTGTGGCCGCTCGAGTGATCGCCGTTATCTGTGGCCGCTCGAGTGATCGCCGTTATCTGTGGCCGCTCGAGTGATTGCTGTTATTTGCGAGTGCTTGTATTATCACTGTTATCTGCAAGTGTCTGAATGATCTGTGATTTGCGGCAGGTGCCTGAATTAGCACTGCTATCTGTAGGTGTTTGGATGGTCTGTTATTTGCGGGTGCCTAAATGATCGCAGTTATTGCGTGTACCTGAGTGATCGGTGTTTGTGGGTGCCTGATTGATCGCAGCTATTTGTGGGTGTCTAAAGGATTACGATATTTACAGCTATCAAACTGATTGCACCACACATATTAAGATTGTACCGCAAAACTATGTTGTAGTATTCCGAGAGGTAACGAAAAATTGAGATTTTCTCTGCCTGCGGCTCTTTGAACTATTGCTTGTAAGGCTTGGTTGAGACTACAGCATGCCCCCCTCAGAGTCGCAGGAAAGCACACATGCCAATGGCGTGCAGGTTATGCAGCAGGTTGGATAGCCAATTATAATCACGAGAATGTAAGACCCATCGCTTCCAGAGAAAATATATCAAAATTAACTTTCACTTTTGAAATTATTGAATATCATCTTTTTTTGTTCGTTTCCTTTTCTCACCTGTGTTGCAAGTAAGCGACTTGCTTTTTGATTATTTAAAAGGTGGTGTGTGGAGTTCGGAAATGCTGTTTGGGAGGGCTATATGAATATTGTTGCGAATTCTGGCCCGCCCGGCATGCGATCAACCGCTTGACTCGAATGGCGACCGCTTCGCCCACTGAACGGACAATTCAGTCGTGACCCTCCTGGGACTACCGCCAGAAACCAGTCACGGGTGGGGGTTTAACCCCACCACCACCCAGTCTGCAGTCCACCCGCGCGAGATAGGGTAAATCGCCGAAAGTCGATATACCTATGGTACTCGCACGGGTAATCTGCTGAGGGATGGGACCACGCCACAGGCCGACTCCGGACACGAACCGCTTAACCGCTTAAGCGGTTCGTTCCGTATTACAGGGATAACCGAGTGGAGTTATCGAAGGCCTTGACGGTTCCGATTAATTACCGGGAAGTTGAAATCCACTACGAATCCCTTACGTGATGCAGGATGGAGAGTCAATTAAAAGAAGGAGACGAAGCAAAGCGGGAACAATTGGACGAGCACACTTTTATTTCACACACACAAGCACGTATATTATAGTCAAGCAAGGAATCACAATAAAAGCAATACACGTATTTACAATCACCGTAAAGAAACACAAGCAAGGAACGATGCAGACCTACAACCGAATATGATTTACTACAAAGAACACTTATACAATTTTACTTCACCAGACTGGCGCCACACACACACACACACACACACGTTTACACAGAACCCAAAAGAAATGGAAGTCGCGACTTCCCTGAGCGTGTCGAGTCCTTCCTTTGCGACCGCAACTCCGAACCCCTCTGGCGTGGTCCGCGAGCTCGTGCCGCGCGTCGCTCATGTGGTCCGCTCGACAGTACGGACGGGGTTTTGGGGAAACGGACGGGGTTTGTTCGGCGCTATTTTCCGCGCTCGCTCACGGGGTCGCACCACCTCAAATCGCACCTCCCCCATGCCAAAGCGTGGGAACAGCAGAAGGGATAATCCCACAGGCGTTGTTGGTTTTCTTCCCCACGCGCTGTACGACGAGGGAAGGAAGATTCGGGTGGGAGATGCCCCTTCGCACCCTGGCTGCCGCTGCCACTCCGCCCTCCCATCTTTCCCGCGGAGATCGTGACCTCGTTGAATGGCGAGTGGCGAAGATGTGGTAGCGTAGTTGTGGAAGGTGGCGTCGTGGTGTGAATGGCGTGATTGTTGGCGTCGTGTAGTGAATGGCGTGATCGTTGAGATGTTGGTTGTGGCGATGTTTGTTGTTGTTCTTGCCTCAAATTAACGACAGCAAAAGAAAAACGACGAACTGAAGAATCGCAGCCCGAATGGATCACATATATTCCCTCTATACAACGGGTTTGGGCTAACTACACATGAACCTACCGATATATCTCACCTGAGGACCCTTTATGGTGTAATGCGAATTTCCACAACCGTAACAATATATTGGAAATGTTGGGGGGGGGCGGGGGGGGGCAAGTATCGGCTATAGCTAGCGTTTAATTGATATGAGAAACGGGATTGAATGAGCCTCACCATTATTATAAGTGAAGAAGATAGAGGAAGAGTTTTTGTTTTAATGTAAATTGAAACCCGCTCATCAGTCTATCCTCACCTTACTCAACTATATCAGATTGGGCTTGATTTGTGGTATCCCCTATAAGACAATTGTTGATGGACGGTCGTAGGCGGCAACGGATGGACGCATGTACGGACGGATGCAGACACGCTGAGACCAAGCTCCTTTTCTATTATAGACCAGCAAATCCAACCCATCAGTTGGCTGATGGGAATATGAAGCTGGGGTTGGGGTGGGGGGGGGAGGAGGCGGAGCAAGTAAGGGGTGGAGGAGCGAGTAAGGGGGAGGGAGAGCGAGTCCTTACCATCCATTGTTATACAATTCAGGAGGAGGGAAAGGGGGTGTTCTGGACATGTGTTTGATAGGGGGATTTGAGGGAATGCAGGAGGTGGAGGGGGGGAATGGTCCCCTTGTTCTGGTATAAGTACAGGATTGAACGAAATTGAGAACGTTCAAACGGATCATACTAAACCACACCCAGACACCGCCTAGAGACGTCCATGGGTGGAGGGGGGCGGACACAGGTGAGAAAACACAGGTACTTGCAACACAGGTGAGAAAAGGAAACAGTGCGAATGTTTTAGCAACATAAAAAGCTTTACTGAAAACGAATTTGCATTTTAATTTTGACTGGAACAACGATTTATTTGCGGAATTTTTTAACTCAAAGGTAATTTACTTGCTTGAAGGTAAACGTGCAAAAAACGGGTCAAATATGGCAAAAATAGGGGTGTTTTAGGATGTGAGGTCAACATTGGGTCAGGTTGAACGCTGATTTTCTTGAATCCCGATTTAGCGCAACCCCGCTTTTTTTCACGATGACATTTTATGGACCTCAACGATCCCGTTATAACGGGGCCACACAAGTTGTTTATTATCATTATCAGGTATTATGTACTGTACTTTTATATGACTGGAAGCGCTACGACATCACTCGGCGATAGGAATTTTTCAGCTCCATTCTAATCTTATGAGACCACCGTCGTATATGCGATCCGTTGTTGACCGAAACGTCGTAATGTGGCGCATGACTATATATATATATATATATATATATATATATATATATATATATATATATATATATATATATATATATATATATATATATATATATATATATACATACATACATATATATACACTAGCGATACCCGTGCACATGCACGGGATAGCAGTACAACATAGCTGGGAGCAGACGACAGACCGTACAAAGGGAATGACAAAAATACGCATTGTGCAAAATGCAAGTGGTACTATGGAACGCCAAGACTTCCCAAACATTGTCGGCATGTCCGCTAAGTGCCACAGCAATTTCATAGGGATCGTGTGACGGCGAGCCGAGTTTTTAGTGTGCAAGCTTGGTTTTATAATATATATATATATATATATATATATATATATATATATATATATATATATATATATATTTCTGATCACTTTGAATGCTAAACATGAATTGGTTCCTACCTATGTACATCATTGCTCTTGCACCCTTCGAAGAAAGCTGAAGTGTAGCTCTTCGAATCTCCTGGTATTTCCTCACACTAGGGGGAAGACTTCTGGCCATTGAGCATTCTTTGTATTTCCTCGTCGATTTATGGGACTCTGCCTTTTAAAAAAATTGCACAGATTCACCAATTAGTTTTTATAATCTCTCCTAAAATCTCCTCTTTTTAGGTCATCTCCACCGAGATGACCTAATAAAGCCAGACCAAATGTCCGTCTGTCCGTACCGTCCGTCAACAATTTTTCTTTCCGATCTTGATGAAACTTAGTATGTGGGTAGAGGTCGATGAGTGTTGCACAACGATATAGCTTTTGTCTGGGTTCAAGGTCAGGGTCAAGGTCACGTAAGTTATAAAAATCGCCATTTTCAAAACCTATCCAGTCTGCCATTTTACAAGATATTCGGCAACTGTTTATTGATTATGATAGTAAAAAATATTATCCTGTATCTGACTGGACAGATTTTTGAATTTCCGTCCCGTTTGGCCGCCACGTAACCTGGAAGGTAGTCAAAAACACCTCCTGGTACAAAGAAAACTTTTTACTTCCGATCTTGATGAAATTTGGTATGTGGGTAGAGGTCGATGAGTGATACCCAATGACATATTTTTTCCCGGATTCGAGGTCAGGGTCAAGGTCACGAGGTCACGAAAGTTGTGAAAGTTGCCATTTTCAAAACCTATCTCGTCTGTCATTTTAGGAGATATCTGGCAACGGTTCATCGATTATGATAGTAAAAAACATTATAGAGATGACCATCACCCGCACACGGGGGTAATTTTTGTGGTGTATTGGCAAACGTGCGCAAGGCACAATGCGGGGAGCGTTGTGGGGGCGTGGAGGTGTGGTGTTGGTGGTCACGTGTCCGCAAGGCTTATAGGTGTTTGCGCCTCTTGAGGCGTGTGTCTAGTCTGCAGTTGTGTGCATTCGGACGGGCAATAAACAGAGTTCGACAACCCTCACGACTATCCGAGTCCTGCTGCCCTCCGGACACTACACTGGCGATGAGTCTGTTTCGGATCGACGTGTGCAGATTGCCTGGTTTCCTCGGTTTTGACTTGGGGTCATTGCCGGAGCAATTGGATTGCAGTGCGCACGAAGTGCCGGGAAAATCAGCGCAGCTCGCGCGGTTCGAGTTCGACCACCTGGCGAGGAGCCCAGGGAAGCGCATCGCGAGTTTCGCGCGGCCACACGCACAGTCTTCGGTGCGGGTCGAGTCCTGCAGTCAGACGTCTCGCCATCGCCTGCGAATTCACGTTGAGTGAACGGCAGGACGGCTCGAGGATGGTGGAAGGTTGGGGCACGGCGCACGGACGAGTGCCCGTCTTCGTTGGAGACGACTTCGAATTGTTTTCAGAGCAGTTGCGGTGCTATTTCCACGCGAATGATGTAGACGACGAGAGCAAGCGCAAATCGATCTTGCTCGCCTCGCTATCAATGGAACATTATCGGCTACTAAGTGATTTGGTAGCGCCGGATAAGCCCAGTGACGATGGGCTGTCATTTAAGGATGTGGTAGAGAAGATGAAAGCCCACATGGCGCCAGAGAAGTCATTGCAGCTGGCTCAATACCAGTTCGATCACCTCGCGAAGGGTGCGGAGGAGCGCGTCGCAGATTTCGTGGCACGGGTGAAGCATTCGGCCGTGGCTTGCAAGTTCACGGCAGAGGAGCGTCCAGCTCGACTCAGAGATCACTTTATTTCTGGGCTGCAAGATGCGAAGATGGTGTCGGCGATTCTGCGAATGCGAAGTGTCGACGTTACATTCGACTCGGCGGTCGAGACTGCTTCAGCTGTCGAGCAGACACTCACAGATGTCCGCGCCATCGCTGGCCAGAACGTGTTGGGTGATTCCAGCTGGGGCATGTCGGGTGACCCCGGGGTCCACGCGATGACCCAGGTGCCGCAGATCACGCGCACGCCTTTCGGTGCGGGCTGTGGCCGCACGCCGCAGCGCGGGCAGCGAGATGAACACACAGGGGTGCTGGGGATGTGGAGGACCGCACCTGCGGCGGGTGTGCCCGTATAAGAACACCGTGTGTTTGCATTGTCACAAGGTGGGACATCTGAAGCGTGTGTGTCGAATGGCGGGGGCCGCCGTTAAGGGCTTGGATAGCGAGGTGCAGGACGACCCCAGCGACCTGGAGAGCGGCCTGCACCCAGGGCATAGCGATCCCGGCGGCCCGGAGCAGGAAATGCAACCAATGTTGAGCCTGTTTTCAATTGGTCCGGAGGTGACAAGACCAATAACAGTGGAGGTCGAGGTGAATGGGGCGCCGATCGTGTTTCAAGTTGACACCGGGGCTGCAGTGTCGGTCATGGGCGAGCGGACTGCTCGTGACCTTCGCGGTGTTTTCCTGGTCAAGACGACCTTTTCGCTGTGCACGTACACCGGCGAAGCGATTGCACCACTTGCTGTGACAGACGTCTCGGTGGTCTACCAAGGTCAAAGCGCCCTACTCTGATTGTTTGTGGTACGAGGGGAGGGGCCCGCCCTTTTGGGCCGGGACTGGCTGGCTCGCCTCAGGCTAGACTGGATGGCGCCAGCTGGTGGCCTTGGGCGGCCAGGCCCCGGGGAGGAGGAAGAGGTGCCTGTTTCGGAGTATGCACCTCCGTTTGGGCCTGGGCCTCCCTCGAGACCCGAGGGCGAGGTTCTGGCGGCAGGAGCCGCGACGATGCAACATGGGCTGCCGTTCATTGCTTCCTGCAACGACGATATACGGGTTTGGAGCAACGGGAGCCATGCCAGCGGCGACGGTCTCTCGCGCTCCCGCTGCGCTCATGATACAGTGCACACCCGTGTCGTGCAGGCGATTTCAGCGGGGGATTGGAGCGAGCCGGTCACGTTCAAGAAGTTCGCGGAACGCGACCATCGACGGCAAGCAAGTCGTCTCAACGTCGTGACAACCAAGAGGCGTACATACGATGTGATTCATAAATTGCTGATTGTTGTGTGTTTGATTCTCACTGCACGAGTGATTCAATTTAGCATTGTTAAAGCAGATGCCGACAGTCCGTGTGTGAGCGTAATATGTTTGGTTGGGGTCAATCAATGGGATGACCGATATGATCAATGTGATGTGAAGAACTTGCGGACGATCGTTGCGAATAAAGAGGTCTGTCTGATCTCCAGCTGCGAGGGCAGTCCACGGTTCGCTACTTTCTCATGTGTGGGAATTATACTGGGAGAACGCACTGTCCGTCAGGGGAAGGTTGCATCGGGGCAGACAATGTTTTTGCTGTTGTATAACACTGATATGTCTCCAGGCTGCACTGATCGTCCATTCGGACGTGCATTGAGATCTCGGCTGGATTTGATGCGTGGTTTTGTTATGAGATTGGCGGTGCGGCCGCCGGCTAATTGTCGGTTCGACTTGCACGTGGCACGAAGGCGCTGTTCAGCGTCACCCCCATCCCTGATATGGCCAAGGTCAGATGTGCCTGGTGCCATGGAGCGCAAACCTCTGGTCTTGCCAAGGTCGGCCGCGCTGGCGCCGCAGGGCTTGCAGGCTCGGGGTGTTTACCTGATTCGGTCCTGTCTGAGGGAGATGTGCCAGCTTGTCAACCGGGGGCGTTTGATGGAGCCGGGGGAGGTTCGCTTGGAGGTCATCGCGGCCTCGCCGGAAGGCGTGTAAGCGTGAGCCGCCTGGGGGCGCTTCTGCTGCGTAGTGATTCTGTGCTCCCCAACTTGCTTCTTTATATCTTTAACATGGCCAGGGTTTTGTGGTCTGCAGCTATCGTTGGCTTCGTCGTGCAACTCGGTACTCGAGCACCTGTCCACTGCATTTTGGGATTCAGCTCGGAAGGATGAATGATGTGCCAGGTTAACACGGCGGCATTGAGGTTGCAGGTTGTGCGGATGAAGCACGTTTTCTTTTGGTGCCGTCTCATCTGCGTTTGCTTCACGGCCACATGGTTAATGCCATTTTTGGCTCTGGTTGTTTTCCGTGTTGTGGTACCTATGATTTTTGATTAACGTCGTTTTGTTCCGCTTTGTTTTTTTTTTATAACATAGGTTGCTTTGCCGATGTTGCTTATCATTGTAATGGGCATTTTATACTCATGTTTTTAGGAGGGAGGAGTGTGGTGTATTGGCAAACGTGCGCAACGCACAATGCGGGGAGCGTTGTAGGGGCATGGAGGTGTGGTGTTGGTGGTCACGTGTCCGCAAGGCTTATAGGTGTTTGCGCTGCTTGAGGCGTGTCTAGTCTGCAGTAGTGTGCATTCGGACGGGCAATAAACAGAGTTCGACAACCCTCACGACTATCCTAGTCCCGCTGCCCTCCGGACACTACAATTTTTATTTACTTTGGTATTACTTTTCTTACCCCCTCCTTTGTAAAGCACTTTGCAGTTTTTCTTCTCAATGAAGAGTACAATATGATTAATTGATTGATTTAATGTGAATTTTTGTATTAACTACAGCATATGCATCAGAGAGAATGAGATTTTCTATTTTTTATCATTATAATTATGGCTTTGTTTTAATATTTTTGGTTAGAAAATTTGCTTTTCAAAAATAAAATATTGTCTTCATGAGATGTATTTTGTCATTTCAGCTCTTCAGGGAAGTCAGGATAATGAAGCTTTTAAATCACCCTAATATCGGTAAGCTTCATCCTGTTAAGGCTTGCAGGATGCTGTTGCATGTTTGTTTATTTTAATTTATTTGTTTTTGTATGCAAGGTCAAGGCTTGTGGAGAGTGGGGATACTGAACAGATCAGGACGCAACGGAACAAAAGGAACAGTAGAGAAGGGGGGGGGGGGTGCTGTTACCAATAGCAGGGTTGAGGGACAAAATAGAGGGAGACTTGGACAAATAAGGGAAGAGGGGAGGAATGAGGGGTAGGGGAGGATGCATGGGGTGAACAAGATTGATGCAGAAGAAAACTCGGGAAGGAAAAACTCTTAATTTGGAAGGGGATGGGCTTGTGGGTTGGTGGGAGGGATGAGGTGGAGTTGATGAGAGAAGAAAATATTATGGTTTTGGAGAGTGGCCAATCTGAGATGGTGGCGAACAGCTATCTTGAAGACCTGGATGGAAGAATGAGATTTAAGAGGATGTGGAAGTTCGTTCCACAGGTGGATAAAAAGAGGAACAAATGAGTTGTGGTGAACAATGATCCTGGATTTAGGTAGTTTCGCCAGAAAGGAGTTGATGCTGGACTGTGCGAGACCTGCAGAATAATTTGGGGGGGGGGGGGGACAAAGCATGGAAAGAACAGAGGGTTGAAAGACCAGAAAGGAGGTGGTAGAAGACAGAGACCACCGACAACGACCTGTGATGGCAAAGTGATTGGCGCATAGATTCAGTTTCATCATGAGAAATTCAATTAATCTTAACCCTAACTGAACTGGGTGATTTTGAACTTTCCGGCCGCCGATGGTCCGATGAACTTGAAAATTTTTACACTCAGAGGTAATATGCTACGTACTTGTATGCATTTTGCCCAGAAACCTGCATTTCTTGACATTGGCTAAGGTGAAGTCAATAAAACCTAATGTAAAGTCATTTCCAGGACTAATCCCGACAAAACTTCATTTGCAAGGGTTTTTTTCTTGATATATTATGAGAATAGAAAATAATTGTGGAATTTTATCTTTATGTATTTTATTGTTTTTATTTCTTATGCATTCTCTTCTATAATTATTCAGTTTATCTTCGACAACATGCGACAACACTCACAAGAAATTACAGGTCAATTGCTATACATGAACATATGCAAAAATTGCATGTTTTTGGGGGGACATGTGACTACTAATTGTCTTGTGACACCTGAACTGTAAGTCCGATTTGGATGTACAGTAATACCTTGACATACGAGTTTAATTCGTTCTATGACCGAGCTCGTAACTCGGTTTGCTCGTATATCAAAAAAAATTTCCCAATTGAAATTAATTAAAATACCATTAATCAGTTCCAGCCCCCCCCCCAAAAACACCCTAATTTCTTTGTTACGTAGTTTAAAAAATGAGAAATGTATTTATAAATAATTAATACAAAACATAATACAAAGATAATAAAATAGAATATAAATAAATAAACAGGTTTTATAAAGTGTATTTACCTTGGAGATGAGATGACTTCGGCTTACGGAAGATTCTGGTGGAGGTGGCGGTGGAGGTGGTGGTGGAGGAGATAGGCAGAGGAGATTTGAAGGTCTCATCACACTTTATCGCTAAACGTAATTGATACAATTATTTTTTTTTATTCACTTTATCGCAAAACTTAATTGCAACAATTTTTTTTTTTAATTCCCTTTGCCCGTTACACCAACTCGACAACACGCACTCCACGTTCATGTTTTGCAATGATTTCACACAATTTCAAGCGACATCATTCGTTTCTTCTTAGCACTGTCCTTTGCAGTTACTTTTTGAGGACTCATGGTTGAGTTACAACAAAGAAATTTGGCAAAATAACTGCATCAATGAAAAAACAAGAGCTAAACACAACGCAGATTACTACGGTACGACCCTACTCAACGAGATAACCAAGAGAACTGAACGAGTGAGTGGCGGGAGATGCGTGAAAAGGCGGGAGATGCGGGTGTTCGCTTGCTTGGCTGCGCGCGTCTCAAAGCTCGCTCCACTCGTAACTTGGATCTAGACTCGTAACACAAAGCAAACAATTGTCCGAGCAACGGCTCGTAACTCGGAATACTCGTAAGTTAGTGCATTTGTATGTCAAGGTATTACTGTATGTGGTATAAAAATGTGCGCAAGACACTAGAGAAAAAATCCATGTTGCTAAGAAATCCCCAGCAGTTGTGAAAAGTGTTGGGCGCTGGGGAGCACCCCCTCCCCCGCCCCCCGCCACAGTGCAGTTAGAGGTAATGACCTTGGTTTTAAATGGTATCAAACTGAGCAAGGTGTGAGGCAGTCCAGCCAGCCCAGAGGCCGGGGAGAACAGTACTCCATCAAGCTGCGGATGAAGCCCTTTTTTGGATGAATAGGAGTTCAGGTGTGCCAAGGAAGGGCTTCACAACGGAGGATGGTTTGAGGATTTGTTGGTCAGCAACTGGATTTGTTGGCCAACTTTGAAATGTGGGTTGTCCAAGAAATATTACTGGCTGATCGTGAGACCTAGGAGTTTGAATGACTGAACTTCCTCAAGAGGATTGTTAGAGAAAGTGGATAGGAGGGTTTGCTCGATGATCCTTTTGGAGAGAGAGAGTTAGTGTGAGAATTTGTCTGAAAATTTTTTTTGCTTTAGGTGCATACTGTTTGCCAAATAGCTTTCTTGCCTAATATTTGAAAAGTTCTGTAACAGTCATCTTATTAATTAATTAATTAATTAATTAAATAATTACTTTATTGCTTTTCTTTAGCTTTGTAATTTTAAAGGTTGATGTGATGGGTTTTTAGGTCATCTCTACCGAGATGACCTAATAAAGCCGGACCAAATGTCCGTCCGTCCGTACGTCAATTTTTCTTTCCGATCTTGATGAAACTTAGTATGAGGGTAGAGGTCGATGAGTGTTGCACGATACAACTTTTGTCCAGGTTCAAGGTCAGGGACGAGGTCACGTGGTCACGTAAGTTATAAAAATCGCCATTTTCAAAACCTATCTCGTCTGCCATTCTGCAAGATATTCGGCAACTGTTTATTAATTATGATAGTAAAAAATATTATCTTGTATCTAACCGGACAGAGTTTTGAATTTCCGTCCCGTTTGGCCGCCACGTAACCTGGAAGATGGTCAAAAACACCTCCCGGTACAAAGAAAACTTTTTACTTCCGATCTTGATGAAATTTGGTATGTGGGTAGAGGTCGATGAGTGATACCCAACGACATATTTTTTCCTGGATTCGAGGTCAGGGTCAAGGTCACGAGGTCACGAAAGTTGTGAAAGTCGCCGTTTTCAAAACCTATCTCGTCTGTCATTTTAGGAGATATCTGGCAACGGTTCATTGATTATGATCGTAAAAAATATGATGGAGATGACCGTCACCCTCACACGGGGGTAATTTTTTTGGCTTGTTTTACGTCAATTTCCATTTTAAGATTGTGCCAATTGAGGATCCTGCCTGTTGACTCAAAAGGCATTTGAATTTTGAATCTCGACCTGTGTGCCATGCTTGCTGGTGCTTAATATTAGCTGGATTGTCTTATTCGAGAGTTTAGAAATCAATCGGATCCTGCAAGCTTACGATATCGATAGATTAACAAGCTCTTGTTTTTGTTCTTTTTCTTTCAGTCAAGTTATTTGAAGTGATAGAGACTGAGAGGACATTGTACCTCGTTATGGAATATGCAAGTGGAGGTGAGTATTTGATTTTCAAGTTTGTCATCATCCATGTTGAACCTACTTTCAGACAACCTGCTTGTAAAACCTTAAAATATAATCCAGTGCATAGATATATGTATTTGCATTCATTAGCTTTTGGGGTTGGGTGGGGTATGGGGGGGGGGATGTAAATATGCGAAATGCTTTCTATCGATCCCATTGTGTGCATTGTTTGCTGGTTGCTTCACCACCTGCACTGTGCTGTGCCAATGATGCAGTGTTTGTGGAGATCAGGACAGGATGAGAACATGGTGTTGTGGTTTGCAGTTAGGGTGGCTGGTTTGGGATCTTAGTGTCCTAAGTTTGAGCCCCTGTCATCCGTTGAATTGACAGCAGGTGGGGTTGACTCAGCCCGTCATCCTTCTGAAGTTGTCAATGAGCACCAGTGTATTGGTAATAGGGGCATTGCTTCAGCGCCACAGCTGCACCCTCTCTCAATGATGCTACCTATAGCCTTGTGCTGCATATGAAGGCGGAGGAGGATAGGAGCTTGGAATTTGGTCAGGATTCTGGCACACAATGGTTTGATCTTTTTGAAGTACCTTGTGATCTTTAACGTCCCCCAGTGAGCGTGAGATCACAGGACAGCTGGCTGCATGTCTGTTTCAAAAGGATGGTGAGTTTGTGGTGCAGCACCCTTCCTGTAAAGTGCTTGGGCTTGGATTGAGGTTTTTTTTTCAAGATTGTATTATATCGGTAATTTAGCCCGTACAATTCAAAAAATTTTCAGTTCCATGTGGACTTACCTTGAAAACAATTTGGAGGAAATGACGTCCATAATAAAGGTGAGTTTTGAAAAGATCAAGCCCAGGTCGGCAACGTGACGACTGGGCTGATTTTGTGACCCTGCTTTGAAAATTAATTTATGGTTTACAGGTAAGGAGAGGAGAGGAGTTGTTTTGGAGAGAAAGAAAAGAGTGAACCAAGTGAAGAAGTCCAGAAACTTTTTTCCCATCAGCACCTGGCCACAATGACTCAATCATTTTAAAACGATGGACTGTCTCTATTTGTGAATAATTTCTTACAAAAGTTGATGTCACAAATGAATAAACACAAACTAGCAGTTTGTGTTTATTCATTCAGCTGTTTATTCATTAGCAGTTTGTGGTTCAAGTTTGTATTTTGGAAGTCCACCAGGTTTCTTCTCAAACTTTTCAAAATTATTTTTAATATCATCGATCATGTTAATTATTAAAAAGCAAAATTACAGTTCTCTTTTGATTGGTACATAAAGCATGCTGCCTTCCGAACAATGCCGATTTGTTTTCATTTGCCCACCATGTGCGTCTGCAATCCAAAGCCTTATTAGCTCATTCCCCCCCGTGCAGCGGGAGACAGTTTTGTTGTGTGTGCGCCATAATCAAAAGCTTTTGTCGTCATTTGAGCTTTTACTTTGTCATCAAATTTTCAGCAACGCTTTATTATGAGAATATGGAGAAGACAAATTCATAATATGGTCAAAAGGTCAACGGCACAAAAATCATCGATTTTCATGCAATTGACCTAAAATTTTAAGAATTTGCTTATTGGGTTTCTGAATTCGTTCACCAATCAAAAGATAGAAGCCGGTTGTTTTATTTTTTGGTCAAGGATGCAGAAGATAGTCATTTTTCGTCCGATTGACCTGAAATTTTAAGAATTTGTTTATTGGTAACTAAATTGGTTCACCAATAAAATGCTGTCAACCGATTGTGAGGTCAAAATTCAAGGTCACAAAATCATCAATTTCCATCTCATTGACTTGGAATTTGAGTAAGGTTTGCATATTGGGTCACTGAAACCTATTGCTTTTGAGGTCAAAAAGTTAAGGTCGCCTAAAATCGTAAATTTTATTTTTTATTTATTAGCTGTTTTCGTTATGTTTAGCATATGAAAGAAGTCCAAATACAAAGCAGATGCGGACACTTACTATTTTTACTTAAACCATATGCTTCTCTGAAGGTTTGCAACACTGTACTGGTATATTAAATTTCTGTGATTAGTTTTTCACAGTGGATATTTTTATTCATATAATTTTTGCTTGCATAAATATTTTACATTTTCAATGCATGATTGCTCAATACTTCACATCATAGTGAACTAGAACGGCACTTGGAAGAGTGCATAACTTTGCCAGGCTGAACAGTTTGTTTTGTGTCCCACTGATAAGCCGTACTTGAACCAAAATCAAATCGGCTTGTTCTTGTCACCTAACCGACTCATCTACCTAGTTTTGTTATAACCCATCCATAACCCACAACTTTTTCAAATATCATGCTATATATAATTATTGGCCCATCTCAATGGTGAAGAATCACTTTCAAAATTAAAAAAATTCTGGTACCCGGATCTTCACCAAAATCAAATCGATTCGTTCCTCCCCAAAGTGCAATATCGTTATCATTTTTTATAGTACTATCTAGTTCAGTCCATTATTACCACGTGAAGCGAAAAGCGGGCTGGTGTTTGGTTCGCTTCTGTCTTTCTGTCTGTCCTGTCTACAAACGTCAGTTTATGATCGAGGAACCACTTAATTTCAATTGTAGTTTGGCAGCAATTTGTCTCTGAATTGTTTTCCGATCACACATGTGCAGAGAGGAGGGAAGGTTTTTTTTTTTTTGTTCCTTTGTCTGTCTGTCTGTCTGTCTGTCTGTCTGTCTGTCTGCCTGCCTGCCTGGCAGTCAAACAAAATTGTAAATTATTCCAAACAGAAACGTACTGTTAAGTACGTAATGAAGGTCACAAACTGCAGCCATATGAAGAACTTTTTAAACTGCAGCCATATGAAGAACATATGAAGAATGTAACATTTTAAATAAGGCAGTGTATAAGACGCTGCATCAACAGCAGTAAAGTTATGGAAACAATTTTTCCTATGACTTTTACAATCTTTATTTTATATTACTTGAACACGAAAACACAAATCACCTTTTTGCCACTTTCAAAACCCTTCCGTTTAGCAGCGCTTGGACAAAATATTTCGGCATTTTACGTTGATCAAAATTTTTTTCCGCTCTAAAACCCCGCCCATGTTATTACCCTCACGAGAGGAGAGGGTGTTGCATTGGGGTCCGTTTGTTTTTGTTTGTTTGTACACACAGAACATGAGTGTTTTTTCTCTGCAACCGCTTGCCGGACTGAGACGAAATGTTCAACATCGGTTGATTACTCATGTAGAATGTTTTAATGATAATTATGATGTCATAGGTCACATGGTGTGGCAGCCATGTTGGGGAAAAAGGTAAATTTTTGGCCTCTATCTTCAAAACTGCACCAAGGAAAAATATTTAACTTTGCACATGGCAAGTACTACTCATGGGGAAGTGATTTTTATTTTTAATAATGATGTCGTTGGTGCCTTCGTTATGACGTCATCATTGCATATGTAGAACGCTACATCTGATCAGTATGAAAAAAATTTGAGGGTCATTTTGGGATAAATTGGTCCACAGAAAGAAAGAAAAATTGATGTATTTTGTATTTTTTGAAAATAAAAGTTTTTGTATTTGTATGCAGCCACAATGTGTTTTTTTTTTTACATCAAAAATCTTCTCAAACGGTTGAACAGATTGAGGCGAAACTTTACACGTATGGCCACCTATCCACGAGGAACAAAAGGTTCACACACATGATGTCATCGGACACATGGTTTGGCAGCCATATTGGATTTACCCCAAAACTTATTTAAAATCTCCAGAAAAACAAGACAGATCGAGGGGAAACTTCACACACATGTTCCCTGAGCTTTGGTGATACCAGGGTATTCACAAATTGATAGGTTACATGGTCTAGCAACCATATTGGATTTGGCGAAAATCTTTATTAATTTTTTTTTCTTCTTGAACTGCTTTATCAATCGATGTGAAACTTCACAATTATGATCTAGTAGTGATGGGGAATACATGTTTTAAATTTCAACCTGATCGGATGCATGGTCTGGCACACAGAATTATTTAATTTTTCATGTTTTATGTATTTATTTATTTATTTTAATCTTTTGAATAAGGCTCACTTGCCTGTACTTGGATGGTTTTGAGGATAGAGTAGTAGCAGCTGAAACCCAAATCCTATCCAGGTTCCTCCTGATGACTCCATCTTTGCTTTTTGCTTATTCAGGTTCCTTCTGATGACTCCAATGCAGTACTGTACCTATTTGGTCTTCCATTTGATTTGAATTTAATTTATTTTAATACCTTTCTGAATTCATCTGAATAACAATAAACGTCATGGGTCAGGGTCAAGTGTCCGATCAAAGCGGGACTTTTTGGTACCCAGGAAGGAAAAATGGTAAACTTGGAAGGGGGTGGGCTTATTAATGGGGGGAGGGTGGGGGGGGAAGAAGTGTTTGACTGCCAGTCATCACTGCCAGCAGTTATAAAGTGGCAGCTAGAGTTTTGTCTCTTATTAATTACGTACCACACCAGTACGCAAACACCACACAAAATATACCACACAAAACTATACAAACACCACACAAAACAAGTCCTGGCAAGGGTCTGCAATCTCTGATTGCTCTTTTTCTTGTTGGTGTCTTGTATTGTTTTATATT
Organism: Eptatretus burgeri; assembly: GCF_056783735.1. Lineage (NCBI taxonomy): Eukaryota > Metazoa > Chordata > Myxini > Myxiniformes > Myxinidae > Eptatretus > Eptatretus burgeri. Next base: position 57,792,214 of record NC_140975.1, on the reverse strand, counting down.
TTTTCCTTTTGGTATATTATTATTGTTATTATTATTATTATTTTTATTATTATTATAATATTTACTTCTGGTGTAAGGTGTTCTATGAACTCTCCACTTGTGATTTGGAATGATGTTAATTTGCATTAAGTGGATGGATAAACCTTAAGAGAAATATCCATTTATGGGTTGGCTGTTGTGTGACCTGATTTGAGTGAATTGAGCATGGTGTGTTTGCTTGCAGGAGAAGTGTTTGACTACTTGGTGACCCATGGCAGAATGAAGGAGAAAGAAGCCAGGTCAAAGTTTCGCCAGGTCAGTCAGGTGTGCACGCGTGTGCGTGCATTTATTCTACTCATAAACGGTATGACAATTTCCAGTGTGAGGCAGAAAATTTTGTCATGTTCAAATAAGTTCTGAATGGAGAAAGTCCTTGCAGCAATATGAAATTTAGTTTCATGTCATCTATCTACAATTCCAGCTGTGTGTGTGTGTGTGTGTGTGTGTGTGTGTGTGTGTGTGTGTGTGTGTGTGTGTGTGTGTGTGTGTGTGTGTGTGTGTGTGTGTGTGTGTGTGTGTGTGTGTGTGTGTGTGTGTGTGTGTGTGACCGCTGTTTCTCGACAACCACTGGTCCGATCTAATTGAAACTTGCCAGATATATTGCTGGGGACCTGAGCATGTGCCTTTTCAAGGTTTGATATTCATCGGACAAGTGCCTCCCAAGTTATGGCCATTTATTTACCAACCAATGACAAGACACGTTATTGCGTGGGCGTGGCCGATGGGGGAAGGGAAGCTCAGCCGCGTTCCCCATTACGGGTTACAATGTACGGGCTCCCGGAGAGTGATGACTTCGTGTATTCTAATAATTTCTCGATTTCTTATGCACATTTATAGATAAACACAATGCCCCAAGTTATGATCGTTTTCATATTAGACGGTGCATAAATTTCGGTAACATCAGAGTGAGCTGGTATGCTCCGAACCAGGAAGTAAATTTTTTTTTTCTCTCTTCTCTTCTCTTTTTGTTTTTCCTTGCGACGACATTGCGAAAAGGTAAAATACGTTGGCGCTAATCGAATAATTGGCCATTAAAACCTAAATTGCGAATAATCATAACTGATATGCGAACTTCCGGGTCACGCACGTACGGGCACGCGAGAGCGAAGAAACGGCCTGTGTGGTTGTTGTTTCTTGCTCGCGGTTGGAATATTTATTTATTTATTTTTAACGGGCATGTACTAGTGTAATAAATGGGCAGAGGAGTTCATATGATGCATTTAAACACCATATAAGATGAGCCCTGATTTTGGAGTTTTTCTTGATGTTTTTGTTTTTTTTGCTTACATTGTCAGGGCTCGGAGAAGAGCTAACACAGAACATATAACAAAGGGAGCAGGAGACTCGGGGCAAGAAAGAGAAGCACAAAACAGTAGGAAACAAACATTAGAATGTAAGGGAGAGGGATGGTACATGTGGTAAACAATATGGATACAACAGGGACTTTCAGGAAGGAAAATGGGGAATTTGAAGGAGGTGGGTTTGGGGTGGATAATCGGGGGTAGAAAAGTTCATGGTTTCAGATGGGGGAAGATATGAGGTGGTGGTGAACAGCGGTTTTGAAGGCCTTTCGGGAAGTGTGGGATTGAAGAGAGTGTGGGAGTTTGTTCCAGAGGTGGGTAAAAAAGAGGAATGAAAGAGTAAAGATGAGCAGTAATTCTTGATTTTGCATTTTCACGAGAAGGGGGTTCCTCGTGGACCTTGAGTGCTCTATGGAAATATAGGGGGGGCAGAGCACAGACAGAGCAAAAGTGGGGGGTGGGGGGTCAAGGGCAGAGAGGAGACTGCAGAAGACAGAAAGACCTTGAACCTGCCTGCAGTGAGAGTGAGACCCCCAAAGACTCAGGTTCATCGCAGGACATACCAGTGATCCTAAAAGCCTTGTTTTCCACAGCGTCAAGCCGAGCTAGGTGTGGGGAAGGAGCACCAGCCCAGAGGGAAGAGCAGCACTCCATCAGGCTGTGGATGAAAGCTGTGTATGAAGTTAGGAGCTCAGGTGTGCTGAGGAAGGACTTTGCACGATGGAGGATGCCCAGTCGATGACTGGCTTTGGAGGCCAGCTTGAAAATGTGGCTTTCCCAGGAAAGATCATGGCAGATAGTGAGGCCCAAAAGCTTGAATGACAGGGCTTCTTCAAGAGGATTGTTGAGGAAGTAGATGGGAGAGTGGGTGAGGTGTTTCCAGATGGTCCTTTCGGAGTGAAATAGTGAGAGTGTGAGATTTGTCAGGATTGAAAGACACGGTCCAAGTGTTTGAACAACTTGTGATTAAATTTTTTTTAATTTTAATCCAGATCTACAGAGAATGAAGAGGTTGCTGCCTGCCAGTCTGAGGGATCACATTGAACGGCAGAGGGTGGGGTCATCAGCAAAGAGATAAACAGGATTTTCCCAGAGAATTGGAGAGATCAATGATGAAAACCAGAATATGCACAGGGCCCAGAACTCTGCTTTTAGGAACTCCAGCCTGTACAGGAAGAGGAGATGAGAGAATTCCATTAAGAGCCACTATTTGACTGCGATAGTGGAGGAAGTCTGCGAGCCATGAGTGGAGATTGCTTTGGATACCATAAGAAGAGAGTTTGGTGAGCAATGTGCGGTGCCACACCCTATGAAAAGCTCACGATATGTCTCGGGAGATGGCTCTGATTTCATTCTGATAGTGAGGACCTCCATCCATTATTGGGAAAGCAGAAGCAGCATGTAGAGTGACCTGGTGTGAATCCAAATTGACAATTGGAAATCAAGTCATTGGAGAAGAGGAAGGATTTGATGTCGGAAGCGATGATGGATTCCATGACCTTGCTGATTATTGGAAGCTGGCTGATTGGTCTGTAGTTGCAGGGATATGTTTTTTGCACCTTTTTTATGCAGAGCAGTAATATTTGCTGGTTTCCAAGCAGATGGCAGATGACCTTGAGCAAATGAGAGGGTGATTAGAACAGAGAGCGAGGGTGAGCAAAAGCAGCACAGCAAGTTTTTAGGACACGTCGGCTGATGCCATGTTGTCCAGTTGCAGTCTGAGTCGAGGTTTGACAGTAAACTCTCCACCTTGTCGGGAGAAAAGGACACAGAGTTCAGGAACAGCTGGGTAGAACTGGGTAAGGTGGATACAGAAAGCGTTGGGTTTGGGACACAAGAAAAAAACTGCTCCTGACAAAGTAAAATGGTGCCAAATTCTCACACATCAAGGGGCAAATTGAGTTACATGCACTTAAGTAATCATTCAAGGTCAGTATAACTTTTTCTTTTTTTAATACAGTATCTAAGGCTCATAGTGGAGCTGCTTTTCACATTGACATACAGTAAACCCTTACATATCACGGGTTTGAATATCGTAACTTTGTATTCTCATGGCCAACCTCTTTATGGACCCATTTAATTATCGCAAGGTGTCATTTCGACCAATCACAGTTTTTGAGCCGAGCTGTGATGGTTATCTCGCAACACGAACATTTTGCGCACTGTTCAAAATGGAATAGCGCTGAAGTGTCGGACAAAAGACAAAACTAATTATTTCATTACGTTTGCCACCTAAGGTGGAAGGAGGTTATGTTTTCACCCATGTGTCTGTTTGTCTGTGTGCAGTATATCTCAAAAAGTTGTGGACGGATTCAGATGAAATTTAGTGGACAGGTTGGGTGTGTGACGAGGATGAACTGATTAGATTTTGGTGAAAATCCAGATCCGAATCTGGCTGTAATCTTTTTTTGTGATGTTTCATCATTGAGAGATAGCTCCAAAAACGATGTATAGCATGATATCTCAAAAAGTTGTTGCCGGATTTGGACAAAACTTGGTGGACACATTGGGTGTGTGACGAGGAAGAATTGCTTCAATTTTGGTGAAGATCTGAATCCAGATGAGTTATTTTTTTAATTCTTAAAGTGCTTCTCCATCATTGAGAGATGGGGCCAAAAACTATATATAGCACGATATGTCAAAAATTTATTGGCGTTGATATGTTCCACTGAATCGGGCATTGTGTGGTGGAGGTATGTGCTTCACCGAGTGCCATTCTCATTTTAATTGTATTTATTCGTTGCTTTACAGAGCTGCATCATGATTTATAAAGGAAACACATTGACAGATTACAAAGGAAAACTATTCGAGAGATTAATGGGAGATGAATGGTGTGGGTGAGAGGGGGTAGGGAGGGGTGGGGGGGGGAGTTTAATCTGCTTCAACGCAGCAGGAGACTTCAGCGTAAAGCCGATTTTATATTTACAGTATTTCAATTGTGATGTGTTTATTTTTGGCTGCCGCCAACCCTCCTCAAGATTTTCTCGAAGCCCAGGAACCGAAACCCCTTATTCCCTTTGGAAATTAGTTTTGAATATCGCAGTATTTTCCAGGAACATAACCGCCACAGTATTTATGGGTTTACTCAGACAAATGCATGAGACACAACGTAGCCACTGAGCTTCGGGGAAGTGCCATCATAACTCGGAGATATCAATAAGTCACTTGGGCCAAGTCTCGATTCAAGTCTCGAGTGAAGTCTTTAGTCAAGTCACTGCAGTATTACTTCAACTTGTGTCAAATACCACATTTACTTATAAACCTTGGGAGTAAAGTAATTAAGACACAGGATTTCATTCATTACAATTTATGTTCTGAAAAGCTGTTTAACTCTTCTTTTTATTTTTTAATTTGTCAACCTCATCCAGTAGACATTTTTTGCTTTGTTCCCAGAAAAAACATTTTTACGTTAAATTTACTTCTCTCATCTACTTGAATATTTGTTCATGATACGAGACGAGTTAGTAACCTCAGCTTACGTTTATATGGTTTACACATAGAACCAAAGCATTCAATGTGGAGATTAATCAAGCACTTGCCTTTTTGTATAAAAAATTATGGGAAACAACTTTTGACATATGTAAAGTGGAACATTTTCGCATTACTGTATTATTGAAATGGGGCTAAAAACAAAGAAACAAATGTAAAATGGGGCTTTATATCCGAATGAGCGAATGTTGGGAGCATTTTGCACCATCATTAATAAATTAAAACCACACAAGTGCAGCCCATAAGGGCAGGCTGGTGATCGGCCATCATCGCATGCACGTAAAGAAGTAACGGGTAAGATTTTAATAATTTGCTTGTATATTTATTATGAATGTTAAAATGAAAAGTATAACTTATTAACCTAAATTGGTGTCTTTGAAGATACCGGGAGTCCTCGCTTAACGCTCAGAATGCGTTCACATAAAGTCGAGTGTTTTGTGAAAAAATGTAAATCGAAAACGTTTTTCCCATAACTGAGGATGCATTCCTGAGGAGTAATTTTTGGTCATCCCAAGCAAACTAAAGTGAATACTAAAAACGTACGAACTTCATAAATTCATACAGAACATAAATATACGCATGGCTGAAGTTGAGCACGAAGCTGATATTTTGTCATCGAATCCTATTTCCTTGAAGGCTTGCTTCCTAAAGAATGCACTTACTTTGACGTACCACTGTGCCTCGTGTCTGTATCTTTCCTTTCTGCTTTGCTAATGCAGTGATTGAAATGCTTCTTTGTGAAGGACAAAAATATCGAGGTAGGACACACTTCCTGTGTTGTCTTTTCAAGGGTGTATTCCAAATCCAATTTAGCATTTACATTCAATCTTCATACAATGCAATTAAGAAGCCACATCCAATTTTATGAATACAAATAGATCTTCAAACACCAATTTTTTTTTTGGGGGGGGGGGTGAGGGGATTCTGACCTAACTGCAACTTATTTTACTTGCGTGGTTTTGCGACAGAAGTTTCCGTTGCAAGAAGCGATTCATGTTGAGGTTTTGCGTTTTCCAGGCTGACTCGGGATTTACATGACTACTTGTCCCACAGGTTCTTGAGCCAGGCTGCTATTTATCCATGTGTGTGCACAGATTGTCTCTGCCGTGCAATATTGCCACCAGAAGCGCATCGTCCACAGAGATCTCAAGGTGAGCGAGCAGCTTTATCCCTGCAGCGATCTGCTTGTGGTATGTTATCATGACTTGGCATGGACCTTGAGGCCACTGAGACACTGCTCGGTGTTGAATGCCTTGTGGTCTTGTGCCATTTCCTGCATATATTTTCTCCACTTTCACATCAACATATACCTGCACGGTGCTTTACAGTAATTCATGTTTACAAAGTGATATTTAAATGTAATGTCTTCATTGTGTTTAGCATGTTTTTTGTTGGCATTCTCGCTGTTACTGTCCAAATTGTGTAATGTCCTTGTGTTGTTGCATTGTGTACTGATGCAAAGCTGATCTGCCTGACGGATACATGTATTCGAATGACATTGTTGAAAGTGAGGTCAACATTTGTTTTTATTCAGCTTTGTCCTCTATCCTAATGTTTCAATAAATGTGCGTTTGGTAAAGCATTTGAGACTGCATATCCTTTACATTAGATGTGTTTGGGAGAGGAGGAAAGCAGTTTGGTGAGTGGAGGACAGAAGTGATGTTTATAAATGTTCTAAATGCGTCATGTTGATTGCACGCATTATTAAAATGCTAATTTTTCACTCGCAGTGGAAATGCAAACAAAGCAATGAAATCCCAATCACAGCTTGATGAGCTGATTGCTGAGTACGAAAGTCATGCATCATATTCATGTGATGGGCAGTGGGGGGTGGTGGTATGATTACTCGAAAGTGGAATGGATGGAGGATGATTAAGTCTCCATTATGGAAGAAGAGTGTGTTTTTCCGAACTGATTCTGATGTACCATACTCTGTTGCAGAGCGTCAGTGCAGCAGAAACATTTTCTTGACTTGGGTTATGCTTTGTGGTTTGCCATTGCCTTCACATTTGTAGTTGGCACAGGAATTTGGAATTTGTTCGAGGGTGCCAGCAATGGCTCCCCTTCTCGTGAAGGGCATTGTGGCATCATTAACATCAAGCAACTAATGCCGGCAGATGGGATGCCCAGTTTGCATGTGAAACACCGGGATGATAGTTTATTGCTGTGTTGGGATTCAAACCCAGGCTAGACAGCATAGAGGTGATTGTGTGTACCTCCAGACCGTCCTGCCAGTCCTTTTCCCTAACCCTAAACTTGTATAGCTACGGGAAGTTCCCAAATGTAAATGTTAATTCATAAGCTATATATATATATATATATATATATATATATATATATATATATATATATATATATATATATATATATATATATATATGTATATACACACACACACACACTAGATGACCCGTGAACCCGTTGGGTTCCCATTGTGACAGTGGTTGATAAAAAAATAATTTCAAGAAAAAAAAAAGAAAGATGGCTCCAGCGAACTATACCGCTGAGGTTGTTTGCATTGATCAAATTCTCCCGAAGAGTACTTGACTGAATCGGGAATTGAATTTTTTATAATTTTTTTCGTTGCCCGATTTTAATGAAACTTGATACTGCACACCGCAGGAGAATGGTGAGTAAGATGGGCGGAAATTTTTTGTGCTATCCTGCACCATTTTGGCTGTAGTTTGGGAACATACATACATACAAGATGAGAGTTTAATACTATATATATATATATATATATATATATATATATATATATATATATATATATATATATATATATATATATATATATATATATATATATATATGTCATGCGCCGCATTACGACGTTTCGGTAAACGACGGACCGCATATACGGCGGTGGTCCCATAAGATTATAATGGAGCTGAAAAATTCCTATCGCCTAGTGATGTCAGAGCTGTCGTAGTGCTGCCAGTCATATAAAAGTACAGTATAGCACATACAATTATGTACAGTACATAATACTTGATAATGATAAACAACTACTGTGTGGCCCCGTTATAACGCGATCCATAAAATGGTCCATAAAATGTTCGTGGAAAAAGTGGGGTCGCGCTAAATCGGGATTCAAGAAAATCAGTGTTCAAACTGACCCATTGGTGACCTCACATCCTAAAACACCCCTATTTTCACCCTATTTGACCCGTTGCTTTTGCACGTTTACCTTCAAGCAAGTAAATTACCTTTGTTATTAAACAATTCCCCATTAAATTGTTGTTGCAGTCGAAATTAAAGCACATATTAGTTTTTAATAAAGCTTTTTATGTTGTTAAAACATTCGCACTGTTCCAAAAATATATCACACAACTGACAGGTGCTCGTTTCTTCATTTGTAAATAATATATCATCGATGCAATGATTATTTATAAAATCCAAACGCTGTTTATTCACCTTTCTATAATCGATGCGAGAGGAGATTGTAAGCAGCCGCTAACACACATGGCCGTCATGAGCAGCACAAAGGTAAAACGAACGCGTCTTCCGTCTATCTTGGATGGTCAAAGAGGATGAAAATAGGGGTGTTTTAGGATGTTAGGTCAACATTTGGTCAGTTTGAACGCTGATTTTCTTGAATCCCGATTTTTCGCGACCCCGGTTTTTTCACGATGACATTTTATGGACCTCAACGATTGCGTTATAACGGGGCCACACTGCAGTTGTTTATCGTTATCAAGTATTATGTACTGTACATAATTGTATGTGCTATACTGTACTTTTATATGACTGGCAGTGTTTTGACGGTGACGACATCACCAGACAATAGGAATTTTTCAGCTCCATTATAATCTTATGGGACCACCGTCGTATATGCGGTCCGTCGTTGACTGAAATGTCGGTACGCGGCGCATGACTGTATGTATGTATATATATATATATATATATATATGTATGTATGTATATATATATATATATATATATATATATATATATTTTAATGTGTACTCTTTTCCAGAATTGAAAATAAATTCTTAACTAATGGGCCCTTTATTTACTCTGAAATTGTAAAAATAATAACTGGGGTGTCTAATCTTCATGTTGGAGAAGCAGCAGCTATATAAATATTTGAAATTCTACTTGAATAAGAAAACAAGTGCAAGCAAGATGGAACTGTTGTTGAAGAAAAATGGTAACAATGATCGTCTTCATCATGCAGTTTTTAGGATTTACAAATTACAAATGCTCCCATCTCGATTCTTAAAATCCTCCAGTCAGGTTCTTCAACGGAAGAACCACTGCCATCTTACTTGTACTGTTATCAAATGCTTGATGGCCTCCTGTTCCCCAACACGTTCTGTGGCCTGTTTTTAGAGTAAAATATAGCTACAAGTCAAAACTAGGCTTATTTACCTTTTCAAAACCATTATCAGTGCTGTGACGATTAACCTTGATACATATGACCTTCCTAACTATTCATTGCCCTTCTCTTCTGCACTCCAGGCAGAAAACCTTCTTTTGGACAGTGACATGAACATTAAACTTGCTGATTTTGGCTTCAGTAACGAGTTCACACCAGGTGGAAAGCTGGATACGTTCTGTGGTAGTCCACCATATGCTGCACCAGAACTGTTTCAAGGGAAGAAGTATGACGGGCCTGAGGTGGATGTCTGGAGCTTAGGTGTCATACTTTACACACTGGTCAGTGGCTCGCTGCCATTTGATGGGCAGAACCTCAAGGTGAGAATTCATCTTTGCATTTTTCTTTCAGGGTTGGATGCTCATTTTGAGTTGTCAAGCTGCATGTTGATATTTTTTTTTTGTCGCTTGTTGTTGAACTACTTCCTCCATATTATAATAGGGGCATTGCTTTTGATCCAATAAAGCACTTAAACCATTCATTGCCATTGTTATGCTTGTCTAATGTCGTTACAATTATTTATCGAAAATGCATATCCCCACAATCATGGAATCGAGTGTTACCATATTGCTTTTGACTGTGACATTGTATGATGTGCATTAATTAGGAGCTTCGGGACCGTGTGCTTCGAGGCAAGTACCGTATACCGTTCTACATGTCTACGGAGTGCGAAGCGCTTCTCCGACGCTTCCTTGCTTTGCAACCTCACAAGCGTGGAAGTTTAGAGGTGTGCTTCTTTTATTAGGGTATTCACACCTATCTAGCACCCATCAAGTCACTACTGCTGGTGACATCTGCAATGTGGGGTCACATGTGCAGTGCTGCTCAAATTTATTGACTGTGTTCGAAGTTTTGTGTTTAGCTAAGTTGTGTGGAAAACCCCACGGGTTAAAAATAGTACATCAGGATTCAATCCTAGCATGGGTCAGCTGGCCCGAAGGCAGTAATTACACCGAATGAGCAGTAAAAGTCCCAAGTAACTGGTTCTTTTGGTGAGTGAAAAATATAGCTCTGGAAATACCCCTCATATCCAGCCATTTGTGGCACTCGTAAATCACATCAATCTCCTACAAAGTAAATTTAATGTTGTAGTGTGGACCACCGGACTGATGCTTAGCAACTTTTGTTTTTATTGGAGAAAAAAAACAACAACCAAAGATGCAGAAGAAACTTGAACGGCTCTTGTTGGAGCACACAGCTCTGCCAGGCTGAACAGTTTGCATTTTGTATCCCACTGAAAGGCTGGATCTAGACCTGAACCAAAATCAAATTGGCTTGTTCTTGTCACTTGACCAACTCGCCCACCAAGTTTTGTCATAACCCGTTCACAACATTTTGAGATAACATGCTGTACAGTGGTGCCCCCAGAATCCGAATTTAGTTCGGATTCCAAAAAGTTCGGATCCCAAAACTATTTTCCCAATAAGAAATAATGGAAAGTGAATTAATCCATTCCTGGACCCCAAGAAAACCCACATTCAAGACACTTTCAACTGAAATTACCCATGTTTAAGGTAAAATAAGATGAGTAAATGACCTTTTCTGGGTCATGAATCTTTTTCCAAGCCTGGGGGATGAGCAGGAGCGTTGTCGCTTCTTCCATCAGTCTGGATGCAGCTCCGGCCTATCAGTGGCCACTGGGATCCAAAACGTAAACTGTTCAGCCTGGTGGAGGTACGTAATTAACCATGAAGCACCAAATGGTGTTTTATATCCCAGTACACTCTGTGGAGACACAAACGTGCCGTTTTCACCGCACAGTTCCATGGGAGAGAATCAAGAGGTGAAGCGATTGGGTGACGCAGCATGACATCACTACCATGCTCGTGAAAAAAAACGTTGAGTTCGTTAAAGCCGATTCGTCAGAGGGTTCATTTAATGAGTTCACTTCACGACGGGTTTTCGCGCTTTTATCGCTTCTTTATTTTTCAGAATCCTCCACACGGTCGATTTCGGCAGCTCGAACATGGCAGCGAGATCAGACACACGCGTACCGCTCTCATGCTTAGCGATAAGTTCTTTCTTCAACTCAATTGTCGTTCTCACGGACTTCCTCTTATTCCTATTTGCTTCACTGCTCTTCTTGGGTGCCATGGTGAATGCACAAGGGTGATAATTGAAAAAGAAAATGCACAAATAAAGGTGAAAACATGAGGTAAAGTAGCGATCGACACACGAGAGATGCTTTCACGAGTACTTCCACTGACGAACTGAATAAACAAAGCGCAAAGATGCGGGTTGAACAGGTGGGGGAGACGCACGTGAACAAACATGTACGCTTCGTTGTGTTCGGTTTTCGAAAATGTGTTTGGTTTTTAGGGCAAAATTTTCTGGAAAAAATTGTTCGGATTCCAATTTGTTCAAACATTGGGGCGTTCGGATTCTGGGGGCACCACGGTATATCATTTTTGGCTTGATCTCCCAATTGTGAGGATTGATTAAATTCTAGTATCTGGATCTTCACTAAAATTAGTCAATTCATCATTGTCACACACCCAACCTGTCCACCAAGTTTCATCCAAATCCATCAATAACTTTTTGAGATATCCTGCTCACAGACAGACTGGCAGCCAGATGGGAGTGAAAACATAACCTCCATCCACCTTCAGTGGCAGAAGTCCTAGTTGCAACCGATGAAAATTTTTTTCAAGAGGGTTTTAGGGCAAGACTGTCAAGTGGAGCTGCCAACTCATAGTTTGCTGACGCATGGAACTCATGCAGCACACGTATGTCATGGCCTTGGGCCTTGGTGATGTGGCTTTGGTGGGTAGTCATGCCATCTCAGTGCATTTATTCTGTTGCTATAGTAACGAATCCACACAAAACATGGAGATTTATCAAGGGTATGAGCAATCTGAGGGTAGAAAGTAAGCACAAGCTATATGAGAAGACAAAGAGAATTAAAGACCGGCTGTATGACGTTCAAAGTGTGCACTTCCTGATTAAATATGATGAGAGTCAACATATTGATGGATGTCTTTTGACCGAGAGATAAACGTGGTTTTGCAAAATTGATTTTAAAATTATTGAATTAACTGGTAGATAAACACTTTATTGGTTCACGAAAAAAAAAAATTCACGAAAAAAATAAGTGACCACTATATTCGTTATTAGTGTGTGTCTGTCTGTCTGTCTTGTCTGTATGTCCCGAGCATAGCTCTGTGGGTTTTGATCCGATCCTGATAAAATTTTGGTGGGAGGTTTATATCATGATCTAGTTGTGTTTTCCTGAGAATGGGCGTGGTGCGCCCATTATTGGCAGAGCCACGCCCAAAAAAACGTGTTTTTAGGGGGTAGCCAATTTCAATTTGCATCTTCTCCAAGGGGGTTTGTCGAATCTGACAGGGGTTTCGGTATTTGGTTAGCCCAATGGCACCTGCATAGCCCCACGGAGCTCGATTTTTCATTTTCGTCCCAAGGTCAAGGTCGCAAGGTCACGAACTTAGAAAATTGCGAATTTTGACATGAAAAATTATCTTCTCCGAGGGGTTTGTCGAATCTGGCAGAGGTTTCGGTATTTGCTTAGTCCAATGGCACCTGCATAGCCCCACGGAGCTCGATTTTTTTTTTTTTTTTTTTTTTTTTTTTTCATTTTCGTCACAAGGTCACGAACTTAGAAAATTGCAAATTTTAACATAAAAATCATACGACCGCCCAAACTTTGAGAGCTAGGATGACAATATTTTTATGCATAATCTTGAGGTCATTCCCCACCTAAAGTCTTGAAACCATTTTGCTCTATCTTGAACACCTTGCCCGTGGCGCCTCCTTCAAGTTTGTTTTTACGCTGATTTCATCAAAGTATGGATAATCCGAGGAGTGCGAAATGCCATATAGCCTATATGACGTTATATTGTTCCTGGAATGTTCCAGAGGAAGTTTTGCACCAAACGTCATAATCCTTGACCTTTGACCTTTAAAGTTCACAAAGGTCAAATTTTGAAAGTTGTAGGAATCGAACCGGGTTTTCAACCTTCGACGAACTTACTCCAATAAGCTATAGCACGTATCCTGTTTCCTTATTTTAATGTCCACAACATTGTTTTGTGACCTTTAAAGGTTATGCAAAGGTCAAATTTTGAAAGTTGTTGAACGAAACTGGGTTTTCGACATTTTGCAGATAATAACCTGTCACTCGTACCACCACATCATGTTGATCATTTTTATAACTTGGTCAAACATTATCACATTGTCTCATCCTTGACTTCTGAAACGATCTACATTGTCAAATACCATCGTGAACCATCGTCGTCTTCAGCCTTGTTTTATTAATAATTACATTTCTTGCTTTTATGATGAAGTTGTTGAATTTTGATTGCCGGCCTCACCTCTTCGGACCAATGACCTTTTGGTCTTGCTTTTTAAACAAGATCCTGCTGACCACAAGGATCGAACCCTGTTTAAAGAACTATACAGTGAGGAGAGTGTTTGACCGAGTTCTCCTTCCTTAATAAAGCAATGGCTATCTTGCAGTCCTGAAATTGTAAACTCTTAGCTTTGTGTAGTGTTCATGATAAAGAAACACTTTATAATAACATTCCTTCTTTATCGCCATCTTGCCATTATTATTGCATTGCACCAAATATAAACTACACACACTTGCATTCTATGACAATGCCATTGGCATGCTTGAGGTGTGACACATTGTAAATGTGTACGATTTGGAGCACAAGCAGAACATGTAGAAACAGGATGGCAGGTACGAGAAGCAGTGAAGAGAGGGAAATAGTCATTGCCTAAATATTGTGCTTGAATTGTAATCCATTTAATGTAACATTTTAAGTATTCACGACCCTCCACTTTTGTCACAATTTGTTGTTGTTACAGCCTGAATTTAAAATTGATTAAAGTTTAATTTTTTTATCACCAATCTACACAAAATGCCCCATAATGACAAAGTGAAAACATGTTTTTAGAAATTTTTATAAATCGAAAATGAAAAGCCGAAATGTCTTGAGTCAATAAGTATTCAACCCCGTTTGCTATGACATTCTAAATTGAGCTCAGGTGCATCCAATTTCCTTTGATCATCCTTGAGATGTTTCGACAACTTGATTGGAGTCCACTTGTGGCCAATTCAATTGATTGGACATGATTTACAAAGAAACACACCTTTCTATAAAAGGTCCCACAGCCTACAGTGCATGTCAGAGCAGAAACTCCACCATAAAGGCAAAACTGTCTGTAGACCTCTGAGGTATAATTGCGAGGAGGCATATATCTGGGGAAGGGTATAGAACCATTTCTGGAGTATTAAGAGTTCCCAAGAGCACAGTGCGCTCCATCATTAGGAAATGGAAAGAATATGGAACGACCCAGACTCTTCGTAGAGCTGGCTGTCCGACAATACTCAGCAACCGGGCAAGAAGGACCTTAGTCAGGGAGGTGACCAAGAACCCAATGACCACTCTGACAGAACTACATAGTTCATTGGCTGAGATGGGAGAATCTTCCAGAAAGGCAACGATCTTTGCAACACTTCATAAATCTAGGGTTTATGGAAGAGTGGCCAGACAGAATCCATTCCTGAGAAAATGGTACATGACAGCACACCTGGAGTTTGCAAAAAGGCACATGAAAGACTGAGAGCATGAGGCAAAATATTCTGCAGTCTGATGAGATGAAAATTAAACTCGTTGGCCTCAATGCATAAAGCTGCGTCTGGCAGAAACCGAGCACCATCCTTACTATGAAGCATGGTGGTGGTAGCATCATGCTATGGGGATGCTTTTCAGTAGCAGGAACTGGGAGACTTGTAATGATACAGGGAACAATGAATGGAACCAAATACAGACAATTCTTTGAGAACCTGCTTCAGAATGCAAACGACCTTTGACTGCGGCGAAGATTTATGTTCCAACAGGACACTGACCCCAAGCATACAACCAAAGTGACACTGGAATGGTTTCAGAACAAGAATGTGAAAATCCTTGAGTATCCCAGCCAAAGTTTAGACTTGAATCCCATTGAGAATCTGTGGAAAGACTTGAAGATTGCTGTTCACTGATGCTTCACATCCTACTTGACAGAGCTTGAGCAAATCTGGTAGGAAGAATGGAAGAAATTCCCCAAATACAGATGTGCAAAGCTGATAGACATACCAAAGAAGATGTGAAGCTGTAATCACTGCCAAAGGTGCTTCTAAAAAGTATTTAATTCGGGGGGGGGGGGCAGATGTTGATTACTTATTGACTCAAGACATTACAGCTTTTCATTTTTAATTAATTTGTTAATATTGTTACGGCTGTGGAAATTCGCAGAACACCATAAAGGTCCTTAGTTCAGTTATTCCGGTAAGTCTGTGTTCAGTTAGATTTCCCCACCGTTGTTTAATGGGAATTATTCGTGTCACAGGGCTGTGATTCTTTGAGATAGTGTTTTTCTTTTCCTATCGTTATTTTGGACCAACCACAACCACACCTGCCTCTCAACAACCACGCCATCCTCACCACTCCCCCAGCAACCGTCAACATCTCCACGAACACAAAAGGGTTGGAAAACAACTCAAACCCCGATTTCTCTGGTAAACAGGCTCGACGGTTGGAAAGCAACTCCCGCCCCCATTTCTCTGGTAAACAAGAATGACGGTTGGGAAACAACAACTGATCCAGCCGATCTCTGTTGGAATGTCCCCCCCCCCGCGCACCGCAAAGGGAGGGGTGGGGCGCCAAGGAAAAAGAAGGGCGCACGGAGCCGCCGCTGAGGAGGTCAGGTCTTCCGGAGGTCAGGGCCGTTGGTCAGAGTCAGTGTCAGTCGGCGGTTCGTGGTCTTCTGCCCGTCTGGGTCTTGGAGAATCGGTCCGTAGAGCGACCCGCTCGTTGGAGCTTGCAGTCGGTGGAGAGTCTGGGTGTCGCGGAGGGGACGCGGACTGGAGGCACCGCTCTGCCAGCTGTCGCGCGCGGACCTGCGCGTTCGTGCAAGGAGCGCCGGAGAGAGCTCGCCCACCATCGCATCACGAGGGTGCAGGTAACCTGCAACGGTCTCGTGGGATTCGTTCGGTCTGCCAAGTCTCACGCCATAAAGGCCCACGGGCCCAGTCTGACCCCCCCTGTCTATGGGGGTGGTCTTTTTCTTGGGGTTTTGCTTCCGAATGCATGTTGTGGCGCCGTGTCTTGCGAAGTAAAACTGTGTAAGTTCTGTACATAAATTGCTTATAGTCGGTTGTAGTGCTTTTACCTTGCTCGTGTCTTGTCCCCCCCCCCCCCCCCGCATTGATTGCATGACTGTACATACGTGCATGTGTGTAAAATAAATGTGCTGGTCTAAATGTAACCCGTTCGTCGTGTCTTATTCCCCCATTGGAACGCCATATTGCATCTCGGAATATTAGTTGGGTTTTAAATACCCGTTAAATAGAATCGGATCCGACTAGGTCGGGCGATAATACCCGCTCGGTTATAACTGCAGAACGGAACGGACCGCTTGAGCGGTTCGTGTCCAAGCCGACCTGCGCCGAGGTACGGTCTCCGGTAGGTTACCCGCGCAGGTACTTAGGTATATCGATATTCGGCGATTGACCCTATTTTGCGCGGGTAGAAAATTGGCTCGGCCGTGGTGGGGTTGAAGACCCACCCATGACAGGGTTCCGGCGTTGTTCTGGAAGGTCACGACTGAATTGTCCGTCCGGTGGGCGAGCGGCTACTATTAGTGGAAAGCGGCCGTTCGCACGCCAGCGGGCGCGAATTCGTAACAATATTTCTGAAAAACATGTTTTCACTTTGTCATTTATGGGGTATTTTGTGTAGATCGGTGACGAAAGTTTTTTAAATTCAGGCTGAAACGCAACATGTCATAAGTCTCGGGGTGCGAATACTTTCTGAAGGCACTGTATGTAGACCCTATTTATTTTATGAACACAGGGTCACCAGCATTTCGTACCTCAACATGCCACAAGAGTTCTTTATTCCACAATTCCAAGAAAATCCTGTCTTGTTACAAAGAGCTCTTTGGACAGGATCGATGCATTTCAACAGGATGGAGCACCACCTCACTTTGCTTGAATTGTGAAAGTTTTTTGTTTTTTTTGAACATCAAACTTTACCAGACCATTGAGGACCTGTGAAATGGCCTGCTCGTTCACCTGACTTAACAAGTTAAGATTTTTTTTTATCTCTGGGGTTTAAAAAAAAAAAAAAGTAAAGTCTACACCAACAAACCAAGAGACCTTGAAGGACTTAAATGTCATATTGTTGATTCTGTCATCCATCCTTAGAGCTGTGATACAAAATGTTTTCTCAGAATTTGAACACCACCAAATTTGAAGTTTATTAATAATCTGAGAATATCTGAACAACACCATTAAAAAATATGAAATAAACTAAAGCTTACAAGTCTATTACATGTATTCTTATCAAATTTATATCATTATCTCGAATCTCAACAAAACTATTGAACGTTCTTTATGGTATATCCATTTTCGGACACCCTGTGTATGTATTACGACTGTTTCTGTGAAGATGGCTATCTGTTCTCACCGCTTGACCCAGTCACCACACTTGGTAGGAATAATTAAGTCGTACAAATCTGCTTACTGCACCTATATTTACCTGCAACTTTTATTCCATTCGTCCTAGTTGAAAGTACCCTTTTGTAAAAGTGTTTGCCATGCCTGATGATGTCATGACATTCCGGTCAGCAGTGCTTCAAGCCCCACTGTCACAGGATCGTTTTTGTTGTCTCAGTTTATTATATTTGTCATGGTGGTGTTGTATGGTCCTCCCCTATCCACCCCCCCCCCATCCAATAAAGTGCCATCACATCCCATCACCCATCATTGGCGAGTATAATGGTAATGGATAAATGTCTCGGGCAGGGAAGCCATAAAAGGACCTTCTCTGAACATTTGATGTGATCGACTTGGCAAGCGTCATTTCAAACGCTGCGTGGTTTAGCAGTTTAAGTTGTAACTGGCCTTGGGTTTGTCACGATGAAGTGAGAGCGAAATATGTCTCTTGAACAGTTTTGGTTATGGATATGCTACTGTATCATCGACGGCTCGACTAATGTCGAGCTTGTTGCGGCGGGAAGTTAAAATCCCGCGATGTTCCCTACGGCTTAACTCGTGTGGAGACGTTCTGAATTAATTAAGCTGAGTCGTACAAGGGATTTTTGGGGGTTTTTTTGCAGCAAACAACATACTGCAGTCACACACTGTGAATTGGACTTCCAGCTGCATATTTTTTTTCTCTTTCATCTTCCTGCTACCACTCTGTTTCTAGCAAATCATGAAGGACCGGTGGATGAATCTTACATATGAAGACAATGAACTGAAGCCTTATGTTGAACCGCTGCTTGACATTGATGACCCGAAGAGAATAAGTGAGTAACTTTTGCTGCATGTGCACTCGCCGTGATTAAAACTCGATTGGGTTCGTTCATAATGATACATTCAATTTTCATTTCCTCGTACTTGGTTTCGGGTCATCAGTAGTGGTCCTTCCTCCTTATTTATTTATTTATTTGAATTTTTTTTGGGGGGGGGCGGGGGTGGAACATAATGGATATATATATATATATATATATATATATATATATATATATATATATGTGTGTGTGCAAGGTGTCAGGCTGATAGGTTTCATGGTTTTGGAGTTATGGAGGACACACACACACATTTATTATTACCTCTGCCACTAAAAGTGAATGAGGTTATGTTTTCACCCCTTTCTGTCTGTCTGTTTACAGGATATCTCAAAAAGGTGTGAGCAGGTTGGGTGTGTGATAAGGATGAACTGATTAGATTTTGGTGAACATCCATATCTGGATCCAACTACTCGAATTTTTAAATTGATTTGTCACCATTGAGAGATCTGGCCAAAAATGATACGTAGCATGATATTTCAAAAAGCTGTTGACTGATTCGGATGAAACTTTGTGGACACGTTGGGTGTGTGACAAGGAGGAATTGATTCGATGTTGATGAAGATCTGGATCTGGATCCTCCTCAAAGTTTTTTCATGTGATTCTTCACCATTGCGAGCTCGGACCAAAAATTATATATAGTATGATATCTCAAAAAGTTTTAGACAGATCCGGACGAAACTTGGTGGACAGGTTGGGTGTGTCACAGGGACGAATAGATTCGATTTTGGTGAAGATCCGAATCCGGATCTGGATATGGGAATTATTTAATTTTCAAAGTTTGCACCATAGCTTCACTAGCTAACAGCTTCACTGTTGACAGATCGGGCCAAAAACTATATAGTACTGTATTGCATGATATTTCAGAAATGTATTGGGCCTGATATGTTCTCGTGGATCAGGCATTACGTGGTGGAGTCATGCGCTCCACCAAGTGCCCTTCTAGTTAAAGATATCACCAGGTGGGTTGACTCAGCCTGTCATCTTTCTAAGGTCAGCAAAATGTTTACTAGATTACTGGGAAGAACGGGGGGCATGGCATCCGTGGCACAACCACACTCCCAGCAAATGATGCAACCAGGAGCCATGGATTGCACATGAAATGAATGAACAGGATTCAGGCTGTTTTCTGCAGATATCTTTGTTTTGTTGGATGAGTGTTTGAAACGGGGTCACGGCCAATAATCTCTCCTTGAAACAGAGTCAATGACTAGTTAGTCTGAAAGCTGGCATTACACTCAATGCTGCCCCACACTATCTAACAGCACAAAAAGGCCTAATTGCAGTGTTTGGCTGTCCCATTATTAAACGTCTTCGAATGGCTTGTCAGACGGGCTGAGGAGAAAATCACCAGCTTGCTTTGCAGCTGGAGAGTGCCGTGGGAGATGGCCTTGCAATTTGTTTTTTTTATTCCTGTCATTGTTTGTCACGTTCACCTACACTTTGTCATCAGGCAGCAATACAGTTGTTTTCTCTACCACCAAGTGGGCAATGAGATGTCCTTTATTTAAGAGTGTTTTTGGTTCTGAAACCATAAAGTAAGTTATTGTGAAGGTTCATTCAAATCTTCGCTTGTCTGATCCACCGAATAGTTGGGCGATGATAAATTGGGCTTTGAACTTTCCACTGTCTTCAGAAAAATTCATTGAATCGCCTGGTATGTTCCATTGCTGTAACAATGGCCTTTCATACAGTTTACTCGGCCTTTGCTTGTGTTGTGTTGAACTTGTATGCTTGATTTTTGTCAAAACTCTTGATGAATGCTGAATTTATTGGGCCTTGTTGAATGTGTGCATTTCTGGTCATTAAATGATAAGAAATCGATTATTGTTATACATATAGTTTGTATTGACCAACTGGTAGTCATGATTTAGCCTTTTTTTTCTGTTATGAGTCTAAATACACTTCACAATGTAATTAAGGTCTTCAATGGGGAAATGTTATTTTTGTTGTTGCTGCTTAATAATAATGCAAGTCTATTTATTTATTTGTTTGTTTGTTCGTAAGCAGCCTGCGGCTGCTTGGTTGTATGATTTACTGGGGGCGTGGCTGTGCCGCTGATGCAATGCCCCCTGTTACCAGTAAGCTGGTCCTCTTTTTTCTGACCTTGGAAGGATGGCAGGCTGTCAACCCACCTGGTGTTAATTCAATGGTAGGACGGGGGCTTGAACTCAAGACCCCAAGATCTTAAGGCAGCCACCTTAACCGTTAAGCCAACACCAGGCCATGCAAGTCCACGCTTCTCAAGGATAGGGTGGATTGCATCGAGATCCGATACTGCTTGCAAAATGCCAGCCTGACAGTTGGATCTTGTTCCTTTGGATTCCTTCCATGATGAGGCAATTCAGTGGAACCACTGCACTCTTACTCGTCCTGTATACTGATTGCAAAATAAATGGTGAATTATTTGCTGCCAGCTTCCAATTTCATATGCACCACATTTTCCTTGATGTATATGTCCACCCCACCTGCCATCATCTCCTGAAGGATTGCCGTCTCACATTTAGTGTTCTGTAATGAGTTGGTTTATTTTCTATTGTTGAGTTATCTTATCCTGTCTTTTGGAATGTGTGACATCTGGGAGAGGGTGGGACATGTAAAAAGAGTAAGATTTATTTGCATTACAATCTGGTGAGTACCAACATGTGAGGTAGCATGCTGGAGAGGCACAGGGTGTTCAGGAACTCGCACCATAATATGTGATTCAAGTTTGCCTGTTGCTGTGTCACCGTTATAAAAGCCATGGGTTTGTGAGTTGCTACAGTACTCTACTGTTGTACTGGAGAAGATTAATCGACTGAAGTCTCGTCTGAAGGTGAAATAAAAAGGCAAGCACAGTTTTGCAATGTGATGTCTTTCATTAGACAATGCAAGTTGTACTGAATAAGTGTTTGTATTGCTTAGAATAAAACTTGATTTGGGGTGATTGTGGTCACTATTATCACACTTTAATGCTTCGCATTCATTGTTTGCAATGTTGGTGATTTTCCTCTTCTTTTTTCTTTATCGTCTTCTTCTTCGTCATCCTCATTTTTTTCATGAAGAGCGAAAAGGGTG
This sequence comes from Eptatretus burgeri, assembly GCF_056783735.1. NCBI lineage: Eukaryota > Metazoa > Chordata > Myxini > Myxiniformes > Myxinidae > Eptatretus > Eptatretus burgeri. Next base: position 57,770,587 of record NC_140975.1, on the reverse strand, counting down.
AGGGCTGCCGAGGGTCCTCACTTCTAAAGCCAGACCCAATGCATATTCACCCATTAAGTTCCTATCATTTGTCTTTGATCATTGTCACGACTTTCAAATTTTCATTCTACGTATGACCTCACTTCCTTTTTCATGTCTTGTTTGTGCTGTACCACTTGTTTTTGTGTACCTCATGTATATATGAGGATTCTTCCTTCCCTTCTTTATCACCGCTTGTTCGTTGTCATTCCAGACTCTATGGTGAAAATGGGTTTCTCTCGCAATGAAATTCATGAATCTCTCTCGAAAATGAAGTATGACCATGTCATGGCCACCTACCTGCTTCTTGGGATGAAGCCTCATGAGGTATGCTATGTTTCTGTTGTATTTGTTAAATTGTTTCCTCGCCAGTTATGACACACCTTTATACTAATCTCGCAAACCTGTAATGCATCTTCGTAAATTATTTTGATCGTCTGATGTTTGCTTCAGTATCAGGTTTCAAGTATTTTCTTTTTTTCGTTATATTTTTATACAGGCGTCAAGGCTCATGAAAGAGTGGGGCCAATGGGGACAAAGAATCAACAGAAAGAGGAGTTGCAGGTGAAAGCAAACAGAATTTCAGTGGGTGAAGGAAAGCTCAGACATAGAAATGGCAAAGGCAAGAGGCCAACAAACTTGAAGTAATGGAGGGGACAGCATATGAGACAACAGAGCTGTGGAAGAGGTTTACACATGTGAGAGAAGATTATGATGTATTGATAATAGTATCAAGTTTGGGCTGTAGGAGGGGAACAAGTTAATGATTTTTACTTGCAATCTGGAAGGGCAGAGATTAAACAGTGAATTGTGGAGGAGGAGAGAATTGAGCTGGTAAGATTCAGCAAGGCCCAAAACCTTGAGGTACAGGCCATGGATTCTACAGCCTCGTCGGGCAGGATTGGAAGCACCAGTTCACAGCGGAGCAGTTGTATTCCATAACAGCATACATGGTGTAATGGTTAGAGCATCTGCTCTGAGTCTGGGTGGTCGGTTCAAACCCCGGGCGAGTCATACCAAAGACTTTTAAAATGGTATGTGCCGCTTCCTTGCTTGATCAGCATTTAACAGGATAGAGCATGGACAATCCCCATCAGTTGGCATCCATGGGGAGAAGGAAACTCCTCCTGAGGAAATGCTCCGCTGAGTGTGGTGAGAAAAGCAGTGCCATTGTTATGTCTCTGGTACCCAGAGTATCCTGGCAAGTGATGGCACTTCCCCCAAGCTCAGTGGCTGTCGTGTGTGCGTGCATGCGCGCCAGTTCCCTTACGAGCCTTAGGCATTGTATTGCCAAAAAAAAAACTTTCACATGAAGGGCGTTGTACTCTGTTATAAAGTTGATGATGGCTGATGGAAGACTTGATCCTGTGCAGTATTCTAAGGTGACAGCCAGCTTTTTGAGATATGATCTGGCTCTGAAAGATTATCGTGGATGGGTGAGACCAAGAAGCTCTAAGGACTGTACTTTGTAGCAATTAAAAAAATAAAACTACAATGTCTTTGCTTATCCATGATGCTTCAATAACATCATCAATGCCAACCAATTTGCTTGTGCTTCAAACCACTTCCAAGGAAATTTTGGGAGGAGGCACACAAGTGAAACGGTGCTTCTGACTCTCGTCCAAAACACAACTACAAATGCTTGCCATATTTGCACACAGCGTAAGAACTGATTGAAAATATCAGAAAAAGTAAAGTCCTAAAATAAAGTCAAAGTGAAAATAATTTTAAAACCTAAATTTATTTATTTCCCATGATGCCCAGCATTTCAAAACAATTTTTACATGCAGTACTGTGGGACAAAAGCACTGCCCAAATCAGGACTGTGACAGAGACATCGCATGTTTTATCTCACTCCCTCACTCTCAATATCTCCTCCTCATACTCTTTTTTTTTTTATGTTGCAGAAGTCATACCCCACTTCCGCAGCAAGCGACATTTTGTGGCGAATCACTTGGATTATGTCATGTCGACAGGTGAAAATTGCAAGCACTAAAGTAATACCCCGCTACCGTAGCAAGCGACGTTTTGTGGCGAATCACTTGGATTATGCCATGTCGTCAGGTGAAAATTGCAAGCACTAAAGTAATACCCCACTTCCCCAGCAAGCGACGTTTTGTGGCGAATCACTTGGATTATGCCATGTCGACAGGTGAAAATTGCAAGCACTAAAGTAATACCCCGCTACCGCAGCAAGCGACGTTTTGTGGCGAATCACTTGGATTATGCCTTGTCGACAGGTGAAAATTGCAAGCACTAAAGCATGGCGAACTACAGAAGGGCACTCAGTGGAGCACATACCTCCACCACGTAATGCCTGATGCACGAGAACATATTGGGCCCATTACATTTTTGAACTATCCTGTTGTACAGTACTATATCGTTTTTGGCCCTATCTCTCAATGGTGAAGAATCACTTTAAAAATTCGAGTAGTCGGATCCGGATCTGGATCTTCACCAAAATCTAATCAGTTCATCCTCGTCACACACCCAACCTGTCCACAAAATTTCATCCGGATCCGGCTTCAACTTTTTGAGATATCCTGCACACAGACAAACAGACACACGGGTGAAAAAATAACCTCCTTCACCTTCGGTGGCGGAGGTAAACGTAATTTTTGGTCTCCACATATATGAGTAGTATTCTGTTTTTCCACAAGACTTTAAGGATGCTTTGATCATTGCCATATTTAATAAAAATGTTAACTGTCAGGACCTCGGCAATTACCGCGATATCTCTCTACTCTCAGTTGCTGGTAAGATCCTTGGCAAGGTCATGCTCAAGCTCCTGCAGACTGGTTGAAGACGTCTTAGCTGAATCACAGTGTGGATTCCGGGCAGGTAGTTATACCATAGATTGATCTTCACACTATGACAACTTCAGGAAAAGTTAGCTGAACAGAACATGACTCTCTACATAGTTTTCATTTATTTTTCCAAGGCATTTGATTCAATTAGTCATGCTTGCCTTTGGCGTGTTTTCTTAAAATATGGCTGCCCAGACTAGTTTGTGACCCCTTTGCCGGGTTTCCGTGAAGGCATACAAGGGCAGGTTCTCGTTGACTGTGAAACTACTGTTCCGTTCACCATTGCACATGGCGTGAAACAAGGTTGTGTCCTTGCTCCTATGCTGTTTGCCCTCTTCTTGATCGCTGTGTTGGATGTTATCAATTTGGATGTTACAGAAGGTGTCTATCTAACAACGCGCATTCATGGCAAGCTTTTTAATACAGGCTTCCGACATCTCAATGTGAAGACAAAAGTTCATAATATGTGTGCATGAGTCTTGCTTTATGCTGATGGTATTGGCTTGGTTTCACATTCCATTTGTGACCTGCAGAAGATCCTTGACAAGTTTGCCATTACACCTGTGACACTTGGACGCTCCATAAATATCTGAAAGACCAAGCTCCTTTAGCAACCTGCCCCTGGAATGCCATACATTGGGCTGATCCTTTTGCTGAATGGTGAAACACTTCCGATTGCCGACTGCTTTATGTATCTTGACAGCACTGTCTCTAATAACTGCAGCCTCAATGAGGGGCTGGTAACACACATTTGTTTGGCCTGTGCTGCTTTTGGTTGGTTGTGTGACCAACTGTAAAGTAGACTCAGCATTAAGCTCACTTCATCATGCAAGGTATGAAAACAGAGCTGTTTTCCTTTGCTGTCTGTTATACAGCTCTGAGACATTTACCCTCTACAACAGGTACACCCGCTGTTTGTTGGAAGACTATCTCTTGTTTCTGCACAATAACCTTAGGATTAAGTGGTCTGCTCATGTGACAAACAATGAGGTTCTGAGGTGGGCTGGTATGCCTAGCATTGAAACTATACTCCTGAAGTAGCAGCTCACCTGCACTGGTCGCATGGTCAGAATGTGGGATGACTGGCTGCTAAAGGCTATGTTTTATAGTAAGCTTTCCCAGGGGCAACACAACATTGAGCAACCACGGTTACACTACCTAGATTGTACAAAGAGAAATCTCAGGGCCACTGGCATAGATGTACATAAATAGGAAGAGGAGAGAAAGGACAGGCGTGCATGGTGTGTCAGTGCAGCATGGATCCTCTGGCAGAAGAGACGTGGGGGAGGGGGTGGTGGTGGTGGTGGTGGGGCGGGGTCAGCAGAGGCAGATGCCAAAATATATCGTCGCCTTGAACGTGCTCGAACAGCACCACCAAAGAAAGACTTATTTTGTACAATGTTGAGAAAGACTTCTCTGCACTCGATAGTTCTGCTGTTGCCTGTTTGAAAGGTTTACCCTCATTCTGGTTATCTGATTAACTGAGATCATCAGTATCCTCCCTTCTAGACTTGAAGATCTTTACCCTTATGATTAATGTTGCAACTGCCTGTCTGAGAGAGGTCCAGGTATATAAGCAAGACTGTTCACTACCAGAATGTTCTCCACTTTCTCTGGAGGTCAAGCGGTTTGGGTTGGCGGTGACATTTGTGGAGGAGAACGGGGTTTGTTTGCACACTTCTGGATCTTCTTCGTCGAGTGGAAACGACTCTTGACTTACAGATATCTCCACAATCTGTATTGGAGAGGGGTCTGTCTGCCAACGAAACTCCGGCCTTGTGAGCCAGAAAGTTCTGAGCTGGCTTTGGTTTGTATTGAGCGTGAAACAGTCACCAGGGTTCTCATCTGTGGGGATGTGATGCCACTGACTGGGAGTAGACACATTGTGCATCTTGTGAACTCGATTTGCGATGTGTATGTGGAAGCGTTTTGACTCATTTGAAATGTAGCTTAGGACTACCTTTCTATCTGTGTAATGCGGAGTGCTGTCTAAGGTAACTCGACATTTAATCTCTTGCTCCACTGTTTGCACCAACACTGTTGCAAGCACTGCACTGCACAATTCTGGATGAGGTATTGAGATGGCGTGTGAAGGTGTGACTTGCTTTGGCTAGTAGAAGGGACACACGTGGCTGTTCATTCTCGTTGATAGCCAAAGGATAGCAACAGCTACAATGCCGGGATTACTGGCATCAGAGAAGACATGGACCTCCCTTCACTTGACTGGGCCGAAGTTTAGTGGCTGGTAACGTTGTTGAACGTTGATGCTCTTGAGATGGTTTCGTGAGTTGCGCCAGCGCATCCATCTGAGGAGGCATGTTTCTGGGAGTGGCTTGTTTCGTGTGTTGCCAGGAACATACGGTTCCTTTCTCATCTCAGCCATCAGTTCATGGAGTATAACTTTGCCCTCAATGATGACGGGCACTGCAAGGCCTATCCAGTCAAAAATTAGCTTGTGACTGAGAGAACTCCCTGCCATGAGAAAGGTTTGTCCTGTAAACTCACTTGCAAGGTGAAGTTGTCCTGTTTGAGGGACTTTTATAACCCCAAGGATCTTTGTGTGCGCAGCTCTTTGTGGTTGAAGTGCAGGCCCTTCAGTTATTTTGCTCTCACCTCATATGGAAGAGCATTCATTATCTCTTTGCTGTGAGAGGCAATGTTGTGGAAGTTCAGCAGCTTTGTGTCTAAACTGTCCCTGCTGATTGCCATGAGTGAATCTGGCAAAGAGATGAGCCCATCATCAACATATAAGTCACGATGGATGAACTCTCTCACGTCATTGCCATGAGTGATTCTGCATTCGTCCGGGACTATTCTCAGGCCGAATGTCGCTCCAGCAGGTGATGAGATTTTGCCAAGCAGGCGGGCATTCGTTCTCGACTCGATAATGGGCTTTGTCGAGTCATTGTCTTTGAACCACAAGTAGCGTAGCGAAGGAAGTCTCGATGTTTCGGGTTTACGTGGAAGTTATGAAACGTTTGTTTGATATCTCCCATTATGGTGACTTCACCCAGTCTGAACCTGAGTGGAATGCCCAGTAGGCTATTCATCTGGTCAGGTCTTTGAAGTGACGTGTTTTAACAAGTCCTATGGAACTCCGCACTGGCGTGAAAAAAACCCCCAAAAAACAAGAAACCTGTTAGGTTTCGTGGGATGCTGCAAAAGGCAAAATGCAGAAGGCACCACACTGCTCCCGGTGTGACATTCAGCTCGTCTTCTCGTACCAGGCTGGCATGGCCCCTGATGAATATCTTCTCCAAGAATGCGTTGTAGTCTGACGTCATTTTCGGTTTTCGGTGCAGGGTTTTTAGAAAGCTGTTGAGTCCACCTTGGACCTGAGAGTAGTTGTTCACTTGATTAATCCGCCTTTTCTTGAAGGTTAAGGGGAACTCGAGGTTCCTTTCTGGGTTGGTGTGGGCGCCCCGTGTCATGATGTGTTGGACGTGTCGGTCGTCGACACACGTAGCCTTGAATTATCCTGTAATGTTTCTCTGTAAATGTCATTACCCTCGCTGAAGGAGAGGGTATTGCGTTTGGGTCTGTCTGTCTGTCTGTCTGTCTGTTTGTTTGTCCGCACAGAACTTTCATGTTTTTCTCCGCAACCGCTTGTCGGATTGAAACGAAATTTTCACCGTTTGGTGGGACTACTCATGTCGAATGCTTTATTGATAATTATGATATAGGTCACGTGGTGTGGCAGCCATGTTAGAAAAACGGAAAAACTTTGGAACTCTATCTGAAACCGCACCAAGGAAATAGTTGAAACTCAGCACATAGCAAGTACTCATGGGGAATGGGTCTGATTTTTGTTCTGACGTCATAGGTGCCTTCGTTATGATGTCGTCATTGCAAACGTAGAATGCTACATTCGATCAGTATGACAATTTTTGTGGGTCATCTCGGGATAAAATGGCCCACAGAAAAAAATTTGATGACATTGGTCATCGACAACCATATTGTTAAAAAAATAAAAAAAATAAAAATCGTCATCTCTGAAATGGCTGAACAGATCAAGGCGAAGCTTTACACGTATGACCGCCTAAATAAAAGGTTCATAATATGACATCATCGGTCACATGGTTTGGCAGCCATATTGGATTTACCTTAAAACACATAAAAAATCATCTTATCCAGAACAGCTGAACAGACTGAGGGGAAACTTTAAAATTTCAACTTAATCGGACACATGGTTTGGCAGGTAGAATTATTTAATGTCTGGGTTTTTTTTCTTTTCTTTAAAAAAAAAATTTTTTTTTTCTTTTCTTTTCTTAATAAGGTTCACTTGTTTGTGCCTGGATCGGTTTGAGGGTGGAAGAGCAGCAGCTGAAATGTGAATCCTATCCAGGTTCCTCCTGATGACTTCATCTTTGCTTTTTGCTTGTCCAGGTTCCTTCTGATTACTCCAACGCAGGACTACTTATTTGGTTTTCCATTTGATTTGAATTGAATTTGTTTTAATCTCATTCTAAATTCAATTGAATAATGAATAATAATTTAAATAAACGTCATGGGTCAGGGTCAGGTGTCCGATCAAAGCGGGACATCTTGATACCCGGTCATCACTGCCAGCAGTTATAAAGTGGTAGTTTTGATTGTCTCTTGTTAATGACTGTCATGGCCAAACGTATTGGCACCCTTGCACTTTTTTAAAAATAATGCACCATTTCTTCCATAAAATTTTTGAAATTAATAAATCTTTTGGTATCCGCATATGTATTTTTTTGGTTTACAGTGGAACAAAACAAAAAAAGCTGAAAATATTATTAAACCTTACCTAATTCCACACAGAAATCCTAACATGGCTCGGACAATATTATTGGCACCTTTTAGAAGTTGTTAGAAATAATTGGATTTCAAGCAGGTGATTCTCCTTTACTTTGTGCAGGCATGATGGGCTGAATGGCCTCCATCTGTGTTAGATTTCCTTGTATTTGGAACGTAACTCATCTGTGGTGAGTTGCAGGTGCCTGCAATATAAAAATCACTCGTTCAACCAGTTTGAATAGAGGAGAGGAGTAATTCTGCTGTTTTGTGTCATTGTGTGGACTGAAAAGAAAGAAAAACAGAGAATTGTCTGAGGAGGTCAGACACAACATTGTTGCCAAGCATGGACAATCTCAAGGCTACAGATCCATCTCCAGAGACCTTGATGTTCCGATTCCCACCGTACACAATGTTTTCAGGAAGCTTAAGGCCCATGGATGGCACTGAAGCCAACCTCCCTGAACATGGCCGCCAGAAAAACTGGCACTGGGGTGCCTTGAATGTGTGCACGGCATCATGAAATCAGAAGATTACCAAGGCATTTTGGAGCGCAATGTTCAACCCCGTGTCAGAAAGCTGGGTCTCCGTCGAAGTTCATGGATCTTGTAGTAGGACAATGACCCCAAACACACTTCAAAAACACCCAGGAATGGTTCAAGACAAAATGCTGGACTGTTCTCAAGTGGCCAGCAATGAGTCAAGATCTAAATCCCATTGAACACCTAAGCGTGGGGTGGGGAGGGGGGGAGATCTGAAAACAGCAGTTGGGAGAAGGCACCTTTCAAATCTTGGAGAACTGGAGCAGTTTGCACAAAAAGAGTGGGCCAAACTGACAGTAGAGAGGTGTAGGAAGCTCATTCATGGCTAAAGGAAGTGCTTGACTCCAGTTATTTTGTCCAAAGGCCGTGCTACCAAATATCAAGTCGAGGGTGTCAATAATTTTATCAGTCATTCATTTTTATTTTTCTAATTTAAAAGGACATATTAAGTTCTGAATCAAAAACAAAGGTTCTGTAATATTAGCAGTGAAGTGAAGAATTGTGGAGACAAAATGCTTTTGTCAATTTCAACTGATTTTTCAAGAAAATTGTGAGTTATTTGAAAAAAGTGCAAGGGTGCCAATATTTTTGGCCACGACTCTTTATATATTGGGGTGGGTGTGTGTGTGTGTGTGTGTGTGTGTGTGTGTGTGTGTGTGTGTGTGTGTGTGTGTGTGTGTGTGTGTGTGTGTGTGTGTGTGTGTGTGTGTGTGTAGCCATTCATTCCACAGCGGTGATTGGATGAATTATGTTGTCATGGCAACCATCTCAGAAACCTGGCTTGTTTACGCAATATTTCAAAAACTGTTCAAGATTTTGCTTTCTCATCACACAGGCTCGTGGTTCCTCGTGGCCTTATCTCAGACTGATTAGATAATGTCCATGATTGTTTGAATTCTGTTGCTATGGCAACCATCTCTGCTTGTGTCTGATATTTGTGAGGCTCTTCTTGCCTTGTTTCTTGTTAAAATGCATGTGTTTCTGTGCCAGTGTCACCCAAAAGGCAGGGGGACCTCGAGTATCAGTTTCTTCTTTTTTTTGTATTTGTTGTTGGAGTTAACATTTTTTTTTAATGTTTTGCTTTCATGAACTTGCATACTAAATTTGCTTCAGTACTTTTTACTAAACTCGTTGCAGATGTTTTATCGATTTTGTGTCAATACCTGCTGTCTTCCTTTTGAACCAGCAGGGGGCAGCTAGTGATTCTCTTGCCGTGCCACAGGGCTTGAGGCCAGGTACCAGTGTGGCTAACGGCTCAAGCCTGCTGCCATCCCCAGTGCGACCTCAGCGCAGCGCTTCCACCAACCAGAAACAGCAACGCCGTGGTCACGACGCTGGTACCATTATTAATTTGGCTTCTTGATAACTCGGTCATTAAAAAAAAAAGTGATTCGTGTCCCGTAGTGATTCTTTCTCTGTCTTTCAGGCATTCATCACTTGGTGATCCAATTACTGTACTTTTGTGTATTTTGTGTAATGATTTGTCTTCACTGACCATGTCCTATGTCATGCCAGCCACTGGACAGGTGCCTGGGTCGAAACGTGGTGATAGTGAGTGGGAGAAGCGTAATGGGGCGGCACCAGGTGGTGCTGATTTAGCACCACCCACGCCAGCTACCAGCACTGTGCAGAGCCCTGGTCCAAGTCCTGCACCTGCTGCTGAGGTTACACGTCGCAAAAAAGGTTCAGCGACAGCCACTGGGGTAAGATTATGTTTATGGCTGTTGGTGGTTTTGGAGTCGATATGACCGCTTGAATTGGAGGCCATTCATTTGGGTTGGATGTTCTGGAGGAATGCAGGATACAATCTGTGATATCCGTTTTACTCATGGCCTCGGGCCTCAGCCCATCTCGGTTTCTTGGTTTGGAATTGTGTATGTACAAACAGCCGACCCGAGCCCTCACATGTTCAGTTCAGTCGTATCGTGGCAGTTCTGACCTGGCTAAATTGTGAGGGCAGAAATATGGCTTCAAGAGTATTTATTTGGTGTGGTTGTGTCAGAATGAAAATCTTAAACGCTATTTTGCAACAGCATAGGAAGTGCGAGGGGTCAGACTTTCAAAAATGAGTGAGATTAATACCTTATCACCGTTTCCCCGCCCCCTACCTCCGCCCACTTTTAACCTGCCCGTGAAGGTAAATATAATCTTGTAAAAGGTGGAAGAATGAATAATTTATAACGCGCTCTTTACAATGAATAAATAATTGATAGTAACAAAGTATATTGTGAAAACCATTCACATTGTGAAGACAGAGTGGCTGGCACCCCTTGTGTTAGAGTCAGTGTGACCACTCCTTGGCTTTTTTCACAAGATCTTGGCTGTTCATTGTTCACCTTGGCGTCTTGGTTTTATGTAGGTTTTCTTGGCGTATAGGTTTTTTTATTATCATCGCTTTTCCGAAACCTTGTGAATTATTGGCGTTTTTCATTGGCTCACCTTGGCATTTATGAAAATGAGGAGTGGTCACACAGTGTTAGACATGTGACTACTCAGCATAAGTTGGTGGGGCACGGTATGCCCACAGCCCCATAGCAGGACATGCCTCTGGCACATGTAGTGGTGATAGTAGCATTTTCATAATGCCCCCCCCCCCAGCTTTGATGATATTTGTATACCCCTGTTTTGGGGGGGGGGGGTTCTTTAATAATTTTGAAATGTTATTGGGGACGAGCAATTTTGCTAATTTTCTGTTATCTTGCGTCTGCACCGAAACAAATTTCAATAATGCTTTTCAAGGATAATTTTCTTGGAATAAAGGAATATTTAAGAGTAATAGGCTTGCGGCTAAGAAGGAAAAACTGAACACAATTATTCTTCTTCCAGTCTGTCGCATGTCAGTCGTGTCCAAAAACACCCTTTGTCATTGAACAGATTTTCCATAAGTCTGAGAATAAAGGTGAAATCTATCGTGCTCCATAATGGCGAAATATCTCGAGGCGAGCCATGAAATGCAGCAACGCTTGGGTTGGCTTGAATTTCTCGTATTAAGTACAGACAAGTTGTGCAGCAATAGCAGCTGGGAGAAGATGTATTTTAAAATCTTCCCATAGCATGTTTATATGTCTTTGTAGGGAGAGCAACTGCTGCAGGTGAACTTACCTGGAGGCATTGTTCGGAGAAACACGTATGTGTTTGGAGAGAAAGCTCCCTCGGAGCGCTCTGCCTCGATGCACAACAATAAGGACAACAGGTTGGTATACATAGTTAATATGAGTTTCTCTTTGTATGGCAAGCAAATTCAAAAGGAAATTGTCCTGTTTATACCGGTTCTCTTTTGTGTTTTTCTTCCACCATTGGGAGATCAAAAGCAGGGGGTGCATTCCAGTAGGTTTCTGTTTTGGTTCGTTCAACACAGTCGTTTCGACCTCTCCTAATCTCCCCTTTGCACGCAGTGGAGATTCATCTGCACCACGTGCTTCAACACCGTCACCAGGCCCGCACCCTCTCAGTGCCACCATGCCTGGAGGTGCACGCACGCCAGGCGAGAGCTCAGGTGGTGCACGGTTTCCGCGTGGCAACGGTAATCGCAGCACTTTTCACGGTGGGCAACTACGAGAGCTGCGTCGCTCGTCGGGTGCCTGCAACGGCGATGTGTGGCAGGGTGATGGCAGCGGGGGCAGTGGGGGAGGTGCGTCGCGGGGAAGGAGTGGAGCTGGAGGAAGCATCTTCAGTAAGCTGACGTCCAAGCTAAGCCGCAGGTGAGAGCACTCCATCACCAATTTGTTCACAAGAATGTATATCGCATGAAAGTTGTATTTGGAGTTGTTGCATAATCGCACTCTATATAATTTGGCATTTGTGTTTGTTTGTTTGTTTGTGTGTTTCACTTGTATGCACTCCCAAACTGCTGGACGGAAGAAGTTGAATTTTGGGATGTGCCTGGAAATGTTTTAGGCATTAAAAGCAAATTCAGTCACGGGGGTTCGGGAGGGGGCAGACGACGTAAATTCTCTATGTAAATGTGTACCGTGTAACGGAGTATGCAGTGCACGTCTCAGTGGTTTACAGTCGTATAAATAGTACTTATGTATGAAAACCTTGTACAATTGAAAACTATTCTGCCAATTTCTATACATGCTGTGTATTTTATGCACTCATAAACCGCTGGACAAAATAAGTGGAAAAGTGATGGTTGTCCTCTGGGTGTGCACGGAAACATTCTACTAAGTTGGGATGGTCACCTCTAACTTAGGTTTTTACTTTAATGTGAAAGTGGGGAATTATCATTCGTGCTGACACACTTCTGCGGCACTGGACAGAATAATTTGGAAAATGGATGTTATCGCTGAAAAATAAATCCAACTCGTGGAGGTCGTACAAATCATTCGAAACATGCCAATTATGTGTTACAGTATAATGAAAACTATAGTCATTGTAGATGTGAGGGGATGCATTAAAACGTATGTACGTTTGTTTCATTGATTGTGGGAAGACATGCGTTGTAACTTGGTGGTTGTATTCGAGGTGTGCATGGAAATGTTCTACTCATTTGGGATGGCCACATCTAATGTAAAGTTGCCATTCCCATAGTTGGTTGGGGTGGGGGTGAGTGCGGGGAGGGTATAAATCACATGCTGCACTTGTTGACAAAGGCTTTCTTAATTTCACAAATAATGTTCTTAATCATGTATTTTATTTATTTATTTTTTTAATGTGGGCTGCTCATTGGGTTGGGGCCATTTACATCCTCAGATGTCGAGTTTCCACAAATTGATAGTACAATACTTTGCCTTCATATTGGAGGCGATAAAGTTTGATCATGAAGTCCCGGCTCCTGTTTCCCTCTGCTGATCCATGTTTGCGGTTGTGGCTGTTTCGGGGTGGTTTACAATTTCAAATTTGTTCTGTTATTGTTCCCATCTGAATGCAGGGAACCTAGATGCATGCTTATTCCTCATATAAATAATCTATCATGAGGTCATCTACATATCCATATTAGAAAAGGAGCTCTCTGTCTGTCTGTCTGTCTGTCTGTCTGTCTGTCTGTCTGTCTGACCATGTTTGTCCTGCTCTCACTTGAGAATTGATTAATGGATTTCAACGAAACCAACGACGGTGGATCCAGGAAACTCCCAGGAAGGTTTGTGATGCAAAAATAAATGAATAAATATAGGTGTGTGTGTGTGTGTGTGTGTGTGTGTGTGTGTGTGTGTGTGTGTGTGTGTGTGTGTGTGTGTGTGTGTGTGTGTGTGTGTGTGTGTGTGTGTGTGTGTGTGCGTGCACTGGCCCACGTGGCAAAACCACAAACGCCAACTTGCGATCCTGGTTATCCCGGACGGAAGGCAGGATCTTCCAGAAATCCTTTTTTGTTCTTGCCTCATCTCATAGATTAGCCATCGTAGCAAAGATTGGTATTCCCATTAGCGAAGCGACGTGTCTGATATGCTTGTGCGTATGAAAAGTGAGTCGGGGGTGGGGGGAATAGTCCAGGCAATCTGAGTGATATAGGGGGTCAACCTAGAACAAATTGCAACAGTTTCGCAATAGTTTTTTTTTTTTTTGGTACATATACATGTTGTGAAAGACGTACTAAAAGTATAGGTGAATAAATTTGGTGGAACAATATGTGGCAGCCATTTTAAAAATGGCCACCGTCGAAAATTTCAACATTTTTTTATATTCTTATATTTGCTATTTTAGGTCATTAAATGGCCATATATGATTAAATTTGTACTGCAGCCTATGAACTTGGGTTATTATCTTATAGTTAGCAAAATAAAATTTCATATTTGATCTTCCCTTCATTAGCATAAATCCAATGTGGCCACCAATTTTTTTCCAATTTTCATGATTTTGCTCATAATTTTGCAACCAAATCATATATAATCTTGCTTTTTATCTCTATTTATAGGTATTCATGGAAGGAGAATATATTAAGATCAATATTAATCTATTTCAGACCTTCCTTTCTGTACAGTTGGCCCATTTAGGGGGCGCTGAAGTACGGCAGTACTCACGAGTGAAAACCAGCTTTTTGGACGACCGGTGTGAAGATATGTGAAAAATTGTAGTACAACACCAAATTAGCCACAAACGAGTTTGAGGAGAGGCTTAGTGAATTTTGATGTAGTAACAAGCGTGTGAAAATCCAAAATGGACGCCACGCAGATCAATTATTGTTATAACTTTGTAAATATTTGTCGCGACAACATAAATGCGGTGTCTTTCTGTATGTTTTCAGACACAAGGAACCTCATGGAACCATTGTTTTACTTGATAAAATTTATGTAAACCAACAACCATCTCACATTTTTTTTAACTTCACTTATTATTTACTCAATAACAACGAGTGCAAGAAGATGTACTGAATTCATGGTTGTTGTTGGCCAAGATCTCGCGATGCATGGCCCCATCCATCCTCCCCTCAATACGGTGCAGTCGTCCTGTCCCCTTTGCAGAAAAGCATCCCCAAAGAATGATGTTTCCACCTCCATGCTTCACGGTTGGGATGGTGTTCTTGGGGTTGTACTCATCCTTCTTCTTCCTCCAAACACGGCGAGTGGAGTTTAAACCAAAAAGCTCTATTTTGGTCTCATAAGACCACATGACCTTCTCCCATTCCTCCTCTGGATCATCCAGATGGTCATTGGCAAACTTCAGACGGGCCTGGACATGCGCTGGCTCGAGCAGAGGGACCTTGCGTGCGCTGCAGGATTTTAATCCATGACGGCGTAGTGTGTTACTTTTGGTTTTCTTTGATACTGTGGTCCCAGCTCTCTTCAGGTCATTGATCAGGTCCTGCCGTGTAGTTCTGGGCTGATCCCTCACCTTTCTCATGATCATTGAGGCTCCACGAGGTGAGATCTTGCATGGAGCCCCAGACCGAGGGAGATTGACTGTTATCTTGAACTTCTTCCATTTTCTAATAATTGCACCAACAGTTGTTGCCTTCTCACCAAGCTGCTTGCCTATTGTCCTGTAGCCCATCCCAGCCTTGTGCAAGTCTACAATTTTGTCCCTGATGTCTTTAGACAGCTCTCTGGTCTCGCCCATTGTGGAGAGGTTGGAGTCTGATTGATTGAGTGTGGACAGCTGTCTTTTATGCAGATAACGAGTTCAAACAGGTGCAGTTAATACAGGTAATGAGTGGAGAATGTGAGAGCTTCTTAAAGACAAAACTAACAGGTCTGTGAGAGCCAGAATTATTTCTGGTTGGTAGGTGATCAATTACTTATTTCATGCAATAAAATGCAAATTAATTATTTAAAAATCATACAACGTCATTTTCAGGATTTTTGTTTTAGATTCCGTCTTTCACAGTTGAAGTGTACCTATGATAAAAATTACATACCTCTACGTGCTTTGTAAGTGGGAAAACCTGCAAAATCGGCAGTGTATCAAATACTTGTTCTCCCCACTGTATGTATATATGTGTGTATATATATATATATATATATATATATATATGTTTATATATTTTATATATATATATATATATATATATATATATATATATATATATATATATATATATATATATATATGTATGTATGTATATATATATATATATATATATATGTATATATATATATATGTATGTATATATATATGTATATATATATATATGTATGTATATATATATGTATGTATATATATATATATATATATATATATATATATATATATATATATATATATATATATATATATATATATATATATATATATATATATATATATATGTATACCGCGGTGCCCCCACAATCCGAACGCCCCATTGTTTGAACAAATTGGAATCCGAACAATTTTTTCGAGAAAATTTTGCCCTAAAAACCGAACACAACGTGGCGTTCATGTTTGTTCACGTGTCGCCCCCACCTGTTCGACGCGCATCTTCGCGCTTTGTTCATTCAGTTTGTCGGTGGAAGTACTCGTGAAAGCATCTTTCGTGTGTGGATCGCGACTTTACCTCGTGTTTTCACCTTGATTTGTGCATTTTTTTTTCAATTATCACCCTTGTGCATTCACCATGGCACCCAAGAAGAGCAGTGAAGCAAATAGGAATAAGAGGAAGTCCGTGAGAACGACAATTGAGTTGAAGAAAGAACTTATCGCGAAGCATGAGAACGGTACGCGTGTGTCTGATCTCGCTGCCATGTTCGAGCTGCCGAAATCGACCGTGTAGGATTCTGAAAAATAAAGAAGCGATAAAAGCGCGAAAACCCGTCGTGAAGCGAACTCATTCAATGAGCCCTCTGATGAATTGGCTTTAACGAACTCAACGTTTTTTTCGCGAGCATGGTAGTGACGTCATGCTGCGTCACCCAATCGCTTCACCTCTTGATTCTCTCCCGTGGAACTGTGCGGTGAAAACGGCACGTTTGTGTCTCCACAGAGTGTACTGGGATATAAAACACCATTTGCTGCTTCATGGTTAATTACATACCTCCACCAGGCTGAACAGTTTACGTTTTGGATCCCAATGGCCACTGATAGGCCGGAGCTGCTTCCAGACCTGATAGAAGAAGCGACAACGCTCCTGCTCATCCCCCAGGTTTGGAATGAGATTCATTAACCAGAAAAGGTCATTTACTCATCTTATTTTACCTTAAACATGGGTAATTTCAGTTGAAAGTGTCTTGAAAGTGGGTTTTCTTGGGGTCCAGGAATGGATTAATTCACTTTCCATTATTTCTTATTTGGAAAATAGTTTTGGAATCCGAGCTTTTTGGAATCTGAACAGCCTCTTGGAACGAATTAAATTCGGATTCTGGGGGCACCACTGTATGTCTGTATGTATATATATATATATATATATATATATATATATATATATATATATATATATATATATATATATATATATATATATATAATCTGGTTTTACATATACTTTATGAAGTAAACATTGGTCTCATGAGATTCCTTAGGTCTGAAAACATACAGAAGGACACCTCATTTATGTTGTTGCGACAAATATTTACAAAGTTATGACAATAATTGATCTGCGTGGCGGCCATTTTGGATTTTTGCACTTAAGGGTTTCTTGGAAAAAATCACGCTTGGTACTATATCAATAATCACTAAGCAATTTCTCAAGCTCATTTGTGGCAAATTTGGTGTTTTACCACAATTTTTCACATATCTTCAAAGCGGTCGTTCAAAAAGCTGGATTTCGCTCAAGAGTACTGCCGTACTTCAG
>NC_140975.1:57725814-57735814 GCF_056783735.1 Eptatretus burgeri | reverse complement strand
CCGGCAACACATACACTCAAAGCAAAAGAAAAGGACCACCCTCAAGGATGAAGGGGGTAGGCGGGCCTGGGGCCGAGACCGCGTCGGGCCTACCCGTCTGATGATGAGCCGCAAGATGGCGGTGGCGCCCCGACTCCGCAGGCCTCGCGGACAGTGTCTGGTAGGGGGTGGGAACGGGGCCCCCTTCTCGCACTATCTCAGCGCGGGGGGAAACAGGAGGGGGTTGTTGATGCTCGGGGGAAGGAGGATATCTCCCTGTCTCGGGTCCCGCGACGAGCGTCTCCACCACGACCTCGGTCGCGCCGCCGGCCTCTCCCTCCGCAGCTCCCCGACTCCGACACGAGCACCCCCTCGACCGCCTTCGCCGCCGCCACCTCTCCACAGCTCCGTCCAACCGCCTTCTCCGACTCCTCTCTTGACTCGTCCCAACTCTTCACTGACTCCGAACTCTTAACTGCCTTGACTGACGAACGCAGCCCCTTATATGCCCCGTGGCCTCGCTCCTTCACCTCTGACCCTTTACCTCCGACCCTTCACCTCTAACTGGCTCCCCATTTGACCGAGGAAAAGTGGGCGTGAATGCTTTTTGATTCATGAATTTGCATATAGCGATATTACTCCAACGCACCTGGAGGCGGGGCCAAATCGCCCCACGCTCGCCGATAGGACGGAACAGAAGTGGGCGTGAGTCGTTTTTGATCCGTTTTCTTCGGAAAGGCTGTGCCTCTGCACCCGCTACTCGGTGCGCGCCCTGCACAAGTCCAGTATCGGTGCCCACAAGTGGCGTGGGAATGACGGTGATGCGATGGTTGCGAGGGCGAGATGTGACGGTAAAGGTCGTGGCTGTTGGCGTTGTTGTTGTGAAGCGGCGTTGCGGCTGGTGGTTGTTGTGTGATGGCTGTTGAGACGTGGTTGGTGGTGGTAGTAATGGCGGCTGGTCCAAAATAAAGATAGTAAAAGAAAAACGGCTATCTGGAAGGGTCGCAGCCCGCATGAATGACATTTATTCCCTCTAAACAACGGGTTTGGGCCTAACTACACATATACTTACCGAGATATCTCACCGAAGGACCTGAATGGTGGTTTGCAAATTTCGTCAACCACAACACTACCCCCTCCCCTTTTTACAGACTCGTCCCGAGTCGTCAAATTTTCGTGTGCCATCATGTGTAGTTTTCCCCGAGTACATTTTACCTACGGATCCCTGAGTGCGACATTCATGGTATTCGTGTCCCCAAAATAAATAACCTGAGGGCTGAGTAACTACCTGAACAAACCCACTCACACGGACGACTTAAATAAAATTGCCGGCGCTAAGACAAACATGCCGGGGGCGCACTCATATTTACAGTACATCTTAACCTTAACTTACAAATTTTACACTAAACCATGGCCCAGGATCAATGAACTCTGCAAAAAGAAAGCAGTTAGCAGGGAGCCAGGCTGCTCGCATGCAGTCTCTGGCTCAAACAATGCAGGTGATGGGGAACGTGGCCGGCTGTTCACACGCAGTCCAAGGCCTTCCCTTTTGAACTGAACGCAGTGAACCACAACGGTGCATGGGCTGCACAAACGCAGTCTCCGTGCCAGCTCAAGTGGCACACGCAATGAGCACAACGAATGGATGGATGAATGGATGGACGCAAACACGGTGCACGGGCCGCCACTGCGGGCCCGTGTTGTAGCTGCCAACAGGGCAGTTCTCGCAGCTTGCAAACTGTTGCTTTCTGATCCTGGCGCACATGGCAATGAACAGGGGGGGGGGGGCAAAGCAAAAATTGAACGGGGCTGGTGAACAGGGGCAGTGGGCATGGCATGGCAAAGGCAGCAGGCAAACACAGCCCGCAGAAGAAGGCCGCTGCAGGCAAACACAGCCGGCAGACGAACTGGCCGGCACAGGCCTTGCAGAAAACAGCTGCAGACGATCCGGCCGGCACAGGCCTTGCAGCAAAACAACAGCTGCCGATGAAGTGGGCCGGCCTTTGCCTTGCAGCAACGCAGCCAGCAGATGAAGCTGGCCAGCCTTTGCCGTTCAGTGGAGGTTGGTGGAGGGAGTGCGGTGGTGCTGGCCACTCGGAAGGCGGGCTCGGACCTACCCTACGGTCTCCCTCCCAACCTATCGCCTTTGCCTGTCACTGTCTATACCCACTCCCTTAATTTGTCAAACCCCAATTTAGCCCCAACTTATTTTTTTATTTTTACTTCCCCACTATAAATCGTCCCCTAACCCCCTTTATCGTCTTTGTTCGGCTTACCTATCCTGTCACCTAGCCTACTCCCAACCCCTACGTTCCCTTCCCGGAGGGGAATAAGGGAGAGCTAGCGTCCTGTGTCGAGGCCCAACGAAGCCTCAGGATGGCCTCCCCAGACTTCAGCGATCTATAACACAAAGTGGGTCCAGCGGCCCACAACGAGAGCGAGGGGATGGATGGTGCGGAGGGGTACACTTCCTAATCTACCCTATCCATTTAACTGTTAAACTACCCCGGGGCTTTCAACAAGCGCCTCTCGCTTAAACTATTGGTTCTAACAACCCAGATTCCCGTCGCCTGTGTTGGTGTCCTTACAATTTCGGGCCTCGCCCCCCAATTTTCTCTCCGTGCCCTCACACGGTCTCATGGCTGGGACGCGTGGCTCCCCTTGGCAGGCACTACCCTCTGCCGAATCTCCCGCTATGGCACCCCCGGGCACTACACTGCCTCCGAGCCTACCAGCTCCCTAAACACCGGGGAGTGCCCCCCATGGCACCTCCCCTGAAACGCACACGTGGCAGGCTGGCTTCCCGGGCCCCTTTCCGAGGGTCACCCGTGACCACAACACTGCCCACGCGGCTCATGGCGCCCCGGGCCTCCACACCAAGTAGACGCACCCGTGCCCACTACGCTATCCCGGCCCCCCATGGGCCCTTGGCCTACCGCGGCCGACTAGCCTGCTGCCCGGGGTACCCACTCAGCGATACTCACCTTTCGCAGCCACGCTCCCAGCCCGTCAACAGGGCTCCTGCCCCCCTCCAAATGGGTCTCGAACCTACTTTCCCACCAACAACAAAACGACCTCCATTTTTCAATTTGACTAACCCCCTAACTCACTCTACACTGACCCCGGGGTCCCTTGGGCGGGAGTCACTCCTCCCCCCAATCACTCATCGCACCATGCATTCCACATTCGCTCCATACACACAGACCCGCTGGCCTCACCTACTCACCTCACAACCCACAACTCTTCAACACACACACACCGCTGAATTCTGCCACCCTTCTAACTACCTCCCCTAACTACCTCGTGCTCCCACGTCGTCCCTTACACTACAGCACGTTCCTTTTAACACTACGTCGCCAAACTACGTCCCCTCTACACATCCAAAGTCTGTCACTGTCTCCAAATCATCAGAAATCATTTCCCATTTCCCCAACCTAAATCTGGCTACAATCCCTCTAACCAATCCATTCCACGGGCCCCATGAGGACTTACCCCTGCCCCATGGAGCCGGTCTAGCTAAGCTAACCCTTCCCCCTAGCTAGTTTCATCCTGTGCCCAGGTAAGGGGGTCTTCCACCCCTTGCCCGGGAATCCTGTGCACCCGAGAGCGAGGCTTGCTGTTTTTTTTTTTTTCCTCGCGCAGCACCAGCGCGGCAACTCGCAACCGTGCACCTTTGGCGTGACGTCATGGCAGCTGTTCGCGTCCCTCGTCCCTCTTGGACGGTACCATCCGGCAGGGATTCACCCTCCTGCCGGATTTCAACCACACGCCGCCATGACGTCACCCGGCGCATAAAAAAACACAAGCCTCACGTCTCGGGGTTCCCCACGCGAGCACATGTGCTCTGCCCGTTGGAGCTTAACACACACGCCCGCGTGGAGAACCCGTCCGGTCCAAATCCGAAATCCTGCCTAAACTTTGTCCGTCCGCGGGATCGGCAAATCCACCGCGTGCGTTTCCGGACCGGGACTTCACTCCCGCAAACGAGCACGTGGGGGCCTCGTGCGTTGCACAGCACGGACCTCGCGCTCGTTGCTGGGTGAACCCGGCACGGTCCCCGAAACAGCTACAGCCGCTACTGGGCTTTTGTCCCTCACATGTCGCCGTCGTCGCCATTCAACCCACGCACACCTGCATGTTACGACGCTCACACTCCACTCCATTACATTCACCCCGGGAGACAAGGCTGCGTGCTCCCGCATGCCGACCGACATCTCCCTAACATACCGCTCTCTCACACACACGGTCTCCCTTGCACTCGGCCGTTCACTCACGCATGCCACCTCCCTCGCACACGTGGCTCCACTCACTCGCGGTCTTCCACTCACACACGCGGGGGCACTCGCCCGCGGTGTCTCATTTACACACGGCGTGCTGGGAAGCACGCCCTTCGGCACACTTGCCACCACACCACTCACACACGGGGTCGCTTCTTTACACGGGGACGCACTCACACCTTGCACCACACACACCGGGACAACCACACTGGGGATTCGTGTCCCCACAAGGGTCTCCGGGGCCTCTATACCCACCAAGCTCTCTGTGCACCTGTCCACAGCACCCGTCCCCTCAACCTCGCAAAGCACGACTGAACCCACCTGGTCGTGACTCACCTCAAGGGGGCATACTCCCTCTCCTCGTTCCTGGAGGAGGCCATCCAGCTGCTCGCACCGGGTCTCTACCCAGTCCGCGAGCTCACCCCCATTATCCTCCACTACCTCCGTGTGTGTGTGTTCGTCTTTTGTTTCTTCCACCCCGTCCAATTCATCCTCTATCTCCCGTGTCTCTATACATTTTATTCTTTCTGTCGTCTCCTCGTGTCTATTAGTCTCTGCTTCTTATTGGCGTCTTTCCCTTATCTTTATGTCGGTCAACCTTGCTTTCTCCACAAGTCACTCCCGTCCTTCCCTCTGTTTCACTCCTTGCTCTTTCACGATCTCCGCGTACCTCCTCCTTGCTTTCCGTCTTAATTGTTCTTTTCTCTCCCTCCCAATTACTTTCACCTCGTCTCTTGTCTCCCGTGTCTCTATACATTTTCTCTCCTTGTTCCTTATTTCTGTCTCTTCCTGGTTCCTTTTTCCTTCCCATCTGAGTCGTTCTTTCTCTATGAGCCCCATTAGCTGTTCGTTCTCCCTCCGGAGCTCCTCAATCTCCGTTGACTCCAATCTCGCTCTCCGTTTTAGTTGTTCAATTTCACACTCGTGTCGTTGTTTTCTCTCCCACTGTTCCTCCTGCTCTTTGTTTTCCAATCTCATTGTTTCTTTCAATTGGCTCATTTCCTTCCTGTGTTTCATTCGCTGTTCTCTCACTACTCTTCCTCGTTTCCTCTCCTGTCCTTCCTTCTCCAGTTTCATGTTTGCTTCATTTGGTTCATCTCCTTTTTGTGTTTCATTCGCTGCTGTCTCATTACTCTTCCTTGTTTCCTCTCCTGTCTTTCCTTATCCAGTTTCATGGTTTTCTTCATTTGGTTCATCTCCATTTTGTGTTTCATTCGCTGTTCTTTGTCTATCTCCTCGTACTCCAGCCTCAGCTTTTCTTTCAATTGGTCAACCTCAGATTCATGTTCTTTTTGTTTTCTATTCCATTGTTCCTCTCGTTCTTCCCTCTCCAATCTCCTTGTGTCCTTCAATCTCCTGATTTCTCCTTCCTGCCTCATTCCTTGCTCCTTCAACTTCTCCTCGTATTCCAACCTATTTTTTTCCTTTTGTCGTTCAGTTTCAAATTCATACTCTTTCAGGTTTTTATTCCACTGTCTCCCTTGTTCCTTGTTCTGCAATCTCATAGTTTCTTTTAATTGACGGATTTCTTTCTCCTGTCTCATTCCTTGTTCTTTGTATTTCCTATTCCACTGTCTTCCTTGTTCCTCATTCTGCAATCTCGTTATTTCTTTCAGTTGGCTGACTTCCTTCTCCTGTCTTATTTGTTCTTCCATCATTACTCTTTCTTGCATCTCATTCTTTAATCTGGCCGTCGCTTCCAGCTGTTCGATCTGTACAGTGTGGTTTCTTAAAGTTTCATTTTCCGTTCTCTTCCTTTCCTCTTTTAACACTCCCAGTTCGTTTTGTAGTTCCCTCTCTTTGTTCTGGTGTTTCTGTAACTCAGAAACTTTCTTTTCCAATTCCTTTCTCATCTCCTCACACTCCGACTTTGCTTTGGCTTCTAATTGTTCAATCTGCTCAGTGTGGTTCCTTAACGTTTCATTCTCTGTTGTCGTTCTTTCTTCTCTCACCATCCTCAACTCGTTTTGTAATTCCCTCTCTTTGTTTTGGTGTTTCTGTAAATCAGAAGCTTTCTTTTCCAATTCTTTTCTCAATTTGCGTGCTTCTTCACTCATTTCATCTCTTCTTTCCACCGCTTCCCTCCTCAATTCGTCCCTTTTTTTACTGTATTCATTTAGTTTTTTCTGCCATTCCTTTCCCATTCTTATCTCCCCTTCCAGGATTTCTCTTTTAAACTGGCTTGCCCTTACCTCTCGCTTCAGTAGTTCCAATTCCCCATATTGTTTGCGTTTTTCCTTTTCGAGCTTTGTTTTCCTTTCTCCTTCCTCCCTCAATTCTCCCTGCAGTTCTTTGAACTGTTCTGACTTTTCCAGCAATTCCTCTGTCCTTTCCTCCAGCTGTCTCTCTCCTCTTTTTATCTTCCATTCTAGGCTTTCTCTTTCCTGATTGCCTGTTCTTACCTCTTCCTTCAATTGTTCCAACTCCCCATCGTGTTCACATTTTTTCTCTTCCAACTGTATTTCCCTCACTCTCCCCTCCAGTTCTTTGAACCACCTTGCTTCCTCCAATAATTTTTCCATTTATTGTTTTACTTCCAAGTCGTGCTCCTTTTGTTTCTTTTCAAGCTCGGTTTTCCATTCTTCCTCCCATTGTTTCCATTCCTGGGAGATACCAATCTGCTGTTCCTCTATTCTTTTGTTCAGTTTGCTCTTCGCATATTCCAACTGACGGGTATAAAACACTACCAAATTCTTTTTCCCACATAATTTGTCGACTCTATTGGCCAAGTCATGTTTTTGCCACCGAATTCGTTCCAGTAAATCGTCCAATCGCTGTGTCCCCCCGTACACGTAATTTTTCTGAAGTGCGTCTGCGTGCCGTTGTGACTCGTCCACTCCACTTTGCACTTCCTCAATATATTCTTCATAACGCTTCACCTTTTCCAAGACATCCCCCAATTGTGCCTGAAGCCTGCCAATGCTCGCATAGTCATCCTGCCACGCCTGCCATGGCACATGCCGTGACCACGTGCCTTGAACCGGTGACTGGGAGCTCACGCCTCGTGCTGTGCCATTAATATCAGCCCGCTCCGTGCTGCGCTGAGGTGCGATCGCGCTGCCATTGTGCGACTGCGTTTGCCGGCAAAGTTCGTGCTCAAGCTGCTCCCACTGACCACAGTTAGTGGTGGGGTTATAATTATAAAAAGAACCGACCTGGGCCATGGATCCTATATGCCGACACATACCTAATACCCCCGGCTCCCGCTCGCCTTGAGACTCTATCTTACTTCTCGTAAGGGATTAATTTGAATCGCTCGTAATTCGGAGGGAATCGGGGGTCGCTCCTCTCACCCCTGGACCGATTCCCGTGAATTTAGCTGGAGACAGGAGAGCCCGTTTTCCCGCTCTCCGACACCAGTGCCGCGAGGAGGGGGATGAGTTTGTATCCCACTCCTGACACCAGTGTTGCGAATTCGCGTCCGCCGGCGTGCGAGCGGCCACGTAACTCGAATCGCGGCACGTCGCCCACCGGACGGACAATTCCGTCGTGACCCTCTCGGACTAACGCCGGGAACTAGTCACGGGTGGGCCTTTCAGCCTCACCACGATCGTGCCAATCGGCCCCCCGCGTGGGATAGGGTTGTTCGCCAAATTCGACCTACCTAAGTACCCACACGGAGGGTAAACCGGGCGATCGCACCTCGCCGCAGGTCGACTTCGGACACAGGCCACTTTAAGCGACCCGTTCCGTACTATAGGGATAACCGAGCGGTGTTATCGTCAACCTCGACGGTTCCGATTAATTATTGGCCGTATTTAGCCCACAACCAACCCTTTACGTGAAGTAAGATGGAGATTCAATTAAAGAAAAGACGAAGCGAAACGGGAAAAACAGTTCAACATAAGGCACATTTATTCCACGGCACACGGAGAGCACACATATACAATTACAACAATTATGCACCAAAAGCAAATGTAACAAAAGAAACACAACAATTATGCACCAAAAGCAATTGCAACAAAAGAAACACAATGCAGATCTACTACCAACTACGCGAGCACACGGCAACACTTACACAGTTTTACTTTACAGACGGCGCCGACGACACATATACTCAAAGCAAAAGAAAAAGGGGCCACCCTCAACTACAAGGGGGCAGACGGGCCTGGGGCCGAGACCACGTCGAGCCTACCCGTCTGGTGATGAGCCGCAAAATGGCGGCGGCGCCTCGACTCCGCGCTCCTCCGCGGGCCTCGCTGGCACTGCCTGGAATGGGGTGGGAACGGGGCCCCCTTCTCGCACTATCTCAGCGCGGGGGGAAACAGGGGGGGTTGTTGATGCTCTGGGGAAAGACGATATCTGGCTTGCTTGGGTCCCGCGACGAGCGACTCCACTGCGACCTCGACCGCGTTCCCGGCCTCCCCTCTCCGCAGCTCCCCGACAGACTCCGAACCCCGTCTTGACTGCTGCTGCTGCCACGCTTCGTCGCCGCCACAACGCGCCCGAGCCCGAAACAGAAACTCTTCTCGCTGCCGCTGCCGCTGCCACACCTCTCCAACTCGCCCGAGCCCGAAACAGAAACTCTCAACTCCAACTCGATTCGCCCCGCGCTCGGCGCTTTATAGTCAGCAGGAGAAACCATATGCAGATTTTCGGATCAGGATCGGCTCGGGGGCGGAGCCACGCTCGCCCATTGGACGGAGGAAAAGTGGGTGTGAATCATTCCTGATCCTCGAATTTGCATATATCGATTCTACTCCGACGCGCCTGGAGGCGGGGCCAAATCGCGCGGCGCTCGCTGATAGGACGGAACAGAAGTGGGCGTGAATCATTCCTGATCCGACTTCCCCGGAAAGGCCGCTTTTTGCACCCGCTGCTCTGCGCGCGCCCTGTACGAGTCAAGGATCGGTGCCCACAAGCGGTGCGGGAATGGCGGCAGAAGGAGGAGAGGTGAAGGTGGTGGAGGGTTTATTGTGGTGGTCCCTGGCCACGGTGACGCTTGGAATGGTGGTGATGCGATGATTGCGAGAGCGAGTTGTGACGGTAAAGGTCGTGGCTGTTGGCGTTGTTGTTGTTGTTGTTGTTGTTGTTGTTGTGAAGCGGTGTTGCGATTGGTGGTTGTTGTGTGATGGCGGTTGAGACGTGGTTGGTTCAAAATAAAGATAGAACAGAAAAACGGCTATCTTAAAGGGTCGCAGCCCGAATAAATGACATTTATTCCCTCTAAACAACGGGTTTGGGCTAACTACACATATACTTACAGAGATATCTCACCTACGGGACCTGAATGGTGGTTTGTGAATTTCCTCAACCACAACAATACATATATATATATATATACACATACATATATATATATATATATATATATATACACATATACACATACATATATATATATATATATATATATACACATACATATATATATATATATACATATATATATATATATACATATATATACACATACATATATATATATATATATATATATATATATATATATATATATATATATACATATATATACACATACATATATATATATATATATATATATATATATATATATATATATATATATATACACATACATATATATATATATATATATATATATATATATATATATATATATATATATATATATATATATATACATATATATATATATATATATATATATATATATACATACATATATATATATATATATATATATATATATATATATATATATATATACATATATATATATATATATATATATATATATATATATATAAATAGATATATAA
>NC_140975.1:57660814-57720814 GCF_056783735.1 Eptatretus burgeri | reverse complement strand
GCGAGCGTCAGTTGCGGCTGTATGGACATGTGGCTCGTTTTCCTGACGCTGATCCTGCTCACCAGATTCTCTCAGCGGGGGAGTCTTGTGAGTGGAGCAGGCCAGTGGGCCGACCACGTTCCTCGTGGTTGCAGCAGGTTGACCAGCATCTCAAGGAGATGGGGATGGGCCTGGCATCTGCCTGGGGGATGGCCAGACGGAGCCCCTGGAGTACCGGCGGAAAGTGGACGCAGCGACGAGCTGTTCTGGCACATGCTCCCATACCTGACCTATTACTTTTAAGGTTAACTTAGGTCAAAAGGTCAAATAGGCCATAAGGTCAACCCAAAATAGGCCAAATTTTTATGTTTCAAAAATTGTCAATTTTCATCCGATTGACTTGAAATTTGAATATAATTTGCACATCAGGTCGCTGAATTTAACCACCTATTGATTTTGAGATTAAAAGGCCAATTTGGGCCAAATTTTCTAAAATCGTCAATTTTTATCTGATTGACTTGAAATTTGAAGAGCATTTTCATGTAAAGTCATTGAATTCCCATTCCATTAATTTTAATGTCAATAGGTCAACACAGGCCTGATTTCTAAGATTGATAGATAGGTCCAAAAACTAAATATATCACTATATCTCAAAAGGTTGTGGACAAGTTATGACAAAACAAGGTGGATGAGTTGAATAGGTGACGAGAACAAGCAGATTGGATTTTGGTTCGGATCCAGCCCATCAGTGGGATACAAAATGTGAACTGTTCCACCTGGCTCTACCGAGTATCATTCTACTTTGTGCTGTTTTGCCAAGTTGTCACTCTATGAGTTATTATTCATTTGTTTGTCTGCACAGAACTTTCGTGTTTTTCTCCACAACCACTTGACAGATTTAGACCATAGGTGCGACGACTCGTGTGGAATGTTTTGATGATAATGATGACGTCATAGTTCACGTTGTATGGCAGCCATGTTGGAAAAACTTTGGACCTCTGTATCTCTGAAACCACACCATGTAAAAAATTGAAACTCGGCACACGGCAAGTACTCCTCATGGGGAATAAGTGCGATGTTTTGATCATGTCATAGGTTCCTTCGTAATGATGTCATAATTGCATATGTAGAACGCTACATCTGTTCAGTGTGAAAATTTTTGAGGGTCATCTAGGGATTAAATGGTCCACAGAAATTTTATTATTGATGTCATCAGTCACATGATTCGGCAGCCATATTGTTTGTTTTTGTTTTTTAAAAACCTTCAAAAATCTTCTCTGAAATGGCTGAACAGATCGAGGCAAAACTTTACACATATGACCGCCGGTCATCACTTCCGGATCCAGATCTTCCCCAGGTGTCCGATCAAAGCGGGATGTCTTGGTGTCCGGCCATCACTTTCAGCAATTAAGTCTCATTAATTATGTAACACCAGTACACAAACGCCGCACAAAATGCACCACGCAGAAGTGTTGGCGAGGGTCTGCAATCTTTGATTGCTCTTTTTCTTGTTTGGTTTGTTTCTTTGTTTATTTTTCTGTGAAGGAGCAAGGATCATGGAAGAGCAAGGTATAATTGGCAGTGGGATAATCATCACGTGAATGAATAAAGAGGAAAAGAGAGGAGGACAGGAAACACTGAAATCAGGAAGTGAAATTATTAGGTTAGGAAGGGGTAATGGGGGTAATAAAGGTCATGGTACAGACTTGGAGATGAGATGAGAAGAGTTGGTGGTGCACTCCTTGCTTTTGAAGCCCTGAAGGGAAGAGTGAGAGAGAACAGCCTCTGGAAGGTGATGTTGACTGTGGGAGCAAGGAATAAAAGAGCTAAAGTGTGCAGTCGGCCTGCATTTTGGAAGTTTAACCAGGAGGGAGTTATTGGAAGAACACGTATATCCTGAAGTAGATTTGGAGGGTCAGAGGACAGAGAGCAGAGGTAGCAATGTTGGAGAATTGATGGTAAAGACAGAGGCTGCTGACCTGCTTACGAAGAGAGCAAGAGATCATGTTTTGGCTTCATCACAGGAGATTCCAATAATTATTGCCACTGAAGGTGGAAGGAGGTTATGTTTTCACCCCTGTCTGTCTGTTGGATTCGCTATATATGCTAGATATCCCTTATTGTCCGGTTTTCCGTCTGTCTGTCTGTGTGTATGTGTGTCTGCAACGCGAGGCTCCACAGCACGAACCAGCGAACCGATTTCGATGAAACTTTGCCAACAGGTACCATATGGCCTGGGAATGTGCGCGTTTGAATTTCGTTGCCGAGCAACCACCCGTTGCTGTGCAGCGGCCGAAAAACCGCGTACAGTATTTTCAA
The DNA here is from genome assembly GCF_056783735.1 of Eptatretus burgeri. Classification (NCBI taxonomy): domain Eukaryota; kingdom Metazoa; phylum Chordata; class Myxini; order Myxiniformes; family Myxinidae; genus Eptatretus; species Eptatretus burgeri. The sequence goes on along the minus strand of NC_140975.1, from coordinate 57,718,516 downwards.
TACTTGTCCTTCAGTTTTGAATGTAGAGAAACGAGACTTGGGAATTAAACACTTCGAGATATTTTGAAAATTTTACTCGAGCCGATTTTTTATTGAGGTTTTATTTTTCAAATGGTAGTTCTTCAAAAATCGGGTGTCTATTTACTGTCATTTTTTATGAGGAGCTTAGGAAAGTGGGCGGAGCTTAGGCAAAGTGGGAGTGGTGTAGGAAAGTGGGCGTGGCTTATGAAAAATATTGTGTGGCTCAGGAGGTGTGATCAAACAAGAGCATTGAGAGAAGTTTATCGGGTTTTCCGTGTGTGTGTGTGTGTGCGCGTGTGCGCGTGTGCGCGCGTGCGCGCGTGCGCGCGTGCGTGCGTGCGTGTGTGCGTGTGTGCGCGTGTGCGCGTGTGTGCGCGTGTGCGCGCGTGCGCGCGTGCGCGCGTGCGTGCGTGCGTGCGTGTGTGCGTGTGTGCGTGTGTGCGTGTGTGCGTGTGTGCGTGTGTGTGTGTGTGTGTGTGTGTGTGTGTCTGCCTGCCTGCCTGCAACGCGAGGCTCCACAGCACAAACCAGCAAACCGATTATTTTTCAAATGGTAGTCCTTTAAAAATAGGGTGTCTATTTAACGTCATTTTTTATGAGGAGTGCCAGTTGGCAAAATATGCAATAGGAAAAATCTTGCCAGGCAGAGGAACAATTGTATGTGAACCAATATGTCTTGGCAATGAATCTTCGTCGGTGGATCGGTCAGAATGAAAAGCATCGTATCCAGTGCTTCGATCCTAGCGAATCCCTCGTCGCCGACCGGCTTGTTTGTTTGTCTGTCTGCCTGTGTGCAGGATATCTCAAAAAGTTGTGGATGGATCCAGATGAAATTTGGTGGGCAGGTTTGGTGTGTGACAAGGACGAACTGATTAGATTTTGGTGACGATCCAGATCCGGATACTACTATAATTTTTTTCAGTGGTATTTTTATTTATTATCTTGCCAAAACGAAGTTTTTGCAAGATATGTTTGTCAGCTTATGTATTTTTTTATTTTTTATTTTTAATTTTTTTTGTCTGTAATCACGTATAAAAAATTCTGCAGAGCACAGTTATCATGGAAATTTTTGTAACTTCGCATATCAGAGGCCTATTGAGGTCCCTTTCAGCGCATAAAATTTTAAAGGTCAAGGTCAAAGGTCAAAGGTCAAGGTCACTTTGTCGCAAATTAGGGGAGTCGACGAAACCCTTATTTTTTGAGTAATTTTGATCGGATCGTCTTCAAACTTCATGGGAATATAGTTCATGGTCTGGCGCTCAGATAATTAATTTTTGGTGGCGATTGGCCTTGACGTTCATGGTTAGCGCCTCAGGTCAAACATATTTGACCCCAAGGTCAAATTTTCAAGTTTTAGGAACCATATCGTGTAGTACCTCAAATTGAACACCTCGATGAGTGCTTTCTAGATATGTCAAGCTTGAGACATTATGACGTCATTTGGTGACGTTATGAGGCAAACGCATATTTTTCATGGTTACTTTGTAAAACGATTCTCATCGGAATCTCTCGTAGGCAGATATTCCTCAAGGAGTCGCTCCTGGGGGATAGCAGCTCTGTTCACCTCAGTGTGACCTTAAAGAAGTCACATGTGGTCACCTTTTGGCAAGATACGGGTCACCCTGCGGGTGACATTGGTTTTTTATATATTGTTTTTCTTCACCATTGAGAGATGGGGCCAAAAATGATATAAACCACGATATCTCAAAAAATTGTATACGAATTCGGATGAAACTTGGTGGACATGTTGGGTGTTTGACAAGGGAAGAATTGATTCAATTTTGGTGAAGATCCGCATCCGGATCTGATCAATTTTTTTGTGATTCTTCACCATTGAGTGATGGCACCCGAAATGATATATAGCACGATATCTCAAAAATGTATTTGGCCCTATATATTCCCGTGGATCTAGCAATGCATGGCGGAGGTATGCGTTCCACCGAGTGCTCTTCTAGTTTTCTTCTGCTTTTGCTTGAACCTCTACTTCTCTTTTGCTTCTGCTGCTTATGCTTCTAATTATGTTGTTTATGCTTATTATTATTCTTATGCTTCTTCCTCTTAAATATGATTATTATTATGATGATTTTGATTCGCTGAAATTATCTGCCGGAGTTTTATTTTTACTTTTATTTTATTTGTTTTTTCTGCAACAGCCATACATACGTCTTATATGCTGGATGTTCATACTGCACTCGCTCTCCTCCATTATTTCCATTCCTTTAAGTTGTGCCATTTCAATATTGTTATTCTGCTTGCTTGCCTGGCCCTCATAAAACAAATTTGATTTCAGCCTTGGAATCTTTGAGCGATGGACAGTTTGACTGAACACAATGTCACTTGATATCGTAATCATTTAAATGATGCACCCTTCGGTGTTTGCATTGCTTTTGCCCATTATGTGACAGATATGCATATCGTTTCCAGGAGTCTGACAATTGTGAGGCCCAAAGCCACTTTTTGTATCCCATCACACATGTTAATCCAAGCATCTATTGCCGCTCTCTTCAATTCGTGTTCAAGATGTGGAGGAAGTTGTCGACTACTTATCTTTAAACAATGGGATCTGTTGAAATGTTGTTTCCTCCATTCATTTTGAACAGGCTTGTAAAGTAATTACCCTGTGCACGCAAAGCGAAAAGTGGGGTTAAGCGATCGGTTCACTTTGCTTTGTCTGTCCGTCTGTCTGCAAGTGTCAGTTTACGATCGAGGAAATGCTTCATTTCAGTTGAATGTTTTTATTTTGACCACGAATCACAACATGAATTGGAAAACGAACCTGCAGTTTGGCAGTACTTTGTCTCTGAATTTGTCCTGATTGTGCTTGTGCAGAGAGGCATGAGATAAAAAATAACATTTACTCTGCCTGCCTGGCAGTCAAACAAAATTGAAAATCATTCCAAACAGGAAAATGTCCTATTTTTAAGGACATCATCAAGGAGACAACCAACAGGCACGAATAACTAATGTAACTAACATGTTAAATCAGGTAGTGTAAAAGACACTGCAGCAACAGCGGTAAACTTCTTGTATTTCTTTTTCTACAACCTTTCAAATCTTTATTTTTGGTTAAATTGAATGATATACTTGAACAATGTAGAACACAAATCACATTTTTGGCACTGTCAAAACCTTTCGTTAAGCAGTACTTGGAAAAGCTATGACGGCATTTCGTCATCGCGACCAATCAAATTTGCCACTCTTAGTCCTCTGCCCATGTCTTAATTTCTCAAGACTGCATGGGGTAAGGTGTTCTATGAAATCTGGAGTTTTATTGTTTTTTTTTAAATCGCTGATGTAACTTTGGTGGGGGGGGGGTGGGGGGGGGACAGCATGGTATATAATTTGTCGTGAAAAAAGGGTAGATCTTTCAACTTCCGTTTTGCTTTGTAAGAGTGCACCATGATAGACCATTGATTATGTCCACCAAGGTCCAATTAGTTAAATGATTGTTTTGTTCTCTGAAATTCATACGAGTCTTCTTGCCTTTCCCCATTTGGCATGTTTGTCATTCTTCGGACTGACGTAAATTTTGAAAAAAAAAATCCTTCTGCCAAATTTCCATGCGTTCAAATGACTTTTGTCGCCATGACGGGTCTTTAAGAAAAGATGTCGGGCTGTGTTAAAGACTAGATTTCAGATGGAGCTGTTGAAACGTGGAGCAGAAATAACCTCATCTCTTAATCTTGAAATGGAAAACATTTATCTCGTGAATGAGGTTCATATGCTCCATACTGCAACAACTTTTCTGATTTGAAGACTACTTCGTTTTATGCCGCAAGTTTGAGCAAATTCAAGTTTTTAGCAAAACATATATATTTTTTTCTTTTCTTTTTTTTTTTCTTTGCATTTATCCTTGCTCGTATTTCTGCATTCTTATTGGATTAGTAGTACAAGTACATCAATTGTGGTTCCTCCAAGAATTTGGCATGCTGTCAAACCATTCAAACATTCCATTCACTGCCATCTGCACCAAGGAATCTTGGAAATCTACCCAGCTTGCCTTGCAGCAACAGTGACATTCTATTCTGCCAGGCATTCCTCGAGAACCTTTGGTGCACAGTCGGGTGCTTCGATCTCGCAACGTGGAAATTAGATTTGCGACTAAGCTGTGAGGCATTCTCACAAAAAAAATTAAAACGCTGAGTGCAAGTTCTGTCCAATGATTTTAAATGTTCAACTACAGCGAAGTCTATGGCGTGCCATTGCAATTCACCATGCTCCCACGTAACGTGAAATTGAACGATGGCAAAAAGCTCCACCAGGAATGACCCAACATAAAATTTTGAGTTAAAATTTTTTGACCCCGTGACACTACCTATGTCCCCTCCCTTTGGGGACATCAACCAGGGATCAAATCCCCCCCAAAAAAAGTTACATATTTAATGCTCGTCTCAACGTTGATTGCATGTAACACGTTTCACTTAAAATGTGCCCGTAATGGCATTTTTCGGGAAATGACCTTTTGACCCGCGTGGCAGGGTCAAAAATGTCACTACTCTTGCACCTTCTTTCCATGTGATGATCATGACCACCAATTTTGGTGAATTTCTGCCCAACCATTTAGGAGATAGTATGACGGACAGACGGGGCCAATTACATTATCTCATTATTTTGTCAAAAAGTGTGGGGCTCAATATGAGCAGCAAAATTTAAGTAATAATACAGTTTTAAGCTCTATGTATAATATCATCAACCATCAACGACTTTTCTTACTACTCGACTCCCTCACACCCCTCTCACCCCCACTCCCAAACACATGTGAAACATGCCAACCCTCCAACCATGTAACAGATGACCAATAATTTGAGAAATGATTAATCAAAATATAATCTAGACAACCCTTACAGATGAATGCAACATTCAGGGATAAAGGTTATGTGAGAAATGTAAAGAGCGAGCATTCAAGTTTAGCTTGCACCGTAGGATTAAAGATAGCATAATCAACATGATTTTGTCCATTTAAAGGTGAACCTCTGATGATGAGAAAAGTCAAATCTAACATGGCATAAATTAAGTTGTGATCAAAGAATGATATTGCTCGAAATAATACTCGTTTGATTGCATTTGATGAGGGTGGAAGAGTGAAAGGCAGAACAGATATGTAAGAGGATTTCAACATATTTTCACAGGTTAATTGGATCCATGAACTGCACCTTCATCCTTGGTTGCTCTCACAGGCTAGGGAAGGATTGTCATTAAAATGTACAAATATGACATTTCTTGCATTACCTTGCAATTTATACTTTGTGCTATCCACCTCCTGCCCTCCCCTTTCTTAATGTGTGCTTCAGCCGTGCAACGGGCGTGGAGACCACTGAGGAGGGAGGAGGTGGTGGTGGTGGTGGTGGTGGCGGAAGCACCAGTGGCGGCAGCGGTAGTAGCAGGAACGAGGCAAAGCCGCGTTCTTTGCGTTTCACGTGGAACATGAAAACGACCAGTGCCCTTGAGCCTGCAGCCATCTTGCGAGAGCTGCAACGCGTGCTTACGGTCAACGGCTGCAGTTTTGAGCAGCGTGAGCCCTTCTTGCTGCTCTGTCGACACGTCCAGGGCCAGGGTCAAGGGCAGGTTCAAGCAGAGGGTTCGGTGCAGTGGGAAATGGAAGTGTGCAAGTTACCGCGCCTCTCTCTCAACGGCGTTCGTTTCAAGCGCATTGCCGGCTCTTCTATAGCATTCAAGGCGGTTGCTACTCGGATCACAAGCCAGTTGCAGCTCTAGCTTTTGAAGCGCTGCCCACCTGCAGAAAGGCTTCCATCATGAGGTTGAGTTATCAGGGATGGCGTGGGGGGGGGGGAGGGGAGGGGAAACCGGCATTAAAAAAAAAAGTCAACTAGTTTGAATCGAACTTCACTTGTGCCATCCTCAGGCTGTGCTTCCTTGCCTTTCCTTGTGCAGGGGGATTAGTCCGAGGCCTTTGTACGCAGTGCCGGTTTCAGGAGTTGGACAGATGAGGGAGCATAACAGTTCCATTCAAAATTATCATCCCTTCCTTGAAAACCATTGTCTGGCCTGTTATTCAGGCGACTGTAGATGTTCCGAGAAAAAAAAGGCGATCGTTTTGTACACGCCTGCACCCAAAATTAAAATGGCCAACAGTATTGTCTTTTCATACTGATAGAATCTATTCTGTAACATAACGAGTGCGACTTGTATAGAAAGATGATCGTGCGCACAAATGTGTTTTCGTTTTCCCGTCAGTGCAGTGTCGGGCTGTTGGAATCCTATATCTATTTTTATAGTGGAGGAAAGTTCTGAACGGTGCCCGTCGGTCGGAAGACGTGCTCTGTAAATAGGATTGGGAAAGAAAGAGTGCCGCTTGCCTGGCGTGGCTATCCTTTTTCGTTTGTTTAATTATTTTTTATTTTTTATTCTGATAATCTGTGCATGCTCCACTAAACGCTGGTTGTGCCCAGTTTGTGCATCCATCTCTCGACTTTTGACGGTTTTGTATAAGCCAGTGTGGACAACCCCTGTTTTGTACATTCGCTTGGAATTAAACTGGAGTGTTTTAATTTCGTGCAGTAATCCGTGAGCCGGCTGGTTTTACCTTCGTCGTTTTAAAGTGGTTTATTTTTTGAGGAGTATTTGATACGCTCAATATTTTTTTTCTTTTCCCCCTGAGTTGCCGTCGAGTAGATCTCTCTTTTAAAAATAAATAAATATTTTCTTTCTGCACGTCGGAGCACGGCCTGGCTTCGCCTTTCCCACTTACCTGCCACGAGCAATAATGCGACGCACTGGAGAGACCGTACAGAACTCTACTTTTGATCTCTTCCTCTTCCTTTTTAATTTTGAGACCGCACGCGGCACTTTGTCGTGCATTGTAACTGCGTTCATGCTGGACTCTGCACGCCCAATAAAACTGCCTACTTTGCTCAGTTACATGACTCGTGTGGGTTTTCTTTTCGAACCTCTTCACATGTTAAATTGAAGAACGTCCAAGCAGTCGATTTTAAAGCGTGTGCTCATCCTTGCTGCTGGTTGCATCTTGGACCACCACCACCTGTGTTTTAGCAAATATCTTTCTCCTCACTTAAAGGAAAAGCCAGGTGTTAGCTTGACGGTGAAGGTGGCTGGCTTAAGAACACCGGGTGGGTTTACTCGGCCTGTCATCCCATCTGAGGTCGGCAAAATGAGTACCGGCTTACTGGGAAGAACGAGCCATCCGAGTATCCTGCGTTGGAGTGGCGACCCATCCAGGATTGTGCCTCCTCGCAAAGGAGAAACTCCCTCGGCAGCTCTATGCATCTGAAGACGTAAAACCTAATCTCCCAATTCTCTAGTGTGAACACCGAATCCCACAAAACAAACAAACAAGCAACGGTCGGTCACGAGATCTGCCCAAAGACTGAGGTGGATTACGCTGCAATGCAGCTTGTAAAGCCACAAAATACAATGGATGGTCTGTCATTGCCTTCACAGTGGAATCGGAATTTGAACCTTCAATCGCCGGGTTACCATGTGGACGCTCGGACAGTTGAGCCAACTTGTCACCTTGTGTGTGAGTGCCCTGGCCATACTCCAAATCCTTGCCTCCTGGTCATTGGTTGACCAGAACTCATGTGGCAATTGCTTGTGTGTGGCACATGGTTCCTCTTTCCATCACAGTGTGGGAGTTTGCTCGTTTGTGTTGTGTAGCCATATTACCTGCAGAGGGGTGGGGTAAGGGGTGGTACATGCTCCAGGTCGATGATTGCAAAGTTGCCGGTCATGTGTTCGAGGATGTGCTCATTGTCCCCCTCTCCTGAGCGAGCTTCACTGAACGTATGAAGAATGTAATGTTCTTTGGCCTATGACGCTGTTGTGCAACCTACCCTTTTGAGGGCTGTTGTAAGTGTCAGGATGCGCTTTGTGCAGTGTGTGCATCACTGGACGTTTGTTTCCTTTAATTGTTATTCTCATAACTTGCCAGATGATTGTGGACCACGCATACGAGAGTGGCAGACAGACACCTGTTGGCTAGGACCTGTGTGGAGGTGTGCAGTGTGGTTGGTGGGCGATGGGGGAAGCCGTAATAATGGAGGGGGATCTGTATTCTACTTCTTCTGTGGCTGGCGTCATTTCTGGGGGTGCAGTCGTGCCACTGAGGCAGCGTCCCATTTGAGCCAGTGCGCAAATTTGAAATTCGTTCAGGGTGCCGGCGATAGCTCGCCGACTCTTCACGGAGGACACCGTGGGATCTTTAATGTCCACCAACAAATTCCGGTGCATGGTGATGTCCAGTTTCACGTCCATCGGAGGGACGACACACACATTGGTGAAACACTGCGATGAGCGTTTATAGCTCGATGGGATTCGAACCCAGACTAGACAGCTTATTGGAGTCGGGTGTGTGAACCTCTCGGGCTCGGCTATCCTGTGAGCCCATGGAATTTGCTGGCGGAGGTAGTTAATGCCGACATCAAACATTTGCAATTAAGGGATATCTATTTAATACGTATGCAAATTTGAGGGAATTCTCGACCTCCAGCCTTCTTCTGCCAGGCAATCATCCTCTTCGTATTATTATCAGTGAAATTTGCCTCATCCCCACCGCACCTCACGTGAGCAGTTGAAAGATGGCCCCTTCTTTTAAAAGTCCAAACGTGTCGTGAAACGATCTTTTACCAATTGGTCTCATTTTGATCGCACAGCGATGAGATCCGAGCTATCGCAGATATCCTGGAGAGAGAGAGACCCACCGTGGGGGGTTCTCGTTTTTCGCGGGTAAATATTTCCGTTTTCCCGTTTGGTCTCCAGTGCACGTGTAAATATAAACTCGTAACAAAACATTCAATCAAGCTGTATATATGTATATATATATATGTATATGTATATGTGTATAACTCCGTTTTATTTATTCATTCATTTATTGGTCTATCAATTTATTCCTATGACGTCAGTTGTTGGTTCTACTTTTAAAAAGTTAAACGATTTGTTTAATTGACTTGATTTGTTGTTTTTCTTTCCAAGGTGTGGTCGATATCCCTCTCAACCCCCTCCTCTCTCAACCCCTCCCCTCGCAAGGGATCTTCGCACAGTCCAAGCTCCGCCCACAGAGGGAACCCCCGCGTTCAGGAAGACCCGGGGGGCGGACGTACGCTGAAGGAGGGTGTGAACCAAATGGTAACGGAGGCACGGCATTTGAAGGGACGCCACGAGCACTGAAGCCACAAAGACTTCCAGGGAGGCTCCGACGTCGTCATCGGTGTTCGCAGCACGGGCTTCGATCTGCAATCGATGGCGCCGAACCTCCTTTAAGGAGGTCCTGACGTTAGACGGACGATGCTGCATTCAGATCCCGCTTCTCCTTCTCCTTCCGCCCCTCTGTCTCGCTGGGCCGCGAGTCCCGGTGGTCTGGACACGTCACGGCGACCGGGACACCCTGCGGAGCCCACGGCGACTCGGTTCCAACGGACCCGGCAGCGCACCGACGGAACTGAGATTCCAGGTTCGCCGTGCGAGGTTCGGAGTGCTGGAGGGGACTTCGTGGCCAAGGACGCGGACGTGCCGGGAGAGGATGTCCCCCGCGATGCTGCGGAGGATTCGGAAGGTGGGGGGACCAGGAACGACGTCGTCAGCCGGCGGCAGGTGGACGAGGAGAGCGGGAGACGGACGGTAAGAACACAACGTCCCGATCCAGTTAGCTCGTGTACCTCTGACGTCATGAGCGATTCGAGTTTGCGTTTGTCGATTCAAGCAACTTAATTCGTGTGTTTGTGTGTGTACAGGATGCCAAATGTATCGTCTTGTTCTCAAAACGCGACGAAAGGTGTAAAACTTTATATTCCAATGCTCTTATCGTAATCTTAAGAATCTTTCCGCGTGAACCGCACACTGCAATGTCGATGCGGTTGCGCTGGTGGAGCAACGTCCTGATTGGACGGGAGGTTGGATGCAGGGGGCGTGGCTCTCGTTTTGAAAGGGGAATCCGATGACAACCGATATTGAAAGTATTGATAGGTAGTGGCTAGTTGTGTGTCGATGTGGTGAGCAACTTGCAAAGCGTGAGCTGTTTCCCCTTGATAAACGATACCTGTCGTTCATGTATTAAATTTTAATACTTTTTATTAAATATTAATTAACCTCTTAAATATTAATTTTCTTTGCTGATGACTCCTTCCTCTGCCGTACCATCGGTCATCCCTCAGACCGGCAAGCAGCAGCTTCTTCGCTCACTGCTGATCTGGATAAAATCACAAACTGGTCCAACACGTGGAACATGTCTTTCAATCCTGACAAATCTCACACTCTCACTATGTCTCATCGAAAGGACCGTTTAGAAAACCACCCCATCCAATTTCTCAACAATACTCTGGAAGAAGTCTTTTCTTTCAAGCTTCTGGGTCTCACTATCTACCTTGACCTTTCCTGGAAAAGCCACATTTCAAACTTCGCCTCCAAAGCCAGTCGCTGACTGCGAATCCTCCGTCGTGCTAAGTCCTTCCTCAGCCCACCTGAGCTCCTGACCACTTACAAAGCTTTTGTCCGCAGCCTGATGGAGTACTGCTCTCCCCTCTGGGCTGGTGCTCCTGCCTCCCATCTTTCTCAGCTTCACGCTGTAGAAACCAAGGCATTTCAGATCATTGGCATCTCCTGCAATGAGGCTGAGTCTTTGGGCCTCTCACTCTCTCACAGCAGGCTGGTTGGTGGTCTTTCTGTCTTCTGCCGTCTCCTCTCCAGACTCGCCCCCACCCCCCCCTGCTCTCTCTGTGATTTGTCCCCACCACATTTCCGCAGGGCGCTCAAGGTCCGCCAACAACCCCCTTTTGGTAAAACTACCAAAATCACGAATCACTGCTCACCTTCACTCTTTCATTCCTCTTTTTCCCCGCCTTTGGAATAAACCCCCTCACTCTATTCATTCCCATTCTTCCCTCCAGGCCTTCAAAACAGCTGTTCACCACCACCTCTTATCATCCCCCATCAAAATCCTCGATCTTTTCTACCCCCGATAATCCACCCAAGCCCACCTCCTTCAAATTCCCTGCTTTCCATCCTGAAAGTCCCTGTAATGTCCATCTTCTATTCCCCATGTTACCCATCTCATCCCTCTCCCTTCCACAGATCTCCAAATGTCTCTGTTCCCCACTATTTTGTCCTTCCCACTCCCTCCCCTCCTGTCTCATGCCCCCCTTGATGTGCGTTGTGCGTTAGCTCTCATACGAGCCTCGACATGGTATACAAAAAAAAAACTGAGGTTGTGAACGATACTCAGATTATCCAATTTTGATGTGAAACCCCGTTTATCTAAAGACTTTTAAAAAGACACGAAAGAATGGACTGAAATAACCAGGTGGGTTCACCTCCCTCCTCACCAACCCGTTGACTCATCTCTCCCTGCGTCTTACACCTGTACGATTCTCTCCCCCTTCCCCCTCTCCTCCCCCCCCCGACCCCTTCCACAGTGTAATCTACCTCCTCACCCCTTTCTCTACTCTGCTCCCTTTGCCACCATTTCGATTTGCTCCTCTTCTCTTACCTTCCCCCCCTCCAATCCCTCCATCACCCTGCCCCTCCTCGCGATCTCCCGGAGTCCTGGAGCTGTGCCCAGCTCATGTAGCCAGGCCCGCTTGCCAACATGCGATTTCCATGGGGTTTCCCATCGGCGGCTTCATTTTCCAACCGCGACTACTCGACGCGCAGCCAGATTACCAATGTTTCTCAGAACCACGCCAATGGAAACTTCAAGAGAACGCCCCTTTTGAAACTCTCAAAACAAATGCGAATTCTTTCTTACCGCATTCACTCTCCACATACCACACACACCCCCTTTGTCCTTCCTCGAGGCTATACCTCCTCTTCAAATCTCCGCCTTCCTCTTCCCTCCCCAAAGGTATGAGCAAAATTGCTGAGCTATGACTTTGGTGACCTGAGGGCTTTAACATCTCCCATCAGGTCAAGGCTGCATGAGTGTTCATTTCCATCAACGGAGCGAAGATTGGTTGCAGCTTGAGTGGTGTGTTCGAGCAAAGGAGGTGGAACAGTTCATCAAAAATATTCAGATTGTCGTTTACTACACGAGAATGAACTCGCATGCGCAACCTGTCCTGCAATTACTCATTCGGTTCAGTTTCAATAACTGGTCGAATCATCAGTCCCATTTCACGACATTAGTTACGCTGCAGTTTTGACATGATATTGCATTCATAAACGATAACGGAACTCGGTAGAGCGGCCACTTGTCGGCTGGATCGCCATCTGGAGCTTCACCAAAATCTAATCGGCTTGTTATGGTCACCCACCAACTCATCTACCAAGTTTTTCGTCCGAATCCGTGAATCTCAATGCTGAAGAATCACTTTGAAAAATTATAGTATCTGATGCCAGATCTTCAAAATCGAATCGATTTGTCCTTGGCACACGCCCAATCTGTCCACCAAGTTTCGTCCGAATCCGGCTACAACCTTTTCAGATATTGTGCTATATATCGGTGTTGGTCCGATATATGCCTGGTGTTGGCTTAATGGTTGGGGTAGTGGGTTTTGGATCCTCGGATTCTGAGTTCAAATCCCACTCAAGTGTTGAATTAATACCAGGTGGGGTTGACTCTGCCTGTCGTCCTTCCGAGGATGGCAAAATGAATACCAGCTTGCTGGTATCCTGTTTCGGAGTGGCGACCCGTCCAGGATTGTGCCCAATAGCCAAGGAGACCGCTTAGACAGCACCAACGCTCTGCACAGAGTATGGTCCCAATAGATGGACGGATGGTCCAATATCTTCCTGGTGAAGAATCACTTTGAAATTCTCGGATCTGGATCCGGATCATCACCAAAATTCAATCAATTTGTCCTTGTCGCACATCCAACCTGCTCACCAAATTTTATCTGAATTTGTTTATAACCTGAGATATCCCACTCACAGACAGACAGACAAATGGATGAATACATAATGTCCGTCCACCTTTGGTGCCGGAAGTCATAAATCTATCACCAAGGAGGAGGAAATGAACCGTCATGTTGAAAGTAATTTTTATTTTAGAAGATGCTACACTAAGAATAAAATCGTGTCTCTCTTTCCCATGGAACCTTCGTGTCAAACCAGCCAGGGATCCTCGTCTTCAACAAATGCCCATCTACCTTTGATGTTCTTTATTTAATTTTTCAGTGTCAGACAGCAGACAGCACAACTTGTGGGTTGTGGGTTCACCTGCAGAAGCCCCTTGACATAGTCTGTGCGATTTGTTGTTTTAATTTTACTCGAATGTGCCATGGTGTCTCATTTGCAACAACACGCTGCAAATTCCAGGCATTTTGGGAAATGCTTCTTGCATTGAGGTCTCCTGTCTCCGCGATGTAAACTCTCACCCTGGTGTTTCGCAGGCAGGGTCTTGCACCAATGAGTACGTCGTCAGTGATATGTGGTTGTTAAGCCAGGTGTCCCTGTTCTTGCACCGCCCGGTGGACGTTATGTAAAGATCCCAGGTTTTTTACTGGCCGAAATTCCTGCTCCACTCCAACCCCTGGAAACGCCATTTCGTTATCCAGGAACCCCTTACGGTAGTCCCTGCCAGTCGGTATTACTCTGTTGCATTTACCATTGCCTTCACACAAAGCTTGCCAGAGCTCAATGACACGCTCTCGGCGATTCTAAGAATACGCTGCTCACTGTTTGAAATTATTAACATGAGGTTTGTGAATTTGACTTGCTTTGTAATGGAAACTTGATAAAGCACCTGCTTGCTGCGAGTGTTTGCATGCTGCCACAGCTTACAATGGAAAATTCATTTGATCTGGGATCGAGATAAAGCAGGCATGGTAAGGCTATGCTTTGTGTCCGGGGGGGATAAACTAAACGAACACCATGAACTTGATTGCTGAATAATTTGTGTGAACGACGTATGTGGTATTTCGGCAAAAAATGCTGTCGGGAATGCACTTGTAATGTTGTGAACAAATATATAGCAGACAACTGGGTGCCACGTCTCTTGTTTAGACTCGAGCAGGAACACGTTTCTCATGCTGATGGAAAGAAAAGTAAACTGCAGTCAGAGCAAGTGTAGCCCATTCACCTCTGGTTATGGTGTTGTTTGTATATTTGACAATGTAATTTACTTAATAATGCAATCTAATATAATGTATGCTTTATTAGTCCGTCCGTGCGCAGCGAGAGACTCGGTTTTTGCAAGTGAGTGCATGCGTGTGTGTGCGTGCGTGTGCGTGCGTGTGCGTCCAGTGAACGTGTGACTACAAAGCGAATGCGGACGAGCTTTGCATTTTGAGATGCTTTCTTGTTGATTGTTCCAAAAATGTTTTTCAATGTTTTAAAAACATTTTTTGAAGCCACTGAGGTTCTTGGAAGATGCGAATGACAGAGGGGTGGTGTTGACACAGTGATTAGATGGAGGGATCTGTTGTTATATGCCAGGGAAAAATGGGGAAGGAATGAACACACAGGCATCATAAGTAGGAATGTATGGATAAGGCAAGGACATGTAAGTCCATGCGAAAAGCTGGCAAACAATGAATGTCTTGTTCCTTAAATACATAAACTACGTCCCAGACCCTTTGGAAACCCCTTCTTTGAAATTTTTTTTTTTTTTTACTGATGACTCCACATTGTCACACAGTACCCCCATCCCACTGACGGGCATACTTACTGTAGGTACGTCACTTCGCTGATTTGGAATTTATTAGATGCTGATGTGATTAATGGAAAATGTCTTTCAATCCTGGGGAGTCTCTGTCTCACCATGTCGTTCTGGAAGGATCATCAAACGAACGCACCCATCTATTTCTATGGTCAACTACTGGAAGAGGTTCAGTCTCTTGAACTTCTCGGCTTCACGACCTCACCATATCTTCAGCCACCCATATAACAAAGCTGGCTTGAAAAGCCAGCCCCAGACTTGGCATCCTTTGTTATTCCAAGCCATTCTTTGAAAAATCTGAGCACTCACATCTGACAAGGCGTTAGTAGCTCGATTGAGTATTGCTTTCTCCGAGCATCACATCTCTGTCTCTTGGCTTCTGTGGAATCTATAGTGTTGTTCTTCTGTGGAACTCTCAACATATTGGAATCACCTGTGAAGAGGTCGAATCACAAAGCCTATTGCTCTCACATGGAAGAATGGACTGTGACCTGTTTTTTTATTTTATTTTGTTTTTAAAACCTCTCCTCCAGTCTAGCTTCCTCTGCTCTTCCAACACTGAGCTTTCCAACCTTCCCCAACTCTTTGCAGATGCACGTACGTCTTCTTCCACGAACCTTCTCCTTGTTAAACTTCCAACATCCACGCTTTCTGCACACCTCCACTCTTTTTTTTTTCCTCTTCTCTAATTTGTCGAACTGCCTTTAATTGCACTCTCTTCCCTCCAAAGCTGGCATTGCATCACTGTATTCCACATCCCTAAAAGGCTTTTTTACTCTCTCTCCCTCTCTCTCTCTTCCAGGAACCAAGATTATGTATACAAAAAAAATGTGGAATAGCTCACTGTGTGTGTACAGGATAAGACGGACAGTGAGAATATGAAACATCAGGAATAGGAATCGTGATAGCATGAGTTGGCGATGGTTTGCCATTTTAAATAAGTGGAGAGAAGTGCATGATTGGACAACTCAAGGAGACGATTGCATCCATAGTCAAGAGAAGAGAGGGCACAAAAGAGGAGAAGTGAGCAGTTAATCGAGATTCGGAGAGGGTAACAAGGCTGGGTTTCCCGCTGAATGAGTGTGGCCTTGTTGGGTTTGTGAGAGAAAAAGAGCTGATGAGAGGGATGCAGGTAAGACGAGACTGGAAATTGGGCAATAATACACTCCTCAGGCACCACGCTGTCTGCGGTTGGAGAAGAGGAGGCCTTGTACCTCAGCTTCCTGGTGAGTTTCTTCATTTGGCTTCAGGGCCTTAGGTTCCACTACTTCAATGGGTACAAAGTGAGATCTGGTGTCATTATCGAATGATTTGGTTCTACAGAGGATTCCAAGATGTCTCCACACTCTGTAAGGCAGCTTGAATAGATGTGATTGGCCCAGAAAAGATTATGGCAGTTTGTTCATACAAGGAGCTATAAAGACTGCACTTCTGCCAGAGGTTGATTGTCGAAGTAAACACTGGAGGGTTTACATATATATATATATATATATATATATATATATATATATATATATATATATATATATATATATATATATATATATATATACACACACGTACACAACACCTTATGGGTTAGATCTTGGAAAAACAACTATTTGCAAAATGTCACCAAGCAACAAACCATGCAACAATTTAAACCAGCCAAACATGCAGTCAATAAACAGTGATCAGTAACTGGTGTAACCTGGATATCAAGAAGTTCGAGTGCAGAATGAAGTAGATGTGCTTAAGGCAGGTGCGGAATGAGAGCGGTGAAATAACATTGGGAGGTAGATTCAGCGAAAGTCAACACTGAGAAAATAATGTAGGGTTATTAGGTTATTGATGGGTAAACCAATCATGGTGATGTCCCTCTGACTCCAACATTCCATCTCCCTCTGATGTTCTCCTCGCCAATCTTATGTCCCGACACAAAGGAATTGAAATGAAGTCCAGTTTGCAGAGGTTGTCTACACATGACCATCAATTCCCCTTCATGTCCATTAACGGTGTCAAACCCCTCCATGTTAGTACTCTCCTCTACGTCATCTGATACATGCTCATGTCCTCCCAACCTTCTGTGTTGCCCCTTCTTCAGCATCCCTCCACTACATGTCACTCCTTTCTACATCCCCTCACTGCCTCTCCTCAAAACTTCCCCTCACACAGCTAACTCCCATCTTCCTCCCTCCCACCTCATATCTTTGCTCTCTCCTGCCTCTTCACATATCCCCTATTGTACCACCCCTCTCAGTTTACCCCCACCTACCTCCCAACCAGATTCCCCCACAACCTCAAGCTCCACCCCCCTGCTCCCTCCCAGCCCCCCTGCCCACTCCTGTCCTGGCTCCATTTCCCCCTTTCCATATTCCTGTATCCTGCCAACAGCACCTTCTCCCCTGTCCCTAACTGTGTGGACGTTAAACATTCGAGACCTCCACTCCAACCTGACATCTCTCAATCCATGCCACTGCTGATAAACTGGACATCATCTCTTTAACAGAATCCTTCCTCACATAGAATGTCCCTGACTCTGTGGTGTCTCTCCCTGGCTGTTGTCTCCTCCAGACTCCGGTTTGATAGGCCTGAACCCGGGACGGCGGTGTTGCACTTTACATCAATAACTCAATTTCTCACTGCCCTTACATTTCCCAACCCCCAGGAGTACCTTTGACTGTGACTTCCCCTCTGCACACACATCTTGTTTGTCTGTGTGTTGTACTGTTCTCCAAATAGTGGTTTCTATCGACATATATATGTATATATGTATATATATATATATATATATATATATATATATATATATATATATATATATATATATTTGTATTTGTATTTGTATTTGTATATATATATTGTTACGGATTTCGCGCCCGCCGGCGTGCGAACGGCCACGTAACTCGAATCGCGGCACGTCGCCCACCGGACGGACAATCCAGTCGTGACCCTCTCGGACTAACGCCGGGAACCAGTCACTGGTGGACCTTTCGGTCTCACCGCGATCGAGCCAATCGGCCCCCGCGTGGGATAGGGTTGCTCGCCAAATTCGACCTACCTAAGTACCCACACGGAGGGTAGACCGGGCGATCGCACCTCGCCGCAGGTCGACTTCGGACACGGGCCACTTAAGCGACCCGTTCCGTACTATCGGGATAACCGAGCGGTGTTATCGTCGGCCTCGACGGTTCGATTAATTATCTGGCGTATTCAGCCCACTACCAACCCTTTACGTGAAGCAAGATGAGGATTCAATGAAAGAAATGACGAAGCGAAGCGGGAAACAGTTCAACAATAAAGCACATTTATTCGCGATGAACGGAAAGCACACATATTCAATTCCACCAAAAGCACATAGAAAAGAAGAGAAACACAATGCAATTCCACCAAAAGCACATAGAAGGAAAAGAAACACAATGCAGAGCTAATACCGACTACGCGAGCACACGGCAACACTTATTAAATTTTACTTCACAGACGGCGCCGACAACACATATCCAAAACCAAGAAAAAGAATACCCTCAAGGATGAGGCGGGCCTGAGGCCGAGACCGGGTCAGGCCTACCCGTCTGGTGATGAGACGCGGAGCGGCGATGGTGCCTCAACTCCGCGGGCCTCGCGGACAGTGTCTGGTAGGGGGTGGGAAAGGGGCCCCCTTGGTCGCACTATCTCAGCGCGGGGGGAAACAGGAGGGGGTTGCTGATGCTCGGGGGAAAGGAGGATTTCTACTCTGTGGTTCGAGTCCCGCGACGAGCGTGTCCACCTCGGCCAGGTCGCGCCGTCGGCCTCCCTGGTGTGCAGCTCCCGGCACGACGCGAGCACCCCCTCGTCTGCCCTCGCCGCCTCTCCACAGCTCCGTCCTCTTCGCTCCGACTCCAACGCACACGACGACGACCAACTCCTTCTTGCTTCTTCTTCCCAACTCCACCGACTGCGAAGTCTTAACTCCCCTCCACTGACGAACGCGGTCGCTTATATAAGCCCCGTGGCTTCGCTCTCTCATCTTTGACCCCCTGCCTTCGACCTTTCACCTCGCTCCCCATTGGCCCGAGAAAAAGTGGGCGTGAATGCATTTTGATCCATAAATTTGCATATAGCGACCGCCCTCCAACGCCCTGGAGGCGGGGCCAAATCGCCCCTCGCTCACCGATTGGACGGAACAAAAGTGGGCGTGTGTCGTTTTTGATCCGTTTTTGGAGCTGAAAATCCGTGGTTTTGTACACGCTGTTCGGCGCGCGCCCTGCACGAGTCCAACACCGGTACCCACAAGCGGCGCAAGAACGGTGGCGATGCGTCGGTTGCGAGGTGTGAAGCGGCGCCGCGGTGGGTGGTTGATGTTGTGGTTGGTGGTGGTAACAATGGCGGTTGGTCCAAAATAAAGATAGTAAAAGAAAAACGGCTATCCTGAAGAGTCGCAGCACGCATAAATGACATTTATTCCCACTAGACAACGGGTTTGGGCCTAACTACACATGTACTTACCGAGATATCTCACCTAAGGGACCTGAATGGTGGTTTGCGAATTTGGTAACCACAACAATATGTATTCATATATGTATGTATATGTATATATATATATGTATATATATATATATATATATATATATATATATATATATATGTATGTATATGTATATATGTATATATGTATATATGTATATATGTATATATGTATATATATATATATGTATATATATATATATATATATATATATATATATATATATATATATATGTATATATATATATATGTATATATATATATGTATATATATATATGTATATATGTATATATATATATATGTATATATATATATGTATATATATATATATATGTATATATATATATGTATATATATATATATATATATATATATATATATATATATATATATATATATATATATATATATATATATATATATATATATATGTATATATATATGTATATATATATATATATATATGTATATGTATATATGTATATATGTATGTATATGTATATATATATATATATATATGTATATATGAATATATATATGTATGTATATATGAATATATATATATATATATGTATGTATATATGAATATATATATATATGTATGTATATATGAATATATATATATATATATATGTATATATATATGAATATATGTATATATATATATGAATATATATATGTATATATATATATATATATATGAATATATATATATATATATATATATGAATATATATATATATATATGAATATATATATGTATATATATATATGTATGTATGTATATGTCTATATATATATATATATATATGTATATATGTATATTGTTGCGGTCTTCGCGCCCGCCGGCGTGCGACGGCCACGTAACTCGAATCGCGGCACGT
Organism: Eptatretus burgeri; assembly: GCF_056783735.1. Taxonomy (NCBI): domain Eukaryota; kingdom Metazoa; phylum Chordata; class Myxini; order Myxiniformes; family Myxinidae; genus Eptatretus; species Eptatretus burgeri. The sequence goes on along the minus strand of NC_140975.1, from coordinate 57,698,561 downwards.
CGCCCACCGGACGGACAATCCAGTCGTGACCCTCTCGGACTAACGCCGGGAACCAGTCACGGGTGGACCTTTCGGTCTCACCGCGATCGAGCCAATCAGCCCCCGCGTGGGATAGGGTTGCTCGCCAAATTCGAACTACCTAAGTACCCACGCGGAGGGTAGACCGGGCGATCGCACCTCGCCGCAGGTCGACTTCGGACACGGGCCACTTAAGCGACCCGTTCCGTACTATCAGAATAACCGAGCGGTGTTATCGTCGACCTCGACGGTTCGATTAATTATCGGGCGTATTCAGCCCACTACCAACCCTTTACGTGAAGCAAGATGGGGATTCAATGGGGGAAAAGACGAAGCGAAGCGGGAGAACAGTTCAACAATAAAGCACATTTATTCTCGGCACACGGGAAGCACACAAATACAATTCCACCAAATGCACACAAAAAAGAAAACACAATTCCATTTACACAAAAAGCAAACATAAAAGTGAAAACACAGTGCAGAGCTAATACCGACTACCGAGCACACGGCAACACTTATACAATTCTACTTCACAGACGGCGCCGACAACACATACCCAAAACCAAGGAAAAGAAATACCCTCAAGGATGAGGTAGGCCTGAGGCCGAGACCGGGTCGGGCCTACCCGTCTGGTGATGAGACGCGGAGCGGCGATGGCGCCTCTCTCCGCGGGCCTCGTGGACAGTGCCTGGTAGGGGGTGGGAACGGGGCCCCCTTGGTCGCACTATCTCAGCGCGGGGGGAAACAGGAGGGGGTTGCTGATGCTCGGGGTATAGAGGATCTTTATTATGTGCGACGAGCGTCTCCACCTCGGCCAGGTCGCGCTGTCGGCCTCCCTCGGGTGCAGCTTCCTGCACGACGCGAGCACCCCCTCGTCTGGTGTCGCCGCCTTTCCACAGCTCCGTCCCCTCCGTTCCGACTCCAACGCACACGACGAGCAGCTCCACCGCCCGCGAAGTCTTGACCCTTTGCTTCCGACTCTCCTCTTCTTGACTCTCCGACCCCGTTCTGCTGACTCTCCGACTCTCTCTGACTGACGAACACCGTCCTTTTATCCCCCCGTAACTTCGCCTTTGACCCCCTCCCTTTGACCTTTCACCTCGCTCCCCATTGGCCCGAGAAAAAGTGGGCGTGAAGGCTTTTTGATCCACAAATTTGCATATATCGATCGCCCTGGGGGCGGGGCCAAATCGCCCCTCGCTCACCGATTGGACGGAAAAAAGTGGGCGTGTGTCGTTTTTGATCCGTTTTTGAAGCAGAAAATCCGTGATTTTGTACACGCTGTTCGACGCGCGTTCTGCATGAGTCCAACACCGGTACCCACAGCGGGGCAAGAATGGTGGCGATGCTACGGTTGTGAGGTGTGCGTGAAGGTCGTGGCGGTTGTGGTGAAGCGGTGGTTGTGGTCGGTGGTTGATGTTGTGGTTGTGATCATGGCGGTTGGTCCAAAATAAAGATAGTAAAAGAAAAACGGCTATCCTGAAGAGTCGCAGCTCGCATAAATGACATGTATTCCCACTAGACAACGGGTTTGGGCCTAACTACACATGCACTTACCGAGATACCTCACCTAAGGGACCTGAATGGTGGTTTGCGAATCTGGTAACCACAACACTACCCCCTTCCCTTTTTACAGACTCGTCCCGAGTCGTCAAATTTTCGTGTGCCATCATGTGTAGTTTTCCCCTAGTACATTTTACCTACGGATCCCTGAGTGCGACATTCATGGTATTCGTGTCCCCAAAATAAATAACCTGAGGGCTGCGTAACTACCTAAACAAACTCACTCACACGGACGACTTAAATAAAATTGCCGGCGCTAAGACATACATGCCGGGGGCGCACTCATATTTACAGTACATCTTAACCTTAACTTACAAATCTTACACTAAACCATGGTCCAGGATCATTGAACTCTGCAAAAGAAAGCAGTTAGCAGGGAGCCAGGCTGCCCGCATGCAGTCTCTGGCTCAAAACAATGCAGGTGACAGGGAACGTGGCTGGCTGCTCACACGCAGTCCAAGGCCTTCCCTTTTGAACTGAACTCAGTGAACCACAACGGTGCTTGGGCTGCACAAACGCAGTCTCCGTGCCAGCTCAAGTGGCACACGCAATGAGCACAACGAATGGATGCATGAACGCAAACACGGTGCACGGGCCGCCACTGCAGGCCCGTGTTGTAGCTGCCAACAGGGCAGTTCTCGCAGCTTGCAAACTGTTGCCTTGCGGATCCTGGCGCACATGGAAATGAACAGGGGGGGCAAAGCAAAATTGAACGGGGCTGGTGAACCTGGGCAGTGGGCATGGCATGGCAAAGGTGAGCAGGCAAACACAGCCGGCAGATGAACTGGCCGGCACAGGCCTCGAAGAAAAACAGCCAGCAGATGAACTGGCCGGCACAGGCCTCGAAGAAAAACAGCCAGCAGATGAACTGGCCGGCACAGGCCTTGCAGCACACAGCTGCCGATGAACTTGGCCGGCCTCCGCCTTGAAGCAAAACACGGCCAGCCGATGAAGTTGGCCAGCCTTTGCCGTTCAGTGGAGGTTGGTGGAGGGAGTGCGGTGGTGCTGGCCACTCGGAAGGCGGGCTCGGACCTACCTACCTGTCTCCCTCCCAACCTATCGCCTTTGCCTGTCACTGTACATACCCACTCCCTTAATTTGTCAAACCCCAATTTAGCCCCAACTTATTTTTTTGTTGTTTTTATTTTTACTTCCCCACTATAAATCGTCCCCTAACCCCCTTTATCGTCTTTGTTCGGCTAACCTATCCTGTCACCTAGCCTACTCCCAACCCCTACGTTCCCTTCCCGGAGGGGAACAAGGGAGAGCTAACGTCCTGTGTCGAGGCCCAACGAAGCCTCAGAATGGCCTCCCCAGAGTTCGGCGATCTATAACCAAAGTGGGTCCAGCGGCCCACAACGACAGCGAGGGGATGGATGGTGCGGAGGGGTACACTTCCTAATCTACCCTATCCATTTAACTGTTAAACTACCCCGGGGCTTTCAACAAGCGCCTCTCGCTTAAAGTATTGGTTCTAACAACCCAGATTCCCGTCGCCTGTGTTGGTGTCCTCACAATTTCGGGCCTCGCCCCCAATTTTCTCTCCGTGCCCTCACACGGTCTCCTGGCTGGGACACGTGGCTCCCTTTGGCAGGCACGACCCTCTGCCGATTCTCCCGCTATGGCACCCCGGGCACTACACTGCCTCCGAGCCTACCAGCTCCCTAACACCGGGGAGTGCCCCCATCGCACCTCCCCTGAAACGCACACGTCGCAGGCCGGCCTCCCGGGCCCCTTTCGGAGGGTCACCCGTGCCCACAACACTGCCCACGTGGCTAATGCCGACCCCGGCCCCCGCCCCAACCCGGCCCACCCGTGCCGCCTACTCTCTCCCGGCCCCCATGGGCCCATGGCCTACCGCGGCCGACTAGCCTGGTGCCCGGGGTACCCACTCAGCGATACTCACCTTTCGCAGCCACGCTCCCAAGCCCGTCAACAGGGCTCCTGCACCCCTCCAAATGGGTCTCGAGCCTACTTTCCCACCAACAGCAAAACGACCTCCATTTTTCAATTTGACTAACCCAGCTAACTCACTTTACTCTGACCCCGGGGTCCCCTGGGCGGGAGTCACTCCTCCCCCCAATCACTCATCGCACCATGCATTCCCCATTCACTCCACTCACACAGACCCGCTGGCCTCACTCACTCAACAAGTACTCACCTCACAACTCACCAACTCTTCAACACACACACCACTGAACTCTGCCATCCTTCTAACTACCTCCCCTAACTAACTCGTGCTCCCACGTCGTCCCTTAAACTATAGCACGTTCCTTTTAACACTACGTAGCTAAACTACGTCCCCTCTACACACTCACTGTCAGTCACTGTCTCCAAAATAATCCCATTTTATTTCCCAACCTAACTCTGGCTACAATCCCTCTAACTAATCCATTCCACGGACTCCATGAGGACTTACCCCCTGCCCCATGGAGTCGGTCTAGCTAAGCTAACCCTTCCCCCTAACTAGTTTCCATCCTGTGCCCAGGTAAGGGGGTCTTTCACCCCTTGCCCAGGAATCCTGTGTACCCGAAAGTGAGGCTTGTTCCCCTTTTTTTTTTTCTTTACATGCGCAGCGCCAGCGCGGCAACTCAGAGCTCGCGCACTTTGCACCTGTCCGTGACGTCATGCAGCTGCACGTGTTCCTCGTCCCTCCCTGGACGCCACCATCCGGCAGAGATACCCCTCCTGCCGGATTCCAACCACACGTGCAGCCATGACGTCACCGTGCGAAAAAAAAAAAAACACAAGCCCCACGTCTCGAGGGGTTCCCCACGCGAACACATGTGCTTTGCCCGTTGGAGCTTAACACACACGATCGCGTGGAGAACCCGTCCGGTCCAAATCCATTTACCTGCCTAAACTTTGTCCGTCCGCGGGATCGGCAAATCCACCGCGTGCGTTTCCGGACCGGGACTTCACTCTCGCAAGCGAGCACGTGGTGGTCTCGTGCGTTGCACAGCACGAACCGCGTGCTCACTGCTGGGCGAACCCGGCACGGTCCTCGAAACAACCACAGCCGCTACTCGGCTTTCTCTCCTCTGTCGCCGTCTCCGTCTCCATTCCACACACGCATACCTGCGTGTCACGACGCACACAGTCCACACCATCACATTCACACGGGGAGACGCGGCTGCGTGCTCCCGCATGCCAACCGACATCTCCCTCTCATACCGCTCTCTCACACACACGGTCTCCCTGGCACACAGCGACCTTGCACACGGCCGTTCACTCACGCGTGCCTCACTACTCACACAAACCATACTACTCACACGTGGTGCTCCATTCACTCGCGCGGGGGCACTCACCCGCTGTGCCTCATCCACACACCGTGCCTCATCCACACACGGTTCCTCACCCACACACGCGGGGGCACTAACCCGCGGTGCCTCATCCACACTGGCCGTTTCACTCACACACACGGCCTCTCTCACACACGGTGCCTCATCCACACACGGCGTGCTGGGAAGCACGTACTCCGGCACCATCGCCACCACACCAATCACACACGGGGTCGCTTCCACACACGGGGACGCACTCACACCTTGCACCACACACACAGGGACAACCATACTGGGGATTCGTGTCCCCACAAGGGTCTCCGGGGCCTCTACACCCCCCAAGCTCTCCGTGCACCTGTCCACAGCACTCCTCCCCTCAACCTCGCAAAGCACGACCGAACTCACCTGGTCGTGACTCGCCTCAAGGGGGCATACTCCCTCCCCTCTTTCCTGGAGGAGGCCATCCAGGTGCTCGCACTGGGTCCCTACACAGTCCGCCAGCTCACCCCCATTGTCCTCCACTACCTCCGTGTGTGCATGCGCGTCACTTACCCCGTCTTCATCGTGCAGTCTTCCCTCTATCGTTCCCATCTCCCGTGTCTCTGCCAACTCTTCACCCTTTACCTCCCTTGTCTCAACTATTATTTCTGTTGTCGTCACCTCGTGTCTCGTCTCACACGTTTTGGTCTCCCCATTTAATTTTTCCCTTTCGGTCATCGTCACGACCCTCGCCCAACACGTTCCACGAATTATTTTTTCACCCGCCTCCACCGCGGGCCTGTCAGCCGTTGCACCCCCACCCAGCTCGTTTGTTCCGACACGTGGAGTCGCCATTTTAAGTTCCCTGCTCACGGCCTTCATGCCCGCCTGCAGGCATCGGCCCATGTTCTGCGTCTCACCCCGCAGCTCTTTCATCTCTTCCCTCATTTGCTGTGTATTCGCATCCATCGTCGTTTTCACTTCATTTGTATTTGTATCCATCTTTTCGTTCATGCCTTTCATTTCGTTTGTATTTGTATCCATCTTTTCGTTCATGCCTTTCATTTCGTTTGTATTTGTATCCATCTTTTCGTTCATGCCTTTCATTTCGTTTTTCATTTCATTTGTGTTTGCATCCATTTTTTCGATCATTGCCGCCAGCATGGCGCATAGCTGGGCCATGTTGGATGCACTCAGCTGAGCCGTTTCGGCAGGGGTTGGGGAAGGGTTTTGGTGGAGAGGGGGGGGGGAGGTGTCATACACCGCGGCCGCTGCCGCACCCACCTCGGGCCCTGGGTTCAGTTGGGCGAGTCCGTGTTCCTGCACAATCAACATTTCCTGCTCGGGGATTCCATCCTGAGCCATGGATTCTACATTACTATTACACATACCTAATCCACCCGGCACCCGCTCGCCTTGAGACGCCATCTTGCTTCTCGTGAAGGGTGAATTTGCTCGCTCGTAATTTGGAGGGAATCGGGGGTCGCTTCTCTCACCCCTGGACCGATTCCCGTGAATTTAGCCGGAGACAGGAGAGCCTGTTTTCCTGTTCTCCGATACCAGTGCCGCGAGGAGGGCGATGAATTTGTATCCCACTCCTGACACCAGTGTTGCGGATTCCGCGCCCGCCGGCGTGCGACGGCCACGTAACTCGAATCGCGGCACGTCGCCCACCGGACGGACAATCCAGTCGTGACCCTCTCGGACTAACGCCGGGAACCAGTCACGGGTGGACCTTTCGGTCTCACCGCGATCGAGCCAATCAGCCCCCGCGTGGGATAGGGTTGCTCGCCAAATTCGGACTACCTAAGTACCCACGCGGAGGGTAGACCGGGCGATCGCACCTCGCCGCAGGTCGACTTCGGACACGGGCCACTTAAGCGACCCGTTCGTACTATCAGAATAACCGAGCGGTGTTATCGTCGACCTCGACGGTTCGATTAATTATCGGGCGTATTCAGCCCACTACCAACCCTTTACGTGAAGCAAGATGGGGATTCAATGGGGGAAAAGCCGAAGCGAAGCGGGAGAACAGTTCAACAATAAAGCACATTTATTCTCGGCACACGGGAAGCACACAAATACAATTCCACCAAATGCACACAAAAAAGAAAACACAATTCCATTTACACAAAAAGCAAACATAAAAGTGAAAACACAGTGCAGAGCTAATACCGACTACCGAGCACACGGCAACACTTATACAATTCTACTTCACAGACGGCGCCGACAACACATACCCAAAACCAAGGAAAAGAAATACCCTCAAGGATGAGGTAGGCCTGAGGCCGAGACCGGGTCGGGCCTACCCGTCTGGTGATGAGACGCGGAGCGGCGATGGCGCCTCTCTCCGCGGGCCTCGTGGACAGTGCCTGGTAGGGGGTGGGAACGGGCCCCCTTGGTCGCACTATCTCAGCGCGGGGGGAAACAGGAGGGGGTTGCTGATGCTCGGGGTATAGAGGATCTTTATTATGTGCGACGAGCGTCTCCACCTCGGCCAGGTCGCGCTGTCGGCCTCCCTCGGGTGCAGCTTCCTGCACGACGCGAGCACCCCCTCGTCTGGTGTCGCCGCCTTTCCACAGCTCCGTCCCCTCCGTTCCGACTCCAACGCACACGACGAGCAGCTCCACCGCCCGCGAAGTCTTGACCCTTTGCTTCCGACTCTCCTCTTCTTGACTCTCCGACCCCGTTCTGCTGACTCTCCGACTCTCTCTGACTGACGAACACCGTCCTTTTATGCCCCCGTAACTTCGCCTTTGACCCCCTCCCTTTGACCTTTCACCTCGCTCCCCATTGGCCCGAGAAAAAGTGGGCGTGAAGGCTTTTTGATCCACAAATTTGCATATATCGATCGCCCTGGGGGCGGGGCCAAATCGCCCCTCGCTCACCGATTGGACGGAAAAAAGTGGGCGTGTGTCGTTTTTGATCCGTTTTTGAAGCAGAAAATCCGTGATTTTGTACACGCTGTTCGACGCGCGTTCTGCATGAGTCCAACACCGGTACCCACAGCGGGGCAAGAATGGTGGCGATGCTACGGTTGTGAGGTGTGCGTGAAGGTCGTGGCGGTTGTGGTGAAGCGGTGGTTGTGGTCGGTGGTTGATGTTGTGGTTGTGATCATGGCGGTTGGTCCAAAATAAAGATAGTAAAAGAAAAACGGCTATCCTGAAGAGTCGCAGCTCGCATAAATGACATGTATTCCCACTAGACAACGGGTTTGGGCCTAACTACACATGCACTTACCGAGATACCTCACCTAAGGGACCTGAATGGTGGTTTGCGAATCTGGTAACCACAACAATATGTATATATACTCCTCTTTGGACACAAGCAGGGCGTACAGACAAGATGGCATTCCTCTCCATGTCTTGAAGGAATGTGCTTCAGAACTTGCATCCATGCTTGCTCGTTTGTTTTGTTTTTGTTTAAAAACCCAAACTTTTCCTCTTACCTGGAAACATGCCTTCGTACAACCTATTTTAAAGAAGGGTGATCATTCAAACCCTTCTAACTACTGCCTCATTGCTCTGACTTGTACTGTTTCCAAAGTCTTTAAATGTACTCAATTCCCATTTTCTCAAGCATCTTCAATCTCAGTCTTCTATCTGACCACCAATATTGTTGCAGATTTGGAAAACTATCGCACTCAACATCCAGGTTCCTATAGCTCAGTTACATCGGTAAGTATGTGTTTTATAGATAGCTCCCTTTCCCTTGTCTGATGGGTCATTAAATGTTCATGCGCTGTGATTTATTTTTATAGTTCGGATTTTTATTAGAAAATAAATCAGCAACGACAACAGAAACGACCGTTACAACAGTTCTGCAGAGAACAAGGACAACCCTCTGCTTCAGGATTCTCCGCGGGCCGAGTGGGGGAGGGGTCCAGCCGGCGGGGGCGCATAAAAGGGGAGGCAGAAGCTGGTCAGAGGAGGGCATCTCGTGACCTGGACATCTTGTCTTGCTGGAGCGTTTGTCTTGCTGGAGCGTTCATCTTGCTGGAGCGCTTGTCTCAGGGAGCCTGTCTGGTCGGTCTTGGTCGACATCGTCCTTGTCCTCCTCACCACGACCGAGAGCTCGAGCGATGCCAGACCCCGCAGGAACCGCAAGGGTCGCCCACCGGTGTCCGGGTTTGGCTCGCCTCTCGCCGGACCGAGTCAGCTTGAAGACCGCACGAGGCGGACAGGTCCGAGATAGGCCTCAATACAGACCATTTGGTCCGGTTATCTTTGGGTGTGTGCGTGTGTGCGTGTGTGTGTGTGTGTGTGTGTGTGTGTGTGTGTGTGTGTGTGTGTGTGTGTGTGTGTGTGTGTGTGTGTGTGCGTGTGTGCGTGTGTGCGTGTGCGTGTGTGCGTGCGTGCGTGCGTGCGTGCGTGCGTGCGTGCGTGCGTGCGTGCGCGCGCGCGTGTGTCCGTGGGCCCGTCTTCCAAGTAGGAAATCGTATAAGTGCTTTTGCTGTATATACCTTGCATACGTGCTTCTTGAGTCCCCCGGACTCTGTATAGAATTGATTGATGAATTTTGTGTGGACAGTGGCGTGAAAATGGGAAAGCAGGGAAAACGGGAAAGCCGAAAAACACCTCAATGGATAGGTTATGAGCTGTAGTTGTGCACCTTGACATTAGTTTTTTTGACAGACATGAAGATGCGAGGAAAAAACGGTATTTTTAATCGCGCTAATATATTATATTGCGAGACGCCAACCATGATGACGCTGCTTCTTTAATACACGTTTAAACCTTTAGCCCCTTATTTCTGTATTCCCATAACGGCCTTTAACAACAAGAATGATAGCTTCATGGTCCTAAGGGACTCGTATGTTCAAAAGACAATACCCTTATACTTAATATTCGGTTTAGTTCTGCTTCTTGCGTGCTTCCCTAGTTTCCCCACATTATTGGATAAATAAATCCCATTTGTTCAATGTTTCGGCTCGTTCGTGTCCATTCCTTCATTGGCTGAGCGTGCTGCGTGTTGGAGAAATAGTAAAATCGGTTACGGCTGAAAGGGGACATTTGGACCGACGGATCTCGGCGATTAAACCGCTCGGATCGCACCTGGGTCGAGCGCGCTCGGCGACTCGTTCCGTACGGGAGCCGTCGAGGGTGTGAAGACTCGGTAGTTTGCCACGTGGCCTCTCGGTATTTTGAAGATTTGGCAAATAACCCTGTACCACGTGGCCAAAATATTGACGCTTCACGGTCCGAAAGGGACCCGTACTCTTCGGACTTTTCCGAAAAGTACGATCTGAATTCTGGGCGATTGGTCGAGCCGACTCTACTGCTCCGTCTGGTGGCCGTGCTCGCGGCCGACGCCCGGCTCCCGCAACAATATGGCTTTCACAAGGCAAGATCTACAGGTAATATCCTTTCTTACATTAGGAATGTCTGGGCCTCTTCTTTGAGAGACTTTGGGGAATCCTTTGTTGTCGGCCTTGGTATATCAAAAGCCTTTGACAGAGTTTGGCATTGGGGTTTGATATCCAAGCTTCCCTCTTTCGGCTTTCCTCCTTCACTCTGCTCTCTCACGTCGAGCTTTCTCCCCGACCGCTCTATCTCCATAATTGTTGACGGTTCAACATCTCCCCCCTTCCTGATCAACACCGGTGTACCTCAGGGTTCCGTCCTGTCTCCAACACTCTTCCTTCTATTTCTCAATGACCTTCTTTCTTCCACAAATAACCAAATGCACTCGTATTCTGATGACTCAACATTACATTCCTCCACGTCTTTCCCATCTGCCCCCGTCTTCCCTCACTCGATGTACATCTCGTTTCATCACAGCCACCTCTTTAAATTCGGATTTGGACAAGATCTCCCAGTGGGGCAAATGTAATCAAGTTAAGTTTAATGCTTCAAAAAGTCAATTTCTTCTCATCTCTCTCTCTCTAAAACTCCTCTCAACTCTCCAATCTCCTTTGAAAGCTCGACAATTACACCATGTGATACAATAAACCTACTTGGTATCACTCTGACATCAAATGTATCCTGGAATCCACACATTACGCAAATAGCTAAGTCTGCCTCGAAGAAATTCGGAGTCCTGTTCAGATGTCGAAGATTCTTATCCTCTGAACAGTTGCTCCAACTATATAAAGGATTGATTCGTCCTTGTATGGAGTACTGCTCTCACATCTGGGAAAGTTCAAGCTCCACATACTTCCTGGAAAGAATTGAATACAAAGTTATTCGACTTGTCAACTCCACTAATGTGACCTCAAAACTCAAATTACTCCGCATAGTCGGTGCTCTTTCTCTTTTCTACAGATATTACTTCGTATTCTGCTCGCAAGAACTTGCTGCTTGTGTACCTCCACAATTTGTGAGACCAAGGAACACTCGACAAGCCACTACATCACATGATTATTGAGTAGCCATTGGCAACTCAAGGGTGGGCTGTTACGATGTTTGTTTCTTCCCCTCCACTGCCAAACTCTGGAACTCTTTACCTTGTTATGTGTTTTCAAACACTTGTGACCTTCCCCTTTTCAAAAAGCAGATTTTTTTTTTTTTTAACTTCCTCAAAAAATCTGAGACTATTCTCTTTTTCTTCACTTTTCTGTCGCTGCAGTTCTTTTATTTCATGCCTAGCCTCGATGAGGATTACATAGTCCATCCGTGACTGGAGCCTTCGACGTAACAAACATGCACGATGTAAATGTGCGTGTTCTGTTGTTCGGACTCGGTCACTGTTCATGCCCTGGTAGTGAAACATAATGTTTAGTAAATTACTGATATTGTTGTTTTTTTTTAAGATTATCACCATTTTCTTGTTAACTCGTATTAAAAGTACTACTGTGGGGACGTTTCCTTTTCCTGCCATTGGGATGCTAAGAAAACGAGGGAGATGTCAGAAGAGAGCGAGGTGGGTTTTCCTTTTCCTTCATGGTTTTAAATTCGGCCAATCACTGTTCAGCCCTTTTAGGGCATGTGCCTGATGTAGATAGTTTGGATACCTCTTTCACATACCAATATTTACCTCTCGGTGACGGGATTCATTTGCAGCTAACAGCTTCGCTATGTCACAAGCATTTCCTGTTTGTAACCCTCGTAACTTGCATCATGTTCAATATTACACTAGAACTACGTTGTCGATGGCACACCATCGCATATTCCCGCGCGCACTGCTTTGTCCCATTAACGCTCGGTGAAATTTTATCTTGCAAAATGGATTGACTATTCTTTTCTATTTGATGTGCTTTATGACCAAAGACTTACTATGTTTACTAAATCAGAAGTCATTGCAAGCATGTCAACATTTCATGAAACATTAAGTTAACACTGTCCAGCAATATAGAACTGTGCATCAATTTAATCATAGGAATGAACTGTGTATAATATTACTTATAATTATTCATAATCAATTGGATAAATACAGTAAAACCAGTGACTGTTTGTCACTCATGGGGGCCACATAAGTAAGTTCTTTATAAAATAATTTACCATGTACAATGGTAAATACACTCAAAAAAAATCAATCCCCATGACTCCATCCCCTCTGGCCTGGCCCCTAAGGGTCATCTCAAAAATCCGACGGTGTTGTGCACTTCCCCATACATATATCTACTATGTCCCAAAGTTCCTATCTCAAACAGTGTAGGAGGAGCTATTTTGACCCCCTATCCGCTAAGCACCCCCTGACCCCCAAGCACCCTCTGATCATCATGTGTTTAAAAAAATATGTTGTTAAATGTATAACTCATGAATATGTTTGATTTAAAAAGCTATGACAAAATTTATTTTTTAATCGACCCCCATGACCCCAACTGCTCTGGCCCGGCCCCGAGGGGTCATATCAAAAATCCGAAAGTGTTGTGCACTTCTCCATACATATATCTACTATGTCCCAAAGTTTCAAGTTCCTATTTCAAACGGTGTAGAAGGAGTTACAGGGTAAGACGGACGGACGGACGGACGGACGGACGGAGACAATCACAATATTCCCGCTTTTCTTCGAAAGCGAGGGAATAATAATACCCATCTTCCTCCATTTCTGAACTCGCACCACTACCTGGTGGATGTGTAAGATCCCATGGTGTCTTTCCCCATGAGTAGGCGAGTTATTGGCAGCACTGGACAAATTACAAATTACTGCCCAAATTACCTTCAGTCGAACATCAAGCTTCGAAAAAGATTGGGAAAGATCTTTGGGACTGCGAAGAATGGTGGAGTCGTTGAGATCTGTCTTACAGGAGTTTGGCTTAAACAAAAACCAACTAGCACATTACCGGGAAGGTGATTGCGTCACCCCTACCCCCCCCCCCCATCCACCCCACCAATAGTGACACAGACGTACACAATTACATTTTTACTGAGTAAACTCACCTATGCAATTCTAACAAATCAACAAAAACTTCTCAGCCTCCCTCTCCCAATTCTGTCCCATCTTTGTTCTCCCTCCCACCCCTCAACCCAAGGTCCTCACCCTTACCCCCAAACCCTAAGGCATTGATCCCCTCCCCACACTCAATCCTTCAGGTCAGGTATCGGAGCATGCGCCGGAGCAGCGCGTCGCTGCGTCCACTTTCCAATGGTACTCCAGGGCCCTCCGTCTGACCATCCCCCAGGCAGATGCAAAATAAATAACAGCAAACCTGCGTAACCTCTGCAGTAAAAGAGCTGCTTGAGAGAAAGGGTAATTCTGAAGTGTAATTCTCAAGGGTTCTAAAGGGTAAATTTTAATTTTAATGGTAATTATAAAGCTTTATAAAGGTGAAGTTGTAAAAGGTTCTCAAGGGATGATGGATGTTCTCAAGGGATAAAACAGCAGGGATGATGGACGGTCTTGGACAAATAAGGGGTGTCGGGAGGAATGAGGGGTAGGGGAGGACACATGGGATGGATAAGATGGATACAGAAGCAAATAAAACTCTCAATCACAGAAGTGATTTTGTATGGGGGATGATCTGAGATGGTGATGAAAAGCTTTCTTTAAGACTGTGAGGAGAGAGAGTTTCTTCAGGAGGAAGTTGATAGTGGGACCATGGTGCCCTGCACAAACCTGGCAGGGATAAAGCAGGGAAGTAGCAGAGGGTGAAAGACCAGCAAGGGGAATGTAGACGACAGAGAGATTACCAACCTGTCTGTGATGGAAGGGGAAGGGGATTACCAACCTGTCTGTGATGGAAGGGGAAAGGCCAAGTGACTTTGGTTCCAATGATCTTGAAGGCCTTGGTTTACATGGTAACAAGCTGAGCAAGGTATGAGGCAGGGGAGCCAGCCCAGAGGAGAGAGCAGTACTCCATCAAGCTGTAGAAGAAAGTCTTGTCGGTGGATAGGAGTTCACAGCTCTAGCAGCTCAGGAATGCTACCGAAGGACTTTGTGTGACAGAGGATGTCCAGTCTGGCTTTGGAGGCCAAATTAGAAATGCATTTTGCCCAAAAAGGTCATGGCTGATAATGTCTTCAAGAGGGTTGTTAATGTAGATGGGGGGGGGGGGGTGCCAAACTGTCCTTTCGGAGAGAAACAGTGGCAAGTGAGAGTGTGAAATTTGTCGACATTGAAAGACATATTACAAGTGTTTGACGAGCTTGTGATTTTGTCAATGCTTGAAGAGAGGGAAAAGGCTGCTGCTTGTTCATCTGAAGGACGAGGAATGTCACGGCAGTGGGTGGTATCATCGGCAGAGAGATAAAGAGGATTTTTCAGAGTCAGAGAGATCATTGATTAAGATCAGGAATAGGACTGGGCCGAGAACACTGCCTTGAGGCACTCCAGCCTTGACAGTGAGAGGAGATTAAAGGATTCTGTTGAGAGCCACACGCTGGCTTTAAGAGTCGAAGCCATGTGTGAAGTTCGCCTTGGATGTCAGAGACAGAGTTGATTCAGAGCGCTCAAACAAGCATTCCAACGGAACGGAGTGCTCGGCACCGCTTAGCAATATGGCGGCCTCCACGTAAACAATGCTATTGTGTTGCTCAAACAAGGATGGGAGTGGAGGGGTTTTGCATGTTTGCAGATCTTGAAGTAAACATAACAACATGAAATGCACATTTCAATAATATGAGTTTTCATGACAAAGTAATGGCTCTGAACATTTCATTGGATGTATCATTTTGAATCCGACTACGGCAGCCATTTTTTTCTAACATAACGAAGCACCTCTCTTAATCGCTTGCCCGAGCGGCTTGCAAAGTGGTGATACGGAACAACTGGCTTGGAAAGCGATAGCAAGCCGCTTGCTAATGGAACAACCCAGAAGATGTGTCCATTACCAAGTTTCTTGTGGAGCGCTCACGAAGTGGCTTGAGCAATCGAGCAAATTCTCCATTGAAAACCGTTGATAAGGAACGGCTTGTTTGGGAACTCAACACACCCCAGGTTTCTGTGGCAGAATTCCCAGGCTGAGATAATATTCGGAGCAGTAGATAATGGAAGATAAGTCTTGAAGTGACATGGCCACTTTGTAGTCCTTGCCCATCTGCTTGAGTGAGCTGCCAGACTCGCCGGGATTGAGGGGACTCTTCAAGAATAGCCAAAGAGATAAAGACAGGAACGCTTTAAAAAAAACTTTTCATCACCCACTAACTATACTGCCATTGTCATGATAGTCTGACTGATTCATCATCATCAAGAGCTTTTCTTGATGTCTCCAATCTCCATACATCCACGTCTGTATCCGATTTTCAGGTTTAATCTTCATGACATGGAATCTAGCAATCTGCTAAGTGCATAGCTGTTGTATGTTCAATGGTGCTGCTCAAATCACTATCTACCTGGGGAAAAGCCAGTCAAAATGGCAGGTGCACAAAACCCAGCACGACAGAGAGGATGACGATACACAAAGTTATGGATTACGTCCAATTAATTATCTGCTATGAGGGAATGGGAAACTGGAACGGATCGAAACGGGATTCTAAACATGAATGGGTCAACTGGAGTTCTGTAATGGAGCCAAAACATGGCTGTTGCTTGCGTGCGTCTATAACACATCGTGTTTATATCGCTTGGATGGATTCCAATTCCACTGCGCCATTGTAAGATAATTGGATTTTATTCCAAAAACCGAAGCAGCATTGCGGGTCTTGCGAGATCAACGCGATCCAGATCGAGCTGCAGGAACTGCTTTACATTACATCTCCTCTCCTTCAGAATGAAAATAAATAAATAAATGAAAATAAATTTAATGATTGGATTTTACTTACAATCAACAAATGAACTATTTATATGAACACCCACCGACGCACAAAATCAAAGATTCAGTTTGTCCGGCCGTTTTACAACACGGCCTGAGCGAGTAGTAGAAGGAACAGGCTCGTGGAGCTGTTCATCCAGCACAACGGTGTGGGGGGCAAAAGAGGTGTATTTGAAGGGGAAGGGGGGAAGGAGAAACATTGCAGTGATCACCATTGCTGGTATGAGAAGGGGAGGAAGTATCACTGTGTTCATCATCGTCTGAGTTTCTCACCTCTGGCTCGTACACATAGTCAGTGTGGTTGGCCAGCTTGTTTGAAGATCGGAGATCTTTGCGATTCCTGTGGAACAAACGATTTCCTGCTTGGAGCACGTTGGACCTCGGGGACTCGTGTTTTTGTACCATTTCACCAGGAACCCATTTTCTAGTGCCAGGAAGTACATCCATACGGACTTTCCGACCCTGAAAAGATGGCCGCTCTTGTGCTACTGCATCATGATAGAACTTTTGCTTGGTCTTTTCCATGTCAAAATACCGTTTAACCTCATGAAAGCTGTAGGGTTTTGGTACAAGTAAGCTGCGCTTCGCAGCAGCTTGTTACGTGGTCTTTGACCCATCAACAACTATGCAGGGGACAAGTGTAGTCCTTCTCGGGGAGTGGTGCGGTCGTCCAACAAAACCAGATGTTTGTCCTCCGCTTTCTTCCACAATTGTTTTACAGTTCGCACTGCTCTTTCAGCATCACCGTTAGCACGAGCAAATCGAGGGCTGGAAATAGTTTGGTTAATGCCATAATCAAAACAGAATGATTGCGAACTGCAGCTGATATTGGGCTGACCCATTCGGTTGGATCCTCCACCGGAGTAATGAAGCCTTTACCTACCATCTTATTCAATTCCTCTGATCCTAGGCATTAGCGCAGCGGGTTGCCGACATACAGCATATACAACCCTATTGGCTGTTGGGTGTATTTTGATTCCATAGACCGCTGGTAGGGTACCTGAAGTACCGATGATATCGGGAAGATTTCGTAGCTCTGGGGGAACCGATTCATCATCCGCTGACGGAACCCCCGCCAGGGAACTCAGTCGAGCAATAAGGCCAAGGTTCTCAGCGGTCTCCCCCGATATCACTTTCTCCTGATCCAGATTGACCAGCTCGCATGAAGCTATTACGGACCTCCCCTCGAATTCCAGGGAAAGATCCGTGGAAGCAACTGGCCAAATGATGTGGTTGGAATAAGTTCTCTCAGTACTCTTAGACTTGTGATGTTCAGTGTTAACTGGTAATCTTTGAAAATCCCTGAGTGTAAGTGTATTGCAGCTTGCCCCTGTATCGGTGGCATTGCGAACCCGTTGGGTTCCCGTTGTGACCGCGGTTGATGAAAAAAAAAATCACTTTAAGAGAAAAAAAAAGATAGCTTCAGCGAACTATACCGCTGAGGTTGTTTGCATTGATCAAATTCTCCCGAAGAGTACTTGACTGAATCGGGAATTCATTTTTTTATAAAAAAAATTCCGTTGCCCGATTTGAACAAAACTGGATACTGCACATCGCAGGCGAATGGTGAGTAAGGTGACCCTAAAGTTTTTGCGCTATTGTGTACCGTTTTGGCTGTATTTCAGCAACATATATGTATACAAGATGAGAGTTTTAGTAATATACTAGACGACCCATGAACCCATTGGGTTCCCATTGTGACAGCGGTTGATGAAAAAAAAAAAAATCACTTCAAGAAAAAAAAAAAGATAGCTCCAGCGAACTATACCACTGAGGTTGTTTGCATTGATCAAACTAGTGCGTGGCCATACGTGCAATAAAAATAAAAACTTTCAAACCGTGTGCCAAAAACAACAACCACACAGGAGGCCGTTCCTTCACTCGTACGTGCAAAAAAAAAACTTTCAAACAACCACGCAGGCTGTTCCTTCGCTCTCGTAAATGT
This sequence comes from Eptatretus burgeri, assembly GCF_056783735.1. Lineage (NCBI taxonomy): Eukaryota > Metazoa > Chordata > Myxini > Myxiniformes > Myxinidae > Eptatretus > Eptatretus burgeri. Next base: position 57,680,644 of record NC_140975.1, on the reverse strand, counting down.
CGACTGGATTGGGCCATTGTGTTTATCTATAAATGCGCATAAGAAATCGAGAAATGATTAGAATACAGTAAGTCATCACTATCCAGAAGTCCGTATGTTGTAACCCGTAATGGGGAACGCGCTGGGTGCAAAACGCCAAGCAACGTGTCCTGTCATTGGTAACTGAGGATCTCTTCCCCACGGCCACACATACTCGGCAACGTGTCCTGTCATTGGTAACTGAGGATCTCTTCCCCACGGCCACACATACTCGGCAACGTGTCCTGTCATTGGTAACTAAATGGCGCCCTTTCCCCATCGGCCACGCCTACGCAGCAACATGTCCTGTCATTGGTTGGTAAATAAATGGCCATAACTTGGGAACCACTATCCGATTAATATCAAACCTTGAAAAGGCACATACTCAGGTCCCCAGCAATATACCTGGCAAGTTTTAATTAGATCGGACCAGTGGTTGGCGAGAAACAGCGGTCACACAGACACAGACACAGACACAGACACACACACACACACTGCTGGAATTATAGACAGATAATCCCAAAGAGTATGAGACTGAATCGGAAATTGATTTTTTCATAATTTTTTTCGTTGCCCAATTTGAACGAAACTTGATACTGCACACCGCAGGCGAATGGTGAGTAAGGTGGCACTAAAATGTTTGTGCTATCGTGTACCGTTTTGGCTGTATTTCGGGAACATACATACATACATACATACATACATACAATATGAGAGTTTTAGTAATATATAGATGTCATAAGCAATTATTCAAAATGAAAGTTCAAGTTTATAATCACCTGAAGAAAATAAAATGTAATGGTCCGCAGTTATTTTATATATAGATGCAACAAAATGGCAATTAGTTAGAGGTTTTGACGAGGTTTTTGTTTTTCTGCTCAAGTATCAATGGGCTAAATTGAGATGTGAAGTGGGAGGAATTCCTGATGTTCTGTAGGCACATGTACAGCACGTTAAGCTGGGCTCTTGTGAGGACTCGCTCTGCTTTCCTGGCACACTTTGACATTTGTAAATTCCCCCAAACCTGAGGGATGATTGCCAAGCTCTAATTCACCCCCCCCCCCTTGGTCGTCTGTGACTTTGTCATCTCTATTATGCCTCCTCCAACAACCTTTTCAGAAACATCTTCCCTCTTTCTCATGCAGACAGTTAATGAGCTCTCATTTTTACCTCCGCCACCGAAGGTGGGTTGAGGTTGTTTTCTTGTCTCCCTGTTTGTGAGCAGGATATCTTAAAACGTTGTGGACAGATTATGACAACATGGTGCATGAGTTGGGGAGGTGACGAGAACAATCTGATAAGATTTTGGTTCAGGTCCGGATCGAGATCCGGCCTATCAATGGATACAAAACGTAAACTGTTCAGCCTGGTGGAGGTATGCGCTCGACCGAGTCCCGTACTCCAGTTTTACACCTGCACATTGTAGTCAGGTTCCTTGTGTAATTTCGTTGGAATTTTTTGGAGAGTTAGCAAACCTATAGATTTTTGAGAAGTTTAAAATCTATTTAAATAAAAAAAATGATGTTTCACATTTTGGAAACATTTTTCACAATGATGTTTCAATGTTTTTTCAACTTTTGGAAGGGTCGTTTTGGGGTGAAAAACGCTTTTTTTGAATTCCAATTTTAAAAAATCTGAAACAATACAAAATAACCAACTGATGATGGATTACTGTTAAATGGCTAACAATTGATTTTATATGATAAAATGTTGCATTTTGACTGTCGGTTGCCATGGAAACAGCATTTTTGGAGTGGAATTGCCATTTTTTAATATATATTTTTTATTATATTTTCCATCGGATGGCCTAAATAATTGTTAAATATTGTGACCATGAGTAACTTACACATAAGTATTATGATTTTCAAGTATTGGAACAGTCCGTTGCCATGGAAACAGCATTTTTGGAGTGGAATTGCCATTTTTTAATAAAAAAAATTTTTAATTATATTTTCCATCGGATGGTGAAATAATTGTTAAATATTGTGACCATGAGTAACTTACACATAAGTATTGTGATTTTCAAGTATTGGAACAGTCCGTTGCCATGGAAACGGCCATCTGTGCAATGAAACATTGGTGTGTCTGTTGCTCAATATCAGAAGGTTTCTGTAGTAAAACGTTTGATTTCAAGTTTTTGTACTTTGATGTATTGTAAGTGTGATCTTGTAGGGAACATAGGTGACGCCACGTCGTGACGCCATGCCATCGCCTCAGGTTACTGTTGCTGGGCGTTGGAGCATTTGTATCGATCGGAGCAGACCACGCTGTTGAACATCTGAACAGGTTGCTGAAGGTTCACTCTGGTCTGATTGGCATATCAAATAATGCAAATGCCAGACAGCGATTCTTCTTGGTTGCACCTGAACTGTCACGCCTGTCTTGCGAGTTTTAAGGGACAGTTTGGTCTGAAGGAAAGTGAGATCACTGAGCACCATGGCCTGTCTCCAAGTGTCGTCAAGCGTGAACACAATGCAATTTACCGAATCAAGGCTGCCATACTTAGTCATGAAAATCCATTTGAAGTTGAGGGTAACCAGCTCTTCAATGTGGTCACCCACGCTTATGTGCCAGAAGAATTTGTACCACAGATACTGAACATTGATGAAACGGGACAGAATCTCTATGAAGATTTTGTTGCTAAACGGATCAATGGTGATGTCAGCCTATGGGCGCCAGTGAAGAAGGAGAAGAACAGAATGTACATGTCTGGCAATACAACACCAGCAATCAAGATCAGGGACAAGACAGTAGATCTAAAAGAAACCAAGGATTTGTATGGTAGACTGATGGTACTCTCCAGATCCAGCAGGGACGTCGACCAGAAGGATGCAATTGGCAACTTTGAAGTCACTGTGACACCGAGGGCCCTGTTTGCACCAAACGGTAGCTTACTGTCATGCACCGACAAGTCGAAGCTAATCCACAACTTGGAGAAGTTTGCCAACAAGGAACCGTCTTTACCAGAAGATGAGCTTGATGCCACACACATGGAACCAGCACCTGCTGATGCTGTAATTGCTGGCAGTACTAGCACGAAGGTCGCAGTCGTGGATGGAATGCGAGTTGTCCAGAAAATGACCAAGAAACCAGCAATGGTCGTGACAGTGAAGGACCTCAGTGAATGTTTCAATGATAGGGTGATGAGTCTGACCAGAGGCTTCGACCATGTAATTCTTGTTTTTGATACATACAAGCAAGATTCCCTCAAGAGCACAACCAGAGACAAACGACGTCAAGGAAAGGCACCAGTCCAATATCAGGTCAAGGATGATACCAGGATCAAACACATCACGATGAGTCGATTTCTGTCCCATGATCAAACCAAGGCTGATCTGATGGAGTACTTGGCAGAGAAATCTCCAGAATACAACCGCGATTCAACAAAGGTGGTAGTCGTTTCGGCATCTGGGCGGACGTCGAGCAACAGGGGTCTCCGATCTGAGGCGAATAACCATGAGGAGGCCGATACGTTGATGATCCAGCAAGCAATAACTGCATCACGGCAACACACGGGAGATATTGAGCTGACGATATTCTCACCTGATACGGATGTTCTGGTTCTTGCCATAGCAAACTATCATCTCCTGCCAAGACACACATCTATCTCAATGCCATCTAGCATTGTCAAAATCGAGCCAATCTGGAAGGCCAGAAGTGAGGAGAGAGCCCAGGCATTGCCAGCCTTCCATGCATCCACAGGTGCCAGTGGAAGACAGAATGTTCATCACAGAGATGTTACTGCAGGGCCAAGAACGTAAAATGCACTAATCTTTGCCTGTGCAGCACTTCGTGTGAGAATGACGAGGACTCAGACATTGAACGGCATGACCACGATAGTGATGATGACGATGGCAATGATGAGTGACATGAGAGACAGTGATGCCAATTGGCTGCAAACTCATATTTGACATTAAGTACATTTCACTGATCACCATATTCATGCGTTACTTGTTTCAATATTTGAAAGCAATACATTAAAATAAATGGTAATTTGACAAAATGATAGCCGTTTCCATGGCAACCATTGCTCAAAATACAGATATATGCATTCTATATTAAGAACTGTCCTCTAGTTAACAATTATGCATTGATCATCAGTTGCTTGCTTGCGATTAATTTTGAATTTTCAGAGCTGAAATTTAAAAAAAAAAACGGTTTTTACCCCAAAACGACCTATTTGACCACATTATATGCATTGAAAAAATGTGAAACATGGATTTTCTGTTTTGGTATTGTTTAAGCTTTCCAAAAATGTTGGGGTTAGCTACTCTCCAAAAAATTCCAACCAACGTCAAATTATGGACACAAGGAACCTGACTATTGTCTCCTCACTCTTTCATCATACAATCGATATTAATATTTTGGCACGCCCCTTTCTTTGTTCCACCATCAGATTTTTGTTACTGCATGAAATGAAACAAGCTTTGACATATATAGTAATGATATTATTGTCTTCCTTAAGAGCCCCCTCAAAATTTGTTTTGATGATTATGGTAGTTAAACAGTTCATGTTCTCCATTTGCAAAATGGGAGGAATTATTGCACAAAAAAGAAATAAAAATATTTCCCATTTTTAGAGGACCACTAAGATGAGTTCGTAAAACCTTTTTGTAGAGTATGTTATTATCAATCACTATACGCCATAGTAAATTGCTCATGTTATTGAGCTGGCAATAAGCTATCAATCATAGACATATAATAAACTCACTTGAGTATTCATATCTCTATTTCGATGCGTAATATCAAGCGGTACCTTCATGATGACCTAATAAAACCGGTCTCGATGTCCGTCCGTCCGTATATCTGTTCACAGTCAAACCGATCGTGATGCATTTTAAGGCTTTCCGAGAGCTTTGGAGAGATTACCTACACTCCCGCACGGTGCTGCTTTTATTATTCCTACTGCACTTCATTAGAACATACATCGTGGATGGATGCGCAGATCCCAGGAGAACAACTATAGCTGTACAGAACAATTCATATTATCGATGGATAAAAATGATATTTATTTGATATAATAAATTGTTGATTTAAAATATCTTCAAATTTTGTGAGTTTTTAGTTTGTTGTGAAATACTAGGTCCTCGGGTCTCCGCATAGTGGCGTACAGGCTTAAGTCGTATTTCTGTTTTCTACCGTAGAAAATCGCAGAACCATCCGATCGACATGCTGTTAACAGTTTCAGAATCAGCTAAAATCTACAAGATATGAATATGTAGATGAAACTGATCCGGCCTTTTGGATCACTTTAAAGTAGGGTGCCCTGTAATTTTAATGCGCTCTATGGATCCTCCGGAACTCACGAATGGTACACGTTGTGTAGTCACTAAACTACGTGGTAATGTCATCGAAGTGGAGCTACTGCGGGACAGTCGAAGGGGAAAACCTGAATGATAATCGATGGATAAAAATGATATAATGTAATGTTTAAAATACATTCATGCTATCTGTCTTTTACCATATGTTGCCAGTGACGCCCGTCCAAGACGGGCACCTTTACTAGTATCTCATAATGCACATTCTTCCAAACTAACCCGCATTCCATACTACGCCTGGTGTTGGCTTAATGGTTAGGGTGGTGGGCTTGGGATCCGAGGGTCCTGAGTTCAAACCCCGCTCAGCTGTTGAATTAATACCAGGTGGGGTTAACTCGACCTGTCATCCTTCTGAGGTCGGCAAAATGAATGCCAGCTTGCTAGTATGCTGTGTCAAAGTGGCGACCCGTCCAGCATTGTGCCTAATAGCCAAGGAGACTGCTTAAGCAGCACCAACGCTCTGCACAGAGTACGGTCCCGATGGATGGATGGATTCCATACTCATGTAACCCTTTTCTTCCTTCCATTAACATACCTGGTAACATCTCATTTCCCTTTCCTTGCAGGCGTTTCTGCCATTCTGAAACAAATGCACATTTTCCATTAGCCTCGTAAGCACAACCTTCTGACGTGTTGTTGACAATGGCCCTTCGCTGTGGTTCCAGTTCGAGCCTGCCGGTAAGATTAAAATCGAACCGAACCGTGTATAGATCTTTTGCTGAGATACCCATGCCAGCATTGAGCACTCCAGATAAGCTGTCTCCATGAATGTGGCAAGTCTGGCCATTGTACAATTGCTTATAGTTGTTCTCACCACAGCACTGTCCTGCTTTTGGAATGTTGATCCAACCAGTTCGTATCTTCTCTTAGTTGCACAACCCTCCACAGTCTGTTACCATTCCTCACCCACACTATTGATTCTGGCCCTTGATATGTCAAAAACAATTGTGCTGTCAACAATATTCAACGACAGTACAGATTTTGATCTGCAAACAAAAATCAGTATGTAATGTGGCATCTTCGAAAAAGTACTGGTAATGTCATGGAACGATCGTGTTTCAACCCGAAAACTACTTTTTATATTCGACATGTCCCCTCTTCCTGATCTTTCAGGAAGAAAAATAACTTTCTTCCAATAATTAATTAGTCAGTCATTGTATCTCTGCTCTCCACCAGAGAGATACAATGGCTGGTTCATTATTTTAAGTATTGGACTCCACAATAACACCGATATTAATAGAGTTGTAGAATGATTTTTTTTACGAGGGAGGAGTAAAGGGACTTTCAGGCCACCCTGTGTAATACAAATATGCTGAAAAGAACAGAGGAGACATGTTGAAGCTTTCCTCCTTGCCCTAATTAGGAAGAGGAGACATGTTGAAGCTTTCCTCCTTGCACTAATTAGGAAGAGGAGACATGTTGAAGCTTTCCTCCTTGCACTAATTAGGAAGAGGGGGACATGTTGAAGCTTTCCTCCTTGCACTAATTAGGAAGAGGAGACATGTTGAAGCTTTCCTCCTTGCACTAATTAGGAAGAGGGGGACATGTTGAAGCTTTCCTCCTTGCACTAATTAGGAAGAGGAGACATGTTGAAGCTTTCCTCCTTGCACTAATTAGGAAGAGGGGGACATGTTGAAGCTTTCCTCCTTGCACTAATTAAGAAGAGGAGAGATGTTGAAGCTTTCCTCCTTGCACTAATTAGGAAGAGGAGACATGTTGAAGCTTTCCTCCTTGCACTAATTAGGAAGAGGGGGACATGTTGAAGCTTTCCTCCTTGCACTAATTAGGAAGAGGAGACATGTTGAAGCTTTCCTCCTTGCACTAATTATGAAGAGGGGGACATGTTGAAGCTTTCCTCCTTGCACTAATTAGGAAGAGGGGGACATGTTGAAGCTTTCCTCCTTGCACTAATTAGGAAGAGGAGACATGTTGAAGCTTACCTCCTTGCACTAATTAGGAAGAGGGGGACATGTTGAAGCTTTCCTCCTTGCACTAATTAGGAAGAGGAGACATGTCGAAACTTTCCTCCTTGCACTCATCAGGATGATCGCAAGGATATTGGAGATATAGATTAAAGCGATTTATGCTCACGTGGTCGCTGATTGGTTAACGTGGCTGACGATGATTGCCTTTGATGCACGTCATGGTTGTGAGGCACTAAATGAAGTGGATAACCCCCAGACATGCTACAGTGCTGCCGTTATCTGAAAACAAGCAAAGCATTGTACAATTGTTGTTGCTTGCAGAGAACGGGACTTTGTGTGTATGAATGTGGCTTCAAAGCATGAGTAAATGTGCTGCTCAGCGTGCTTGGGCCATCATCTGAAACCATGAATCCACGTTATAGTCTTCAGAACTCTTTGGATTATACGGAAAATGCTGTCCGATCACAAACTCACAACTTTGAGTACTTCAGTTTGGTTGTTGCATGTGTGAGCTGGTTGTACACAAGCTGTAGCTTGACCACTACGAATTGCCAATGGATCATGTTGTTTAATTAGATCCTCCAGTCTTTGGGATGTATGGCCTACGTACTTACCTGGCATCACACTGGTAACAGTGTAAATATCACATCAGGGCTGTGATTGTTATCGGTTCTTGGGTTACCCTGGGGGGTCACACCAATCACAGTCCTGCTGGTTCCTCCAATCATGGGCAGGGAAGAGGGAACAGTCTAAGCCCCACCTCGTACATACTGACAGACAGCTGGATGGGGCCATACCCCCACCCCCAACAGCCCCTACCTCTGACCTCACCTTTCCTCGAGGTGGGAGGAAATGCGTGTACCACCTTCTACACTTGGCTGTTCTTGTCCAGTCGACAGAAAGAAACAAAAATAACGACACACCTTCCACATAGCTATGATCTAAATTTCACAACTCTGTCCCCTTGCGGCGGCACCAAAGACAACTTATCCTCGCCACACATACCTAATGCGGGTTCAAAAGGAAAAGATACACGAACACAAACAGCATTTTAAGGCCTCATTTAACTATCTAACTTGTTATCCAAAGCCCACCACCAACTGAGTATCCTCTTTCGTGCAAAGTTTTCCTTGGTACTTCTGAAAGTCTTTCCACCTACAAAGCTTTCATCCGCAACTTAATGGAGTACTGCTCTCCCCTTTGGGCTCTGCCTGCTTCACACCTTGTTCGGCTTCACGTCATGGAAACCAAGACCTTCAAGATCATTGGAATATTCTGCGATGAAGCCGAGTGCATAGGTCTTTTACTTTCCCGTCACAGACACGTCGGTGGTGTCTTTGTCTTCCGCCTCTTCCTTTCTGGTCTTGCATCCTCTGCCCTTTCCTTGTCCTACCCAGGTTCCTGCAGGGTGCACGTGGTCCACCATTGACCCCCTTCTCGTGAAACTCCCAAAATCCAGGATCACTGCTCACCTCCACTCATTCGTTCCTCTTTCTCCCTCCCTGCGGAACCAACTTACACATCCTCTTCAATCTTATTCACCCCTCCAGGATTCCAAGACAGCTGTTCACCACCATCTCAGATCATCCTCCATTCAAAACCATGATATTTTCTACCATCTTTAACCCACCCCAAGTCGAGCTCTTTTTGGGGTTTCCAGTTTTTTTTCCTTCCACTTCTGTGATTGAGAGTTTGTGGCTGTCCCCATCTTGTTCATCCCCCCTGTGTCCTGCCCTTGCTGCCATTTTCCCCCACATCCCTTATTTTTCCAATTCTCCTTCAACAGTGCTGCTGGTGTGCCATCGTCGTCACGTAAACCCCCCCCCCTCCTCATCACTTTCTCCTGTTATTTTACTTGTGTCATGTCCTGGTCCGTTTTGTGTTCTCGTTCCTCCATGAGCCTCGACTCTTTTACAGTAAAAACTTAATACCCACCAACCCCCTTTCTCTTCAAATGTAGCAATATAATTAATAAGGAAATATTTTTTTCCCTGACTCGTTCAAACACCCAGAGGACTTGATTTGATTATCATGTACCATTCTCAATTACAGAGCATAAGTGCTGCCAAAGCAGTTTATTGGGCAAGGGTTATACTGGGTGGTTTGCCATTGCCTTCCCAGCTGTAACTCGGGCAGCAATTTGGTAATTTGTTCAGGGTGCCGGTACAAGCTCATCGACTCTTCATGAGGACACCATGAGATCTTTAACATCCAACAACGAATACCAGTAGATGTGATGCCCAGTTTGAACGTACATCCGAGAGACGGCACACACAATGATGAACCACCCTGCCTGTGAAACACCAGAATGACAGTTTATAGCTGGGTCTGGATTCGAACCCAGGCTAAGGAGCTCGTGAGGTGAGTGTGCATACCCCGAAGCTATCCTGCCAGCCCTAAATACCTCCAACAAGACTGAACATTGAAAGCCCTCGGTGTTTCACGAACTATTGTGAGTATGTGGTTACGAGAGCTTTGCGGATGTCTCGCATACATTCCTTCAACAAACAAATGTCCCCAATTGTGGATTCACTTGCAACATAGCATGGTGGGAGGAAATCATTGTTCATGTGGTTTCTGCTGGTCACTGATGTGAATACGTACGTCGACTCGTGAAAGGAAGGCCAAAAGCCATGAATGTGCGTTTTATTCGGAGTGGGGCATTCGACCAGCCCTGAAACAAACTGATCATCCTCCTGATCGTACTGGATTAAATGCTCAGTCATCGCTTGCACATTACTCTGAAGATGTTTTGAGGAGTTTAGAGCAACCATGCACAATGGACAACTTCATGATTCGTCCTAACCAATTACGGGGGTGTCCTGGTTCGGCCGTCGGCGTAGCGCTCAGGATTTCCTAAGCATCCCTTTGCAAGTATCAATTTTACTACAAATCCAAATTTTCAACCAAAGTGCTATTGTTTGCTGTGGGTCAAACAAAGGGAAGTTCCCAGGCATGACGTGGCATTCAGGCTATGTTTAGCCATTTGTGATATTTCGTTGTTTTTCTCTAAATTTTGCGGAACACTCCAGGCTTCCCCCATTGCCCTTCGAAATGTCAGACAGCCGGTTGCATAAGATTCCATTCGCGTGTTGGGCCAAGGACGTCCCTCACAATCCACCTCGAGCTCAATCTCACCCTGAAACACCACGATGAAAGCAATTCAAAAGATGTTTCATGAGAGATTACCTCGAGTACACGACTCAAATGTTTTGCTGCCGAGTCCCAACTCGCATGTTCTCACAGCCAGCTCAATGTCTCTTAGTCGTTGTATCTTCTACCTGAAATATCACCTGAAATGAGATTCGTTCCTTGGGATACCTGAACCACCTCTCTGGTCATCGTTGAACCGCTGTCGGTCACGTATCAAGTCATCGTGTGAAGTTATGGGCCTTACAAGTCGACATCAGGAATTGTTCCTCTCCTCTATAACTTGTTAATCATTTCTGTTCTTCGCACGAACGTTCAACATCTGCGGTTTGTCATCCACGACGACTTGCATCTGTGGTCACGATTTGTCATTTAGCACCCATTTTCAGCCGGGGTTGTCAGTTTTTCCAGCTGTTCCATGAAAAATTTCAGGAACATTTTGAATACTTGGCTGATGGAAAGTGTGATCAGCATTGTGTTGTGGATTCGACCAGGCACAGGCCGTCGATGGGCAAGGTGCTAATGCCGGCACATCTTATTTGGGTCCACAGGGCCGTCACGTGTCCAGAACTTGTGTGCATTAATTTATGGCCACAGGTTGTGCATGTTTTCTTGAGGGTTTTTGGGAATTAATTTCATCGCTCATAAACAGATAAATCAAACTAATATAAACTAGTTTTTCCTGTGACACGATATTTCTAGCTGAGAAAGCATCCTCATTCTTCTCCTTCTTGCGTGTGGTAGCTTAGCTGCCGGGTAGCTGTCATTTTTTTTGAGGCGCGACTATGCCGCTGATGCTGTGCCCCAACACCAATAGGTTGGTGCTCATTTCGCTGACCTCGGAAGGATGACGTGCTGAGTCAACCCCACCTGGTGTTAATTCAGTGGCCAGTGGGGCTCGAACTCAGGACCCTAAGATCCCAAGCCAGCCACCCTTTAACCACCGAGTCAACATCAGGCGGCTTAGCATCCCCATTGAGGTTGTATTGAATGATGCGGAGAATGAACCCAAAAGAATCTCCTCTCTGGGTTGTCTGTGATGCCAAAGCAGTCTTGTGCCAAGGGAATATACTGGGTGATTTGTGGTCGCCTTTCCAGTGGTAGTCGTAGTAGCAGGGGCTCAGGGCAGTGATTAGGAATTTGGCAAGGGTACCGGCACACAACAGCCTACTCTTTGTGAAAGCAACTGTGGTGTATTTAACATCTACCATCTGATGTTGGCAGATGGGACACCCTTACTTAACATCCCATCTGAGCAATAGCACGGACAATGATGACTCGCCGTGCCTGCGAAACACCGGGTTTATAGTCAGTCGGTTCTGGAATTTAACTCAGACGAGACACACATCCTCTGAGCTCTCTTGCCAGCACAAACTGGATTAGAATGGTGGTAGGACGGCCGAGACCGAGAGGATGCGCACTCTCCTCTGAGCTATCTATCCTGGGCCCAAATGTTTGAATCTCGGCCTCAGCCCACCTATCGATCACACACACCTAAAAGAGCTCAGTACTTGTGGCTTGGTTTCGCAGCACAGTGTGATTTGAGTACAAGCTCCTCCATGACCGTTGGATGAATGTAAAAATTAAATAATTCATCCTCAATGGAAAAGTTTTTTTGTGGTGGGGGTAGTGCAGGAGGAGGTGGGGAAACTGGGTTGGGTCGGAGGGTTGTTAATAGAGTCTGGTCTGGAGTATACATTCTTTTTACATAGAGAATATTTATATGAATGTAAGAAATATTTCAATTTTAATAACATGTGGGGGGGGGGGACCTTGCGGTAGGTGAATCTGAAGGTCATCAAACTTCTTTGTGCAGAGTTCTGGCTGTTGACGTCATATAAAGAACTTTGTTTATTTCTCTCCTGGTGTATCTGTGTTTTCATTTGTTCGAGAGTTTATTATCGTCATCGCCGCCTCGATTCAAAGATACCATATAAGGTGATCTGCTGCGCCTTCCACTGAACGTGTTTTCCCGGCGGTTGGGGTAACTTTACTGAAATGTATGAAATCCATTCATCACTTTGCCAGTCTTTTCCTTCTGCGTTTTCCTTTTGGAAGTTTCGACTTGTCCAAGCCATTCCCATTCCAAGCCACAAGTTCAACTGGATGTCTCCCTCTGATGGATATTTTGTGCAATTGCTTTTTTCAGATTTTTTTTTTTCCAAAAGTTTTTAATTATTCTTTGTTTTTGAAAACATTTTGATTGAAATATTCTGGATAAGCGTTTGGTATGGTTGCGATTGGGTCCGAGTACTGTGTCCGATTTGAACCCTAAACCGTGCACGTATACGTCGGGATTGGCTTTACGATCAACCTGGAACTTTGTTTGAAAAATTTGGTCCTTTTTCCCTTGTGATGATGATGATTCACATTTCACTTCTTCAGGTGTTCAGGGTCAATTTGAGATCACGTGAATGGTCATGTGACTTAAACATTGAAGCAGAAATTGAGGCTAAGGTCAAAGTTTAATGACAGAAAGAGGGGGGGGGGAGTGAACAGAATGGCAGAGGGGAACAGGCAGACAAGAACACGCAGACAAAGCACAATTTGCTTGGCACAGTGATGGCTTGTTAGTGAGGACACTGTCTTGGCATCCCAAGGATTGTGGGTACAAATCAAGCTGAAGACATCATTGTTAGGGATTTGTATTCTCAGCTTCAGGAAGTCGAGTTAATTTCAGGACAGCTGTGATGCAACAAGATTGTTTGAAAAACCCAGCTGGCTCATTAATGACCTTCAGGGTGGGCTAATCTGCCTGCACCACCTGGCCTGGTCTACATATGGTTCCATTCCACTGATTGGTGGTTCACTCTTGCTCTCCTCCCCTTGTTCCATGAGGTCGTTCTGAATGACTGGGTCCGACCCTTCTCCTGTACTTACAACTTTTTAAAAGAGCAGAGTGAGGGGGAGGGAGGGACGTCGTGGGCAGGGGGTAAGTGAGTGTATAAAAGATCAAGGGTAGGTGGTATGGATGAGACCGTGAGGTGGTGATGGGCCGCAGATTTGATGGACTCGAGGGAAGTGCTGCAAGACAGCGAACTTGGTGAATCAGAACAAAAGGGGGAGGAGAAGAGAACAAACTTTTTGAACTTGGTGAGGCCATTTGAGTGGATCATTCAATCATGACAAGTCCCTTAAAGCTAAAATGTTTTGAAATATTTGATGATTATTTGCAATGCAGTGGAAAAAAGTGAATCCCATGCAGAAGAATTGGTGGCATGCATTCATAATAGTACAAGGTGTGTTTCATCTTTCAGGTAGAATGCCGCAAAGGGCAGTGATATCACCTGGGGGTATTCCCTTGCTCATTTGACTACCATTGGCTGGGAGTGGTATGTACCTTGGTGAACCAAGACCCACTGTGCTCGTACCTTTGGCTCGCATGTGTTTTTGCATTTTATTAACATCCCCCATCGAAGATGGATGGAGGTTACTGTTTTCACCCCTTTCTGTTTTTGTTTGTTTGTCATCTTGCCAAAACGAAGTTTTCCAAGATATGTTAGTCAGCTTGTATGTTTTTTTTTTTGTTTTTTTTTTGTCTGTAATCACGTATAAAAAATTCTGCAGAGCACAGTTATCATCGGAAATTTTTGTAACTTCGCATATCAGAGGCCTATAGAGGTCCCTTTCAGTGCACAAAATTTTGAAGGTCAAGGTCAAAGGTCAAGGTCACTTTGGCACAAATCGGGGGAGTCGACGAAACCCTTATTTTTGAGTAATTTTGATTGGATCGTCTTCAAACTTCATGGGAATATAGTTCATGGTCTGGCGCTCAGCTGATTAATTTTTGGTGGCGATTGGCCTTGACCTTCATGGTTAGCGCCTGAGGTCAAACATATTTGACCCCAAGGTCAAATTTTCAAGTTTTAGGAACCATATCGTGTAGTACCTCAAATTGAACACCTCGATGAGTGCTTTCTAGATATGTCAAGCTTGAGACATTATGACATCATTTGGTGACGTTATGAGGCAAAAGCATATTTTTCATGGTTACTCTGTTGAACGATTCTCATCGGAATCTCTCGTAGGCAGATATTCCTCAAGGAGTCGCTCCTGGTGGATAGCAGCTCTGTTCACCTCATTGTGACCTTAAAGAAGTCACACGTGGTCACCTTTTGGCAAGATATGGGTTACCTGTGGGTGATATTGGTTTATTTGTTTGTTTGTGAACAGTATTACGGAAAAAACTCCTCGACGGATTTCGACCAAACTTGGTGGAGGGGGGGGGTTAGGTATGGTCCAAGGATCATGCCATTAAATTTTGGACTTGGTCCCCCCCCCCCCCACCAAAAAAAATTGTTAGAGAATTTTTTTTTTTGCATTTCTGCATGTTTTAAGTGATTTCCAACCCCCCCAAAAACAATTGAGAATTTTTTTTTTTAATTTCTCCATGTTTTAAGTGATTTCCAACACCCCCCCAAAAAAAAATGTTACCCTCCCAAAAAATTGAGAATTTTTTTGTTTGTTTTTTGCATTTCTACATGTTTTAAGTGATTTCCAACCCCCCCTCCCGCCCCAAAAAAATTGAGAAAAATTTTTTTTTTGCATTTCTTCATGTTTTAAGTGATTTCCAACCCCCCAAAAAAATTGTTACCCCCCAAAAAAGAAATTTTTTTTTGCATTTCTACATGTTTTAATTGATTTCCAACCCCCCCACAAAAAAAAAATTAGAGAATTTTTTTGGCATTTCTACATGTTTTAAGTGATTTCCAACCCCCCCAAAAAATTTAGAGAATTTTTTTTTTGTTTTTTTGCATTTCTACATGTTTTAAGTGATTTCCAACCCCCCCTCCCCACCAAAAAAAAAATTGTTAGAGAAAAAAACTTTTTTTTTGCATTTCTACATGTTTTAAGTGATTTCCACCCCCCCCAAAAAAAAATTGTTACCCCCCCAAAAAAGGAAAATTTTTTTTTGCATTTCTACATGTTTTAAGTGATTTCCAACCCCCCAAAAAAAAATATTGTAAGAGAAAAAAAAATTTTTGCAACTTTTTTTTCAACAAAATTGATATTTTTTGCATTTTTACATGTTTTAAGTGATTTCCAACCCCCCCCCCCGCCTCCCCTCCCCCAAAAATGGAGAAAAGAACGATAACTCTGTCAGCACTGTTGACATCATATTTAATGAATAAGATATAAGGTTCACTTGAGTGACCCAGCAGTATTGGCGGCAGAGGTTTTGCACTCTCCCAAGTGCTCCCCCTCTCGTTCTTGTCTTCTCGCCGGATTGAATGATGGCTATGTGTTTTTATATGTGTTAAGATTGCATAAGAATATGTGTTGGGGTTAAATCTGCTCTTCTGTGCTTTTTGCCTGTAAGTACTCGCTTTGAAATGATTGTTTGTGTGTGTAATTGATTAATTGTTTGTTGTTATTTCCAATCTGTCTCGGTTGTCCTTTCCTTCATTGGTCTGACATATTGTACAAGCATAGTTAGATGGGAAGTTGTACCCCACCTGATCTGCTCTGTTAGCCGGTGCTGCACCTATCTGTTCTGCTCAGCTGTATCACCAGGTGTGGTGCCAAGGACGTGGCCTCTTGTTAGGTTGCCGTGCCAATAGAAAGGTATCGCGAAAACATTGAAGCGTAACCCTGCAAGGCCGGTAATCGAAGTAAAGCGGCTGCGGCTGTGTCAAAACTACAGCCTGTTGGACCGCGGAGTTATCTGTGGTCAACGGCTTCAGGACCAACTGTTCAGGAGAAACTTAGATGCTCATGGTGAGCAATGAACCCTGGACTGTAACAATATGGATATTTGTTTCACAATTTTATTATAACTAGAATGTAAGACCCATTGCTTCGCTGATGGCCATACCAATCTTTGTGTAATTGCTGTTTTTTTTTTAACGGTTGTTAATGGGAAAAATAGAATTTGGTGGTGTATAGGTGCTGATCAAGCTATGCACTCAGGGAGTGGGGAGGGGGAGAGTGTTAATGGGATACTCATCACAGCCTTTTTTGATGCTGAATTG
The DNA here is from genome assembly GCF_056783735.1 of Eptatretus burgeri. Taxonomy (NCBI): domain Eukaryota; kingdom Metazoa; phylum Chordata; class Myxini; order Myxiniformes; family Myxinidae; genus Eptatretus; species Eptatretus burgeri. Next base: position 57,664,261 of record NC_140975.1, on the reverse strand, counting down.
TGAATAATATTCAACAACACATGAAGCAGAAGATCAAAAAAAAATTCTCACCCTCCACTGCCCCTTCTCCTCTCTTCCTTCTTTTTATCAAACTGTCTGGGGTACGTATTCGGCACGGGCTGTGTGAGGAAACAAACTTTCCTCATGCGTGTTTGTACAGCATGTTATATGCTGTGTGTATGTATATATATATATATATATATATATATATATATATATATATATATATATATATATATATATATATATATATGTATGAATGTATTGCTACGCTGTGCTGTCGGGGGTACCATTATTGCTTGATTAGTGGTATCCCCTAGAGGACAATTGTTGTCGGATGGACGCATGCACGCACACACGGAGACTGAGCTCCTTATATATCTCTGATAATTTCTCAAATCGTGAACCACTGACATGCATACCCATAACAATGTTATTGTATGTCAGTTTCTTTCAACGTTTCTTAACATTGACACATCAATGTTATCACATTAGTTTCTGATTTCAATCTTGAGATCTTCAGTAGTGTGTGGTCTCGCTGTATAAATGACTGATTTCGGGTGTCCCTCAAAGGAAAAAGGAAAATGGTGTTGAGCCTGGACTGCGTGGTGGCCATCCTTTCTGTCCACGACGTCCTTTCCACCTCAAAGGCATTTCACATGATTGTGGCATCACATGGTGGAACTCCAACCTGTTGAAAAAACATGTTTATCAATTGCTGAATTCGAATGTTATTTAAATAAGGAACCAAAATTTCTTAAAACATTACGGGATAGCTGGCACCCGCAATATTATCTTCCAAAATATCAGGGCCGAAAAGACTGTCCCCGTGAATTGCATGCACACCTTGACTTCAGGATCTCATTTCCTGTGATGTTGGTCTTTTCAAACATGATGGATATCGATATCAGATCGCACACCGATGCAATGTGGCCTTTCATTGGGTAACCCTAAAATTGCAAATTTATTTTGTGACATTGGACTGACATCTGATGGTTTAATACGAAGCCAAAGGGTGTAGTTCTGCAAATCGTCATACGATGGTTGTATTGTAGAGTATAATTATACCACACATACGACCTTGATGCTGTGTGTGTGGGTATTTTGATTTGCAACAAGATGAGCCAAGCTTGTGCAAAGGTGTTTTTGGTTTTCTTCCCAAAGAAAGTTTGCTGAGTGATGGAGAACGTAATGGTACTCACTTTTTTTGACGATTAATCTCCTTTATGGAAATGCCGAGCCCCACGGCCTTGCCTTTGTGGAAGTGGGAGAGTCAAACATCCTCAATCATTGGAATGCTGTGTTTCAAAACGTCTCTCTCTCTCTCTCTCTCTCTCTCTCTCTCTCTCTCTCTCTCTCTCTCTCTCTCTCTCTCTCTCTCTCTCTCTCTCTCTCTCTCTCGCTCTCGCTCTCGCTCTCGCTCTCGCTCTCGCTCTCGCTCTCGCTCTCGCTCTCGCTCTCGCTCTCTCTCCTTTTCTCTCTCTCTCGCTCACTCACCTTTTCTCTCTCTCTCTCGCTCACTCACCTTTTCTCTCTCTCTCGCTCACTCACCTTTTCTCTCTCTCTCGCTCACTCACCTTTTCTCTCTCTCTCGCTCACTCACCTTTTCTCTCTCTCTCGCTCACTCACCTTTTCTCTCTCTCTCGCTCACTCACCTTTTCTCTCTCTCTCGCTCACTCACCTTTTCTCTCTCTCTTTCTCACACTCACCTTTTCTCTCTCTCTTTCTCACACTCACACATCTTTTATCTCTCTGCCTCTTTCTCTCACACACACTCATCTTATCTTTCTCACACACACTCACATTTTCTCTCTCTCGCTCACTCACCTTTTCTCTCTCTCTTTCTCTCACACCCACACTCACCTTTTCTCTCTCTCTCTCTCACACTCACACTCACCTTTTCTCTCTCTCTCTCTATCTCTCTCTCTCTCTCTCTCTCTCTCTCTCTCTCTCTCTCTCTCTCTCTCTCTCTCTCTCTCTCTCTCTCTCTCTCTCTCTCTCTCTCTCTCTCTCTCTCACACTCACACTCACCTTTTCTCTCTCTCTCTCACACACTCACCTTTTCTCTCTCTCTCTCACACACTCACATTTTCTCTCTCTCGCTCACTCACCTTTTCTCTCTCTCTCTCTTTCTCACACTCACCTTTTCTCTCTCTTTCTCTCACACTCACACATCTTTTATCTCTCTGTCTCTTTCTCTCACACTCACCTTTTCTTTCTCTCTCTCACACTCACCTTTTATCTGTCTCTTTCTCTCTCTCACTCACCTTTTCTCTCACTCACCTTTTCTCTCTCTCACACTCACCTTTTCTCTTTCTCACACTCACCTTTTCTCTTTCTCACACTCACCTTTTCTCTTTCTCTCACACTCACACTCACCTTTTCTCTCTCTCACACTCACCTTTTCTCTCTCTCACACTCACACTCACCTTTTCTCTCTCTTTCTCTCACACTCATCTTTTATCTCTGTCTCTTTCTCTCTCTCACTCACCTTTTCTCTCTCTTTCTCTCACACTCACACTCACCTTTTCTCTCACACTCACACTCACCTTTTCTCTCACACTCACACTCACCTTTTCTCTCTCTTTCTCTCACACTCATCTTTTATCTTTCTGTCTCTTTCTCTCACACCCACCTTTTCTTTCTCTCTCTCTAATTTTCTCTCTCTCACACTCACCTTTTCTCTCTCTTTCTCTCACACTCATCTTTTATCTCTGTCTCTTTCTCTCACACTCACCTTTTCTCTCTCTCTCTCTCTATCTCTCTCTCTATCTCTCTCTCTCTCTCTCTCTCTCTCTCTCTCTCTCTCTCTCTCTCTCTCTCTCTCTCTCTCTCTCTCTCTCTCTCTCTCTCTCTCTCTCTCTCTCTCTCTCTCTCTCACCTTTTCTCTCTCTCTCTCACACACTCACATTTTCTCTCTCTCGCTCACTCACCTTTTCTCTCTCTCTCTCTCTTTCTCACACTCACCTTTTCTCTCTCTTTCTCTCACACTCACACATCTTTTATCTCTCTGTCTCTTTCTCTCACACTCACCTTTTCTTTCTCTCTCTCACACTCACCTTTTATCTGTCTCTTTCTCTCTCTCACTCACCTTTTCTCTCACTCACCTTTTCTCTCTCACACACTCATCTTTTATCTCTCTGTCTCTTTCTTTCACACTCAGCTTTTCTCACACTCATCTTTTTTCTCTCTGTCTCTTCCTCTCTCTCACCCCCACACTCACCTTTCTCTCTCTCTCTTTCTCTCACACTCACACTCACCTTTTCTCTCTCTCTCTCTCACACTCACACTCACCTTTTCTTTCTCTCTCTCACACTCACACTCACCTTTTCTCTCTCTCTCTCTCTCTTTCTCTCACACTCACACTCATCTTTTATCTCTGTCTCTTTCTCTCACACTCACCTTTTCTCTCTCTCTCTCTCACACACTCACATTTTCTCTCTCGCT
>NC_140975.1:57643314-57653314 GCF_056783735.1 Eptatretus burgeri | reverse complement strand
AAGGAACATACTGATTACAATCTTAATAATGCACATTAAACAATGAAACATCGTGATACATTAGTGAACATTTACTACAATTTATATCTCCAAACTCAATGATAATAACAATTTTACTCCTCAACTTTTCAGTTCACGAAAAAGACTTGATTACAACACTGGACACTTGGGTCTTGGAGCCCATAAGCAACCAACTGAGCTACATTATAGAAAGGGGCACTATATTATGAGTGGACAAATGTACAGATCATAAACTTTTGCTAGATACATGAATAAATATTATATAAAGGCATAGTTACCATCTGAATGGGGCTTTTTCCATTTGACAAACTCAAACTCAGCGTCCTTTCTCTGCGACAGCTTGACCACAGCGGTATAACTATTTATTATTCACAACTAACTATATTTGATCACCAAAAGGGCAGGCATGCATTACTAAAACTATCTATGGGCCCAACACTGGAAATATAAATACAACATAACAATGAACAGAAACATGTATATCAAGTTCACTTGAAAATTTGCGTGAAAATGAGATTTCCGCTGGATTCCGTGTCCACTTTCTTGAATTTTAAATTATCCAATAACCTCAGGATTTTTATGGGCACACCATTGTATTCCTTGACCTCAAAAACATGGGTGTAGACATGGGTCTTTAGCTATGATAGCAGCTGAGATATGCGCAAAATTGAAATTTCGGTGATTTTTGCTGGCGGCCATTTTGAAAGTGACGTCATACAGGTAGTCCATCCCAATTTCGTGATGGTGGCATCCACTTTTCATGTATGGGAAGGTCTAAGGAGTAAAATAAAACAGGTCTCATACTGTCCTGGGGGGGGGGGTGCACGGGGGTCAATCTGGTCCATGGAATAATATGTTTTGACGATATAGGTCAAAGATCAAGGTGACAGTGACGTCGTTTGCATGATTCTCATCATTCCTGTCAGGCTGTCGCCTGACTCCTTCTTTTTTTTGTCTGTCTGTCTGCACATAAAGTGTTAACGTAGCCCACAAATGCCACCTGGTGGTAGGTAGCCAGTATTACACGTTATCTTTTTTTTTTTTTCAACAGAGTGTGTCTATGAAGTCTGTGGAATTAGAATGCAAGTACGTCTATAAAAGTACATACTATTATAACGTGCGTACGTAGATATGTATAAAGTACGTACTATTGGAACGTGAGTACAATTGGAACATGACGACGTCTATAAAATACATATGATTGAAATGTTAATCTGTACATGAAACCGAAAAGGTATGTTTGTCCACGGTATGAATATAAACCTACGTCATCAATGCATTGTTGACACAACACACAAACACAAACACACCAGCACACACCACAACCACCACATAAAATAAGTCCTGGTGAGGGTCTGCAATCTCTGATTGCTCTCTCTCTCTCTCATTTGGTGAGTTCACCTGCCATTGTGCACACTTTTGCATAATTCATTCCTGGTAAAGATCCAGTCTCTTGAGGTCCTTGAGCTCACCCTCCATCAGTCATAACCTGTGTGACGATAACATTTCTCCAAGTTCGCTTCCAAAGGCAGGATTTCACCAACAGTACTTGATAATTTTTGGCAAATGTCAGCTTTTCCTGCCACACAATCTGTCCACACAAGTGGAGCCTGGAAAGTGAAACCCCGGGTACAAATTCCATTTTTTGGTCTCTTTTTTTAATCTTGGAAATCATCACTCACATGATATGGACGTCTTGTTGTTCTGCACGTGCCCTACACTTGTCACTCTTCGACCCTCTGTTATATACCCTCTCCTCGAGTCTTGACATTGGTACGTGTTAATTCATTCGTCCATTTCATGTGCAGCATGTGGTTGCTGATTTGCACCATCACTGGGAGGTACGGCTGTGCTGCTGATGCAGTGTCCCTTGTAGGTTTGAGCAGGAATTTGTAATTTGCTCAAGGTGCTGGTGATAACACACCTCATCTTCGCGAAGGACTCTGTGGATTTTTAACTTCTCCCAACGAATTCCTGCAGACGGGGCACCCAATTTACCGTCTATCTGAGGGATGGGGGATACATTGCTGCCTTGTTCGTATAAATAAGGAACACAATGTCTTCTGATGTTAGATTTGCCACTCAGCCTCCAACAGGTGAATTACCCAACACTGTTCAGACAGCATGGGACAATGACCCCTCAAATTTCCGTCTGATGAACATGAAGAAGAAAGTAACAGCCAAATGATGCCACGCGTAGCAACGTCGATGTGTCTGTCTTACAATTCGGTAACACAAGACCATTGGGAACTAGCAGAGCACGCGGTAGAGCGCATACCTCCGCCACGCAATGCCTGATCCACGAGAACATATCAGGCCCAATACATTTTTTAAATATCCTGTTGTATAGGACTGTATCGTTTTTGGCCCTATCTCCCAATAGTGAAGAATCACTTTAAAAAAATTTTTTTTATCAGATTCGGATTCGGATCTTCACCAAAATCGAATCAGTTCATCCTCGTCACACACCCAACCTGTCCACAACTTTTTGAGATATCCTGCTCACAGACAAACAGACAGAGAGGGGTGAAAACAACCTCCTTCCACCTTCGGTGGCGGAGGTAAACATCCAATGCGGAATACCTGCTCGACGTAACTTATGGTGTGTGGTTGTATTTCCCCAGTTGGTAACAGTGGGTGAGAGGAGGGGTGCTGTGCAGTTTAAACTTGCCGTTCCCTCGGAAATGGAAGTTAAGCCGGCTGTCTTTTATGCTCTCTCTCCTTCGTGAACGTTAGAGATCTATCCTGAGCAAAATTAAAATTAATTGTGCGAGATAATAAGAGTGTTTACCCCCCATCCTCCTGCCCTATCTTCCACAATGCCTTGTTATATATATTCAACTGTATAACCTCCATGGCGAACCCCAATGGACACGAGGCTTCATGATTCATGATATATGAGGTCAGATCACAACGGTTGGTTAAATGGTTTATGGTTAGCATTTTAACGGAAATTTAAGAAATGGTTAATCACGTCGAAAATGTTTATTTTAACTTGTAATTAAAAAAAAAAACTACAGTGTTTTTCCAGGATTATTTTGGGATCGGTTTATTTTTTGCTAATCGAACTTGGAACTTCAGGAAAATGATAATAATAATAAACCGATGAGTGTGTTTTGCAATATATTTTCCTGTAAAATTTGCGTGTATTCAAGAATCGATATGTTTGCAGAGGAGGAGCGACACATCATACGTCATAGGACGGACCGCGGCGGCTATTTCTCAATGACGACTTCTTTTTCCGTTTGTGCAAGTGTCGCAAGTCCACGTCGTTGTTTGTTCCGTGACGTCATGCACAGCCTGTGCATACACGGCCTTCGTTCTCCTTGCGAAACAAGAATGGCATTCGGTAGAATCCATACCTCCACCTGGCTGAACAGTTTAGGGTTTATATCTCACAGACGGGCAAGATCTGGATCCGTACCTGGACCAAAATCTAATCGGCTTGTCCTTGTCACCGACCCAACTCATCCAGCAAGTTTTGTCATCGTCCATCAACAACTTTTTGAAACATCGTGCTGTATATCGTTTTTGGCCCAATGAAGAACCACGAATAAGAATTCGCCTACCCGGATCCGGATCTTCACTTAATTGTAATCAATTCATCAATGTCTCACACCCAACTTGTCCTCCAAATTTTATCCGAATTAGTCAAGAACTTTTTCAGATATGCTCACAGACGAACAGAAGAACAGACCAGGGGTCCGTCCACCCAAGGTGGCGGTTGTAAACTATTGAGAGATCAGTATACCTGTCCCATGAAATGTACCACTCCATCAGCACAATCGGTGACGTCACAGAAGGCTCTGGGAAAGGAATCCACTGGTGAACCGTGACGCCGTACCATATTGATGCACCGAACCGTTACACTGCACCATATTGATGCACCGAACCGTTACGCTGCACCATATTGATGCACCGAGCCGTTACGCTGCACCATATTTATGCACCGAGCCGTTACGCTGCACCATATTGATGCACCGAACCGTTACGCTGCACCATATTGATGCACCGAGCAGTTACGCTGCACCATATTGATGCACCGAGCCGTTACGCTGCACCATATTGATGCACCGAGCCGTTACGCTGCACCATATTGATGCACCGAGCCGTTACGCTGCACCATATTGATGCACCGAACCGTTACGCTGCACCATATTGATGCACCGAACCGTTACGCTGCACCATATTGATGCACCGAACCGTTACGCTGCACCATATTGATGCACCGAACCGTTACGCTGCACCATATTGATGCACCGAACCGTTACGCTGCACCATATTGATGCACCGAGCAGTTACGCTGCACCATATTGATGCACCGAGCCGTTACGCTGCACCATATTGATGCACCGAGCCGTTACGCTGCACCATATTGATGCACCGAGCCGTTACGCTGCACCATATTGATGCACCGAACCGTTACGCTGCACCATATTGATGCACCGAACCGTTACGCTGCACCATATTGATGCACCGAACCGTTACGCTGCACCATATTGATGCACCAAACCGTTACGCTGCACCATATTGATGCACCGAACCGTTACGCTGCACAATATTGATGCACCGAACCATTACGCTGCACCATATTGATGCACCGAACCGTTACGCTGCACCATATTGATGCACCGAACCGTTACGCTGCACCATATTGATGCACCGAACCGTTACGCTGCACCATATTGATGCACCGAACCGTTACGCTGCACCATATTGATGCACCGAACCGTTACGCTGCACCATATTGATGCACCGAACCGTTACGCTGCACCATATTGATGCACCGAACCGTTACGCTGCACCATATTGATGTACCGAACCGTTACGCTGCACCATATTGATGTACCGAACCGTTACGCTGCACCATATTGATGTACGAACCGTTACGCTGCACCATATTGATGTACCGAACCGTTACGCTGCACTATATTGATGTACCGAACCGTTACGCTGCACCATATTGATGTACCGAACCGTTATGCTGCACCATATTGATGTACCGAACCGTTACACTGTACCATATTAATGTACAAACTTATACTGTACCATAATGTACCGAACTGTATAATACCAAAACGCTATACTATATTTATGTATCGAACAGTTATCTGCAGTAGAGAGAGTGCGTGTGTGTGTGTGTGTGTGTGTGTGTGTGTGTGTGTGTGTGTGTGTGTGTGTGTGTGTGTGTGTGTGTGTGTGTGTGTGTGTGTGTGTGTGTGTGTGTGTGTCCTCCATAACCTCCAAACCATGAAACTTAGCAGCCCCAAACTTTGCTTGTATCCTGGGGAACTCTGAGGGAGTGCATGAATCAAAACTGGGTGGCTGGGTTAATTAAAACACCCCTTTTGACGATAATTAACGTCTAATCTTCATGAAAGGCTGATTCTTCTTCTCCATGTTCACACAAGGTAATGTAAAATTGCCAAAGCATATTAAATGTAACTTTTTCTGCTCTTGTGTTTTTCTACTGTTTTTCCCAAAGTGTAACTTCATTGTGTGCAACAAAAAGAATTAAGCACGCCAAGGCGCCCGCGGTGTGAGCAGTTGGCATTGCGACCTCAGCTCGGTTATCCGTGGGGCCATCCAGGGGTTCGGAAGGCAAAACAAATTGGAGGATGAGAATGAGTAAAGCAACAGGAAAAGTGAACTACAAGTTTAAGAGAAAATGGAAAAATGGTTTCAGTGGTTACAAAGCAATCAATCTCCACACTACTGCAGGATGGCCGAGAGGTATGCACGCTCTCTCTCGGCTGTCTATCCTGGGTTTGAATCGTTTCACCTTTTTGTGCAATCTGCTTTCATTTAGGATGTTATTTAATTTCAGTCGGAGCTTGGAGCGATGCTATTGGAGCGTTATTAGCGATGTTGAGAGAGAGGAAGGGCTGGAAAGAGGGGCCTGGCAAGGCAATGCCGGGTACCTTTGCTCGTACTATATAAAGATACTGAACCGTTATAACCACAGCGCGTATAATGCTGAATGAGAACTCATTTAAGAGCTCTTGGGTCCAGACAGTACATGCAGTGGCTTACAAATATCGATATTCACGCAGTATCAAGTTGTGTGCATTTTTGTGCCAAGCACATGGGTGGTGTATAACCTTAGAGTCGCTGGTTCACATACCGACTGGAAGTAAAAAATAACAGAATCAAAAACTGTTCAGTCAATTCCATCCAAGATATAATTATTACCTGTTCGTCCATTCACTTCACCAAGAAACCTTCGCAGTCTTAACAGTTAATGACTATTATGCGGACCTGGGGTTGAGGACTTAAAGAAGATAGGGGTATTCACAGACCTGAAATTTGGCTTGAGGACTTTAAAATGAAAGGGGGAGTGGAGGACAGAGAGTTGGAGTGGGGGGAGGGGGGCAAATAAGGGACAGAGTTGGGAAAGGGAGGTTGAGGCTGTAAGAGGAGGTTGGTGGATGGCATCAAGGACCTGGCGTTGGAAGGGTTCTTGTGGACTTGGGGTTTGGGGGAAGGAGAGAATTGATGGCTTGAAGAAGAAAGGAGGAGGAGAAGACAGAGTTGTGTGTGTGTGTGTGTGTGTGTGTGTGTGTGTGTGTGTGTGTGTGTGTGTGTGTGTGTGTGTGTGTGTGTGTGTGTGTGTGTGTGTGTGTGTGTGTTTGGGGGGTGGGGGGTTGCAGAAATGGGACAGAGAGCTGGGAAAGGAAGTTTGAGGACTTGGGGTTGGGAGGGTACTTGAATAAGAAATAGGTTGAGGATTTGAAGTCCCATTTTATCTTGCATGGAATGTCCATGGATCCCTGCTATTATGTTGGCGAAGGACATTCCCAGCAAACTTCCAAAATATTCCACACTCGATTGGGAACAAATTTCCTTACAACAGCCTGGTGGAACCGGGTTGTCTGATTGTCTTCTTATATAAAGGTACCAAACCGTGATATGATCTAAAAGTACTGAAGGGTTATTATGTGTGTGTGTGTACACACACACACACACACACACACACACACACACACACACACACACACACACACACACACACACACACACACACACACACACACACACACACACACACACACACACACACACACACACACACACACACACACACACACACACACACATCAAGGTACCATCATACACTTCTAGTAAGAAAGGTACCTCAAGGCTATCTAGTCAGTCCACATATTATGTCATCTCTAATGACGTCAACATGACTTCTCCTCCGAAGAACTACGATTCCTGTTTTTTTTTATGTACGTATGTATGTTCCAGTCCCGTGGGGAAAAAGGCAGTTAAAAGTCTACAACATTCCAAAGTGCAGAGTTTACGTTACAACTCTCAAAGTTTTTGTGTATAACGTGAGAAATCTTGTTTGGAAGGGAATATAAGTTCACTTCCGAAAGGTGTTAATATATTGGTAAACTCTTTGCACTGGAGATTCTATCTATATTTTTTGAGAGTGTATACTCTACATATTAGGTACTGAAGATTGGGAAGTGGCTGGTGGAGGTCAGAGAGAGACAGACAGACAGACAGAGATAAAGAATATGGTTAGGAGGAACCTGAAGAAAGCAAGATAAAAGGAACAAATGTGACATTGAAAGAGGATGGTGGGGTGGGGGAGGGGGGTGGATGATGGCGTTGTTGAGGGTGTTGGAGCTGTAACATCCATTTTTGTGTACATATGTAAATGCCCATGTTGCAAACCTAAAGTTGCAAAACCAAAGCCTGTCTGTGAATACTTGGAAAAACTAGAATATTAATTTGAAACGTATTATACCACACTAAAATATGCAGTTTGACGTCTGTCTGACCTCGATACATTCGGCCGTTACTTATCCAATCTCAACCACACCTGGCAGGATAACTCAGGATCACATGATGGAGGTTGAAGCTCCTTTATTTGCCCCCCTCACCAAGGGGGTTTTTCCGCCTTGGGTGAAATCAGTGTTAAGGTGTATAGATAGCTTATCTTAACGTTTTTCCCAAGCTGCTTCTAAAAACAAAAGCAATGACAACATGAATGATAATAGCGTGATATTTATGTTATGCCAAAACAATATTTACACTCACAAGTAAAATAGATGTAAAATGTCATATCCCCATTGTTTTAGTAATATTGCTGTGCGGAGCTAAAGGGCAAGCCCATATTTATGTACAACTATAATGGCTGTGAGTCTACCAGTTGGAAATCATTGATCAGATCGCAAAATAAAGTGAGGCACACGTGTATGCCATCATGTACTGTGCTTGTGCCAAGTTTGAACAAGATCAGACCATGCATGTCTGGGAAATGGTTGGGGGACACATTTAAGTTATAAAATGGTCACCGGTGGGCCATCTTGGATCTGATCTTAAAAAAAAAAAAATAGATGTGCATGTGTAAAGCCATCATTCATTATCTCTGTACCCATTTTGAACAACTTCGGTAAATGCATGTCCAAAAAATGGTTGAGGACATGTTCAACATTGGGGGGTTTTTTTTACAACTAAAATGGCCGCCAGTCGGATATATTGGATCTGATCTCTTAACAAAATGATGTGCATATGTAAGCCATCATTGATTAATTATCTACAAGTCTGGTGTTGGCTGAGTGGTTAGGGCGGCTGGCTTGGGATCTTAAGGTCCTGAGTTCGAGTCCTGTTGGCTGCTGAATTAACACTAGGTAGGGTTGATTCAGCCTGTCATCCTTTCAAGGTTGGCGAAATGAGCACCAGTGTACTGGTATAGGGGCACATCATCGGCAGTATAGTCGTGCCCCAACAAAATGATAGCTACCTGGCAGCCAAGCTGCCATATGCAAGAAGAAGAGAATTGATTGTCTGTGTTCAAAGTTTGAACAACACCGGTAAATTTATGTCCGAGAAATGGTCAACATCAGGGTTTTTGCAACTCAAATGGGCACCAGTCGGCCATCTTGCATCTCATCTCAAAAATGACGTATATATGTAAGCCATCATTCATTATCTGTGTGCTAAGTTTGAACAACATCAGTAAATGCATGTCCGAGAAATGGTAGAGGACGTGTTCGACAGCGGGTTTTTATTTTTTTAGGGGGGGTTTTTTTTTTTTTTACAACTAAAATGGCTGCCAGTCGGCAATTTTTGATGGCATCGTGAAACAAATTGATGTGCACATGTGTACCATCATATGTTGTCTCTGTGCAAAGTACGAATAAAATTGATCCGTACATGTATGAGATGTGGTGGCAGACACATGCACACATGCACGCACAGACACGAAAATCGACACCAAATCCATAAGCCCCCATTTTGGACTAAGTCCAATGGGAGCTTGTAATATCTCCCTTCCTCAAAGAGGATTTTTCACCTTGGACGAACGCCATGTTAACATGTATAAATAGCTTAGACCTATTGTGGCGCATTGTGGTTAATACACAATACTGCAATCCAATAATAGCTGAAAACGGCAAGAAGGATATCCTTGACAAACATAGAGCATGGTGGCAGGACGCACACTCGCCTCCAAGCTGTCTCGCCTGGATTAGAATCCCCACCCAGCTATAAACTATCATCCTTGTATTTCTCAGGCACGGTGATTCATCGATGTGTGTGCCGTCCCTCCGATGGATGTTAAACAGGACGTCCTGTTTGCCGGCATTAGTTGGTGGACATTAAATATCCCACGGTGTCCTTCATGAAGAGTCGGTGATCTATCGCCGGCATCCTGAACAAATTACAAATTCCTGCTTCAACGACTGCTGGGAAAGGGATGCCAAACCACCCAGTTCAACTCTTGCCAAGAAACCCCTTCGGCAGCACCGACGCTCTGGAACAGAGAACAATGAGATTATTGCAAACCTGAACCTGAGTTTGAATTTCCAGAAGGTGTAACTACCTGCCAACTACCTGCCAACTACCTGCCAACTGAGCTAGCCACTGTGACCCTTTTAGTGGAAGCCTTTCCACATCTGAGCACAAAACATTATTCTCACTTTCCTGTGTTAACTTTCCGTGGTCTCTCTCCGACTGACGTGCTTTG
>NC_140975.1:57623314-57638314 GCF_056783735.1 Eptatretus burgeri | reverse complement strand
GCGTTATGAATCGCAAAGTATGCAAGGAGTTAGAAGGAGCTTCAATGGAGGAGGATTCCATTAGGCCCTTCGAGCCTGCGCATTTCTGCCAATATCTACATCTTTCCACTGCTTCTAGGTATCTATCAAACTCAAATTTGAACCCATTGACTGTTTCTATAGCCACTGCCTTTCCAGGGAGACCATTCCATGCATTAAGTACTCTGAGTAAAGGACCCCTTACTACCATTCTCACTCTCCTCCTCTTTATTGTTAAACTATATGGCCAATGGGCCTTTCACTGTCCTTTCCGCTGTAAAATTATTTTTATTGACAGTATTTATTGAGACATGGTAATTCTTTTGAGACAAGCTCACCTTTGAGAAGCTTATAATCCAAATGTTTAAAACTTGTCTTCAGCTGGATTTAAAACCACAAACTCCAGGACATCTGTCTGGTGCCCTGACAACTAGACCACCACTATATTAGAATACAATGCTCTTTTTGGTCTCAGATATGGCATCTGTAAATGACTGTGTTTACTTTTACTTTTACCAGGAACAGTACCGGCAGCGTCTCATCGAACTGAGATCAACCCTTGAAGTATCTCCGTTCTTCATATCCCACGAGGTTCGTGCTTCAGGCTTCATAGATCATGGGCTACTGTTAATGTTGAATTTCGTTTGCATACCAGTGCCATGGATAGCTCAGAAGTGGTATACCCACCTTTGAGTGATACAGTTTGAGTTTGATTCTTGACAGAATAGGACCTGATGAAAAAAAAAATAAAAAAACTTGTGCCATTGCTCTTCAGAGAAGGCATCACATCATAGAGCATTCCATCTTTTTGGATGGGACATTACGCTGGTTGTCCTATAATGTAGCACTCCTGTGTATGTATATGATAAAGATCCACTCACTCCCTGAAATTGCAGGTAGGTGTTAATTTCTTATCGGGATGACAGGATGGCACACTCGCCTATAAGCTGTCTAGCCTGGGTTCACATCCCAACCTAGCTATAAACTGTCATCCTGGTGTTTCACAGGCAGGGTGATTTATCGATGTATGTGTGTGTCGTCCTTTGGATGGACGATAAACGAGAGTCCCATCTGCCAGGATTCGTTGGTGGACGTTAAAGATCCCATGGTGTCCTTTGCGAAGAGTAGGTGAGCTATGGCTGGGCACCATGAGCAAATTCCAAATTCTTGCCCAAACCAGAAGAGGGCAATGCATCAGCGGCACAGCTGCACCCAGAGCCAATGATGCTACCGCACAGCGTTGTGCTGCATACGAACGAAGAAGAATTTCATATTACTGCTAAAAAAAAATATTGACAATGGTTGCCATGACAACACGCTGCCAGTGGTCAAAATATGCGATTGACATGGAAAAGCAAATCGTTTAATTTTTTTCCTAGTCGAGTCAAAATATGATCCGTATCACCGAACCCCCAAAAAAAATCGCAACAAAACGTTTTATTGTTTTAAATGTTTTATCAGGTCATGCTGTGTGCCAGAAAAAAAAGTCTCGGGTAATCTGACCCCGGTAAAGGGGTTAATTTTCATATTTTCAAGATGGCCGCCAATGAAAATTTCAATGTACTACAAACTTTTTTATGGTTGATTTTAGACCCGATAAATGTATTAGCAACATATAGGAACATGGGGTTTCTGATTCAAATGAACATAGTTTCTCCCGCCTATGACGTAACTATGACGTTTATGACGTCATAGCGAAAACCGAAAGCCAACCCCCTTTCTTAGGATGAAAGAGCACAGACAAAAAGCCCCACCAAGAAGATCACAAGGTGATTATGAATAACTGCTGTTTAGGCCTCCCATATGCACTTGTGCTGCCATCTGTGACTTTCAACTAAAACAATAGAATTTCTGGAACTGCTGATATTCACCTTTTCAATGTCCTTCAAAAGCATTGTCATGATGATAATGAATTAGAACCTAGCAAGACTACAAAGACCAGGTAGGGATTAACACAGAACATGTATAATTTCATGTCATGTGGAAGTAATTGGAGATGAAGATCATGTGGAAGTAATTGGAGACCACATGTGGCCACGCCCTTGAGCAGAAGTATATATGGGCAGCCAATTGTAGAAAAATTCACCACATGTTTTTAAAATGAGTGCACCATGGGGGCGGGGGGGAGTCATCCATTTGGAGACAAGCAATCTGGCAGTATGTAGCAAGTACCAGGAAGGCTACCATGTGGTTCGCCGGAGTGATCAGTTCTGGGCTGAACTTGGGTCCGATCTTGTTATCGAACAGACACTTATGCGATCACTCAAGTCAACTGGTGGATTGACCAGGAGCAGTGGCATGACGGAGGAGCAACGTGTCCTGTGGACACTGTCGCCCCCCCCCCACCCCCCCCCCCCCCGTATGTTCGGAATATAATGTAGCCATGCAAGAATTCAATGATTGCACTTACATGTCGAGTGAACATCACAAGGAGGCCACCAAGTCCAGGATGGAGAGGGACCAGTCAGATCCAGCAAAAATCCAAGAAAAACTTCAGTCATGCAATCCGTTCTCTGATGATCCAGCCTTGAGAAATGTTGTCACTGGTGTTGTAGCCAAGGATGAAGTGAATGTCAACAACTTGCAGGTAGTGGGGAAAGAAGTTGCTGAAAAGCTGACTGGCCAACCAGTTTTCACCAACACATGCAAAAGGAAGGACAAAGCAAAAACTCTGGGAGATTCATCTGCTGTCCACGTTACTGGCGACCGAACTATATACCCTGCTCTTCTGTTTCATAGGCCACTTGTCATTTCTCAGGCAGGGAACCTCTCATTGGAGGACGTTCTTGAATATGAATTGTCTCCATTTCCCCCAGCTCTCTTTGAGGCGAAGCACATATTCAGGAAAGCGGACAAGCCACAGCTTGTGAGAGCAATAGATGAATATGCAAAAGGTTTGTCTACCGAGGATGAGTCGGACGATGTACCCAAGACGGACCACTATGTGTTGGACGGTGGCTCACTGATGCATCGCATTAAGTGGACGAAAGGGAGCACATACGGATCTATACCTAACGGCTATGCTGACTTCATACTCCGCAATTACGGGAAAGCTACTGTTGTCTTTGACGGTTATTCGGATGAACCATCTATCAAGGACAGCACACACCAGCATCATCAAAAGAAACATCATCCCAAAGTCAACTTCACAGAAGATACCGTGTTCATGGGGTAAAAAGATGAGTTCTTATCGCATGGTTCCAACAAGCAGGAACTGATAAACATCATTAGCCAAAGGCTAAAGGAAAAGGGGTGCACTGTGATAAATGCAACAGGTTATGCAGACTACGACATCGTGCAAGCAGCAGTACGAGCTTCCCCGCTGCAGTGAACAACACTGATAGGTGAAGATACGGACTTACTTATTCTGCTGCTTCACCATTCTGCTGAAGGTGGCAACCGGGAACTTGTACTTCCGATCTGACAAGACGCAGGACCAAAGCAGAGTGTATCACATAAACAGACAGAAGAGCCTCTTAGGATCCCAGGCATCTACCATGATGCTGTTCGTACATACCTTTACTGGATGTGATACGACTTCGCGCATATTTGGGGTTGGCAAGAAATCTCTCTTCCAGAAAGTCATGAAAGGTGACGCTGGTTTGAGGTCATGTGCCCAAGCATTTGCTACACTAGGTCAAAGCACAGATGCAGTTGTAGAGATTGGATACAAGGCAATGGTCCAGGTGTTTGGTGGAAAGGGAACAGATACTCTCACTTCGTTGCGCCACAGCATCTTGACAAAGAAAGTGGTATCGGCTGTGTCGTTTGTTACCCCAGAGTGTCTGCCGCCAACTGAAGCGGCTACTAAGCGGAATGAAATTTGTATGTACAATTCACTCCGCACGTATTTCCAGATCATGACATGGATGGGAGAAGAGGCAGATTTGGAAGCAACAGACTGGGGGTGGAAAACGGAGGAGAATCAGTTCATCCCAGTAATGAATGAAATGAATGCCACACCAGACTCTTTGCTTAAGGTAGTTCACTGCAACTGCACATGCAGAACCTACGGTCTACCATGCACATCAGCTTGTGGACAGTGCCAAGTGCAGTCATGTAGCAACCCTTTCAATCAAATGTTGGGGGATGAGAATGATGACAATGACAATGCTGAGATGATGTCGGGCGACAATGAGCGTGGCTTATGGTAAGGCTGTGTGGCATACATACAGATTTCTTTTGGATTGATGATGTCCCATCTATATAATTACAGAATAGGGACAGCTTAACTAGTTCAAGGAGTTAAATGATAGCATCACATATTATAAAACAACAGATTTTCTATGGCATACTCATTTATCTTTTAACGATGACGTCATATACGATTATACGTCATAGTTACGTCATAGTACGTCATAGGCGGATGGAACTATGTTTATTTGATTCAGAAACCCCATGTTCCTATCTGTTGCCAATACATTTATAGGGTCTAAAATCAACCATAAAAAGTTTGTAGTACATTGAAATTTTCATTGGCGGCCATCTTGAAAATATGCAAATTATCCCCTTTCCCGGGGTCAGATTACCCGAGACTCTTTTTCTGGCACGCAGCATGACCTATTAAAACATTTAAAACAATAAAACGTTTTGTTGTATTTTTTTGGGGGTTCAACCGTATATTGACTCGACTATCCATCAAATGAGCTAAAGTTACCATTTTAAGACTTTATATAACTTAGGATTTGGGGGGGGGGGAACAAAAACATGTTCAAAACCGTTTTGTCCTTCCCACTCCCACCAGTGTGACCACTCCTCATTTTCATAAATGCCAAGGTGAGCCAATGAAAAAAGCCAAGAATTCACAAGGTTTCGGAAAAGCGATGATAATAGAAAACCTATACGCCAAGAAAACCTCTAGAAAACCAAGACGCCAAGGTGAACAATGAATAGCCAAGATCTTGTGAAAAAAGCCAAGGAGTGGTCACACTGACTCCTGCCCCTCTTGTCTCATGCCCCCCCTTGCTGTGCGTTGTGTGTTAGCTCCCATACGAGCCTCGACAAGGTATACAAAAAAAAAACTAAAACAAACAAAAAAAACTCAGGATTTTGGGTTCCCAGGTTATGCTACACCAATGGTAACATCTTCTTAGATCTCTGTCCTTCATGTAGACGAATGATTCCCAAGGTGGGACAATATATTTCGTCAAAAATCGTGGCAATTGCCATAAAATTAAATGTCCCATCTTTGGCAACCTTCTCCAATTTATATGTACAAGTTTGAGTCTTAGAGACTAATTAAATAAATTAATGAGAACATGAGAGCCGAATGTGTACAGCCATGAGAGCTCACAGCCTGTGTACAATATGTATATGTATATGTATATGTACATACAAGTCCTTAGTCCTTTTGTTCAGTACACTAAACATTTTTGTACACCGCTCCTTTCCCAATTCCATATCCAGGTGATGCATGATGTCATTGCCGGATTCCGAAAGAAGGGAGTTTTTACTCTGTTTGTTTGTTTTCTTGCTTTCTTTCTTTCTTTCTTGTTTGTCTGGGCGATATCTCAGCCATTATTTGAGCTCGGAACCTGAAATATGGGGACAAAAGTGAAGATGTGCTTTGGCAAAACGGTTTTGATTTTTTTGGATTAATCAACTCATTGATGAATTATTATCGATTTAATAATTACCTATTTATTTTATTTCTCATCTGGGCAATATCTCAGGCACCTTTTGAGCTCGGAAGCTGATATTTGGACACGACGGTGGACAAGTGATTTGGCTATAAAGTTAATTTTTGATTCAATGATGAATTGATTAATTATTCATTTTTTGATGAATTACTTCATTTTCAAAACGTTACAGGTCAGGTCAGGTCAGGTCAGGTAGGGAGGGGAGCATGTGCAGGAGCAGCATATTGCTGCATCCACTTTCCGCCAGTAATCCAGGGGCCTTCATCTGGCCATCCCTCAGGCAGATGCCTGGCCCATCCCAATCTCCTTGAGATGCTGATCAACCTGCTGCAACCACGAGGCACATGGTCGGCCCATTGGTCTCCTCCACTCACGAGGCTTGATCGCTGAGAGAATCTTGTGAGCAGGATCAGCTTCAGGAAAACGAGCCACATGTCCATACAGCCACAGCTGATGCTCACGGACTATGCAGGTAACAAACCTCATTTGAGTCTCTCTCAGCAACCGCTCAGACAAAAATCCGACCAGAGATAGCCAAGGATTCTCCGAAGAGACCTGGTACCAAAGGAATGAAGTCTCCGTCTCAGATCCCTCATTAGAGTCCAAGTCTCACATCCGTAGAGCAAGACTGGAAGCACCAAGGACCTGAAGACTCAGACTTTTGTTGTCCTGCACAGGTAACGACAGCACCACACACCACAATCCCGTGAATCCATGACTCCCCAGGCCCGACCCAAACGTCAATTGAACTCTGACTCACAGCCAGCAGAGACATCAATATCACTGCCAAGGTAAGTGAATCTCTCCATGACCTCAATATCCTCACCACAAACAGGCACAGACAGGACAGCAGCATCCAAGATGTCATTGAAAACCTGGTTCTTAGTTTTGACCCAGGAAACCCGTAATCCTAGTGGCTTCGACTCCTCATTCAGCACCTCGAGGGCCCCAAAAGGATTTCCAGAGTCTCTGAAAAGATGACTGCATCATCTGCGGAATCAGGGTCAGACATCCTGACATTCTCAAACGATGCACCGCAGCTTGATCTCTCTGACATCCTCCCGAGAATCCAGTCCATACAAGTGCTGAAAAGTGTGAAAAGAAAAGCACACACCCCTGACAAACTCCAGCAACAACTGCAAATAAGTTAGAGATGGTATCACCACATCTCACAGTATTCTCAGTACCAGAGTATAGTTCAGACATCAGATCGATCAGTTTTGGTGGCACCCCACGAAGACCAAGAATCCTCCAGAGGGCATCCCGATTCACTGAATTGAATACTTTGCAGAGAACAACATCGGCTACAAGCAGCCCCTGCCGAAACTCTCATCTGTGTTCGGTGAGGACCTGAAGGGCAAGGATACGGTCAATCGTTGACCTCTTTGGTGTAAAGCCTGACCGCTCTGGACGTTGGTGCTCAAACAGATGGTGGTGAACTCTATCAAGATTTATCCGAGCAAAGACCTTGCCCGGCACTGAGAGCAGCGTCACCCCTCTGTAATTGTTGCAGTCTTGGTGATCACCCTTCCCTTTCCAGAGAGGGACAACAAGGCCCCTCTTCCAGTCAGTTGGGATGATGCCTGTGTTGAAGCAGAGCACAGAACTGCATGCAATGATGCGAGTACAGCATTTCCACCAGCCTTGAGAACTTCAGCATGGATGCCACAGATCCCATTTACCATTTCAACCGGTTCACCACAGCTTGTGTTTCCACAAATAAAGGTGGATCACAGTTGATTGGAGGGTCAGCAATAGGGATAGTAACACCGCTGACATCCAACTTGACAGCTGGTGGATCAGCCTGGTACAGCCGCTCAAAGTAACCGGCCCAGTGGGCCTTCACTACGGACTCCTCTGTCAAGAGGCCACCACCCTCTGCTCTAACTGCAGTACACCGAGGGACGGGCTTGGAGGAAAGTAACGCACGAATTGCCCTGTAAGCAGGACGAGAATCACTTGACCACAGGTGATGCTCTACCCCTCACAGATTCCTCGCACATCGGCCTCCTTGTCCATGCTTAGTGTATGTACAGTTTTATGCCTCAACTCCCTGAACAGCTCAGCTCTGCTATTAAGCCTGGCCCTGCGACTGGTAAATGATGTCCAGTGTCCCTCGAGACAAAATTCTTCTTCGCCCGATGGTGAGTTCCAAGACATCCACCGGCAACATCAAGGATGGTGGGCTTGAAGGCGCTCCACAACTCTTCAGGATTCACCAAAGCACCCAGATCACCCAAATCTCCACTCCGCCTGTTCATGAACTCCTCAGCTACCCGCTCATCTTTGAACTTGCCAACATCCAGCCTCGGCTGGGATGGTACCATTCTCTCGGATTTAAGCTGAAAAAGTGACAGATTCGGATGAAACGGTGGTTTTGGTATGCTGTATGTTTTGACCCAGGATCAAGAAATTATTTTACGATTTTATTTATTTATTTTAATTGTGGAATTAATCAATCAATCAATCAATCAATCATTTATTGTCCACTTCTCCCTCACAATTCCATCTTCCATGTGCTGCATGACGGCATCGCCAGTTGCCCCTGCAATGTCGCACGCTGGAGGATATGTGATTTATGTATTTGGCATGGTGGGGGGGGGGGGGTGCAGTGTACTTTGAATGTACCTCTACTTGTTTCATTTGAAATCACTCACAGTATTGTCATCCAGAGCGCCCTCTCGAACACATATTCAGGCTGCTAAACAAAAGGACTGAGGGGAATGTGTGTATGTACTGTATGTATATATATATATAATTATATATGTATATATTCACAGGTCGCTGAGGTGGATTTTCTCGCAGAGGAATGTTTTCCCACCTTATCTATTATGGTATCCCACTACTGGTCATAATTTAACAAGCAACCACCATAAGTTTACTGTACTGCTACTTCATATTTGAAGGAAATCCCTATGAATAATTATCTGCTATTTTGAATCTTTTCTTTCTGTATTTTTATCACCTTGTTATCACACCTCCTTTAGTTGGTATCCATTTTTTTTTCTTTTTATAAACCCATTTCCACAGATACTTGCAGTCTTACAAAGGTATGGATGTATGGCTTTTGCAACCTCATTAATTTTTGCCATATAATGTCCTGCAGGTCATTGGAAGTTCCCTGCTATTCCTGCACGACCACAAGGGTCAGGCCAAGGTATGGATGATCGACTTTGGGAAAACGTTGCCTCTTCCACCTGGTCAGATACTCAACCATCGGCTCCCGTGGCATGAAGGTAACCGTGAGGATGGTTATCTGTGGGGCCTGGACAACCTAATTGACATCATGACAGAAGCAGCTACACAAACTACTCTGGAGGAAAATGTCAACTCCACTCAAGCTCCGTCGTCACGGAGGTAATGGCGGTAGTCGTATAAACACTGCTGTCAAACTCTGAACCTGTCGAACCATTTGCATAAAAATGGCCACCGATGGAAAAGAAGAGGACAATTTGCCATTCCTTGTCGAAAATTGCAATTCCACTGACCATCGTTCTACCTGAAGGTCTTCATGAACAACCCAGAGAAAATTGTTCGTTCAACTCACAAATGGATTGAATCCAGAAGCGCACACTCTTCCGTTTTGACAAAAGCACTCGACTGACACGATGCTAGACTTTGATTACAGTGTGGCCCTTTTGACGGTCTCCACCTCCTGCTCGAAACCGAAGGGATAATTGCCGACTGCGCACACTGCCATAACTCACTTTATGTACAAACCATAACCCATTTTAAGCAGAGCATGGTTTTTGCCTTCCATAAGCAACTGAAATACTACAAGGGAGTGTATTTCAAAAGAATAATGATTTAAATTTAACCTCTTGTACTGGTTATTTTTAGAGCAAAAAGTCCCCAGCATTTGAATGATTTGCTGAGAGCACGAGTGCCCAATGGACACTGCCTGTTCTTTTTGGATCGTGATGACGTTTTGTATGATGAAAACTGAGAAGTTCGACTGTTGGCACTTAATATATGGCTAATTGTTGGATTATTGATTGTTGACCTCTGGTTGACCTTTCATTGGATTTTTTTTTTGTATTCATAGTTGAGGCTCGTAGAAGAGCTAGAGCTAGGACACTGAACAGATCAGGACACAACAGTACAAAAGGAACAGTGGAGAGAGGGGGGGACACCAAAAGAGAGTTGAAGGCCAACATAAAGGCAGACTTCGACAAACAATGGCGTTTGGGAGGAATGACGGGCAAGAGGAGGATGCATATATGTGGGGAGGAATGAGATGCAGGAGAGGATGCAGAGGTGTGGACAAGATGGATGCAGAAGGAAACTCTCAAGAGGGAAAACTGGAAATTTGGAAGGAGGAGGGATTTGGGTGGGGTTAACAAGGGTAGAAAAGATCATTGGTTTGGATTGGGGATGATCTGAGATGGTGGTGAACAGCTGTCTTGAAGACCTGGAGGGAAGAATGGGATTGAAGAGAATGTGAAGTTGGTTCCACAGGTGGGGGCGGGGGGGGGGGGAAGAACAAATGAGTGGAGGTGAACAATGATCCTAGATTTAGGTCGTGTAACCAGAAGGGGGTTGATGGTGGACCATGTGTGCCCTGCAGAAACTTGGGGGGAAGGGGGCGGGGGGGGACAAAGTGCGGAAAGAGCAGAGGGTGCAACACCAGAAAGGATGCAGTGGAAGATGGAGAGACCACCAACCTGTCTGCGAAGGCATAATAATAGACCCATAGACTCAGCTTTATCACGTGAGATTCCAATAATCTTGAAGGCCTTGGTTTCCACTGCATCAAGCTGAGTGACGTGTGAGACAGGCGAGCCAGCCCAGAGGGGAGAGCAGTACTCCATCACGCTGCAGATGAAGGCCTTGTTGGTGGATCGGAGTTCAGGTGTGCCAAGGAAGGACTTTGTACGATGGAAGATTCTCAGTCGGCGACTCTCTTTGGAGGCTTTCTCTGAAATGTGGCTTGACCAAGAAAGATCATGGCTGATAGTGAGGCCCAGAGGTTTGAATGACAGAACTTCTTCGGAGAGAGATAATGAGAGTATGACATTTGTCAGGATTGAAAGATGTATTCCAAGATTGGCAGGAATGCAGGTGTGAGTCGAGCCATGAGTGGGTTGTTGCTATCTCGACATTACATATTTTTAATTCAACATGTAAAGTAACAGGAAATATGGAATGAGATGGTTTTACTTCGCCTTTGAACTCATGCCTTGTCAAACAAAGCAATTGAGACTTTAAGTTCATTTGTCTGTGCATTAGTCGTTGAACTCTTCCAAGTTGGTTGCTGTCGAAGTTTAGATGAATAATCAAGTTTAACGACATACAAATCAGGCCACTTTGAGTGGTGGATCACCACCACCTGATTAAAGTTCTTTGTTCAAGTTATATTCTTGCTCAGGTTCAAGGGGGGGGTGTTGTTGGAGGTGGGCGGCAGGAGTTGGGAGTGACATGACACCACTTTTCATGTTACAGTAACAGACTATAATGCTTTTGTGCTCAGTTATAGTTCAACAGGTCAAAATCAAAGCCACAAAGGAGAAAAAAATATTTGTCACATTAATTATGAACAGAAAGCATTATTGAGATGCTAACTTCATATCTTGTGATAAGTTAATAATACAAGAATAAATAAAATTAAATAAATTGAGTCAGGAAATGATGATAGGAGACATAAGGAAGGTTAAGGTAGTGTGGGGAGAAGGACATTACCATAGACCACTACCCAAAAGGGACAATGTGCAATGGTCACGTGGACTTGCGGAGTTTAATAGTCACGCTAATCTTGGCCAGCACTGGCTTAGACTTAATGTCTTTATGGGCAAGACAAAGCAGTTGACCCCAATTCGAATTCAAAAAGCTCTTTGGCAAACGATGAAGTCGCAATAAATGCAATTTGTGAGGGTGCTAAAATGACAAATATCCTTACTGAAGAGGACACAAGGAAGTAGAGGATGACCTGAAAGAAGTGATGGAAATAGAGGGTGAGAAAAGAAGTATCGTTGAAACAATAGGAAACAAGAAAAAGATCAATCAGAGATTGCAGACCCTCGCCTCGACTTGTTTTGTGTGGTGTATTTTGTGTACCGTTTGTGTACTGGTGTATTACGTAATTAATGAGACATAACTCGAACTGCCACTATACAAGTGCTGGCAGGGATGACTGGGTACCAAGACGTCCCGCTTTGATCGGACACTTGATGAGCAACCCCTGACCCATGACGTTTATGATTATTCAATTGAATTTAGAATGGGATTAAAATAAATTCAAATCAAATCAGATGGAAGACCAAATAGGTACAGTCCTGCATTGGAGTAATCAGAAGGAACCCAAACAGGCAAAAAGCAAAGATGAAATCATCAGGAGGAACCCTGATAGGATTCACATTTCAGCTGCTCCTCCTCGACCCTCAAACCCATCCAAGCACCGCCAAGTGAACTTTATTCAAAAAATAAAAACTTCATTAAGAACCCAGATCAAAAATATTAAATAATTCTGGCTGCCAGACCAATGTCCGATCAGGTTGAAATTTAAAGCATGTATTCCCCATCACTACTAGATCATAATTGTGAAGTTTCCTCTCGATTTGTCTCGCCAGTCTGGAGAAGAAGATTTTTTTTATAGGTTTTTCGGGTAAATCCAATATGGCTGCCAAACCATGTGACCTATGATGTCAAATGTGTGAACCTTTTGTTCCTCATGGATAGGTGGTCATACGTCCAAAGTTTCACCTTGATCTGTTCAACCACTTTAGAAAAGAGGATTTTTGAAGGTTTTTTTTTTAACAATTTGACTGCCGAATCACGTGACCAATGGAGTCAATTTTTTTTTCTGTGGACCATTTTATCCCGCTGACCCTCAAAAATGTTCATACTGATCAGATGAAGTGTTCTAGATATGCAATGATGACTTCATAATGAAGGCACATATGACGTCATTAAAAAAATCACACATTCCCCCTGAGGAGTATTTGCCATATGCAGTTTCAATTTTTTCCTTGGTGCAGTTTCAGAGACAGAGGTCCAAAGTTTTTCCAACATGGATGCCACACCATGTGACCTATGACATCATAATTATTAATAAAAGAGTCTACATGAGTAGTTGCTCCGATAGTGAAAATTTCATCTCAATCTGACAAGCAGTTGCGGAGAAAAACACTAAAGTTCTGTGCGGACAAACAAACAAACAAACGGACCCAAATTCAATACCCTCTCCTCCAGCGAGGGTCATTAACAAGTCAAAGAAACAGACGAGCAAAGATTGTACAACCCTCGTACATTATTAACATCATGAGCGTGTTGTTATTGTCATTGTCTCGGTGGTCTGCTTGAGAGCACAGTTCTATGTTGCCAAAGTGGTCTCGTGGCAAGGATTGCACTGGAGTGGTTGCCATTGCCTTAAATTTCGGAATTTGGCCAGATTCTTATCCCGGGTGTACTCACCTCCGCGTTGCAAAAGATACCGTAGGATCTATAAAACGTCTACCAGCAGCAACCACTGCTGGCAGATGGGTCCTCTGCTTATCGTCCTCACATGAGTGACGTCACACTTTGTGATGTAACAGTATGCCTGTGGAACACCATGGTGACAGCGTATCGGAGGGTAAGGAATCAAATCCAGTCTAATCTCAAGGGTGAGTACATGAGCAAGTAGTGTACCGAGTAATACGTAGTAGTTCACTCAACTACCACCAAGTTATCCTGCCAGGCCAATGAGTGGATTAATGACCCATGTAAAGGAAAGCAGATTTGAAGGAGATAGGTATCAGGGAAGGGATGGTTGGGCGTGACGTGGCCAGGGTGGTGTCAATTCCCTTTATGATACTGTGAACCTCAATACCATCCACCAACACACCTTCACTCGTACGGTGATGACATTTAGTGCCTCGTATGGTGGTATGTGTACAGTGTTCGCAGTATAGCATGTACGTCTGAGTTACGGCAGATTCGCTTATGTTTCTACTATTACACATTACATAGCAAGTTCGCTGGTGCTTAGAATTACTTGCTTATCCCATTCAACAACCAAGACAGAACCAACAAGACCTGACTCAATCTTTGCTGGACTTGAACATCCAAAAATCTTTACACACTGAAAATGTGCACAAACCTTGCCCCTTCCACCTGGTCGTGGTAGCAGTTAAACCAGCGAAACCAGGTGACCATTTGCCTTGCCCCTTCCACCTGGTCGTGGTAGCAGTTAAACCAGCGAAACCAGGTGACCATTTTGCCTCGAGTTTTTCTGTTGAAGTTAAATGTATAGGAAACAAATTAAGGGTGGGGAATGGTAAGGCAGTTACACCACTGATACACTTGTTTTTGGGGGTAGAGGGGCAGTGGGAAAGGGTTGTATGAAATCAACCACTTCATTATTTAGTTACTGAATATAATGTAAAATATTGTAGTCTTGTTTGGGGTAAAATTAATGTTGTTGTTGTTGTTGTATTAATGCATTTTATTATTTAAGGTCATCACCGGTGTGAAGTCGTTCTGGGACGTTTTGAATGGATTTTACTTCGAAGTTACATTTATGTTTCCTTGCTTTGTGGATTCGAGACACAATCTCTGGTGGTACTCTTTCCCCGCATCCTGTTTACTGCCCTGTGTTCCATACACCCCAAAAGTGCAAAGTACAACAAATGTGGTTTGGTTACCTGTCAATAAATATCCTGGAATTCCATTACACATTCTTGTTTTGTATGTTTTCAGCAAACAGTGGGGTTATTGCAAGGAAGTGGAAGATCAATAAATTGTTAAAAAAAAATTTTTTTAATAATAATTGTGACATCTGATAACACTTGCTTTCTGGTGATGCATGGCACAGTCATTGTGAAACGGACATTATAATCGGGAGTGCTCTTATTTTCCTTCATTCATAGGCAGCACATGGTTGCGGTTGGCATCATTTGCTGAGGGTGTGACAGTGCTGCCGATGTAGTGCCCCCTGGAGGTTAGAACATGCATTTGCAACTTGTTCACGGTGCCGGCGATAGCTCGCCGAGTCTTCGTGAAGGACACCCGTGGAATCCTTAATGTCCACCAAATAAAGCTAGCAGATAGGACTCCCAGGGTTCAACGTCCATTATAGGGACGGTACACACATTGTTGCCTCGTCCTGCTAGCGAAACACCGGGGTGACGATTTATCGCTAGGCCGAGATTTGAAACCAGGCTAGACAGCTCAGAGGTATGTGAATACCTGGTAATTACCTTGATCCTAAACTTCACAAATGCTGCCGTCCATGCACGCAAACTATTTTTATTTTGTTGTTATTTCATTCCTTGTTAAAGGCACAAATAATTAAATAAGTTTAAAACGAGGACCTGTTCCTGCACCTAAAATCAGTAGCTCACCAACTCTTCAAGAAAGATCTTTA
>NC_140975.1:57588314-57615814 GCF_056783735.1 Eptatretus burgeri | reverse complement strand
GGCCCTGGAAGTATCAACAAGATACTGCAAATCCTATCACTACTGCAAGCGACGCTACAAGTTATGGAACAATAAACATCATGCCCGGAGATAGACGCAGAGGTCGATGTCAAAAACGAGGGACCTTTTTAGGACCGGCATTGACAGTCATATCTGTGAACATCGAAGGGTTTTCATCTGCTAAACAAAACATCTTAGCCAAGTTGTGCAGCAAGCAGCAGTGTGATGTTCTCTGCTTGCAAGAGACGCACAGAGGGAGTGAAAACAACCGCCCCACCATACCTGGTATGGCCCTGGCCATCGAGCGACCCCACCGACAGTATGGCAGTGCTGTATTTGTGAAAGCAGGCTAAGTTATAGAAGTAACATCTATGTCAGAAGACCATGACATCGAAGTCTTATCAGCTGAGTTAAGCAGTGTAGTCGTAACATCTGTCTACAAACCACCACCTGTCGACTTTATGTTCCCTCAACCAGCCCCCCCCCAAGTACACAGCAAACCACAGATCATTATTGGTGATTTCAATAGCCACAGCACCCAGTGGGGGTACTCTGAAATGAACAAGGATGGAGAAGCAGTTGAGGACTGGATGGATACCAACCAACTCAGTCTTATCCATGACCCTAAGCTACCACACTCGCTCCACAGTGCTCGCTGGAAACGTGGCTACAACCCAGATCTTGCCATGGCTACAAGCAACATCGCTGGACTGTGTAAAACGATTGTGCTCGACCCCATTCCATCAAGTCAACACCGTCCCATTGGGATCCAAGTCAATGCAGCTGTAGTCCCAACCACCGCCCCCTTTAAAAGGCACTTTAACTGCAAGAAAGCAGACTGGAAAAAGTTTACCAACGAGCTGGAAGAGAAGATCAAATATACAAGACCAATAAGCAAGAACTACGACCTGTTTGCTAATCTGGTACTGAAAACTGCCCGGAAACGTATCCCACGAGGCTGTAGAGTTTAATATATACCTGGACTTTCAATGGAATGTGCAGGACTCTATGATGACTATATCAGCATGTTTGAAGTAGACCCTTTCTCCGAAGATACAACAGCCCAAGGTGAGAAGGTGATGGAAAGTATTGCCCAAGAACGGCGTAAGACTTGTTGAGTGGAATGCTCTTGTTGAGTCTACCGACATGTCAAAAAACAGCCAGAAAGCATGGTCACCAATTCACAAGCTACGTGGCGATCCGAAAGCAGTTTCTCAGCACCAAAAAACCACTGCAAATCAAGCGGCCAACCAATTGCTAAAGAATGGAAAGAGTGGAAAGAGAGAGAAGAAGATCAAGCTAAACCGTAAGAAATACGGTGAAGACCCTGGTTTCACAAGACCACTTACTATGGGAGAGCTGGAAGCAGGAATCTCTCCCCTCAAACCGGGAAATGCAACAGGGCTGGATAAGATTGCAACTGAGCAGATTAAGCACTTTGGTCATGAGGCAAAGAAGTGGCTTCTACAGCACTTTAACAAATTCCAAGTAACACACAAGCTCCCTAAGATCTGGAAGAAAGCCCACACTATAGCACTGCTGAAACCTGGGAAAGATCCATCCGCTCCTAAGAATTTCCGACCAATCTCACTCCTGAGTCACACCTTTAAGCTTTTCGAACGCCTGATCCTTAACAAAATTGGTCCTGCTGTCGATGGACACCTCATCCCTGAACAAGCAGGTTCCCGTCCCGGCAAGTCCACAACTAGCCAAGTACTCAACCTTACACAGTACATCGAAGATGGTTATGAGGAAGGGATGGTAACTGGTGTAGTGCTTGTCGACCTCTCAGCTGCCTATGACACAGTCGACCAGACGTCTTCTTAGCAAGATCCTGGAGACCACAAAAGACACTCGCCTGACAGAGTTGATTGAAAGCATGCTCGAGAACAGACACTTCTTTGTTGAATTCGGAGGTAAGAAAAGCAGATGGCGAGGACTCAAGAACGGCCTCCCACAGGGGAGTGTGCTCGCACCACTCCTCTTTAACATGTGCACCAACGACCAAACAGTGTAGACACCCGCCGTTTCATCTAAGCAGACGACCTTGGCATAGGTGCACAAGATGCCGATTTCAAAGTTGTTGAAGAGAGACTTTCCAATGCTCTTGCAGAGTTAACATCCTTCTACGAAGAGAACCACCTCCGTGCAAATCCATCCAAGACACAGGTGTGTGCCTTCCACTTGCGAAATCATGAAGTCAAGCGCCAACTGCAGGTCGACTGGTCAGGAATCCCTCTTGCACACTGTGAATACCCAATCTACCTTGGGGTAACCCTACATAGATGTCTCTCTTTTAAGACTCACATTGAGAAGACCAAGTGCAAAGTGAGTGCGAGGAACATCATCATCAGAAAGCTCACTGGCTCAACTTGGGGTGCTAGCCCACAAACATTGAGGTCAACTGCACTTCCTCTCTGCTACTCAACGGCTGAATATGCCTGCCCTGTATGGGAACGAGCTACACATGCAAAGAAGCTAGATCCCGTTCTCAATGATAGCTGCCGCCTCATTACAGACTGCCTTAGACCAACACCTATGGACCGTCTGTATATCCTGGCAGGCATAGCCCCACCAGAGATACAACGAAGTGCAGCAAGTAAGAAAGAGCATCAACAACAGGTGAGAGATGAAAGACATCCTCTCTTTGGCCATATGCCAGCCCAAAGCCGTCTGAAGTCTAGAAAGAGCTTCCTAAGGTATGCCTTGAAACATCAAGCACAAGCAGGCAAAGAGTTATTCATTGGGAAGAAAGACTGAGCAACCTTCCATTAACAACAACAACGGAGCTAAATGTGAGTGAGGCACTCCCCTCTGGAACAGATTCAAACTATGCAATGTGGAAATGCCTGAACAGACTAAGATCTGGTGTTAGACGAACAAAAGTCACTATCTCCAAATGGGGATACTTAAATGACAGGGACGCTGTGTGTGACTGTGCCAGCATCAGGTGTTCTGCACATCCCTCGTGCCACAAACCATGCAGCATCTCCTGACATGACCACTGCTGAAACAGCCCTGCACAACATCGGATTTGGCAGAGTTCAATTATGAGGGTCAGCAATGTGCTCAACTTTGGCTGAACCACATCTAGCCACGTGTACTGCAACTGCCGTTTATGTGGACACGATAAGTAAGTACAGCAACGTGTGTTGCCTACCCTTCAATATGGTTCAGTCGACAGATTTAAAATTATACTTCAACCAATGAAATGTTCAGAAGCATACCCCTGTTATGTATACTCATCAACATATTGATACTTCTACTTTTCATCCTAATTCTTCAAAAGCTACAAGTACATGCAAAACGCCTCCCCAAAATGCACAGTGGTAGGTAGGTTCTTATATCAGCGTGGTATGGGGCTCCCCCTTGTGACTTCCCATGAATTAAGCCTCCCCCAGAAAAAGGCTTATTGCTGTTGTAGGGTTGGTATGTAAAATTGGCGTCCCACATTTTCAATAGTACCACAAAGTTTCTTCGACCCCCAGGAGTATTAAACCACCATTTCGAAAATTATTATTATTAGCCCGTTCATCGCAGCAGAAGACGGGGTTTTGCAATCACTTCTGTCTGTCTGTCTGTCTGTCGCAAAACATTTTTTTTACCATTTGGGGTTTTGTCATCAAATTTTCAACAAAGCTTTATTATGAAAATATGGAGAAGACAAATTAAAAATTTGGCCAAAAGGTCAAAGGTTAGCATCACATAAAATCATCAATTTTCATCCAATTGACCTGAAATAAATAAATAAAAAATTCATATTCGGTTCCTGAATTGGTTCACCACCAATCAAAAGCTCGAAGCCGATTGTTTTTTTGTTTTGTTTTTAGATCAAAGGGTCAAAGTTGTATAAAGTCGTCAACTTTCATCCGATTGACATGAAATTTTGAGCATTTGCATATTGGCTCACTGAATGAGTTCACCAATCAAAAGCTATCAGCTGTTTGTTTGTTTTTAATGTGAAAAGTTCAAAGGTCAAGGCTTTAGAAAATCTTCAATTTTCATCCGATTGACTGGAAATTTGAACAGGGTTTTTGATATCGGATCACTCAATTGGTCCACCAATAAAATGCTAGGAGCCTATTGTTTTGAGGTCAACAGGTCAAGGTCACAAAATTGTCAATTTCCTTCTGATTGACTTGAAATTTGAACAGGGTTTGCATATTGGGACACTGAAGCTTATTGCTTTTGAGGTCAAAAGGTCAAGGATGCATCAACAATGTGAATAGAAAGTATATAGGGTATGACGTAACTTATTTTGTCCTTGACCTAATTATAGACATTTTAACATTTTTTCACCACAACTCGACTCAGGTTTGTCCAATCGGAACTAAATTACCTTCTCTAGATAGCCTAGAAGAAGGCGCGTTTACGCTGAATTTACATCATACCCCTCCAAGTTAAAGGGGGCATGTTTACGCTGAATTTACATCATACCCCTCCAAGTTAAAGGGCAAGGTGAAATGGTGGTC
The DNA here is from genome assembly GCF_056783735.1 of Eptatretus burgeri. Classification (NCBI taxonomy): domain Eukaryota; kingdom Metazoa; phylum Chordata; class Myxini; order Myxiniformes; family Myxinidae; genus Eptatretus; species Eptatretus burgeri. The sequence goes on along the minus strand of NC_140975.1, from coordinate 57,611,342 downwards.
TGAAAAAAAAAAAAACACACAAGACACACTTTTTGTCATTTCTCTATTTTCTCAATGCAGAATCTTAAAAGACCTTTTGGCATCGCAAGATGTCTTTGCATCACAACAGTGTACCTGCATTGAAGTTGTGCACCTGATATTTTCATTTGAGGGGAAGGAAGAAGAAGAAGACTTTAAATTGTCCTTGATGTACTTTTTGGGGATTTTGACTGAATTAAGAAAAAAAAACGCCTTTTCGATCATAACTTGAAGAATTTTCATCCGATTTTCATGATGAACATTTTATGGATAGACTGGAGATGGGGATAAAAAAAAACCTCATCGGTCAGGGTCAGGTGTCCGATCAAAGCCGGCCATCCTGGTACCAGGTCATCACTGCTAGTACTTATAAAGTGGCACTTCTAATAACTAGTGCGTGGCCGTACGTGCAACAACAAAAAAAATCTTTCAAACCGCGTGCCAGAAACAGCCACACAGGCCATTCCTTCGCTCTCGTAAATGACGACTGGATTTGGGCATTGTGTTTATCTATAAATATGCATAAGAAATAGAGAAATTATTAGAATACGGTAAGTTATCACTATCCGGAAGTAGTGCGTGCCGTACGGAATGTTCACATGCATTCCATGAATTATCGCTTGCATTGAAGTAACAACTGCTGTGATACTTACACACAGAGTTAATTAAAATCAAGTTTACCTCCCTATCTTTGCTTGCCATGACATTCACTGCCATTGACCATTGCCACTCTTACGCCACGGTAACTAAGGCGCACTTTCCCCCCATTGGCCACGCCTACGCAGCAACGTGTCCTGTCATTGGTTTGGTAAATAAATGGCCATAACTTGGGAAACACTTGGGAAACAGCTGAAACTGATGAAGAACGATATCAAACCTTGAAAAGGCACATACTCAGGTCCCCAACGTCAATTGTGACATCATATCAAACGAAGAAGAATTGTGACGTCATAGCACAGTGTCCTGTCATTGGTTGGTAAATAGATGGCCATAACTTGGGAACCACTTATCCGATTAATATCAAACCTTGAAAAGGCACATCAACAGGGCCCCAGCAATACACCTGACAAGTTTCAATTAGATCGGACCAGTGGTTGTCGAGAAACAGCGGTCACAGACAGACAGACAGACAGAGATTGCTGTAATTATAGATAGATGTCTCTTATTAATTACGTAACACCAGTACACAAACACCACACAAAAGCAGTCCTGGTGAGGGTCTGCAATGTCTGATTGCTCTGTTTCTTGTTTCAGTGTGCAATACGTTCCATATGCCAACAGCAACAATCACACGCAAGCAGTTCATCCACACTCTGTCCCTAAATATTGAAGGTCAGGATCAAAGGGTGGTCCCAACAAAATATAGCCATCATTGGATCGCAGGCCAAGGATAAGTCTTCGGCCATGACTTTGTGATCACAGATAACCGTTTTCTCTTTCTTTTCCTCTTCCTAATAAGCCCTGTCGCCACGTCGCTTCGAACCAATCAATTAGTTTTGGGGAAGTTGTCACAAAATTTTGGCCAACACATCATTTGCTCGAGTACCACGTAATAGCAATGTTTACATAGGAGGCCGCCATGTTGTTAAGCGGTGACGAGCGCTCCGTTCTGTTGGTGCTTGCTTGAGTGCCAATCAAGCGAGCAGCTTGCTACCGGAACTGTTCTTTCGAGGGTCCCATGATGGGTACCCGATTTCTATAAAGAGGATGGGTGATGCGAAGGCCTCGCTTCCTGGAGTGTTAGAATCCTGTTTGCAAGAATGCAACATCGTACATGTAATACGTACTGTGAGCGCTTTGGGACACATTTTAGCCAAAAGGCTGATGGTTGACTTTCACAACCTGTAGTCTTCTTCTACCTCCCCACAATTAGGTATGTTCATTGTCCTGAGCATGGAACCTCCACGTCACGGTGTCGCATTAAAACCAATGTGCCTGCCTCATCACAGTTGGCCCACTTGTGGTTCATAATCCCCATGACAACCCTTCCCTCCACCTTTGCCACAAGTCACAACACCCACTTGATGGACCCAACTGCACCAACACTGAACATTTACAAGGATGACTTGGGGCCGATCAGTACAATTTCCAATTAATGGACTAGTTAGCAGTGGACCCTTAATTGGGATCGATTCAGACAAACCGAGACAAACAAACTTTTCACACGTCAAAAGAACTGACTGGAATCTCAGACTTGCATCTTATTGTGTTTAAATGGGTTTATTTATAACAACTATCTGAATTTTAGATTTCATTGGAATTTGAAACAAAACATTGAATAGCTGGTCGGTGTGCAAAGCACGACACAGTATATGATGTACTGATCACCAGGGGGCAATGTACATCTAGTGGTCTGTTGAGTGTTCGTGCTGTGCAGAGTCTCGCAGGAGGTGAGAAGTGGTTGTGCACAGCTGGAGCTTTATAAAAGTTGTCAAGCAATTTTTAAAATTTCTTACCATCATCGTACTAATGTCCTGGCAACATGGCCGAGACATAGAGATACGCACATTCGCCTCGAAGCAGTCCAGCCTGGGTTTGAATCCCAACGCAGCTATAAACAGTCGTCCTGGTGTTTCACAACCAGGGTGATTCATCAATGTGTGTGACGCCCCTCGGGTGGACTATAAAGATGCCACTGTGTTGTTCATGAAGAGTGGGCGAGTTATCGCCGGCACCCTGAACAAATTACAAATTCCTGCCATAACCCACAAAGAGCATCGATCAGCAGCACAGCTGTGTCCTCAGCCCGTGATGCCATTAGGTGTTCTGCACATCCCTCGTGCCAGCATCAGATGTTCTGCACATCCCTCGTGCCACAAAGCCTTGTGCTAGGTCTACATGCAGATCAAATGATCCATCCATCTTGTAGATTACCCCCAGAGGGATGCCGGATAGTCCAGGTTCCCATTAAGCCTCAGGATCAAATCCAAATTGCCTGTGAAGCTCTTAACACTGATGCAGTCTTTCGTTGCAGGAGGTTTCGACCCCTGTACACTGTATGTGCCTCGCATGTGTACGGGCAGGTTCATCGAACGTGCCAACAGTTGGACCTACCTGTTAGGGGGCACTGCACCTGGGAGCACGGCGTGGTTGTCCACTCTGCATTTAACTCGTGGACTTTGCTCAAACTATTTCACGACAGGGACTTCTCAAGGACTGGGAGCCATGAATTAAATCCTCAACAGTGAAACAATTAATTTAACCCTTCAGCCACCAAGCTGCTCTTCCAACATTCACAACATGTAAACTAAAACCAGCTTCGGGTCAAATTAAGGTACAAAACGACGTAATTGTTTGATATTTCCCATTGATTACTTTCTTTGTTCCACGATGGGTTTGCTGGTTCAGGTTTCCAAGATCACCATCGCAATAATTGTTCATTGTTGAACGAACATTTGGCTCAAGTTTCTCCATCCATTCATGATTCCATCGTTTTCCTCACAAGGGAAGCACTTGGACACCACTCTCAGGTTCGTTTCAAACGGGTGGGTGGTCTTCGGTGGTGGTTGGGAAATTCAAACGGTCTCCATGCACCACGTAGTCATGGTACCGAAGGGAGCTCATTGGAGATCAGGAAATACCAAACTGACCGAAACTTTCTTTAAAGCCATTTAGAAGCCATTTATTTATTACGTACTGCAGTGAAATTTTTGTTGACACCTCCTCCCACATGCCCTGTCCCCCTCCACCCCACTCTTTCTGGATGCTCCCAGCATTCATTCTTCTTCTCCTTTCCTTTGGGAGAATAAATTACGTAAATGGTTCTAATCAGGTAAAGGTTTAACCGATTCAAACCTGAACCTGATTCGAACCTTTACCCAATTTACACTATTTACCCCCCTTTACCCCATTCAATTATACATATATTCCCCTTTATTTATTTCGCTTTCCCTTTTTTGTAATCCACAACTCCAACTTTGAATTAGGTAAAGGGACAACGGGAACTAACTTCACGGAGGGAACTAACTTCACGGACGTGAACACAATGCACAATGGGTGGTGTGACCTTGCAGACAGCAGGAACACATGAAAATAAGTCATGGAGCAAACGATTATAAATTCCCCCTCGTGTGGTTTGGCCTGTTAAACATCTCAGAACGAACACGATTTGCAGATGGAGTGTGCGTGCGTGTTTAACTGGTTGTGTGCCAGATGAGGCCTATCATATAGCAGGCCTGATGAGGCCCATCTTAGGAGGCCTGATGAGGTCTATCATATAGCAGGCCTGATGAGGCCCATCCTAGGAGGCCTGATGAGGTCTATCATAAAGCAGGCCTGATGAGGCCCATCCTATGAGGCCTATCTTATAGCAGGCCTGATGAGGCCCATCCTCGGAGGCCTGATGAGGTCTATCATTTTGCAGGCCTGATGAGGCCCATCCTAGGAGGCCTGATGAGGTCTATCATGTAGCAGGCCTGATGAGGCCAATCCTAGGAGGCCTGATGAGGTCTATCATGTAGCAGGCCTGATGAGGCCAATCCTAGGAGGCCTGATGAGGTCTATCATATAGCAGGCCTGATGAGGCCCATCCTAGGAGGCCTGATGAGGTCTATCATATAGCAGGCCTGATGAGGCCCATCCTAGGAGGCCTGATGAGGTCTATCATATAGCAGGCCTGATGAGGTCAATCCAAGGAGGACTGATGAGGCCAATCATATTGTAGGCCTGATGAGGGCAATGCAAGGAGGCCTGATGAGGCCAATCCGAGGAGGCCTGATGAGGCCAATCATATTGTAGGCCTGATGAGGTCTATCATAAAGCAAGCATGATGAGGTCTATCATATAGCAAGCATGATGAGGCCTAACCCAGGAGGCCTGATGAGGTCTATCATATAGCAGGCCTGATGAGGCCTATCATATAGCAGGCCTGATGAGGCCTATCACATAGCAGGCCTGGATTTGCGTCGGGATTTGGCTGTTTGCTGTCTGCACAACCCACAAAGCTCTTAAGTGTTGGAAAAACAACGAGCAGAGCCGCTTGAACTGTCCGGGTGCTTTCAAGGGACCTGAAAGAATACTCCGAAAACCCAAACTGATTACTTTGTGACAACTCAAATGGCCTTAAGCGATCGGTCAAATAATGAACCATCTGCGGATCTTGCTTTCACGTCCCAGCAAATCCCTTCTTGACAAAGTGGTTTCACTTAAAAGGTGAAAGAGATTCCACCCCAGAGGCCCTGTAAAGCCTCGAAAATCCCAAGGTGAAACGTATCTGTCCGTACAGGGCAGAAACCCAGGCGTGAGGGCCTCCGTGACGTTGCAGGCTTTTCATGCTTTTTCACCGAATTTCCCCTCTCGAGAGCAATCGGACGAGAAACCATCTTCACTATGGATTTGAACCCAAGGTCGTCATTTCAAAAACTGTGCAGCTGCGTGTCATCTTTACATGAACAATCAAACTCTTTAACAAGAAACCCAGAGATACAACTACAGTGTGTACATTAATTCACTGATTTCTTAATTCGTTCATAATTTTGTCATTAAAATATCATCATTGTTACCTCCTCCACTGAAGGTGAAGGAGGTTATGTTTTTACCCCCTCTCTGTCTGTTTGTCTGTGTGCAGGATATCTCAACAAGTTGTGGACGGATCCGGATGAAATTTTGTGGACAGATTGGGTGTGCGACAAGGACGAACTGGTTAGATTTTGGTGAAGATCCGAATCCGGATCTGGATACGATAATTATTTATTTTTTAAAGCGATTCTTCACCATTGAAAGATCGGGCCAGAACCGATGTAGTGCTGCAGAGCATGATGTTTCAAAAATGTGTTGGGCCCGACATGGTCTCGTGGATCAGGCATTATGTAGTGGAAATATGCGCTCTCCCGAGTGCCCTTCTCGTTATTACCCTCGCCAGAGGACAGGGGAGTGCATTGTGTCCGTTTGTTTGTTCAAAAATTCATGACGTCATTGGTCTGTGTTTGTCCGCACAAAACTTTCGTGTTTTTCTCCACAACCGCTCGTCGGATCGAGACGAAATTTTCACCATTACTGATGTAGAACGTTTTACTGATAATTATGACATCATAGGTCACGTGGTGTGGCAGCCATGTTGGAAAAATTGAAAAACTTTGGACCTTTGTATCTCTGAAACCGCACAAAGGAAAAAGTTGAAACTTGTGACACATAGCAAGTCCTCCTGATGGGGAATGAGTGTGATTTTTATGACATCATGGGTGCCCTCGCTATGACATCATAATTGCATATGCAGCATGCCACATCCGTCAGGTTTTAAAAAAAATTGACAAAAAAAAACGTAAGTCAAAAAAAGAAATTGACGAGCCATGTGACCTTTGACCTTTTGAATTATTCACATCAAAAACAATAGGCTTCCAGTTTGTGACTACCTCCACCAGTTGGTTAAGTTTCGGGAAGATCGGAGTAAAAATGTGACTTATGGGCGATTGACATAAAGACAGAACAAGCCGGTAGGCGGACATGGGTAGTCGATCAAGTCGAATTTAGTCGTTTTTCAGCCGTTACTAGCCAACAAAAGCGTCCATAGCAACGGTTCTTTCACACATAACTAGGACATACCATGAACCTACCATACCAGTTTCATGTCTATCTGACTCAGTCTCTGAGATAACGAACTTCGTTTTTTTATTGTTTTCGACCAGGGTTCATTCAAAGTCTATCTTCTCCAACAGTTTTCATAGGATCTGGCTGGAAATTTTTGACAATATGGCTGAATGTACTGCCCACAGTCGCTCGTGGCCCAATTTTTGATTTTCGAAAATATAAATTTGAGATTTTTTGGAAAATTTCAAAGGTCCGTTGCTAGGCGACAGTGGTGTCCATAGCAACGGTTCTCATTTGCACACAACTACGTCATGGTATGAACCTAATAACCAAGTTTCATTGAAATCGCCATTATATTAACGGAGCACTGAACCGAACAGAGATACAGACAGACAGACAGACAGACAGACAAACATATCGACGGAAACACTGATAAGGGTAGACGAGATCGACTACCCAAAAGACAAACACCCAGAATGATACACCGGCCCAACCAATATGCCATACTTGCGAATCTTCAATTTCACAAGTAACAATCAGAATAAGTGTGTTGTTGTAGTTCCGTGGGACATTCTGGTTGCCTGGTATGAGCCTGCCGAGTCACCTTTTTTGACCATAACGGTCCACCGATTCGAAGATCCCCAGCTGGATCACGTGTCTAATTGTCATGACACCATGCTTGTGGTTTAGGACATTGAATCAGCCGAGCGCTACGCTAATTAGCACCACACGTCTAGTCTGTAATTAGGCCAAGCGAAGCAGGACACGTGTGGCACAGTCTTGATTTGTGTGGTGTTTAATTTCTGCAGACAAAGGGTGTGCAAGCCAATTTTTTTTTTAGGGAGGCGACTACAGATTAGCCCAAATGATGGCTATGTTCCATGAATGTACACTTCACTGGCATGCACACGTACTTGAGTCGTAGCACAACACAATATGACCCTTTCAAAATGACGTCATAAACGACATTTTGAAAAGGCCTTGAAGCAATGCGCTGCACGAGCGTTTTCAGGAACTAGGCCATGGGCTAGATTGGGCCACGGTGCACCCCCCCCCCACCTCCCAACAAAACTATGTTTTTTTGAAGTGTCTGGATATGCTGAATACGAATTTGAATGTTAACATTGAAAATATTGGGATGCACTACCTCTTTTAGCCTCATGAAAAGGGGTACCCTCAAAAATGAATTTTCGTCATTTGTGCCAAAAGCGATTTCCGCACCCAATCAGAATGGCTTCTCGACGACCCATTACACTGTCAGGCTATACATATTATGGCTTATATGAAACATAATCTCATGCTGGTTCCATGTATGTGTCTAAAATTAATATATCCAAGAGCTTATATAACATGTTGAGTACATGTACTGTATCGTCTTATTAACTACCCATTACTGTATTGTAGAGTTTTCAATAAAGCTTATTTTATCCTGCTAATTAACCATGAGGTGACATGCCAATGCCAACTGCATTCCACTTGTTGCCAAAATGGGTCCAATATCTTGGATACCCGCAATGTTATCACATCCTAAATTGCATATGGTTAATCTCATTGTGTTTGTTAACTATGACCAGAACCTCCATCGAGGTCAATACCTGACACAGAAATGACTTGGTGCTGAAGAGAAAGCTTGATTTCTCATGAACAAAGATATCCATATTGAAATTGGTATAGTGTGAATTTTTTTTCCCCCCACATAATTATATTTTTAATGTGCAGAATATGGCCATTGGAGCAGTCGTACGGACACCTCCCCCTCAAGGAACTTCAACAACAACTAGAGGGGGAGCACTCGGTAGAGTACAAAACCTCCGCCGCCAATACTGCTCGGTCACTCAAGTGAATCAGATATCCTATTCATTCAATTTGACGTCAACAGTGCTCAGAGTTATAGTTCGCAACTTTCCCTTTTACTTTTAACTTTTACATACTCAATTCATTAGTCATAACTAGATTCCTTGAGACAGAAATTGATTTTACGTGGGTATATCCACCTGAAGTTCCAAAATCAGCCGCATTATAATTTTGGCACGTTTTTTTTTGTTTGTTGGAAATCACTTATAACATGTAGAAATGCAAAAAAAAATCTAAATTTTGTTGAAAGTTGCAAAAAAAAATTTTTTTTCTCTTACAATTTTTCTTTTGGGGGGGGGGGGGGGCGGGGGTTAGAAATCACTTAAAACATGTTGAAATGCAAAAAAAAAAAATTCAAATATTTTTTCAAAGTGGCCGCTATAGCGGCCAGATTGGGTTTTGGACCAAGTCCAAAATCTAATGGCATGATCCTTGGACCATACCTAACCCCCCCACCAGGTTTCGTCGAAATCCGTCGAGGAGTTTTTCCGTAATACTGTTCACAAACAAACAAACAAACAAACAAACAAACAGAAAGGGGTGAAAACAGTAACCTCCGATTTTCGATGGCGGAGGTTAAATATTAATTTGCAGATTACTTAAGAATTATTCCCATCATTTACATTGAAGCCAACAGGTTAATTGAAAATACAATTCATTTATTTTGACATTAACATCAAATATGTAGTTCAGTTTTCTCTTTTCGGTGAAAGACAATAACTTAAGTCAATTTTCAATTTAATCACAGATATGACATTTTAAATTTTTACTTACGAAATCTAAAGATTTCGTAAGTATATTGATGACTTCCGTTTCTGTTTGTTTGTAGGCACGATAACTCGAGAACGGAAGAAGCTACCAATGTCAAATTACACCACGTGATTCAGGAGGGTGATGGCTAGTGCTGATTATATTTTGGTCAAAATCGGTCAAAGGTCAAGGTCACAGTGAGGTCAAACATCCAAAAAATGATAACTCGAGAACGGAAGAAGCTACCAATGTCAAATTACACCACATGATTCAGGAGGGTGATGGCTAGCGCTGATTAGATTTTGGTCAAAATCGGTCAAAAGTCAAGGTCACAGTGAGGTCAAACATCCAAAACATTCGATTTTTGATGGTTTGGTACAGCATCATCGTAGAAACTTCTGGTTTGCGTCGCTACCTTCTCTCGAGACAGCTTTTATGAGACAAGGTCAGAGGTCAAGTTGACGATTTCGTAAGTACCAGTCTATGACTGCTTGTTTTCATGTTGGCTTTCTTATCTATTTGCAGGTTCACAGAGGCTGAGTGCAACCATGCAAAGTGATGTCTGACCCAATGTACTCATCAGAACGTCAAGAGAAAGAAGGCCCCCCAACCAAACGCCAGAAGGATGGTGGCAGTGGAGGCCAAGGGACAAGGTCAAAGTCCAGGTGCATCATACACATCCCTGGGCTTCAGTATGGACCTCTCGTGGCATTATCAATAAGTGCAGAATCCGATGAAAGACTTGCCAGGTTGAAGGACATACGTGACAGGAGACCGTCTCAGCCATTAGAATCTGTTCACCGAATAACTGCTACCTGTGACCTCATACCAAACACCATTACTGAAGGTGATGGATATCACAGAGAATGTTACCAAAGATTCACTATGAATCTCGATCGACTTTCTAGTCATTATGATCCATCTGAACCATCATGTTCCAAGTTAAGTCGGAGGGGCTCAGCTGGTGACAAGGTACTATTCTCACCCGATTGTATTGTTGCGGATTCGCGCCCGCCGGCGTGCTGACGGCCACGTAACTCGAATCGCGGCACGTCGCCCACCGGACGGACAATCCAGTCGTGACCCTCTCGGACTAACGCCGGGAACCAGTCACGGGTGGACCTTTCGGTCTCACCGCGATCGAGCCAATCGGCCCCCGCGTGGGATAGGGTTGCTCGCCAAATTCGACCTACCTAAGTACCCACACGGAGGGTAGACCGGGCGATCGCACCTCGCCGCAGGTCGACTTCGGACACGGGCCACTTAAGCGACCCGTTCCGTACTATCGGGATAACCGAGCGGTGTTATCGTCGGCCTCGACGGTTCGATTAATTATCGGGCGTATTCAGCCCACTACCAACCCTTTACGTGAAGCAAGATGAGGATTCAATGAGAGAAATGACGAAGCGAAGCGGGAAAGCAGTTCAACATAAAGCACATTTATTCGCGATGAACGGAAAGCACACATATACAATTCTACCAAAAGCACATAAAAGGAAAAGAAACACAATGCAATTTTACACAAAAAGCAAATGTAAAAGCGAAGACACAATGCAGAGCTAATACCGACTACCGAGCACACGGCAACACTTATACAATTCTACTTCACAGACGGCGCCGACAACACATACCCAAAACCAAGAAAAAGAGAACCACCCTCAAGGATGAGGCGGGCCTGAGGCCGAGACCGGGTCGGGCCTACCCGTCTGGTGATGAGACGTGGAGCGGCGATGGTGCCTCAACTCCGCGGGCCTCGCGGACAGTGTCTGGTAGGGGGTGGGAAGGGGGCCCCCTTGGTCGCACTATCTCAGCGCGGGGGGAAACAGGAGGGGGTTGCTGATGCTCGGGGAAAGGAGGATTTTTACTCTGTCTCGGGTCCCGCGACGAGCGTCTCCACCTCGACCAGGTCGCGCCGTCGGCCTCCCTGGTGTGCAGCTCCCGGCACCGACGCGAGCACCCCCTCGTCTGCCTTCGCCGCCGCCGCCTCTCCACAGCTCCGTCCTCTTCGCTCCGACTCCAACTCCGAACTCTTCCTCCTGCGAACTCCTTCCAACGCACTCAACTCCAACGCACACGACCACGACAACGCACACGACGACTACCCTTTTCTGACGAACGCAGCCGCTTATATAAGCCCCGTGGCTTCGCCTTTGACCCCCTGCCTTCGACCTTTCACCTCGCTCCCCATTGGCCCGAGAAAAAGTGGGCGTGAATGCATTTTGATCCATGAATTTGCATATAGCGACCGCCCTCCAACGCCCTGGAGGCGGGGCCAAATCGCCCCTCGCTCACCGATTGGACGGAACAAAAGTGGGCGTGAGTCGTTTTTGATCCGTTTTTGGAGCGGAAAATCCGTGGTTTTGTACACGCTGTTCGGCGCGCGCCCTGCACGAGTCCAATACCGGTACCCACAAGCGGCGCAAGAACGGTGGCGATGCGACGGTTGCGAGGTGTGACGGGAAAGGTCGTGGCTGTTGTGGTGAAGCGGCGTTGTGGTGGGTGGTTGATGTTGTGACGACTGTTGAGACGCGGTTGGCGGTGGTAACAATGGCGGTTGGTCCAAAATAAAGATAGTAAAAGAAAAACGGCTATCCTGAAGAGTCGCAGCACGCATAAATGACATGTATTCCCACTAGACCACGGGTTTGGGCCTAACTACACATATACTTTCCGAGATATCTCACCTAAGGGACCTGAATGGTGGTTTGCGAATTTGGTAACCACAACAGTATGTTCTGCCACTCGATGGAACGGAAGAAAGTGAAAGTCAAAGGGACATGGACTACTGAGGGCTTAAGTCAGTTTGAGTTTGATGGATGGAGAACGGCGCTCAAAACTGCTGAGGACAAATTAGATGAGAAGTTGCTGATCAGATTTAGAGGCCATGATTTGTTTGCTACAGAAGCTAAATACCACAAATCCTGCAGGGTCCAATACACACAAAATGCCGACAAATGGAGAAGTACAAGCATAGAAGACAAGGAGCAACCACTCAAACTAGCAGAGGCACAGAGTGAGGCGTTTGGTGCTGTATGCCAAGTAATCAACAGGGATATCATCATCAGCAAGAATATGATGAAACTGTCAGAGCTAACTGAAATTTATTTCTCTCACCTGACATGCACCAACTTCCCCAATCCCAAATTTCGTGGAGAAAACCTCAAGGCTAAGCTGGAGAAACATGACAATTACAAGGACAGACTGGCCTTCTGCACGCTAAACAGAAGAGGAAACTTCCAGTCTTACATTGTCTACAGCTCTCACCGTGACATTAGTGACAGTTCGATGTGCATATGAACTTGGTTCCAGGGACTTGATCCAGGATGTTGGAAATTACCTACGTCAAGTGATTCTGGAGAGCTTCGCAAAAGCTGATGACTTGAACTGGCTTCCATCTGCCCAGGACCTTGGAAACATGACAGCTGTAATTCCATCACAATTGGAAAAAAATTTGAATTACCTGATATCAGGCAAACCAACTCCTCACACGTCGAGAGTGCACAGGCTCGTGAATTCAATTGGGCAAGATATTTGTCGTGCAGCATCGAATGGGGAATGGAAACTCCCGAAGCATATGGTCATATGGATGACACTTCGTTACCTTATCAGGAGCGAAAAATTGATAACCTTGCTGAACCGAATGGGACACTCAGAAAACTACTCATTCTCACTAGAGTTGGAAACTGCCCTTGCTCAGACTGTTGTTGAAACATCAAGTCTGCTGCCAACGTAAATCATCCGATCACCAGGGGCCCCTTCCATTTTCCACTCTGAAATTGATAATTTTGACCAGTTACTGAACAACCTCACTGGAATGGTCTCAATCCACACTGCACATGGCATCATGCTACAGGACACAGAAGGCAAGCCAGAGGATCAGGAGAGTGAACTACCAGGTTGGGATATGGACGAAGGCCCACATTGCCAACGCTGATATCCCTGATGCTGGTGACGGACACGGTTGGGCACTTGTCAACCAAAAACTGGAGCCTCTCTGGTATGAGGGGTGTGTTCTCCCACAGCAGTTGACAGATATTGCTGAATCAGTGAACACCAGTGATGATTTTTTGAGGGTACCCCTTTTCATGAGGCTGAAACAGGTAGTGCAGCCCAATATTTTCAATGTTAACATTCAAATTCGTATTCAGCATATCCAGACACTTCAAAAAAACAGTTTTGTTGGGAGGTGGGGGGGGTGTGCACGGTGGCCCGATCTAGGCCCATGGCCTAAACCTCTTCCCCCAATGCAAGGCCAACCATAATAAGCCAGCCATTGCATGGATACAAGAGGTAATACAAGAACAAACAAGAAAGAGTAATCAGAGACTGAAAACCTTTGCCAGGACTTGTTTTGTGGCAAATAAATGGAAGGATATACAGTGCCTTGAGAAAGTCCAGACCCCCTTTCAAAATTTTCACCTTTTGTTTCCTTATGGCCTGAAATTAAATTTCATTAAATCAGACTTTTTCCACATCATAACCCACAACTTCCAAGTGAAAAACAAATTCTACAAATTTCAGAAAATTAATTAAAAATACAAAACTAGAATATCTTGGTAGGATAAGTGTCCACCCCCCTGATATTAGCAATTATAAATTAGCTCAGGTGTAACCAATCACCTTCAAAATCACACACCAAGTTAATTGGCCTCCACCTGTGTTAAAATGCAGTGATTCTGATTATTTCAGAATAAAATCAGCTGTTCCTGCAGGTTTCCTCTGCTTGGAAGTGCATTTCACAGGAAAGACTCAACCATGAGCACCAAGGAGCTTTCAAAAGACCTCCGGGATAAAGTTGTGGAAAAGCACAGATGGTTATAAAAAATATTTCAAAAGCCTTGAATATCCCTTGGAGCACAGTCAAGACAATCACTAAGAAGTGGAAGGTGTATGCTACCACCAAGACCCTGCTTAGATCAGGCCATCCCTCCAAACTGGATGAACAAGCAAGGAGGAAACTGATCAGAGAGGCCACCAAGAGGCCAATGGCAACTTTGAAAGAGCTACAGGTCTTTATGGCAAACACTGGTCACTATGTGCATGTGACAACAATATCCCACGAGGGCAACAACATCCTCAAAATCAATAGGCTTCTCAGTTGTGACTACCTCTACAGCTTGGTAAAGTTTCATGGTAATCGGTTTGGAATTGTGACCTGTACGTGATAGACAAAAAATAGACCATGCTGAGTGCCAGCTTGCTGGTATCCTGTTTCGGAGTGGCGACCCGTCCAGGATTGTGCCCAACAGCCAAGGAGACCGCTTCGGCAGCACCAACGCTCTGCACAGAGTATGGTCCCACTGGATGCACGGATGGTCCAATGTCTTCCTGGTGAAGAATCACTTTGAAATTCTCGGATCTGGATCCGGATAATCACCAAAATCCAATCAATTTGTCCTTGTCGCACACCAAACCTGCTCACCAAATTTTGTCTGAATCAGTTTACAACCTGAGATATCCCACTCACAGACAGACAGACAAATGGATGAATACATAATGTCTGTTCACCTTTGGTGCCGGAAGTCATAAATCTATCACCAAGGAGGAGGAAATGAACCGTCATGTTGAAAGTAATTTTTATTTTAGAAGATGCTACACTAAGAATAAAATTGTGTCTCTCTTTCCCATGGAACCTTCGTGTCAAACCAGCCAGGGATCCTCGGCTTCAACAAATGCTCATCTACCTTTGATGTTCTTTATTTAATTTTTCAGTGTCTGACAGCAGACAGCACAACTTGTGGGTTGTGGGTTCACCTGCAGAAGCCCCTTGACATAGTCTGTGCGATTTGTTGTTTTAATTTTAATCGAATGTGCCATGGTGTCTCATTTGCAACAACACGCTGCAAATTCCAGGCATTTACAGGTTACAGCTGGGTCGGGATTCAAAACCAGGCTCGACAGCTTTGAAACAAGTGTGACTACCTGTAGGCCATTCTTGCAACCCAACAACCCAACTAAATCTGTCAGTTTATTTATTTAATTTAAATGGGGGATGGGGGTGGCGAGAGGGAGTAGGATGAGTAGGAGAACAGTGCAGCAAGTACAGGAACATCACCAGGCCATAGCGGGCTGTGCTTTCCAGATTTTTCTAGATACTTCTGGATAAAAAAATTGGATTTTTCTCACCTACTCCTCAGGCAAAACTATCACGTCCTCACAATCGTGTGCAGCCTATGGCTGCTAGTTGCATTATGTTCTGGGTGCACGCCTGTGCCACCAATGCAGTGCCCTCTATTTCCAGTAAGCTGGCATTTATTTTGCAGACCTCAGAAGGATGACAGGCAGAGTCAACCCCACCTGGTGTTAACCCAACGGCCAACAGGGGCTCAAACTCAAGACCCTAACATCTTCAGCCAGTTACCTTAACCGAGCTACATGAACCGTTAAGCCAATACCAGTCTTAAACCTATTACTGGAACTTGGTCAAAGGTTCATGGTGGAAGTACAAAACGATTCCAGTGATTGTGGTGCGTTAAACAGGATGCCTGCATGGCAGGATTAGTTGGTGGACGTGAAATAGATAAAGTTGTTGTGGTGTTGATATGATGCAGGCATGATGGGCCAGAATGGCCTTTTCCTGCATCAGAGTTCATTGTACATCTTGTGTAATGGCAGGTCTGAGTTATTCTCCCATGAACACCCACAGGTGCCAAAGAGTTTGTTTTTCTTTTTAACCCACTGTGGTTGGACACCCAGACAACCACAAGTTCAAGAAAAAGACCAAAAACCACATCGAACTACAAAAGTGCACTGTGGAACATGTGGTGTATAGTTTAATTACTGGTTTGGGTGAGACAGTAATTTGTGTAACTGGGTGTAAAGGAGATAAACAAGACCTTCACTACGCACAGTTGTCAACACAAACATCCCCAGACGAGCCAAACGTCCGGCACCACAACTGGCAGGGATTCCAACCAACACCTTCCATCAGCTCGTTTTGACGTGGCTATCCATCGAGTGTTACTCCAAACTGTGTAATCCACATCTCAGGAGGGATCAGGATCCAAACCAAACAAACTTCAACCAAACTAAAGGAATCTTTTGTTTACCAGGGCTGGGGTTCGTGTTCATGGGGTCTAGGGAGATCAGGTGTCTGCACGAGGTCTGTACATCTAGAATCACACGTTGGGCAGACATTCGAGACGTCGATGGAGTTTTCTTTATAATCACAACGATGTGAGTAGACGATGAACAAATCAATTAGCGCAGAAAACGACTAGCCATGTCGGAAGGACTTCATGGGAATGCCGCAGAGAAACCAAATGTATCATCTGAATGTCTGTTTGTCCCATGTCTGGGGTAAGGGAGGGGTGGGAGTTGGGGGGGGGAGAGACCATTAAAAACACTACTTACAATCAACTAGATTCGTTGTTGGTATTTTCTCAAATTTTTATTTTTCAACACCAAACAGCACCTCCACCAGGTGGTGCTGCATTATGTATAGTGCATTCATATAGAATTTGGGTCCACCTCTCACCTCCCCCCACCCTGAACTCAGGGGGCTATGAATCTTATATCACCTGAAACCTTATCGCGTCCCCCCCCCCCACCCCAACTCCCCCTGAGTACAACCACCAGTTTTCAATTCATCCCATCCACCAATTCAGGAGTGCACACAAGTCAAGCAAACACACAAACAGCATGTGATGGTTACTATGGTAAACCCCCTACCTATATGATATCTATCCGGTTAATCTGATCCGGATAATTGGAGTATTTTACTCTCATGGTTTTCTCCAAGGCTTCAAACAAGCAGGGCACAACCACCTTGTGTCATCCCCCATTGGACCCATGACCTTTATTACCCCCATTAACCCTCCCAAACCCAACCATCTTCCTTGCTAGTTTCAGTTTTTCCTCCCCTCCTCTTTTCCTGTTTTGTTCATTCCCTTGATGTCTGTCCCACTGTCAGTTCTACCTTGCTCTTCCATGAGCCTCGCTCCTGTCGGTAAATAGCCCCTCATTCCAGGTGCGGCGACATACGATACCCACTTACATAGAGAATCTGCAGCCCCCCAACCCTGACCCCTGGGGGCAATGAATTTATTTATTTTTCATCCAGCGGTTTAGCATCATCGCACGCAAGTCAAACACAAACACAAACACTTCTCGAATTATTTATAGATTGATTCCCATTGGTTTTGTACAGTCACGTGATTTGATTTGTATTGGCTTTGGCCAGGCAGCTGTTTGTCCGAGATAAGGAGGCTTTGGCTTTGTGTCTGCTATTCCTTGCAATCAGTTTACCTCTTCCGAGGAGTTCAGCAGAGTCAAGAATTTGCACCACTCAAAAGACACACACACACACACACACACACACACACACACACACACACACACACACACACACACACACACACACACACACACACACACACACACACACACACAGTGATTGGATGTGGGTCGAGGATCAAGAGCATATTATTACTTCCAAATTGAATGTTAACATTCTACATGTCACCACCACTTGGGTGTGACCAGTAACCACAAGACTACACCAACCACAGGAAGTTAACACAGAAACCAATGACCATAAAACAACCACACTCGCTTCTCCTTCAGCATCTCACGACTCACTTTCATTATCATTGGGCCTGTTTGGTGATCCCATTCCCATCTGAGCACACATCTCATGATGTCGGGATCCCCGGTTCGAATGGTATATATATATATATATATATATATATATATATATATATATATATATATATATATATATATATATATATATATATATATATATATATATATATATATATATATACTGGACTGTACCATGTTGACTTGTACACCGCCTCCTAATGTCCCTGCACTGCATGTAATACAGATTAATCCTTGACTGTCGACAACTATGCAATACACCTGTACAGGTGCAAACCTGTTCACTGGGTTCGAATCAATGGTTGGGGATGTTTGCGACATCACTCAATGAACAACGTCACCAAAGTCCTGCAGACATGCTTTGGAACACAAAGGAACAAGTCCCCTCATGACAAATTCCTTTTCCATGATCCCATGGAACACGATGCATATTCTGATGAAAACCACCTGCCAACACCTGAAAACCACCTGGAAGGAGAAGGTTGCTTTAATTAATTTTATAACCGAAGGAGATGGTGCAACATCAGAGTGAAGCGGCTTTCTCTGGGCCCGGGTTTAAAGTGACTGACACGCAATCCTCCATTTAGTTATTTGAAGACCGCTGCAACGACCTTCGCCATGGATGTGTAAACCACAAAGTGATGTCATCATCACTTTGCAATGAAATGCATTCGAATGCGAACTATACAGACCGTGAAGACAATGCCTCCTAGGCCTGGGGATCTGTGTTTGTTCACCTGCTGCCCGGACAATCTCGCATCAAGAGGAAATGTGCCGAAAGCTGATCAGCGCACATGCCTTGGAGCAAAAGGGTCTCCGCACTCAAATTCATCACCAGGTGGTGGAACCTTTTATGGTGTGCTGGCAGTATAGCTCAAAGGTAGCTGTCTCGTCTGGATTCGATTATCCATCAATGGGACTCTAAACTGTCGCCCTGGTATCTCACAGGCAGGATGATGCATCATTGATGGCGTTGTCCCCGAGATGGAGGCTCTGCTTGGTGACCCGGCTCCCAGGATTAGTTACCCCACACACGCGAAGCCAAAACTGGGGTTAAGCAATTAGTTCACTTTGTCTGTCTGTGTATAAATGTCAGTTTATGATCAAGGAACAACTTAATTTCAATTGAATATTATATTTTGAACACGGAGCGGAAAACGACCTTGTCGTTTATCAGTACTTTGGCTTTGGATTTGGCCCAATTGCACATGAGCAGAGAGGAGTGTCCCCCGAACTTCTAAAAAGTTTCAATGACGTGACGATGCTGAATATTAAATGGTAGGCTGTCTATTCTTTCAGCCGACTCTCTGCCACAGTCCCAAGTATTCTCTAAATGGGAGTTTACATAATCTATACCAGAAGAAAGTCGTTTGTTATGACCATATTTTAAAATTTTCATCATATGTCGGTCTGTCTCGTTTGTTTGTCTGTGAGTGTGATAACTCGCGAACGCTTTCAGCCGTCTTCATCAAACTTTATTAGGGGATTCCGAAGGGAAAAGTGAGGCCGTCAACGTTTTTTTACGATATATTGTTACGGGGCCGGGACGTCGGCCGCGAGCACGACCACCAGATGGAGCAGTAGAGTCGGCTCGACCGATCGCCCAGAAAAGTCTGAAGAGTACGGGTCCCTTTCGGACCGTGAAGGGTCAATATTTCCACCACGTGGTACAGGGGTATTCGTCAAACCTCAAAATGCCTAGAGACCACGTGGCGATCTCCGGAGTCTTCACAACCTCGACGGGACTCGTACGGAAACGAGCCGCTAAGCGCAATCGTTCCGTGTGCGATTCCGAGCGGTTTAATCGCCGAGAACCGATGGTCCCGATGTCCCCTTACGGCAGCACAACGACCTTGCTAATGTTCCCCACACGCGACACGCTCAGTCAATGGACGTGAACGAGCTGAAAACATTGAACAAATGGGGGTTTATTTATCATGCAATGGGGGAATGAGGGGAGCACATAAGGCAGAGCCATACCAAATACAAGAAATGCAAGTATATACAGCAAAGGCACTTAAACAATTCACGACTTACGGACGGGCCCATGGACGGACACAGACAGACAGACAGACAGACACACACACTTTATTGAGACCTATCTCGGACCTGTCCACCTCGTGCGGTCTTCAAGGACCAGGTCCTCTGGGCGAGCTGGACCCAACCACCACGAGCCGCGATCAGCTTTTCGAGCTCCAGCGGATCCTCTCGCGGTCCGGAACACGTGACGTGCTGGGAAGACGAGGCGCCGATCCTTCCCGATCCGACGCGTCGATTCCCCCGAAGAACCACCGACCAAGAAGGGCACAGGAACCGAACCAAATCAGGGCGAACAAGAACCAACCCAGCAGGCACACGACGTCAGTATGAAAGATTCACGACGTCGGGAATCGGCCACTTGGTTGTACAACAACCAGATCACGCTGTGGTACAGCCGCGGTACAGCCACGGTACAGCCGCAGCACGCAGCGCGATTATCCAAACCGGCTCGTTTATCCTGCCTCGCGTGTTTGGAGTGATCGATTTTCCACCTCGTGCGTGTGGCTGTGTCTGCCTTTCACCGGAGGAGACATCTGATTGGCTAATTTCCATTTCCGGTGCCGTGTGGCTGTGTCTGCCTTTCACCGGAGGAGACATCTGATTGGCTAATTTCCATTTCCGGTGCCGTGTGGCTGTGTCTGCCTTTCACCAGAGGAGACATCTGATTGGCTAATTTCCATTTCCGGTGCCGTGTGGCTGTGTCTGCCTTTCACCGGAGGAAACATCTGATTGGCTAATTGCCATTTCCGATGCCGTGTGGCTGTGTCTGCCTTTCACCGGAGGAGACATCTGATTGGCTAATTTCCATTTCCGATGCCGTGTGGCTGTGTCTGCCTTTCACCGGAGGAGACATCTGATTGGCTAATTTCCATTTCTGGTGCCGTGTGGCTGTGTCTGCCTTTCACCGGAGGAGACATCTGATTGGCTAATTGCCATTTCCGGTGCCGTGTGGCTGTGTCTGCCTTTCACCGGAGGAGACATCTGATTGGCTAATTTCCATTTCCGGTGCCGTGTGGCTGTGTCTGCCTTTCACCGGAGGAGACATCTGATTGGCTAATTTCCATTTCCGGTGCCGTGTGGCTGTGTCTGCCTTTCACCGGAGGAGACATCTGATTGGCTAATTTCCATTTCCGGTGCCGTGTGGCTGTGTCTGCCTTTCACCGGAGGAGACATCTGATTGGCTAATTTCCATTTCCGGTGCCGTGTGGCTGTGTCTGCCTTTCACCGGAGGAGACATCTGATTGGCTAATTTCCATTTCCGGTGCCGTGTGGCTGTGTCTGCCTTTCACCGGAGGAGACATCTGATTGGCTAATTGCCATTTCCGGTGCCGTGTGGCTGTGTCTGCCTTTCACCGGAGGAGACATCTGATTGGCTAATTGCCATTTCCGGTGCCGTGTGGCTGTGTCTGCCTTTCACCGGAGGAGACATCTGATTGGCTAATTTCCATTTCCGGTGCCGTGTGGCTGTGTCTGCCTTTCACCGGAGGAGACATCTGATTGGCTAATTTCCATTTCCGGTGCCGTGTGGCTGTGTCTGCCTTTCACCGGAGGAGACATCTGATTGGCTAATTGCCATTTCCGGTGCCGTGTGGCTGTGTCTGCCTTTCACCGGAGGAGACATCTGATTGGCTAATTCCTATTTCCGTGTCACGAGCCGCCATTTGTAAAGTTCGTTTATCACGTTCAGCTGTCGCTGATTTGGCCCTGATCGTGTGGAGAAATCGACGGTAAATAATAATCAATTCATTTTTTCGCGGGTCTGGTGAAAAAAAAAAACACCAC
Source organism: Eptatretus burgeri (assembly GCF_056783735.1). Classification (NCBI taxonomy): domain Eukaryota; kingdom Metazoa; phylum Chordata; class Myxini; order Myxiniformes; family Myxinidae; genus Eptatretus; species Eptatretus burgeri. The sequence goes on along the minus strand of NC_140975.1, from coordinate 57,589,769 downwards.
TCTGTGGTAAATAAAGGGAACTCTGTAAAAATTACTTTGGACAAGTTTAATTGGTTCAGAAACCTTTTTAAAAATATTTTTCTGGTGTGGATAATCCTTCGGCCGTTCGGGTCCGACGAATTACCGCATTGTAACAAATTTAAAGTTCCACTACCCTTAAAAAAACCTCAATTAATATTATTTTTTGTAATATATTATTTTTTATGTCCTCTTAACGAGTTAGGCCTAACCAAAGGCAAAAGGAAAACAATTGTCAGTTATTGTTCGCCGGAAAATGTGGTTTTGTCATTAAAAAAAAAATTAACCCTTTGGCCGTCGACAAACTGCCGCTTATAACAATGAAGCCTTCATTGTGGTAGTTTGGTCTATAGGGGAGTTGTTCAAGTTTTTCGGTGCACAATTGTTTTCCTTTGGTAAAATGGTGAAATCAAAAGACATGAAAATAGCTTTATATTATAAAAAAAAATAATATTAATTGAGGTTTTTTAAGGGCAGTGAAACTTAAAATTTGTTACAGGCTGCTTTGAACACTGGTGTACTAAATTGTTTTTTATTTTCTATAATAAGGGTGATGTCCAATGCTGTGATGTCCACATACAATTTGTGTGGAAAGAATGGGAAGAGACCTTTCCGGAACCTGAATTTTTATAAAGTTGTCAGAGGTAATGAACTCTGCTAAATGACAGTTTATAATGTGCATGACTTGAGCGTAATTCACATTGCGAGTCTTGTTTGATGATCATAAAGCCAAATATATACGAAGTGGAAATTCTTATTATTTTTCAGACAGTACCATGACTAATCAGCCAACAGCAACGGAGGCGGCTGTGGACACTGCCATATCACAACATTTGGAATATGCCCCTGATCGGTGTGGAGGTGTGGGCAGGAACAAGCCCTCATCTATCTATAATTCCATCGTGTGTGTGTGTGTGTGTGTGTGTGTGTGTGTGTGTGTGTGTGTGTGTGTGTGTGTGTGTGTGTGTGTGTGTGTGTGTGTGTGAGACCCCTGTTTCTCGACAACCACTGGTCCGATGTAATTGAAACTTGCCAGCTATATTGCTGGGGACCTGAGGATGTGCCTTTTCAAGGTTTGATATTAATCAAACAAGTAGTTCCCAAGTTATGGCCATTTATTTACCAAACCAACTGCGCAGGCGTGGCCGATGGGGAAGAGATCCTCAGCCGCGTTCCCCATGACGGGTTACAACGTACAGACTTCCGGATAGTGATGACTTACTGTATTCTCATAATTTCTCGATTTCTTATGCACATTTATAGATAAACACAATGCCCCAATCCAGTCTTCGTTTAAGAGAGCGAAGGAACGGCCTGTGTGGTTGTTTGAAAGTTGTTTTTTATTGCACGTACGGCCACGCACGTACGGACACGTACTAGTGTAGTAATAACGAGTAACGGCAACACGCTGTGCCAGCTGTCCACGTCGTTGATTAT
>NC_140975.1:57540814-57583314 GCF_056783735.1 Eptatretus burgeri | reverse complement strand
AGCGTAGGTGAGTTTGAGCTGTGGTCCGATGATATGGGGATTTTTAGGAAGGTGGTGTGGTGGTTGGAGAAATGTTGTAGCATTGTAATTTGAGTCTGAAGAAGGTTGAATTGAGGTGTCCGTTGGGTAATGGCATGAGGTTTGAATGTGAAATGGCGTGCTTATGCAAACGAGCTGCCTATTGCTATGCGTGTATGCTTGCGTGATGGAGGAGTCGTGTGTGCTAAGTAAAATAACTAAAATATGCGAATAAAGACCTGCCTAAAAGCCCACGTGACGCATATGACCCATAAACCCATTACACAATAGGGAAGGGCTATCTAAAAGGAATATTAATGAAATAACTCTCAGGACCACTATATGTTGTGGCCATTGCCTCGAGGGAGCGACGGTTACGCAGAACCACTACAATATACTGTATGTATAACCAATGGTGCATCAAGATAGGGCATTAAGTGACTAAAGGCCGCTTATTGTCCTCTCAAACTAGGAGATACAAGAGAAGTATTTTAAAGAATCATGTACAGAGGTAGAAAGAGACAACAGAGTAGGAAAAGAGATCAGTGAGATCACAGGAAAGTTTATATCTAGAAATGGGGTCCTCCAGAGTAGAACAGGAAAAGATCTGACAGGTAAAACACAGGTGAAAGAAAGATGGAAGGACAAGACAGAACTCCTACATGATCGAGATAGCAATATGATGGTTATCTTCGAAGAAAGAATATGAACAAAAACCAATAGTGAGAACATGTGAGGTACGTAGAACCCTGAAAGAGTTGGTAAATGGAAAAGCACCAGGTGCTGATGAAATTCCAATCAAACTCTTTCAGGTAATTATGGAGGAAACAATCAGAATTTTAACCTCTACCTGCACACAGATATGGAGCAGGATTGTGTGGCCCAAAAGGTGGAAGCAGTCAGTCTACATGCCATTGCCAAATAAAGAGGATGCAAGAGAATGTTCAAATAACCGTGCCATTGTCTTGATCTCACATGTTAGCAAGATATTGCTAAAGATCATTCAACACAGAATAGAAGACTTCATGAAGCGAAAGATGCCTGTTGAGCAAGTAGGTTTCAGACGAGGAAGAGGTACTCGAGATCAAATCGCAAATCTGTGGTCGATCATGGAAAAAGCAAGAGAATATCAAAGGGAGATGTCTGTTTTATAGATTACTAGGAAGAGTGACCATGATGGGAAAAGTTTAAGTTAATCCATCAATTTAAATTATTTCATGGACTTTAGAAAGGTTAATAAGCCTGGTGTTGGCTTAGTGGTTAGTGTGGCGGCTTGGGAGCCTAGGGTCCTGAGTTCAAGCCCCGTTGGGCCACTGAATTAAAATACACCAGGAGGTTGACTCAGCCTGTCATCCTTCCGAGGTCGGCAAAATGAGCACAAGTGTACTGGTGAGGGGGACACTGCATCAGCGGCATAGCCGCGTCCCAACCAATGATGCAACCAGCAGCCACAGGCTGCACTCGATAGAGAGAGAGAAAGGTTAATTGTGTTCAATTCTTGGTTTCACTCAAAGCCAATGCTCCAAGCTACTGGTGGTGCAACATAGGGTGGCAGAGGTTGGATTTGTCTCAAAAGAGGGCAAAATTTCCTGGTTGCAAAATAACATTTGGAATCAACATTATTCATGCCTGTTCTCCCATCATTTCAAAAGTGAATGTCTAACTTTTCAAATGTGGCGCGAGAAGTGACTGCCGTAAACGGGAGACGGACAAACGCACGGACAGACACGACTGTTCACAATATTGTCACGGCCCAGAAGTCGCAGGGAACCATGAGGGAGGGGCTGTCCCTGGTTCCTCTCCGGACTCGCTGGGAATCTCAGGCTGTCATACATGAATAACTTTGTGTCACGGCGGGTCGCTCATTGACGGTGAACGCCAATAACTCGAACATGTAACCCAGGGTACCTCTGTCTGACGACCGTTTACTGAGGAACACGTGATCTGCTTATCGGGGAATTGTGCCCTTGATGCGTGACGCCGAGCTGAGCTGCCAAGTAGGCACCTTCAACAAAGGAGCTTCAACAAAGTAAGGAAAGTTATGTGGCACAGTATGGGATTTATTGCAAATGTATAGCAGGGAAAGCAAGGAATTTGTGGGGTATGGCAAAGGACAAGCAATATTTACAAAAGAAGAAGATACAGAGCAGTTATCCCAAATATTCTTAAATAGTCTTATGCTCTGACAGGCGCAAGCCATCACACACACATACCCGCAGAAAATTAGAGATAGCCCAGAGAGATAGAAGCATTGGAGGATTAGTGATCTCTCAATACCTGGTAAGGTCGGCAGACCTGCGCAACCCAAAATGCTTAGGAAAGGGAAGGAGGGAAAATACTGAGGGTGTCTGGGTGCGTGAGTGAGAGGTACGAGTGTAATGCAATGTGGGGTGCACTCCCTCTCCTCTCTCTCCCACCCCCTCCACTCCCCCTCCCCCTACCTCCCTCCTCTCACCCCCAAAGGTATTTGAAAGGTATTTATTTAATTAAATGACCGTCTTGCACTGCAACCGATGTTCATCTACTTTCAGTATAGGCTACTGTTATTACCACCGACATGGTTTGTTCATCTCTGTGATAGTCATTGTCACAGAGCGTCAGTGGTGCCGCCGAAGCAGCTTCCTGAGCAAAGGTTTCACTGGGTGGTTTGCCATTTCCTTCGCAGCAGTAGTTCGGGCAGGAATTTGGCCACGATGCCGGCGATAGCTCGCCTACTTTTCGCGAAGGACAACGTGGGTGATCTTTACTGTCAGCGGATGGGACGCCCAGTTTTACGCCACGACACACATATTGATGTATCACCGGGATGACAGTTTATAGCCGGGTCGGGATTCGAACCCAGGCTGGACAGCTCAGAGCAAGTGGATTATGTTCTGTTAACACTAACCGTGAAGGAGCTAACCAAGGTGACCCAGAATGATTCGTTTGGGTTTAAATCGAGTCTCTCGGGTGACTATATAGTCTACTGTGGATGATCAAGATTGTTTTCATCGAACGAGTTTCCAACAAACACAGTCAACGTGTCAAGGAGCATGATCATCTGGGACTGCATCAAGGCCTGTAGTGCATGGTCATCGAGGACTGCATCAAGGCCTGTAGTGCATGGTCATCTGGGACTGCATCAAGGCCTGTAGTGCATGGTCATCTGGGACTGCATCAAGGCCTGTAGTGCATGGTAATCTGGGACTGCATCAAGGCCTGTAGTGCATGGTCATCTGGGACTGCATCAAGGCCTGTAGTGCATGGTCATCTGGGACTGCATCAAGGCCTGTAGTGCATGGTCATCTGGGACTGCATCAAGGCCTGTAGTGCATGGTCATCTGGGACTGCATCAAGGCCTGTAGTGCATGGTCATCTGGGACTGCATCAAGGCCTGTAGTGCATGGTCATCTGGGACTGCATCAAGGTCTGTAGTGCATGGTCATCTGGGACTGCATCAAGGCCTGTAGAGCATTTTCATCTGGGACTGCATCAAGGTCTGTAGTGCATGGTCATCTGGGACTACATCAAGGCCTGTAGTGCATGGTCATCGAGGACTGCATCAAGGCCTGTAATGCATGGTCATCTGGGACTGCATCAAGGCCTGTAGTGCATGGTCATCTGGGACTGCATAAAGGCCTGTAGTGCATGGTCATCTGGGACTGCATCAAGGCCTGTAGTGCATGGTCATCTGGGACTGCATCAAGGCCTGTAGTGCATGGTAATCTGGGACTGCATCAAGGCCTGTAATGCATGGTCATCTGGGACTGCATCAAGGTCTATAGTGCATGGTCATCTGGGACTACATCAAGGCCTGTAGTGAATGGTCGTGGTCCAATATGTCACACCAGCATGTATTTATCAAGTGGTAGATGTGGCTTTGGATCGTGGGGAAAAAATACGAAAAGGTTCAGAGGATTCATATCAAGTTTAGGGGGAGCAGGAGGGGGTGCTTCATCATGATTAAGTAGACCTGGACCCATCATGGTCTCCCGAGCACGTGTCAAATCCCACATCGCACCCTAAAATAATTAAATATAGCACAAGAACCACAACACATGTTCTTTACATCATGGAAGCGGGTGAAACGATCCTCAACAATGAATGTCGGAAAACGATTCAACAATTACTGCTTGTACGACTTTCAGGGATTGGGGGTAGCCAGGATGGCTAAGATGGACGTACACTCCCCCTCGAAGCTATCTAAGCTGGGTTCGAATCCCGACCCAGCTATAAACTGTCATCCCGATGTTTCGCAGGCACAGGGTGATTCATCGGTGTGTGTGTGTGTGTGTGTGTGTGTGTGTGTGTGTGTGTGTGTGTGTGTGTGTGTGTGTGTGTGTGTGTGTGTGTGTGTGTGTGTGTGTGTGTGTGTGTGTGTGTGTGTGTGTGTGTGTGTGTGTCATCCCTCGGACGAACGTCAAGCTTGGCTATCCTGTTCGTGAAAGACTTGTGCCAAGAACGTGGGAATAACTGTGCCCGTTGAAGAAGAAGCAGAAGCACGTCCAGGAATATTGTGAAAATAAACAGAGAAACCATTCTCCTCTTCCTCGCCTTCTCGGTTTCATGGGGGTTATGAGCGTCATGAGAGCATGAGATATGAAAGGACGCAGGATCAGCACCCCAAGGAACAGGCAGTGCAAGCTTTCACAATGCAGCGATTCACGGTGTGGACGAACTGATGGGAAAAACCCCCAAAAAAGGATTGAAAAACAAATCAGAGAAATGTTAATATTTTCACAGGTGGTCCAAGGAACTGTTTGGTGGGATGAAAGGTGAGCTTCCATCTCGACTTGAAACACAGCTGGTGTGGATGAAAGTAAAAATAAGGACATTCATAACTGTGAAATCATTTCCTTTTTCATCATGATGATCATTCACAGTGAGCGAAGCACATGATGGGAACAAAACGACAAAGTGGCTCTCATGTACTCTATGCATTCGATGAAACTTTTCGAGCATATCATGAGCATTGAGCGGAGTTTGATTCCAGGTTTTGGCATCTTTTGGTTCACCTGGCCTGTCGGATGTCGTCATCAGCGTCGTACAGGTAAGGTAAGGCCAATGCCGCAGGTCATCAGACTGGTTAAGCTGGTAAGATCGCTTGGGTTTTCAGACCAGTCTTCGTCGAGCTCTCGGTTTGATTATTGTGCACCATCCTCTGTTTCCATGGAAATTTGATGCGAGGAAGCAGTTCACCTCCTCAGGGAGTGTTTCTTGCAGTTTCCATAAACATGATGACGGTTATTAGTCTGGAAACCCAACTGAGAAAAGGAATGTGGAATTTAGCCGCAGAGTACCAGTCGATAACATAACAACTTAGCACACTGGCCGTGGGGGGATTCAACGGCTACAAACTCGATACAAGTGGGACAGCTGGCTAAACATCGCTTGCAGGACAAGAGCTTGTTGAGAGTTCGCTGAATTCTAACCCCTGCGGTGTATTCAAAACAAGCTCAAATGAGCTAAGATTCTCGTCCTCTTAATGATGTCATAAAAACGAATATGACGTCATTGTGATGTATCAAGTTTGCGATAAATTATCTGTGCTAATGCCCGGCTTTATTCCCGCAAATAATATTCAAACGGCTTGCCTAGTTTCGGAGATAATGGTATAGGCGATTTCCATGAGCGGCGATATTATGACGTCAACTTTTTTTTCTTGGAAGAATTTCCAAAATCGGAGATGGTTACTGCCTGCGTGTGGGCTTTCTGCATATACATGGCAAGTTTCACGAATATCCGATGAAAACTCTGGGTTGTGAAACAAAAAAATGTCCAAAAATAGGAATGACGTCATAAAAATTGATATGACGTCATAGTGATGTATCATATGTATGGTAATTCATATCTGCTAATGCCCTGTTCGATTCCCGCAAACAGAATTCAAAAGGCTTGCCTAGTTTCGGAGATAATTTTTAGGTGATTTCCATTTAATAGCGGAGATATTTTGACGTCATAACTTTTTTCCAGGAGGAATTTTCCAAATCGGAGATGGTTACTGTCTGCGCAGGGTATTTTTACATATAAACACCAAGTTTCAGGAGGTTTCGATGAAAACTGTAGGCTGTGAAACAAAAAAATCCACAAGAAGATGAAGAACAACAATGTTAGTAAGACTTAGAGATCCTCCACGAGGATCTAAAAAAGATCACCACCACTCCCACTACGAACTATGAATTAAAATCCCCAAAATATTCCCACCTTCTTGCAGGGGGCTGCTGGAGACCGTTTTCAGTCCAAGTCTTTCACGAAATTGCTGGACATTGCCTGAAGTTCGACGAAAGGGATCAATTTGGGGAGCAATTTCACAACTTGTCCAAGATACCGGTGATGTCCAGGAAACACACTGTGGGATCTTTAACGTCGAGAGTAAAAACCAGTGTCGGCAGACAAGTCCTACAGCTGAACGCGCTTCCGATGGACGAGGAACCCAAATCAATGCCTCGTCCTGCCTGTGAATCACCAGAGGAGCAGTTTAAAGCTGGGTCGACATTCGAACCCAGGATAGATAGCTCAACGACATCCTAGATGTGTTTGCTCAGTTGGTGGAGGAGGGAGTGGGGGGGGGGGAGAGAACATCTTACCCGACCATTCGTACCACCACAATGTTGCTCCCAACTTACTCCACAACAAAAGGCAAGGCTGCCAAAGAAGGCAAAGTCCTCAATTTGAGGGAAAAGCCACAGAGATGTCTTTCAGGATGCAATTCAGGATCACTGGATCACTCGAATTCAATAAATTCCCAAGTACAAGGTGTCCACAAATTAACGTCCCAAATTCAAATTGTGATTCAAATTTAATTAAATAGGATCGTTCGACATAGTTTGCTGTATTTGAAAGAACTTTTCTCCAAGTTTTATTGACTTCTTTTGTTGTTTCCAGGCGTCTCTTGTGACGCGTGACGTCATGTATACTGCAAATGGTGTCCCCAAAAGAAAATGTGCAGTGTGTTGCCTGGTTCATGGAGTCCGAATCAGTTGTATAGGTTCAATGAAGCATCAGGACAACCAATGGAAGGCAGCCACCGTTGGGAAAAACGATTCATGAGGTTGGGAGTTAGCCGATCCATGGGGACCGATCAGCATTCTGACCATGACGGTGCAGTTCTAACGAATCCGGGCAGTAGGGGAGAGTGGAGAAGATTTGGCCTCTGTCTTGTGGGGAAGGTATTGGAGACATTAATTAAGGACCGGATGAGGAACCATTTAAACAAATACAAACTAATTAAAGGTAGTCAGCATGGGTTTACCAAAGGTAGTTTCTGTTTAACAAATCTTTTAGAGTTCTATGAAGTAGTGTCTGATTGCGTGGACGAGGGAAAGGCAGTGGACATAGTATATCTGGACTTTAAGAAGGTATTTCCAATTATGTCTGCCTTTTCCCAACTGAAAGATGTCGTACAATAAGGCAGCGGAAAGGGAATTCCTCTGGATCTTGGATCCTCGGTAATATCAGGGCATCTTAAACTTTACAAACATTTACAATGGCCGGCATCACATTTGACGACAAGATGGTAAAGCTGTGCATCATGGTACCATTGACAAAACGTTCTCACATGAAATGCCCGTGGACTGTATCTGCTAATTTTCATCACGAACTCCAGTTCTCTTCTGAGCGGACCACCATTGTCTATCAGGTAAACATGTCCCAGGTGTCATGGTCCCACATCATCACTTGACGTTGCATGTTCCTGTTTCTAACAACAGACACAAAAAAATTGCTCATTTCAGGTGAGACATCAACGAACCCGTCATGGCCTGATACCCTGCTTTGTCTATTAATTACGTAGTGTGAACGTGAGTTGGACCGTGAGTTCGTCTATTAATTACTTATTATTAGACCTTGACTCTGTTTAATTAATTACCGACTATTATTATAAGATTAATTACCGACTATTGGAACGTACCTTTTTACACACGTAGACCTTTTGAACCCTTACACTTTTAGACCCCTTCAGACCATTTTAGGTATTTTATACTCTTTGGACCTTTTAAGACCCTTTATAACTACAACACCCTTTAAGACCCTGAAAACCCTTAACACCCTTTATAACCTTAAGACCCCTAAAACCATTGTAGACCCCAGTAGACATTCTGGCTGAGGGCCTTCTGCAGTCACACTTGAAGATCACCAGCCATAATCAAACTCCCCCCGCCCCCCCCCCCCCATTGGTAAAACACCTCGGTCCCAATCTAAAAGGTGCAAAATTGAGTTAATTAATTAATTTTCTCCTTTTTTTCAGGTTCTGCTCATCTTGGTTTGTGGCAGCGGGAAAAGTCCCAGGTGGGAAAGAGAGAACAGTGTCCATGACAACAATTCACCCTATTATAACCAAATAGGATTTTTTTATTATTGCCAATCCTCAAGAATTTTTCAAGATATCAGATTGAAACTTACACAGCATATTTGTACACGTGTGTAGTGTATGTTCATAAAATGTGGTGAAAATTAGTCAAAGGTCAAGGTCAATGCCATCCAAAACATGCAAAACACCAATTAGGCCACAATTAGAAAATACATCAAACAAATTTGTTTTGCACAACATTCCCAATCATGTAAAACACTTAATCGGTCAAATTTTCCAAATTGCTGTTTCCATGGCAACGATTGTTTGTTTGGATTTTGCAAGTATTGTGCTATGCAAGACATTCTTAAACTTTAATACCGACTTGGGGCGTTCTCACGCAATGTTGTGAAGGTAATTTGGGCATCTTAACCTTTACAAACACTTTCGGGTGAGACATCAACGAACTCCAGGGAGACGGGTACCGTGCAAATTTTTAAAATTAAACTTGAGAACATGGTCGAAATGAGTGAGATATTTTTATTCATGAGTCAAGAGAATCATAGATCATGCAGTTTTTATAGATGAGGTTAAAGAAAGAAGACAGTGTGGGTATGGTGAGTACTCTCAGTGAAACCCCTGGTTTAGTAGACCCCCTTTTTGTGGAATGATGGCATCTGGACCTTGAGAGGTGGCCGTTGGTGGCTGTGATGTCATCGGCCCATTGGAGTATGCACATTCCTACGGAGGCACAGTGGCCGTGCATTATCAAGGTGAGTCATCGGACATTGGCTTGCAGAATCCTGAGACATTTTACAACACTATTGCTCTTCCAGTTGCGATTCAAAGAAAAATCGAGGCTCATAGGAGACTGAAGGCACAGAGTAAACACCTGACACTGCAAATGACAGTTCTGGAACAGCTTTCAATGGGAATGGATTGGGATTCTCACTCGGAACTTGGACTTACCATATGGGTTTCTGAACAAATTGGGGGAATCAGTTGTACTGGTAGCTATTCCCTCCAGCTCCAAAACCTGCAATCACACACACACACACACACACACACACACACACACACACACACACACACACACACACACACACACACACACACACACACACACACACACACACACACACCTTGCTGCTTTACCCTTACGGAAAATGAAAATGGTGAAGTATTGAGTTAAATATGATGGACACACTCACATGAAGGACAGAAGGGAAACAACACTGACCTTTTGGTCCAAACAAGTTGGCGTAGCAGGGTTTGGTGCAGTATGGTGAGTTGTCATGCTGATCACAAAGGGACAGATGGAAAAGATGAAATGAAACGCTGAGTTTATGAAACGCCTAATTAATAAAATAAATATTTTGGGTGAAATTATGCTGTTTGTGTACTCAAGGAATCTACTAATGAGCTTTTATCAATTAAATAATACTCCCTCTAATTACTGTGCTCGAGGAGAAGATGTTATCCCCTCCAAACCCCCTGTTTACCCTGCAGAACTGCATCCGCCCTGTGGCTGTTTGGCCGCATCGCTTCCCAGGGGCACGGCATTTCCGCTGATGCAGTGCCCTTGTTACCAACAAGCTGGTACGCATTTTCCCGAAATCAGAAAGACCACGGGCTGAGTCAACCCACCTGATGTTAATTCAACGACACGACAGGGGCTTAAACTGCCAACCACCTAAACCGTTAAGCCAACACCAGGTGTAGTAGTAGTCGTCGTAGTGGATAAATATTATACACTCAAGAGACATTGATTGTTACCTTTGGAAGTTGGACATATTTTTGTATATTCATCTTTATTTAAATAAAAACATTACCAGGCAGGTGTGTTGTGGTGTTCAGTACCTCTGAATGAGATCCTGGAGTCAGGGTTTTCCCACATTTCTTGCACTTCAGGCATGCTCGATGCCAATTTTTTCCCATTGATGTAAGTTTCTCAGCTGTAAGACAGACAGGTGAGCACATACAGATGCGATTCGTTTTGGTGATCACCATCAGCCACTTCTCTCTCACTTTAGTTGGGACATCGACAAGCTGAAGCGGTGTTTAGTAGTTTGGTTTAAACGTTTAATCAGCATTCTCCCCCCCCCCCGCCGTTACCCCCAACCTCTTCCTTTTTATCCCCACTTCTCATTTGTGTGTAACGAGGGTTTTGTTTCGGCTCAAAGAGGAATTTCTGAAACACCGGTCATCTACAACTCCCTCCAGACACTCATCTTCCACACTAACTCTAAACCTCCGCCATGGTGCTGGTAAATTTTGATATAGTGATGTCACAAATCACTGGCACGTTTTTATCTTTAATGCAACATCAAGGCTCATGGAAGAGCTTGGTGACAGAGAGTGAAAGGCAGGGACAGTGGGGCCACAGTTGGACACAATAGACATGGGAACAAAGAAACAGGAAAAAGAGGACACAGAGGAGGAAAGGAAACAAAGTAATCTGTAAGAGAGTGTGGTTAATGGGCTGGCATTTTATGACCAGGCATTCTTCTTTCAGCACAAGGTATATATATTTATATATATATATATATATATATATATATATATATATATATATATATATATATATATATATATATATATATATGATATATTGTTACGGCTGTGGAAATTCGCACACCACCATGAAGGGCCCGTAGGTGAGATAACGCTAAGTACATGTGTAGTTAGCCCCAAACCAGTTGTTTAGAGGGAATTTATGTGATTCATTCAGGATGCGACGCTTTGAGATAGCCGTTTTTCTGTTCTATCTTTATTTTGAACCAACCACATCTCAACCGCAACCACCTTAACCACAACGCCAGCCATCGTCACCAACTGCAACCACGCTCCAACCCTCAGACAACAACAACAATGCCAACAGCCACGACCTTTACCTTCACAACTCGCTCCCACATCATCGCATCATGCCATTCCCAAACGGCACCATGACCATCAAACCACCACCAAAAACCCTCCACCACCCTCACCTCTCTCCTTGTATGGCCATTCCCGCACCACCTGTGAACACTGAGCGTCGGGCTGTCTTGGGCTCGTTCAGCGATACGTACCGAGCCGCGAGTGCAAATAGCAGCCTTTCCGAGGGAGAATTCGGATCAGGAACGCTACACGCCCACTTCTGATCCGTCCAATTAGCAAGCGCGGAGCGGCTTGGTGCCGCCACCAGGCGCGTCTGTGTGAAATCCATATTTGCAAATTCTAGGATCAGGGGAGGTTCACGCCCACTTTTCCTCCGTCCAATTGGCGAGCGTGGCTCCGCCCCCGAGGTCATCCTGATCCGGAAATTTGCATATTGTTTTCTCCTGCCGGCCTATAAAACGGCAAGCGCAAGGCGAATCGGGGAGAGTCAGTTTTTGATTGGAGAGCAGAGTGTGGCAGTGAGTCGAGTTGGTGGGAAGAGTGAGAGTCAGTTTTTGGTTGGAGAGCGGAGTCGAGTCGGGTGGCGAAGGCATCGAGTTGGGTTCTGCAGTCGGCTGAGGAGAATTGTGGGAAGAGGCCAAGGAGCTCGGGTCCGAGGCAGGGAAGACGGCGGTCGGCGACGAGGTCGCGGTGGGATCGCTCGTCGCGGGACCCAAGCCAGCCAGCCATTCTCCTCCCCCAGGGCATCAACAATTCCCCCTTTCCCCCACATGGAGATAGTGCAAAAAGGGGGCCCCGTTACCACCCCACTCCAAGCGGTACCAACGAAACCCGCGAAGGAGCATGAAGTCAGAGCACCGCCGCGCAGCCACATTTGCGGCTTGTCACGAGGACGCGGGTAGGACCCCGCCGGTCTCGCGGGCCTGGCCGCTCCTTCAGGTCACGAGCACATATTGGCCTACATGCCCGTCTGCCCCCTTGTCTTTGAGAGTGGCCTTTTCTTTTGCTTTTGAGTAAATGTGTGTTGGCGCCGTCTGTAAAGTAGAACTGTATAAGTGTTGCCGTGTGTGCGCGGAGTCGGTAGTAGATCTGCGTCGTTGTTGCTTTTGTTTTTGCTGATATATGTGCATTCTGACTGTTTGACTGTATATGTGTGCTTTCCGTGGGCCGGGTAATAAATGTGCATTGTGTGAACTGTTTTCCCGTTTCGCTTCGTCTTTTCTTTAATTGACCCTCCATCCTGCTTCACGTAAAGGGTTCGTAGTGGGCTTAATACGCCCAATAAGTAATCGGAACCGTCGAGGCCGACGATAACACCGCTCGGTTATCACTAGCACGGAACGGACCGCTTAAGCGGTTTGTGTCCGGAGTCGGCCTGTGGCGTGGTATGATCGCCCGGTCGACCATTCACTCAGGTACTTACGTAGATCGAAATTGGCGAGCAACCCTATCCTGCGCGGGTGGGCAATTGGCACGATCGTGGTGAGGTTAAACCCCCACCCGTGACTCGCTCCCGGCGTTGTTCCGAGAGGGTCACGACTGAATTGTCCGTTCCAGTGGGCGAGGCGGCCACCATTCGAGTCGAGCGGCCGATCGCACGCCTGCGCGCGTGAATTCGCAACAATATATATATATATATATATATATATATATATATATATATATATATATATATATATATATATATATATATATATATATATATATATATATATATATATATATATATATATATATATATATTGTTACGAATTCTGGCCCGCCAGGCATGCGAGCGATTGCGTAACTCCAATCGCAACCGCGTCGCCCACCGGACGGACAATTCAGTCGTGACCCTCCTGGAACTACTGCCAGGAGCCAGTCACGGGTGGGGGTTTAACCTCACCACGATCGTGCCAATTGCCCACCCGCGCAGGATGGGGTTGCTCGCCAAATTCGACCGACCTAAGTACCTGCGCGAGTAGTTGACCGGGCGATCGTACCTCGCCGCAGGTCGACCAAGGACACAAACCGCTCAAGCTTATTTTTATTGTTTTTATTTTTACTTCCCCTCCTATAAATCGTCCCCTAACCCCCCTTATCGTCCTTGTTCGGCTAACCTATCCTGTCTCCGAGCCTACTCCCAACCCCTACGTTCCCTTCCTGGAGGGGAATAAGGGAGAGCTAGCGTCCTGTGTCGAGGCTCAATGAAGCCTCAGAATGGCCTCCTCAGACTTCAGCGATCTTAACCCAAAGTGGGTCCAGCGGCCCACAACGAGAGCGAAGGGATGGATGGTGCGGAGGGGTTCACTTCCTAATCTACCCTAACCATTTATTAACCTTAAACTATCCCGGGGCTTTCAACAAGCGCCTCTCGCTTCAACTATCGGTTCTAACAACCCAGATTCCCGTCGCCTGTGTTGGTGTCCTCTCAAATCTCGGGCCATGCCCCCCCAATTTTCTTCCCATGCCCTCACACGGTCTCATGGCTGGGACGCATGGCTCCCTTGGCAAGAACTATCCTCTGCCGATTCCCCAACAATGCCACCCCCGGGCACTACACTGCCTCTGAGCCTACCAGCTCCCTCAAACTGGGGAGTGCCCTCCATGGCGACTCCCGTGAAACGCTCACGTAGCATGCTGGCGCCCCAGGCCCCTTTCCGAGGGTCGCCCGTGCCCAGTACACTGCCCACGCGGCCAATGGCGCCCCGGGCCCCGCATCAGCGGGTCACCCGTGCCCACTACACTATCCCGGCCCCCCATGGGCCCTTGGCCTACCACGGCCGACTAGCCCGGTGCACCCAATCAGCGATACTCACCGTTCATAGCCACGCTCCCAGCCCGTCAACAGGGCTCCTGCACCCCTCCAAATGGGTATCAAGCCTACACTCCCACCAACAGCAAAACGACCTCCATTTTTGTCAATTTGACTAACCCCCCTAACTCACATAACTCTGACCCTGGGGTCCCTTGGGTGGGAATCACTCTTCCCCCCAATCACTCATCGCACCATGCATTCCACATTCACTCCATACATACAGACCCGCTGGCCTCACTCACTCAACATGTCTCCACCTCTTCAACTCACATTCCATCACTGATTTCTGCCATCCTGCTCACTACATCCCCTAACTACCTCGTACTCCGACGTCATCCCTTAAACTACAGCACGTTCCATTTAACCTACGTTGCTAAGCTACGTCCCCTCTACACACTCAAAGTCTGTCCGTGTCTCCAGATCATTTCCCATCTCCCATCCTAAATCTAAACTGAAACCCTCTACCTTATCCATTCCACGGGCCCCATGAGGACTTATTCCTGCCCCATGGAGCCGGTCTAGCTTTGCTAAGCCTTCCCCCTAGCTAGTGCCATCCTGTGCCCTGGCCAAGGGGATATTCCACCCCTTGCCCAGGGAATCCTGTTCACCTGAAGCGAGGCTTGCTTTGTTCAACACCTTTTTTTTCATTGCGCAGCACCAGCGCGGCAACTCGCAACCTGCGCACCTTTTGCGTGACGTCATGGCCGCTGTTCACGTACCTCGTCCCTCTTGAACGGTACCATCCGGCAGGGATCTCCCCTCCTGCCGGATTCCAACCCTACGTGCAGCCATGACGTCACCCTGCACATTCAAAAAAACCAAGCCTCGCGTTTGAGGGGTTCCCCACACGAACACGTGTTCTGCCCGTCGGAGCTTCATACACACGCTCGCGTGGAGAACCCATCCGGTCCAAATCCGTATCCAGCCTACCTTTTGTCCGTCCGCGGGATCGGCAACATCCACCGCTGGTGTTTACGGACCGGGTTTCACTCCGCAAGCGCGCACGTGGCGGCCGCGTGTGTAGCACAGCATGGACCCCACACGCGCTGCCGTGCAAACCCGGCACGGTCCCCAATCCAGCTACGGCCGCTACCCGGTCTTTGTCCCTCTGTCGCCGTCATCATCTCCATTCCATCCACGCACACCTGCGTGTTACGACTCACACACCATTCCATTACACTCTCACTCGGAGACGCGGATGTGTGCTCCCGCATGCCGACCGTCATCTCCCTTGCATACCACTCTCTCACACACACGGTCTCTCTTGCACTCGGCCGCTCACTCACGCACAACATTTCACTTGCACAGGGGGTCTCACTCACACAATGCGTGCTGGAAAGCACGCATCTCCGCTCACTCGCAAACACACACACCTGCACAACCACGCTGGGGATTCGCGCCACCACTCGGGGTCCCGGGGTTTCCATACCCCCCAAGCTGCACGTGCACCTGTCCACAGCACTCGCCCCCTCGAACTCGCTTGACACGACCGAACCCACCTGGTCGAGATCAGCTTCAAGGGAGCATAGCGTCTCCCTCCGTTCCTGAGGGAGGCTATCCGGCTGCTTGCACCAGGTCACGACACAGTCCGCCAGTTCACCCCCATTAAGCCTCGCTAACTCCATGTGTGTGTACTCGTCTTTCACCCCGTCTTTATCGTATAATCTCTCCTCTATTTTCCGAGTCTCTATACATTTTATTTCTTTTATCTCTTCGTGTTTATTAGTTTCTTCCTGGATCTTCGTCTCTGTTTCCTCCTTCGTTCCATTTAATTCATTCTGAATTCGGTCTATCTCCCGTGTCTCTGGCAATACCTCTCTCTCTCCTCCAGTTTTATTTGTCTCCTTTATTGGGGTTGGTCCTAGTTGTTCTTTCATTCGACAAGTGGTGTCGATCAAGTCCTGCACCACTAACGCTCCTCCCTGTGGTGATGTCACACATCCCACACTATTGCGCTGTTCCATTTCCTGGCTCCTTTTGAGTTGTTCATCCTCTCGGAGCTTTTTGAGTTGTTCGTTCTCTTTCCGGAGTTTTTCGATCTCCGTGGACTCGATTTTGCTCTCCCCTCGAGCTGGTTAATTTCAAACTCGTATAGTTTTTGTTTTCTCTCCCATTGTTCCTCATGCTTTTCAGTCTCCAATCTCATTGTTTCTTTCACTTGGCTTTGTTCCTTTTCCTATTTCGTTCATTGTTCTTTCATTATCTCTGCGTACTTCAACCTTGCTTTCTTTTTTAATTGTTCTTGTCTTTTTTAATTTCTCTCACCCCCCTGTCCCTCATTCTCCAATCTCATAGTTTTCTTCAATTGGTTAACCTCAAATTCATGTTCTTTCTGTTTTCTATCCCACTGTTCCTCTCATTCTTCCCTCTCCAATCTCGTCTCCCTCAATTATCTGATTTCTTCTTCCCGCTTCATTCGTTCTTCTTTGTGTCTTTTATTCCACTGTCTTTCTTGTTCCTCATTCTGCAATCTCGTTATTTCCTTCAATTGGCCAATTTCCTTCTCCTGTCTCATTCGTTTTTCCTTCATTACTCTTTCTTGTTCCTCATTCTTTAATCTGGCCTTCGCTTCCAGCTGTTCAATCTGTACAGTGTGGTTCCTTAATGTTTCATTCTCTGCTGTCGTTCTCTCTTCCCTCCACATTCCCAACTCGTTTTGTAATTCCGTCTCTTTGTTTTCGTGTTTCAGTATCTCAGAAGTTTTTTTTCCATAGTTCCTCTCCCAATTTGCATGCCTCCTCACTCATTTCACCCATTCTCTTGTTCATCTCCGCCTCACTTTCCATTGCTGTCCTCCTCAATTCTACCTTTTCCTGTTGTTTTCCTTTAGTTCTTCCCACCATTCCTCTTCTTTTATCGTCTTTTCTAGGCATTTTCTTTCAAACTGGCCTATCCTTACATATCGCTTCAGTTGCTCCAATTCATAGGTACTCAACTCTACTTTCCTCATTTCTCCCTCTAGTTCTTCGAACTGTCTTGATTTTTCCAATAATTCTTCCTTTAGTTGTTTTAATTCCAAATCGTGTTCCTTTTGTTTCTTTTCTAGCTTGGTTTTCCATTCTTCCTCCAATTGTTTCCGAAGCCTGCCCATGTCCGCCTGCCTCGCCTGCCATGACCACGTGGTTTGAAGCGGTGACTGAAGCACTCGCCTCGTGTCGTGCCGTTCGTTGCGCTAAAAATAGCCGCCTTCTCCGTGCCGCGCCGAGGTGCAACCGCGCCGCCATTGTGCGACTCGGTTTGCCGGCAAAGTCCGTGCTCAGTGTATGAGGGTGAGCTCCCCCATGGATTATAATTACAAGAACCGTCCCGGGCCAAGGATTCAACATTACTACACATATCTAATACACCCAGCACCCGTTCGCTTTGAAAAGCCATCTTATTTCGCGGAATTAATTTTTAAATCCCTCGAATTTGGGGAACACGGAGGGTCGCTTCAATCACCTCTGATCCGGTTCCGTGAATTTAGTTGGAGGCGGGTTGGATTTGAATCCCACTCCCGGACACCAGTGTTACGAATTCTGGCCCGCCATGCGTGCGAGAGATTGCGTAACTCCAATCGCAACTGCGTCGCCCACCGGACGGACAATTCAGTCGTGACCCTCCTGGAACTACTGCCAGGAGCCAGTCACGGGTGGGGGTTTAACCTCATCATGATCGTGCCAATTGCCCACCCGCGCAGGATCGGGTTGCTCGGCAAATTCGACCTACCTAAGTACCTGCGCGAGTAGTCGACCGGGCGATCGTACCTCACTGCAGGTCGGCCTAGGACACGAACCGCTTCATCGGTCCGTTCCGTGCTACAGTGATAACCGAGCGGTGTTATCGCCGACCTCAATGGATCAGATTCTCTTCTTTACCCACATGTTCAAAACCACTACTAATTTATTCCGCGATTCAAGATGGCACTTTCAAAAGGGAAAAAGACAACGAACGGGATACATTTCACACAAGGACATTTATTCAAGCAAACACATATTACACACACAACACAAGCAAGGAATCATGCAGGTATTTACAAGCAAGGCAAATCAAATGAAACACGGATACAGGCAAGAAAGCAATACCACCTACTATAATTATTAGCAATGCACATGCACTTACACAGGTTTACTTGTCGGACACTGCGCCACCCACACACACACACACACAAACAAAAGAAAAGACCTCCCTTTAGTGGTCGTCCAGTCACTCTCCCACGACCATCAGCGTGGTCGCGCCTGGTTCCGGCCTCCCACGTGGCCGGCGAACCCTCTCCGGCACCCCTCGTCCGGACACGCAGGTCCACCAGATAGCCGGCACTGCTGCGCCTCCCGTCCGCGTCTCCACCAACAGGCCGCTCGCCGGACCACGAGCGCAATACCGAGAAGGAGAGGCAGAGAGGGCTGTCGGACCAGAGAGAGAGCGAGCTGGACCCTGGCCACTAAGTGAGAGGAGCACTCAACCCCGACAGAGAGAGCTCCTGGACCTCGTGCGCGGTCCGCCTTATATAGCACGGGGCTCCGCCCTTCGCTCCTCCCCGTTTTCGGCTCCACCTCCCTTCGAGAAGGTTCCCGAAAAGGGGCGTTCCCTCACCCCGACCGCCTCACGCTGTTCATCCACCAATCAGCGGCGAGCTGCCCTCTCCCTTTCCTTCACACCAAGCGCGGGGAAAAATTGGCGGGAAAAAATCCGCGCGCCCAAAAGAGAACTCTTTTGGTTCCCTTTTTCGTTCGACGGTTTTCAACGCGGCTTGTTGCTTGCGTGGAGGTTAGTTGCAATGGTGGTTCAAAATAACGATAGATAAAGAAAAACGGCTATCTCAAAGAGTCGCAACCCAGCGAACACGAAGAAATCCCTTTAAACAACGGTGGGGAACTATCTGCACATAAACTTAGCGTCATAACTGATCTTAGGACCCTTTACGGTGTATTGCGAATTTCCACAGCCGTAACAATATATTGCAAAATGACTGATGTTGAACATGTAATCTTTTTCTGTTTGACAGAGTCACCAGGCCAAGGCATCTGGGTTTGAGGTGACGCTTTGGTGTAGGACTATGTCCAATGGAGATCAGGGGAGTGCTCGTCACACACACTCCACATGTTTTGATCATATGATATATATATATATATATATATATATATATATATATATATATATATATATATATATATATATATATATATATATTTATTGTTGCAGATCCAGGGTGGCGGGATTCTCGCCCGACTCTTGGTGCAACCCTCACCACCGCCGTCTCCGGGGTTTATAACGCCGGCCGACTCGGCACAGGCCTCGAGTCATGCGTCTTCAATCGCGATACCAACGTAATCCTGAACCTTATCAGTTGGGGAAATAGAACCCCGGTTACACACTGGTTTTGTCAGATGCGAGCGTTTTCTGTCAGTCTGTAACCATTTTGGTTTTATATGCCAATCAAATGGATCTTTCCTCGACACGACACAAATTAATCCATAGCGGCAACTTCATACGAACCAACCAGATTTATTGGGGAACATCGAGGAGCACAACACAAGCAAGATTCACGACAATGTGTTTATTAACAATCCTCAACCCGTTCTTAACTCGGGAACCACGGACTACAGGTTTCGAGGGGGTCCCTACCGAGATATGCCTTATACAACACGTGCAGACAAAGACAGACAGCATGCATGCAAGACAGAGTACTTGGTGATGTCTCATGGACGAGAGGACAGTGTCAAAAGCACGAATGTCACTCGCAACAGGTGGATGTCCACGGATTCAAGCCCCAGCTCAAACGCACCGCGTGGCAAGATGGCGGCGCCGCACTCTTTCCTTTCCGCACGCGGTCTCCGCGCGCTCTGACCACATGTGAGGTTGACGATGGGCCTCAGCTGATTTCTCTCAAGGTCCAGCATACAAATCCAGGCTTGGCCTGTTCACCAGACAAGGCCCAAATCGAAGTGCCGGGCTCCGGCAAGCGGATCGGCAAACGTGTCGAGCCGTTGGTGTGAGCAGGGACCGTCAGAGGCTCCGTCGTCTCCTCTCCTGCCTTCCCGCCTCAAAGCCCGACTTCCCAACTCTGCCCTCTCAGTTTCTCTCTCTGTCGAATCACCTTTTCTTTCCTTTTCCACGCTCGCCTCTCAAAGCTGGCTGCCGTCTCTCTCACGGCAGAATCCTCGACGTGTAGGCAGGTTCAGCGTCTCTCCCGGCAGATCCAACACTGTGCCTCCTTTTCTCTCTCGTTTCTCTATCGTTCGCTCCTTCGACACACGAGCACCCTCTAAACCGACTGCAGTTTTTGTACTTCTGCCAAACTGAACCTTTTTATGAGGTCTTCGTTCGCTCGCTCCGAGCCACTGGCTCCTCCCCTTCCATGAAGCCGACAAACTCCTCCCCTTCACCTCACTTCCTCTTTTTAGCCACACCCTCTCAGCCGATTGGGCGGGCCTATCGTCCGTAGAGGGGAGGAAGAAGGGGAAGCCCTTGGTACACCACCACTGTACGAACAACAAAACAGCCTCTTACACCTCCCGACACACATGTAACGTCCATTTTACTATACAACCTCGCTAAACATGCATTTAATGGGGGATCTAAGCTAATCCTATATTTAGTAGTCCAATAAGGGCCATTTCCATAACAATATATATATATATATATATATATATATATATATATATATATATATCCATCCATCCATTGGGACCATACTCTGTGTAGAGCGTTGGTGCTGCTTGAGCAGTCTCCTTGGCTATTGGACACAATCCTGGATGGGTCACCACTCCGACACAGTATACCAGCAAGCTGGCACTCATTTTGCTGACCTCAGAAGAATGGCAGGCAGAGTCAACCCCACCTGGTATTAATTCAACAGCCAAGGGAGATTTGAACTCAGGTTCCTAGGATCCCAAGCCCACCACCCTAATCATTAAGTCAACACCAGGCATATACATACATACATACATACATACATTTTGCAGTAAAAAAAACTGGACTTTTAGCTTTATGGATGTGTAGAGAGGAACACCTAATTGATGTTAATGATGAGGAATACCTGACAATGAGTCATCAATTAGATTTGATTGGTGAACTTGATGGATTAGCTAAAACAACACTTCCTTATTACCTGCTCATATTTTGTTCACTTTGAGTTATGATCACAAGTTTTTGAGGATTCTGATCCATGTTAATTACAAATTGCAAAATGACAAGCTTGCTTTGTTCTCACCCAAACTTATCTCCATTAATAACAATCAATGTTGTAATAATATAAAACACGAGTGGAGGGTTTGAGAAAATTGTTGTTGATTATAACATCCATATATTGTAACTCCTGAATGTATTTAAGACGATTCCACAGTCGTGTGTGTGTGGTGTGTATATATCTATATATAATATATTTATGTTTTCCTGTGATCCAGATCGCTCCAGATCCATGGAAACGAATTATAAAATATTTAACTTCCCCTTCAATGTTTTATGAATTTCAACAATGCCGAACACAAACTGGTTGTCTTCGTATTACTACAGCTTTATCCGTGATTTATTAAATCTTTAACGAAATGACGATACAATAATGTTATCCTAAAAACTGTGAACATTTTGTCATAAGTAAATAATGATTTGTAATAAAATAAAAGTGAAGGCATGGATTTCATGTTCAATATATATGTATATATTTAAATATATATTACCAGGGATAGGATTGCGAAGGGGTGAGGAGTGTGGGGAGCGGTTGAAGGTTCAGATGAACCACTCCCCTGTGGCCCCCATTTAGTGAACCAGTATTTTTTTTTTTTCAAATAAACAATGATTTACCAAGCCTTTCCTATTTTCATGACGACGTTGTATGTTGTAACTAAATGAACTTGAATGCAGTGTTGGAGCAACAAGTTTTCAGTTTACGTTAATCACCTGTTTGTTCACCAGGTAATGAAAAGAACCAAGTATTGTACAAAAGTAGAATAATTTGTGGTCAGGGGCACATTTTTTTTTAATGCTTTGGGGGTGGGGGAGAGGGAAGTGGGTACACTGCTACTCCTCACCCCCCCCCCCTCCCCGCAAACAATCTGTACAAACGACCCATTATCCCCTTCTGTATTGCTGGATCTGCTACTGAACATAACATTTAGTGTGTTTGAAACACCAACAAGCATTGCATACACATAACATTGAATATAACACCGTAAGTAGACTTATGTGACAATAGCCATACCAGAAAAATTATTCTACTTTCTTCCTTGTTGAAAAAATTTCGACATTATACTGGACATCAAATTGGAGTTTATCAAAGTGTGCGGCTAAAAGTGGGACATGTGTGCTGGGAAAAGATCGATTAACGTTTGGTTTCCCTTGTTACTATCTTCACATGCAATCAATGAATCCTGGTGGAAATCATCTCGATTCACTTAACCACATTGTCATTACAAACACTGTATACCAAAAACGTCATAGAGGTTTGTATACATTGTTGTCCCCCATGAATGATATTTATTAAGGTTAGGGTTAGGTGTGGTGTAAGGGTTAGGTGTGGTGTTCGGGTTAGGTTAAGGTGTGGTGTTAGGGTTAGGTGTGGTGTTCGGGTTGGGGTTAGGTGTGGTGTTAAGTGTGGTGTTCGGGTTAGGTGTGGTGTTAAGTGTGGTGTTCGGGTTAGGGTTAGGTGTGGTGGTAGGGTAACGTGTGGTGTTAGGTGTGGTGTTCGGGTGAGGTGTGGTGTTAGGGTTAGGTGTGGTGTTAGGGTTAGGGTTAGGTGTGGTGTTCGGGTTAGGGTTAGGTGTGGTGTTCGGGTTAGGGTTAGGTGTGGTGTTTGGGTTAGGTGTGGTGTTTGGGTTAGGTGTGGTGGAGTACATGTATCGTGAAAAGCTCAGACAAGTTGCATCGTTTTCTGTACGTACCAAAATACACGGCCTTGCTGCATCCTGGGCATATGCTGGACATGGTGTCAATAGTGTGCTGGTAGTAGAAGAGAACGAGGGAAACAAGGAAGGGAACAAACCTCCACCACGAACCCTGCACTGTGAGATATTTGAAGCGAATGAAAGGTGCGACTTTGAACGGGTGGGAATTTGAGTGGGTGGAACCGAATAACCTGAGCGAATGGGGCAGGGCTTGAGACGAGTGGCTTGAGCTGAAACTGAGAAATGGACAATTTGGCCAAGGCCCAGCGAAGGGAGGTTGAGGCCTTTTATTCCTGATATGTGAAACACCCTGCAACCCATGCCGACAGAAAACATACTTTTTGTAACATTTTCCATCCAATCATCATGTAATTAAGCCTGGTGTTAACGGTTAGGTTAACAGCTTAATGGTTAGGGTGGCTGGCTAAAGATCTTCGGGTCTTGAGTTCAAGCCCCTGTCATCCTGTTTAATTAACAGCAGTCTGCCATCCTTCCGAGCTCAGTGAAATGAGTACCAGCATGCTGATAACAGGGGGGCATTGCATCAGTGGCACAGCCAAGCTTCAGGCAATGATGCAGCCAACCAGCCACACACTGCATACAAATAAATAAATAATCATGTACCTTTCTAAAACATTCTCCAGGGCTTGCTGCTCCTATGTTGAATGTTTCTTGTCAATTGCTCAAGTGGTTGATGAGAACATGAATTTAAAGTTGAAAAAGTGAGGCAACATAATGCCAGTCTGTGCTGGTTGTTGTATCCAGGTGTGTGCGGATGAGCCAGGTGATCCCCTTCTTGTAACAAGTGCTGTTTGCCATCTATGTAATAAACCCAATTCAATTCAAGCCTGACCATATGACATCTCTTTAACAAGTACTGATGCGATGGCAGTGTTTCATCTCACACCTTCTTATCACGGTATCCGGAAAATACCTGGCAGGTGAGTATCGGTAAAAAGAGCGGTTTTGTGATCCTCTCGGTTTAACATAGCTTGAAACGACAGAGTTCAAAGATGGCAGCCTCCATCATGCACCGAAGCAGTGGCCTCTCTCGAAAACCGAAACCGTGACATTTTGAACACTGTATAACGTGAATCACAATAATAATCGGAACACGAACCTGCAGTTTAGCAGTACTTTGGCTCTGAATTTGGCAAATTATACGGAATCTCAACCCGATCACGTATGCGTACAGAGGAGTGAGATAATTTATTTTACTCTGTCGGCCTATCTGGCAGACAAACAAAATTGAAAATCATTCCAAACAGGAAACGCTGTTTTTCAGGACATCATAAAGGATGCAAACAGGCACAAATAATTGCTTTAAGGTATTAAATAAGGTGGTGCAAAAGGCGCTGCACAACCCCAGGAAACTTTCTGAAATATTGTTGTGGGGCAGGGTGTCGGCGGCGAGCATGATCGTTAGGTGGAGCAGTAGAGTCGGCTCCACCAAACACCCGGAATCTAGATCGTGCTTCTCGGAGAACTCCGAAAGGCACGGGTCCCTTACAGGACTTTAGTCGCCAATATTTCGACGGCGTGAGGTAGGGTCCACTTGTCTAACTCCAATTTACCTAAGTACTCACGCTGTCCAACTACCGGGGAAACCACACCCTTGGCCGACTCTATCCGATCCGAGTCGCGGGTAACGGCTCGGATCCAGCGTAACCGAGCGGAGTTACCAGAGCCGCGCCGGACCAAATGAACAATTTGCCGCTCGCTATTTCCCAACACGCACCATGCTAAGCCAATGAAATAAGCACAGAAACGAGCTGGTACATTCAACAATGGGGGTATTTATCTTACAATAATCGGGGAGACTAGGGAAGCACCTAAGGGCAGAGTTATCACGACTATAAGATATGCAAATAATGTACAACAAAAGCACTTAACAATTCTACTTGGACAAGACAGGCCCGCACACAGACACACACACCCAAAAATAAAATGGACCCACCGGGTCTTTATTCGGCTCTCCAGCCGAGGAGGATAGTTCGGCTGGGAGCCAGGATGGTTGGCTACCTGGCCGCGAGCGCGCGGCTGGTTGTCCACCCCTTCCCGGAGCTCCGGTCACCAAAGGACGGACCAGGGCAGCCGAATCCAGAGGAGGCGAGACGAGGTGATCTCCCTCGATGAAAATCGACCACTCGCTCCAATGCCCCAGACGAGACACCTCCAAAGTGCGGGATGCAGTCCGCCACAAACCAAGGCAGACGTGCTTCGAGACACCCAGGACGTAAAACTCTCTCTGCTCGGCCCGACAACCACACTCTTTCTTCAGGAGGGGGGGCTTCTTCTCCTGGCCACTCGCCTCCTGATTGGTTGGAGCCATCGCGCGATTCCCTGGCCGTCCTCCATTGGACGGGCCCACGGTAGGCGGGGCAACTCCCACCCTTCTGGGTGGAGTCCCGATTGGAGGCGCTTGTAGCTTCGCCTACCTCCTCACCTCCGGCCACGTGCATAATGGCGATGATGCTGAGTGGGAGATGGGCGGGTGAGACCCCGCTGCTTGCCGATTGGCCAAAGAGGGACGCCATGCTCATGTTAAACTCCGCCCACGCACGCGCTCGCCAGCGAAAAATGCTGTGAGCAGTGTTGTTGTTGTGAAAGTGAAGGTGGTCGTTGTTGTCATTGTTATAAGTGATGTAAAAGAAAACCCTATCAAAATAACTCCGCAGTGCACGAACATTTAAATTCCATTAGACTTGGGATGGGACCCCAACTAGAAACACGTACTTTCCGATATAACTGATCTATAGGACCTGGCTGTTGTGTGCACATGGCTGCCAGATTCGTAACAATATATTGTTGCAGTTTTATTTTATAAACCACATGCCGAGATTGAAACACACACAGCATGTACACACTTTAGAATAGTTATTTCTGTAATGTATGTTAAGAATAGCACCTTCACTATAGGGGTTATTATTTAATGAAATGCGTTGGGTTGGGTAGTTAGCACCCCTTCTCAACCCGTTGGGATAATAGAGCCATCAGCGCGTGATGACGCGTACCGTAACGTACCGTCATCACGTAGGGCGTGCATGTTTTAATGCCATGGCGTTCAACGTGCCAACAACACCAGCATTCAAGAACGCACCTCAAATTCCCCTTTATTGTTTAAAGCCCCAAAAAGTCCTTGTTTGTCTCTTCGTCTGAATGAATGTCTACCCTGTAATGTAATTTATTGCAGCCTACCCATACTGTATTTCGTTTCACGAAATCCTGTTTATTCTCCTCCACCCAAAATGACTGGTAAACGAACCAAGAAATGACACAGCCTCCCTGCAATGATTTCCCCTTTCCTTGGCTTTGTGCCATGGACATTGTTGGACGTTTGGGTTTCATCCCGGGAGAATGGGGGTAGAAGAGGTGATAGCCCATGTTAAGTGCAGAGCTCCGCTCTGAGTGACAGCCGGGAGGACCAAATGAGTGAATATCTGGTCGGGCAGCAGAATGGGCGGGGCTGCAGGGGAACCTCCAATGGCTGGCATGGGGCCATCTCATAAGAGCTGATGTGGGCAAATAGCTGGTCCCAGGCCGCCTCGGAAGAGCTGCCATGTGGCTCTTTGGCCGCGCCTGACCCAAGGGCTATAAAGTTGCGCTCGGTGCCTAGTTCGTTCTCTCTCTTGCCCTCGAGCTCTCTTGGTCCTGGTCGTCACACTCTCTCTCTACCCTGGTCGTCACACTCGTTTCTGCCCTGGCACCGGATGCTCTGCATCCCTCTCACTTCTTCCCTGGTCCTGGACGCTTTGGTTCGTGCTCCCGACGGTGCTCGTGGACCCTTGGTTGTGGAGAGCAGTGTCAGGGCCATTCCGGAGAGCGGTACCAAGCGGGAGAGGGTGATGGTGACGTACACACCGGTAGGCTGAGGTCACCCTACCCCTCCCAATTTGTCTCCCCGTGTGGGTGTGGTCTGATGGGTACCCTGTTTTGTTATCCAGTAGGTAAGGAATAGGTTTAGCTAAGTCTGCAAATTGTACATTTTCTTTCCTTTTTGTAAATACACATCGTGATTGCTTTTCATTGCATTTCCCCTTTTCCTGCCCCGGTTACCCTTTTCCTGCCCCGGTTACCCTTTGACGCCATTAAAGCCCTTCAGTTCCCCTCCCTACTTCTCGTGCCCCTCATCGCTCATTGTAAATTCATTATTCTTGTTCCATTTCCAATCTGCCCATGGTTGTCCTTTCTTCCAATGGTCCAGCAATGCCCATATGCAGATTAGCCAGGAGGTTATAATTCCCCAACTAATTGCCTCTCATTGTGCTCGCGCTATGCTCGGCCGCTTTAATCAAGATCCAATAAATATAGCAGCAGCACAATCACTGAGGGCGCGATTCCCCAATAAGGAGATCAAGTGTTCCTTGGTAAACGGTTGTCAGATGGAGGACCCTGGGCCATGGAGTCAAGTTAATGGCATTCGCGGTCGATTAGCGAATAGCCACGACATGAAGTTATTCATGTACGGCCTCAATTCCCAGTGAGTCAGAGGAAAACCATGGCTACCTCCACAACTCCGGATCTGCAATAATTAATCAATCAATAAATAAATAATAATAATAATAATAAAATATTTTACAGCCTTTAAAACTGTTAATTTATTTCAACTGAATTATATTGTTGCGAATTCGCGCCCGCCGGCGTGCGATCGGCCGCTCAACTCGAATGGCGGCCGCCTTGCCAACCGGAACGGACAATTCAGTCGTGACCCTCTCGGAACAACGCCGGGAGCTAGTCATGGGTGGGGGTTTAACCTCACCACGATCGTGCCAATTGTCCACCCACGCAGGATAGGGTTGCTCGCCAATTTCGATCTACCTAAGTACCTGCGCGAATGGTCGACCGGGCGATCGTACCACGCCACAGGCCGACTCCGGACACGAACCGCTTAAGCGGTCCGTTCCGTGCTACAGTGATAACCGAGCGGTGTTATCGTCGGCCTTGACGGTTCCGATTAATTACCGGGATGTTGAACCCACTACGAACCCCTTACGTGATGCAAGATGGAGAGTCAAACAAAGGAAAGGACGCAGCGAAACGGGAAACAAGTTCACACAATGAATGCACTTTATTCACACACACAGACAAGCATGTATCCACAGCAAAAGAAAAATGCACATAAAAAGCAAAGAAAGAGTTAAAACCAAATACGCGTACACACGGCAACACTTAACCAGTTTTACTTGAAGGACAGGCGCCACCCACAGTCATTTACCCAAACCCAAAGAAAAGAAAGGACTTCCCTTGGTGCGGCCGTCGAGTCCTCCTCCCACGACCTCCACTCTGAGCTCCGTCTCCTTCGCCGTCCTCCACTGCCGACTCGACCAGACTCGACGACGACACAGCTCGACTTCAACGAGCTCCTCGGGCTCCGCGAGCTCCACACCGCCGCAGGGACACTCGACCACGACGACACAGCTCGGCGAGGACCCAACAACGACTTCAGACGGAGGCGAGTTCCACGAGTTAGGGAGAGAGCGAGAGGAAGAGGGAGAGTGCAGGAAGAGGGAGAGAACGCAGGAAGGGGGAGAGAACGCAGGAAGAGGGAGAGAACGCGCCCCGCCCGTGTCCGACTTTTATAGCGCGGGGCTCCGCCCTTCACTCCGCCCCGTTTTCGGCTCCACCCTCCTCCGAGAGGGTTCTCGAAAAGGGGCGTTCCCTCACCCCGACCGCCTCACGCTGTCCATCCACCAATCGGCGGCGAGCCGCCCTTCCCCCCTTCCCTCACACCAATCGCGGGGAAAAGCCCACCAGCATCCTTGGCAGTTTTTGTTCATTTGGAAATCAAAGATAGGGAAAGAAAAACGACGGAAAGAAAAAAAAAAAACGAAAAAACGAGAAATTCACAGCCGCGCACCTTTGGCGTGACGTCATGGCAGCTGTTCGCGTCCCTCGTTCCTCTTGGACGGTACCCTCCGGCAGGGATTCAACCTCCTGCTGGATTCCAACCATACACGCAGCCATGACGTCACCCGGCGCATCAAAAAGACGAGCCCCGCGTTTCGAGGGGTTCCCCACGCGAACACATGTGCTCTGCCCGTTGGAGCTTCACACACACGCCCGCGTGGAGAACCCGTCCGGTCCAAATCCGAAATCCTACCTAACCTTTGTCCGTCCTCGGGATCGGCAAATCCACCGCGTGCATTTCCGGACCGGGTTTCACTCCTGCAAGCGAGCACGTGGGGGCCTCGTGCGTAGCACGGCCCGAACCTCGCGCTCGCTGCTGAGCAAACCCGGCGCGGTCCCCGAAACAGCTTCGGCCGCTACTCGGCCCTTGTCTATCTGTCGCCGTCGTACTCTCGCGCTCAAGCTCCATTCAACCCACGCACACCTGCGTGTTACGACGCCCAGACTGCACTCCATTAAACTCACATTCACACCGGGAGACGCGGCTGCATGCTCACGCACCCCGACCGACATCTCCCTTACACACGCTATCTCCCTCACACTCGGCCGCTCACTCACTCGTGCCATCCATCTCTTGCACACGTGGCTCCTTCCACACACGGTGCCTTTCACACACGGCGTGCTGGGAGGCACGCACTTCGGCACACTTGCCACCACACCACTCACACACGGGGCTTCTGGCACACGCGGGGGCGCACTCACACCTTTCACCACACACACCGGGACAACCACACGGGATTCGTGTCCCCACAAGGGGTTCCGGGACCTCTATACCCCCAAGCTCGGCGTGCACCCGTTCGCAGCACTCGCCCCCTCGAACTCGCTCAACACGACCGAACCCACCTGGTCGTAATCAGCTTCAAGGGGGCAAACTCCCTCCCCTCGTTCCTGGAGGAGGCCATCCAGCTGCTTGCACCGGGTCACGAAACAATCCGCCAGCTCACCCCCATTATCCTCCACTACCTCCGTGTGTGTGTGCTCGTTTTTAACCCCGTCCAATTCACCCTCTATCTCCCGCGTCTCTGCCAACTCAGTCACCTCTTCACCCTTGTTTCCATTAATATTTCTTTTCTTCTTTCCGTCGTCACGTCGTGTCTCGTCTCACATGTCGCAGTCACCCCATTTCGTTTTTTCCCTCTCGGTCACCGTCACTTTTTCCGTCACCTCCACGCTTCTCGCCCAACACGTCTCCCGTATTATTTTGCCCTCACCCGCCTCCATTGCGGGCCTGACAACCGTTGCACTCCCTCCCAGCTCGTTCGCACCCACACGTGGCGTCACCATTTTGAGCTCCCCTGTTATTGCCAACATTCTCGCCGTGCCCGCCTGCAGGCTTCGGCCTATTTGCTGCATCTCACCCCGCAGTTCTTTAATTTCTTCTTTCAAATTCGCCTTCATTTCGTTTATTTATTGCGTATTCCCCGTTATTGCCTGCAGAATCCTGTCGAGTGCACTCGGTTCGACAAGGATCGGCGGGTTTTGGCGGAGAGGGGGAGGAGAGGTGTCATACGCCGCAGCCTCTGCCACGCCCAT
The DNA here is from genome assembly GCF_056783735.1 of Eptatretus burgeri. NCBI lineage: Eukaryota > Metazoa > Chordata > Myxini > Myxiniformes > Myxinidae > Eptatretus > Eptatretus burgeri. The sequence goes on along the minus strand of NC_140975.1, from coordinate 57,553,055 downwards.
TTCGGGCTCTGGGTTCGTTTGTGGGGGAGATTACTGAAGCATATTCGTGGGAATGTCCTGCACGGGGATTTTGTCCTGGACCATGGATTCTACATTCAAACACATACACATTTCTACCCCCGGCACCCGCTCGCCTTGAGATTCCATCTTATTTCTCGTAAGAGATTAATTTAAATTGCTCGTAATTTAATGGAACACGGAGGGTCACTCCACTCACCCTTGATCCGGTTCCGTAAATTTAGTTGGAGGGGGGTGGATTCGAATCTCACTCCCAGATACCAGTGTTGCGAATTCGCACCCGCCGGCGTGCGATCGGCCGCTCGACTCGAAAGGTGGCCGCCTCGCCCACCGGAACGGACAATTCAGTCGTGACCCTCTCGGAACAACGCCGGGAGCGAGTCACGGGTGGGGGTTTAACCTCACCACGATCGTGCCAATTGCCCACCCGCGCAGGATAGGGTTGCTCGCCAATTTCGATCTACGTAAGTACCTGAGTGAATGGTCGACCGGGCGATCATACCACGCCACAGGCCGACTCCGGACACAAACCGCTTAAGCGGTCCGTTCCGTGCTACAGTGATAACCGAGCGGTGTTATCGTCGGCCTTGATGGTTCCGATTAATTACCGGGATGTTGAACCCACTACGAACCCCTAACGTGATGCAAGATGGAGAGTCAAACAAAGGAAAGGACGCAGCGAAACGGGGAACAAGTTCACACAATGAATGCACTTTATTCACACACACACACACAGACAAGCACGCATCCACAGCAAAAGAAAAATGCACATAAAAAGCAAAGAAAGAGTTAAAACCGAATACGCGTACACACAGCAACACTTCACCAGTTTTACTTGAAGGACAGGCACCACCCAGTCATTTACCCAAACCCAAAGAAAAGAAAGGACTTCCCTTGGTGCAGCCGTCGAGTCATCCTCCCACGACCTCCACTCCAAGCTCAGTCTCCTTCGCCGTCCTCCACTGCCGACTCGATGATGACACAGCTCGACTTCAACGAGCTCCTCGGGCTCCGCGAGCTCCACACCGACGCAGGGACACTCGACCATGACCCAACAGCTCGGCGAGGACCCAACAACGACTTCAGACGGAGGCGAGTTCCACGAGTAAGGGAGAGAGCGAGAGGAAGAGGGAGAGCGCAGGAAGAGGGAGAGAACGCAGGAAGGGGGAGAGAACGCGCCCCGCCCGTGTCCGACTTTTATAGCGCAGGGCTCCGCTCCGTTTTCGGCTCCACCCTCCTCCGAGAGGGTTCTCGAAAAGGGGTGTTCCCTCACCCCGACCGCCTCACGCTGTCCATCCACCAATCGGCGCCGAGCCACCCTTCCCCCTTTCCCTCACACCAAGCGCGGGGAAGAATGGCGGGGAAAAGCCCACCAGCATCCTTGGCAGTTTTTGTTCGTTTGAAATCAAAGATAGGGAAAGAAAAACGACTAACTGGAGGATCGCAGCCCGAATGGATCACATAAATTCCCTCTATACAACGGGTTTGGGCTAACTACACATGTACCTATGGAGATATCTCACCTGAGGGCCCTTTATGGTGTAATGCGAATTTCCACAGCCGTAACAATTTATATGAACACTGTAGAACACAAATCGCCATTTTGGCATTCAAAAACCTTCTGTTTAGCAGTACTTGTACAAAATATTTACACCATCTTGACCAATCAAATTTTCCTCTCGCGTTCTCCAGCAGGAAGATGTTGGGAGTAGAGGAAGATGATATCGAGATTGAAGCAAAATCGTGGCTCGTAGGAAATATAGATTATCCTCTGAAACATAAAGTAAGAGTTTAGAAGATCCTTCTCATGTCCTTTTTTTTTTTCCAAGACTGCGCAAGGTCAGGTGTTATATAAACTCTTCCAGTTTGTAACGTATTAAAAAAACAAGAAGAGAATTCAAGTTCAACGGTTATTGAAAACTAAAGAAAAATATACCATCAGAGATGGGGAATCCCCCGCCATTGAATGAAAAAGGTTATACATATTCCAGATAATGAGGGAGGTGAATTGGAAACAAGACAACATTTTGGTCATCATCTCGAAAAAGTTTCCCAGGGGTGAGGAACGTAGTTACCAAAAATATGTAATTGAAATCAGATAAGCGGTTTTCCATTTATTACAAAAAAAATTTTTGCAAGATGGCCGCCCCAGTCGGCCATCTTGGATCCGGCCATGCCCAAAATCAATAGGGTTCTTCCTTTTCAGGTGGTACATGTGTGACCCAAATTTCATATCGATATGGCAAAGAGTTTATGAGTTATCGCACTCACAGCTATAAATGTTGACGCCCGGATGGACGGACAGCCGGACGACCTGGATGACAACAATATCCCCCTTCCGCCACGTGGTGGGGGATAAAAACAGGAGCTTCAGAAAACAAACAAAACAACAAAAAATGATTGTGGGAGATTTCACATTGGCTCATAGGTCCGAACAGATGAGGGCCGATTAAGCCTGAGAAAGGGCTCAAGGGGCGAGGCTGAAATGAAATGGAACGTTCACTCTGGCCTGCATCCATAATCCTGTAACACTGTACCTAATAACTTCTTGTATTATTGATCTATCTGATTCTCTTGAAAACCAACTTTACTATTATGCCATGACTCCACCTGTGCAGAATGATGCATCACAGTTGTGAAAGGCTGCTCATTGCTGAAACACTTTCGTCAGACCAGGACAAGATAAGCCGCTGGTCAGCGACTTGGACAATTGTTTTTTGGAATGCATAGTCGATGGTCTTGGAAGAGCTAATACTAGTACACTGAACGAATCATACGTGAAAAAAGGAACAGTTGAGAGATGGGGGAGACACCAACAGCAAAGTTGAAGGCCAAGATGGAGAGACGGACAAACAACGGACGTGGGAATAAATGAGGTGCAGGAGATGATACATAGGTGGATAAGATGGATACAGAAAGAAACTCCAAGGAGTGAAAACTGGAAATTTGGAAGGAGGGATTGGGGGTTAACGAGGGTAGAAAAGGTCATGGTTTTGGATTGGGGGGTGATCTGAGATGGTGGTGAACCGCTGTCTTGAAAACCTGGAGGGAAGAATGAGGTTGAAGAGGATGTGGAAGTTGATTCCACAGGTGGGAAAAAAAGAGGAACGAATAAGTGGAGATGAGCAGTGATCCTGGATTTTGGTCGTTTTACCATAAGGGAATTAATGATGGACTGTGTGTGCCTTGCAGAAACCAGGGGGGGGGGGATAAATGATGGAAAGACCATGTGGTGCAAGACCAGAAAGGAGGTGTTCGAAGTCAGAGAGATCACTGACCTGTCTACGATAGCAAAGTGATAGGCCCAGAGACTCAGCTTCATCGTGGGAGATTTCAATAATCTTGAAGGCCTTGGTTTCCAAGGTAAAGTTGAGCAAGATGTGAGGCAGGAGAGCCAGCCCAGAGGGGAAAGCAGTGCTCCATCAAGCTGCAGATGAAGGCCTTGTAGGTGGATAGGAGTTGAGGTGTGCCAAGGAAGGACTTTGCATGACGGAGGAAGCCCAGTCGGCAACTGGCATTGAAGTCCAACATTGAAATGTGGTTTGCCCAAGAAAGATCATGGCTGACAGTGAGATCGAGGAGTATGAATGACTGAACTTCCTCAAGAGGATTGTTAAGAAAATAGAAATGAGGGATTTTTACAATACAAATAACTCCTGGATATCAAGTTTATCTCGTGAAAGGCAAAAACCACAAATTTAGGTATTATAACATGTGCAGAGAGGCACATATATAGACCTTACGGCTGACTAGGTACCTGCTGGGGCTTGGTCCCCAGACAACTGAACGGCCTGATTGGCCGAATTGCATCGTTAGGCACAAAGTTCCTTTCTGTTTCTCAAACTCACCAAACACTCTTCCCTCCAGGCCTTCAAAACAGGTGTTCACCACCACCTCTTACAGTATCTTCCCCCATCCAAAACCTCAATCTTTTCTACCCCCGTTAATCCACCCCAAACCCACCTCCTGCAAATTCCCTGCTTTCCTTCCTGAAAGTCCCTGTAATATCCGTCTTGTATACTCCATGTTCCCCACCCCATCCTTCTCCCTTCCACAGATCTCCTAATGTCTCTGTTCCCCACTGTTTTGTCCTTACCTCTCCCACCCCTAGTCTCATGTCCCCCTTGCTGTGCGTTGTGTGTTAGCTCTCATACGAGCCTCGACATTGTAAACAAACAACAAAAAAACACTTCCTTAAAGTGTCATTTATCAATGTCTGCAGATCAATATGGAGATATTCTTTTCTTTATTCACTTATAGTTATTCAGAGCAACTGCAGGACATCAATCCTAATTAATCTTGTCAAAAACGTCTCGTCGACACACCCTCATGCGCTTTTTAACATACTGATCTCCTTGACCAGTCATCATCTCCAAATTGTGCAGCCAATCGTCTGTGAATTTTATCAAACGACAACTCAGTTGATCACTGGATGAGGGATAGCCCTGTTTACTTCTCAGAGACTCGGTTTGAAATGAACTACATGCAGAGATGCCAACTTTTGGAAATCAGAATTAGGGAGGATTTTCAACCGACACCAAATAATGTGCGCTAAGCGCACATCTCGAGCGCGGAGCGCTCGACCCTTGCGGCGGGGTCCAGGGCCCGCCTTAGGGCCCTGGAAGCTCTGGGGTTCTAGACGCTCTCTAGTGCCCTCTGAGCCCTATTTTGGAGCATTTAACATGTTAAGAATTCCCACTTTTTGAACAAAAAAGGGGAAAATTGTGCACTTTTTAATGTTACATGTATGTTAATATTAGTAAGTTAGGGGACAATCAAAGATTAACAAAAAGCACAAAAGAAGCAATATTTTTCTTACCTTACTGGCTGGTACTACTGCTGCTTGCTTTTTCCATGGCAGCTTTGCTGAGTGACAGCTGTGTGGCTCTTTTAGCCCTTCTGATTATGTCTTTGCTGTATTCTCTCTGGTAGCAAGGGGTGCTATGAGCTAGTTTTTCAATTAAGAGAGCTTCCAGGGTTTTGACACTCAAATTGGGACGAAATTCAGTATGATTCTTCCGTACAAGACTGAGTGCCCGCTCACATGATGCGTTCGAATGAGGAATGACCAAGATTCCCTTCATCACTTTACTCAAATTAGGATACTTCTTGGCACCAGTGCAGGGATCTGTGAGCTGTGAAATCCGATGCCACTGCTCATCCACTCTCACTGTCTCAGTAGCAATTGTAGCTATGGAGGCGTCTGCCTGGTAGTGAGCGAATTCACTCTCAAGACTGTCTATGTCACTATCACCGCCACTGAACAGACAGGGGAATTTCTTGATGAAAAACTCCACACAGTCAAACCCCACTTCTTGGTGTAGCTTAACATCCAGCACCTGAGCATACTTGGCTAATTCATCATCTAGCGGCCAGGTTTTGAAGATGTAATTGCAGGCTTTCACATAATATGAGCGAACTGCACTGAAGAAACCTTGGATGTCTGACTCACTCAGAGTGAAGGTGGATTTCTTGAGACTCCTTTGTTCCCTTATATACAGTTTGGCATCGTTCCCAATCATGAGGTCCTCATCATTCTTCTGATGATTTCTGTCAGAGAAGGGTACATTTACCAGAGGAACCGATGACACCGATGGTTTCAAAAACCGTACGAAGATATCTTTCAGAAGACCATTCAATTCTCCGTGCAGGAGATGAATACAGGGTTCGTCTCTTTGGAGCAGAAGATTCCCCTTCTCAAAAAGCTTGTTAGCATATCGAAGGAAGAAACAATAGAGTTTTGTTTGTGGAGACAAGAACATTCTGTTGACACGTTTTTCTCTAGATTCCTGCACAGTGTTTGAGGAAGATGCGCTTTTAGTTGTAGAACTCGTAGTACACTTAGCCGCAGGGCGATCACACTTGCGTTTACTGCCAGCAGAAGAGGTCAGACTCGTAGTACCAGATCCAATTTTACGTTTGAGGAGAGAGCTTGAGGTAGGTGCAGCCAAGGAAGAAGACCTCTGATTCGAAGGTTTTGCTGAGCTTCTATCAAGTGATTTGGCAAAAGCAGAACTTAACTTGGGTCCTTCTTTGCCTGTAGATGGGACTATCACAGTCTTTCTCGACTCTGAAGGGATCTGCTTTGTAGATGAACGTGATGAAGGGCCGGTGATGCTACCTGCTCTCAGCATTGGTTTTGGTGCTGTCCCTGCTGTCTTCTTCGCAGCAGATACTGCAGTGGTAGTGGTGAATGCTGCTCCACTAGTGCTTGATCCTGCAGTGCCAGTACTGGCAGTAGATACAGTGCCGTCCTTCTTGCTCGTTGTTGGAGTCTTGGCTACAGTTGGTTGCATTTTTCTTCGTACTTCTTTGAAGAAGAGGCGAAGTGGCTCCCACTGTTCAATCAGCCTGTCTAGGCACTGACCAAGGGACAGCCACCTTGTTGCGACATGCTTCAGAATCTTGTGTGTCGGGGCATCACAGAGTTCTTGCAGTGCTTTCACTCCTTTGACGCGTTTACTACTTTTGTCCAAGTAGTAGTAAATATCGATGAGAAAGTCATCTAATTCAATGGGTAAGGCCTGAGCCGCCTTCTTGGCCGTATTGTGCATCATATGGCAAGGGCATCCCATGATGTAGCACTCTGGATTTTGTTTGTGGATATAAGCAGCGACTCCTTTGTGCTTGCCCACCATGACAGAGGCATTATCAGCACAAAAGGAAACACAATTTCCCCACGGAATTTTCCTGTCACTGAACTCATGATCAAGCAGTTTGAAAATGTTTTCTCCAGTGGAATCTTGTTTGCACGCAGGCAAACTTAGCAAACCTTGCTTCACAATCCCAGCACTGTTGTCATAGTACGAAATCAGGACAGGATATAGCTGGGCCTCACCACTGTCATTGCTACCGTCTGTAGCTAGGCTAAATGGAGCTAGTCTAGCAATATCGGCAATAGATGAAGCAGTAACATTTGACAACTCACCAATTACACTGGTCAACAACAAATTTGTTGTCTGCATTTTTTAAGCTGATTTAGGACGAATCTGATGCGCTGAATCCAAAACTCACATTAGTTTTGTTCAATCAGGTCAAGTTTTTGAGATATGGCCACATGTCGTTTTTTACATTTTTGTTCACATGTACGCATGTGTGGAGCATTTTAGAAGAAGTTGGTGGGGGTAAAATGTCATGTCAAATAATTGTTTTGATTGGAAATAATTATTTTAATGACAAGAAGTATTCAGGTACAATAGTTCTGGGTGATTATGTCGAAAAGGGATCAGTTTGAAGTCATAAAACTTCAAAATCTTCCAAAAATTGGTGAGGCAAAGCATAAAGTTCATGGATCAAAACTAAAGTTAATGGGGCAGATTTTGTAATAATGTGATACAAAAAAGTTGTATTTCTTGAAATAACGAACTCTGAAGAATGTACAATACCTACATGCGCCAATTTATGACATGCGCTTCTGCTCAAGCTTGGAGTGCCACAGTACGAACCCAAAGATTGGAGACTGTTCATTGACAGCAGCAAGCGATCACTGAAATGTGTTCTGCTACACAACGGCAACCAGTTTGCCTCTGTACCCATCGCTCACTCGACTACACTGAAGGAGAAGTATGAAGCGGTGAAGTACGTGCTGGAGAAAATTGGTTATGATCAGCATAAGTGGTTTATTTGTGTTGACCTGAAGATGGTGAACTTTTTGTTGGGACAACAGTCTGGCTTCACCAAGTACCCATGTTTTCTGTGCATGTGGGATAGTAGGGACCGTGCTCAGCATTACACGAAGAAGGACTGGCCTGTGCGGGAGGAATTGGTGCCATGCAAAGAAAGGAACGTCATCAACGACCCTCTGGTGGACAGAGACAGAATACTCTTCCCACCGCTGCACATCAAGCTCGGCTTAATCAAGCAGTTCACCAAGGCTCTGGACAAAGATGGTGACTGCTTCACTTACTTGTGCCAGGCTTTTCCAGGATTGACCATGGAGAAGTTGAAAGCTGGCATCTTTGATGGTTCTCAGATCCGTCAGCTCATCAGAGATCCAGAGTTCAAAAACTCAATGAACGAAGTGGAACTGGAAGCGTGGAAGACATTTGTTTTGGTAGTGAAGAACTTTCTTGGCAACAATAAGGCCAGAAACTACGCAGAACTTGTCAACAACATGCTGACTGCTTTCAGAAACCTGGGCTGCAACATGAGCATCAAGATGCACTACCTATTTTCACATATGAACCGGTTTCCTGAGAACCTGGGTTCAATGAGTGACGAGCAGGGGGAGAGATTCCATCAGGACATGAAGGAGATGGAGACCAGGTATCAGGGTCGCTGGGACGCAGTCATGATGGCTGACTACTGTTGGAATCTGAAGAGAGACCTCCCTGCCGCTGAACATTCCAGGAGTTCGAAGAAACGGAAGTTCAAGCCCTGAAGTTTGAACAGTGGTGACGCAACATGCAATTTACTTGTACTTACCTTTATCAATGCCCACCATTCAGATGACAGTAATCGATGTTTCTATCATGTAATCAATAAATGTTGTTGGCAAAACATTTTTTTTCTTAAAAACATGTTTAGGATGATATGTGTTGACAAAAATCAGCTGATAATGCCACAAAAATGTAATTGATTTTGTCACAAGATCTGATTTTTTTTCAAATCAACTTAGCACAAAAACCTGACCTGATGGAGAGAAACGGATGCCATTTCCTGATTCAGCAGTGCCAGAATACCCTAATTCACTTGTAGAAATCTAGACAACATTCAGAAAGTAAAAAATTGTTGACCAGTGTTCTTTTTTTCTTCTTTGTTCTTGTTTTTTTTTTTTTTTTTTTTTTTTCTTGCACATCTTGCACATCTTGCACATCCATACTTTGAAGCAACTTTTGAATCTGGAAACATCTTTTGAAATAGAGGTCCAGCATGATCTGAGACTGATATGGGCAAGTTATGTTCCACAATAAATCCACTAAAGAGAAGTTCCGCTCGGGTAACATCCTCTTCCTCGCTTGTCCCTTGTTTGGTGAAATAATTCAGAAGTGTACCGGTACTCGTGCTCGAAGATCTCTCCTTTGCAATGTCTGTGTGCCGTTTGCTTCCAACGTGCTTCCGAATATCATCGCGACCTCTGTGCTCAACTGAAATATCAACGCTGCATACTGTACAATACGCATGATGAATTCCTCTTTCAGACTTTCGAATACACGGGTATTGGAGACTGTATTCGGTCTTGTACTTCTGAGACCATTTCTTGGTCTTCGTAAGCTTCTTTTCTGCCATTTCGTAATAAACATCGAGGGCTTGAAGCATCGGTAACTTCGAAGTCGATGTTCCATAGCTGCAGCGCGACTCGTAGAACTCTAGCGGCTGTTAAACACCGCACGGTGGTCGCGACCGCCGGGCTGGTACGGGGCCCAGCTGCATGCAGTGAGCGTATCGCATGCATATACACTGTGCATACATACCGCATGCACTAAATCTCAGTGCATGATCGCATAAGCGAGATCCAGACCCAATGTTTCGCTGCTCCTCATTTGAATTTGCAATTTTTTACGTACAATTTGGTAGCAGCGAACGTTATGGAGTTACCACATGCTATACGTAGCAGACGATGCTTTTCATTCAATTCTCATACTAGTACATTCTGATTAGTGAACAGTGCAAAAATATCAAAATTTCGGGAGGATAAGGATAGTGATCGTAAGGGCGGGGAGTTTGGGTGAATTTTCGGAAGCCTCCCGATGAAATCGGGAGGGTTGGCATTGCTGTACATGTACAAGATGGGGTCTGATTCATGAATTTTGAATTCAGGTTTCATTGGAGAAGCCTTATGGGTCCCCTTAGTTAGGCCGTCATGGTGGTTACAAACCAAGGGGAGATAAATGAACAAACCTATGAGGAATGTTTACTCAAATAAAGGCAAATAGATTCCAAGGTTCAGGTTTCAGCAATTGGTGAGGTAGCCTTTGTTAGAGCTTGGAATTTGTTCCATGAAACACTGCACCAATTATTTGTTTTTCTTTAATCCTAGTACATTGTTTCAATCCATAACTTGTTTTTTTTTGTTGTTGTTACCTTATTCGATGGTTACCTTTGACTCGTAAGTATCCTTGTTGGGTATCTCAATTTGAATTAGGCAGGGGATTTTGAACCTGTTTCGGCACAATGTAAGAATATTGACCCTGCACAAAGGTAGAAACACAACCAACCAAGGAGAAAAAGAAAAAAAATGTCATAGCCCCCGTGATTTTAATAATTTTGCTGTACGGAGTTAAAGGGCTAGCCCATATTTACAAGATATACGTGTATGCACAACTGACTTGACTGATCATGTGACATTCAAGAACATTTATGACATGTGACATTTGCCAAGTTTGAACAACATCAGTAAATGCATGTACGAGAAATGGTTGAGGTCGTGTTAAACATTGGGTTTTTTTGAAACTAAAATGGCCACCAGTCAACCATCTTTGATCGCATCACAAAACAAAATGATGTGCCCATGTATACCATCATGTGTTGTCTTTGTGTAAGTACGAATAAAATCAGTCGATACATGTTCGAGATATTGTTGTAGATGCACACACGCACGCACAGATACAAAAATCGAGACCAAATCCATAAGCCCGTTTTGGACGGGGGCTAATAACCAAGGTTAATACGTGGTTTCTAGCCAAGAGGTAGTCACTTGGTGCCAGAACAAATTTTGTCTTCCCTTGCCACCCCCTTCAGGACACACAGGATCCATCAGCAACCCCCTTCCACTGAAACGGACAAAATCCAGAATCACTGCTCACCTCTACTCATTTGTTGCTTTTTTTTTCCTCCTGTGGAACCAACTTCCACATTTTCTTTAATCACATTCTTCCCTCCAGGTCTTCAAGACAGCTGTTCTCCACCATCTCAGATCATCCCCAATGCAAAAACTATTATCTTTTTCTCATTAACCTCATTAACCCCATCCAAGTCCCTCTAAATTTTCCAGTTTTTTTTCTCCTTGGAGTTTCCTTCTCCATGCATGCATGTTTTGCATCCTGTTTTTTTTTTATCTGTTATGTCCTGATCCATTCAGTGAGCTAGCTCTTCCACGAGCCTCGACTATGTATAAGAAAAAAAATTGCAAATGCGATCAGGGAAGCAACCACAAATCTGGGAAGTCTCAGTTGGCATTAACTCCCATATTCAGCAGCACAAAAGATACTTCCTCAGCAGGCCATATGTTTTTTTGGACCAGCCCAAATGGGCCAATAAGATAGCACGGCCAAATCTCGCTAATACATACGTCATGTCCCAAGTTTATTGCCCAACAAATTTCAAAATTTTCTTAAATGAATTGAGGTTAACCCTGTTCACCAATTCAACAATTTAATTTTGGTATTGTGTTGCATGCAATTTATGATACCAACAACATAACTTATTTTAGTTGTGTACTGATGTACGCGTACATTGAATTAGCCTTGGGGGGGAATGAAATAAATAACTGCCTCCAGCCTGAATACAGGGTTGATGTGCTTACAAATGCCTGGACCAATTTTTAGTCCCAGCCCGTCACTGTTGGGAAATCACCAGAACTCCTGTGCTCACTCGGGCCACAGAGAGCAGCACCATGGACTATTAGAGGGGCTTGTGCACCAGGAGCACATGTTCTGGAGCTAATGAGCGGCAGGAACCAGAATGAAAAATGGAGTCGACACCTCTATGACAGGTCACATACCTTCCAGCTATCAATCTTGTTTGGAATAGCATACGTGAGGACATTGTCCATGGAGGTAGAGGGCATCAGCATTTTGTGGGAGGGCTCATACACATTTGATGCAGTGAGGATGAGAGTATTTATAAATACCGATATCAAAATGATTAGAATTGATTTTTTTTGTTTTGCTTTATAAAATTTGCATACAATTTGATCAGCTCTCAAATGTTTGCAGCCTGGTCTCTTGTGTATGTGTATTGTGGGCACAGCCATTTGTGTTTTTCTGGAAATATTAATGTTTTAAAATTTTAAACAGCACACACATTGATGAATCCCATGTGCCTCTAAAACACCAGGATGACAGTTTATAACGAGGCTGAGATTCAAACCCACCCTCGATGGCTCAGAGTTGAGTGTGCTTACAGAGACAGAGAGAGAGACAGAGAGAGAGACAGAGAGAGAGAGACAGAGAGAGAGAGAGAGACAGAGAGAGAGAGACAGAGACAGAGAGAGAGAGACAGAGAGAGAGAGAGAGAGACAGAGAGAGAGACAGACAGAGAGAGAGAGACAGCCAGAGAGAGA
>NC_140975.1:57425814-57535814 GCF_056783735.1 Eptatretus burgeri | reverse complement strand
TCCCATAAATGCCCTATTACCACAAAACCCAGCCATTAATTATTGCTTTGAAGTTTGGCAATTCAAAGAGCAACAAGGAAAAGCCCAGATTAACTGAATGCAATCAAGTTTCAGGTGATTACAAGACAAATTACAATTATGGTGAGTAAATATCGCCATCTGGTGTTCATGTAGTCCAACTACTTCCGGGATACAACCAACAGTTAATTGTGACAAGCTCCCAATTTTTCAGCACTCAGTCATTTACGCGCACCTCAGAATGGCTGCCGGCTGTCAGGGTCTTCTTGCAGCGCTCACAGCGCAGGCAGGGCCTGTGCCAGAACCTACCCAGGGACATCATCTTTTCAGCTGCCAGCAAAAAGAAAATGGAGCAGAATGGAAGGGGCAGGGGGGGAGGTAAAGTGAATGTATGGTTTGGGTTCGGAGACCAAATAACACTGATTTTGCAGAGACAGAACCATTACAATCAAAAATCAAACCATACCACCACTCCTACCTTATTCACACCCTCCCCCACCCAACCTACCTTAAGAGTCATGGTTGTAAAGGTTTCAATAACAAACACATTGGCTTGGCATAATCTTTCGAAATTTTATCTTGTTAATTGAACATACATTTGTAGTCTTGTCGAAGGTACTATTCCTGAAATATAACGTCATTACATGTCCAACTATTCAATTACAATTGGTCACTGGTTTTGACACCAATACAATTTTTTATTACGGACCCAAGGCATCAATAAGCTACATTTAATCAAACAAAGCTTATCGCTTGTGAGCACTCAGTTGTTTACGCGCACCTCAACATGGCTGCCGGCTGTCAGTGTTCTTGCAGTGCTCACAGCGCAGGCAGGGGCTGTACCAGAACCTACCCAGGGACATCACTATTCATTTCAGGGTTCATACACTTACATTAAAATAAAATTCCAGGAGTTTTCCAGGACAATAAATTCAATTTTCCAGGAGTTTTTGGCACAATCTACTATATAAATGGCAGTCCTTCTGTCTGTCTGTCTGTCTGTTTTTTGTAACGAATAAGCTCCGAGACCAGTGAACCGATCTTGATGAAACTTTACACACATTCATTCAGCTCCAGGATGCGCTAAGTGGCTTTCCATAAAAATGGAAAAAATATATATATAAAAAAAAATAAAATAATAAAATTTCCATTAAAAAAAGGCTTACGAATAGTGCGCCGGCGTATTAATCGTAACAAAAGGCTTCATGGTTAAAACCGCTAGGGTTTTTTGAAATACAAAATGTTCGCATTCGTTGACTTTTTAAACACATTCTCCTCCTGTTATAACAGCTTTGAAACCCGAAACATTATGCCACTGCGAAAGCGAACAAATTTGAATTCTCGAACTGCACGCGCACGGCAACAGTAACAGAGGCGTTCAGAGGTATGCCGTTTCATAATACACGTCTCCCAATTCTTACTTCAAGAACGGTTATAATTTTGACGTTATCAGGATAACAGATGTAAATAAATCAAATACGTTGGGCCAGGCTGGGTTATGCCCGACGTATAAATTAAGTCACAAATGATGACATGAAACCAGCCTCACATTGTTGAGGCATTATGGTTTTTTTATCTGATGTGGAAATAAATCTTAACATCTTTGAACTAGTTTTCTGCATATAAAACATGGCGGGGAAAATATATTATAGTGGTGATGAAAAAAAAAAATAATGGTGGCAACCTCTACAATTTTACAATTAACTGTGACATATACTCCTTCAGATCCACCGATTCCCGTGCGGAGCACGGGTATCCCTGCTAGTTTTTAATAAAGTCAGTCATATTTTGATCAGTGTCAAAGATTCAGTAATTTTCATCATGAAACAGTTCATCCAGAGTCAGCCTACACATCAAGAAATTGTTCATCCAAACAGTCCACCTATACATCATAAAACTGTTCAAGCAGTCAGCCTATTCATTCTTTTAGCTTCTGAACCTTCTCTTCCAGTTTGGAAGATAAGCGACTAGCTCTGCCTGTTTTGCCTTGGCCGTTCTCCTCAAACTGTTCGACTTGGTTGTGAAGGTAATCTTTCCTGTCGCCTCTGCTTTTTCTGAGAAGTCGTCAGCTGATTTCTGTAATGAAAGGACGTCATTCTGCAGTCATTTCCTCTTTGATTTTATTTCATCAATCTCCTCTAGCAGATTTTTCCATTTCTTTGTGGCCTATGCACTTTCCTTCTTCTTCTTTTGCTCGTCTAGATGAGCCATATATCTCTGCCTGCCTGATGCTGCAGATACAAGCAGTTGCTTTGACATTTCAACTTGCTGTATGTCCCCAACGCTATCTATGTGGTCACAGATCAGCTGCTGGATAATGACAGATTCCTCGTGCAGGTTTTCTACCTCAATCTGTCGATTGACAGAGAAGCCCCATTCCACCGATGCTGGTCCATGGGATTAGCAGTAACAGATGCTTCACCACCCTCCATAATGAACTGATGTGTTGGTTTGTAGCCATGGACTCGAAGAGTAGCACATCTATCCTATTCTTGTCCTCATATGGTTTGAAATTCTTAAATGTGGAGTAGTTAGCAGCCACGGTTGTGTCGATGAACTCGTCAAACTGTTGAAGAATGTCATCACATGCAGAGGCACCACCTCTGACACTGCCTGCCTCCACTAGTGCTGTGAGAATTTTCCGCATTCTCGTGAGGCATTCGGCTTTTGAAGCGACCATCTGTCTGAGATCCAGGCATGACATGTTGTTTGTGAAGGGGTACTTCAGGGGATACTTCTCCAATAATTTAACAACTATTTTCAGCAAGAAGTCTTTGCACTGAAGTCTTAGCTCCATGATTTGTCAGTCACTGACAACACTGGTACCAGTGGCTGGTGATTTAATCTTCTTCAGCTCCTGCTCAGCTGCAAAGCCCAAATCCACTTTGCTACAATTCCGATGTATTTTCTTATCCTTTGGGTCCAGTTTCATGAGTTTGGTGATGGATGAGGTTTCAACATCCTCCTTCACAAAGCGCTTTACAATGCCAGAGAGCAGCCTGTGTAGATCTTCAGCAATGAAGGGCATCATTGGTTTGTCAGTTTGGTAAGTTACAAGGAATGGCGATACCAGTTTTGCTATTGACAAGAAAGACAGGAATTTTACCATCATGAGTGGATCTTTTGTGCACAAAACCACAGTGTCATAAGATGCTGTTTTGGGGTTTGGGTAAATCTCTTGGGATACCTTGTGAATGTACACTTTAATGTTTGGCCAAATGTCTATTGCTCTCTGTAAAACAGGAACATTCTCTACCCATCTGTGGACACAAAATTTCAGTGGAAATAGGTCTGTTCCAGTCACATTCACACAATTCTCTCTTCTAGCAGGCGTCTCCTTGAAGAGTTTGTGTAAGCTTTTCAAAACCTCCTGAACAGGCCATGCAGAGGCAGCTGCTCCATCCTTGAAAGCACCATGAACAATATGTAGGCCACAACTTCCAATGCTTAGTAGGGATTGGTTGAAAGTCATTGATATCTTCTCCTGCATTAGACGGTGAAATTTCCAGTTGACGTTAGGCCCATCCATGGATATTTGAAGCATTCGACCGATGTTTAGGCCTTCCGTGCAGTTTTCGAAATGTTCGACCATGTCCTCCGAAGTCGCATGCCCCATGAATGTGGATCCGTAGTAATGTGTCCTAACCTGATAAATATAATAAAATTCATAATAAGCTCATGGAATAAACAAGAAAAAAAATTTTTCAATTATAACAACTCTAAAATCAGATGAAATATATGGATTATATAATTGCATTATTGTGCAAGTCATTGTTTATCCCCCCCCCACCACACACACACACACACACACACACACACACACACACACACACACACACACACACACACACACACACACACACACACACACACACACACACACACACACACACACACACACACACACACACACACACACACAATGCATATACAATTACATGTACAAGAATTGGATATCAATGTATTCAGATTATATTAAAATTATGATTCACTATACAACTATTGATCATTTAAAACAAACTATATCTTTGGAACTTGCATTACATGTATAATATAATAATTAACGCATAATTAATTACAGTACCTGATCCTTAAACCAGATTCGTGCATGTATATCCATTTGTTTACTAGCCGAAACCGCGTCACAGACGGAGCACAAAATTGGTCCTTCAGTATTAATATATAGCTCGAAGATACAATGTTTGTTACATTTTTTGTGCCAAATTCACATTCTGAGGTAATCAGCATGTGCAGAAGAGGGTTTTACATTGCAGACGCTATTTTTGAGGAGTGGAATTACACCTCTCAGCGGTGACGGACTGTCGACGACAGACGTAATGACGTCAGCGAATGACCGATGACGTCATGATGTCCTGACGCCTCTCAGCGGTGACATCACACGTCGCCATGTAAACGAATGTAAAACGAAAAGTGTTTATTCTGCTTCAGAGTTGAAAGTTGACTATTGCCACTATGTGCGATGCACTCTTACAGGTACAAAGTTTCTTTCAGTCCAGGTCACAGTACCGAGAAAAATGTGACGCGACCGCTAGGAGCACAAAATTGGTCCTTCAGTATTAATATATAGATTCTTCATATTTTGATTAAGACTTTCGTCGAAGAGAAGAACATAACCATCTTCATCAGAATTTTTTTTTCGTTAGTTGATGCTTGAAGTACGGTGCAATACCGTAATTGCACATTTTCCCTCACCACAGGAGAAATGTTTCGCAACTTCTGAATCTGGAAACATCTGCCCGAACAAGGACGAGACATCTGTACATGAATTAAGAGTAGTGGGAGTTCACCACTTCAAGAGTCCACAACACTTCCGATGTAAGGCAATCGTTACGGCTGACGAATGAGGTTAGTGGCGCAGTGGACTTCAGTTGCGTTGGAGTTGGAGCAGCTGTGCACCCCTGCCCTTCATTTTCCTTCGATGAACCAGAGAAGAAATCTCGAATGGTACATCCACCAGCTGCCTTCTTTTGCTCCAGTAACTGTTTGTGTTTCGATCCTTTTCCGTGGCTCCGAATGGCAGGCTCGCCCATGTTCGAAATGTCGAAAATCTTCAAGCAGATATTACACTTTGCACTTTATTTATCTGTGCCGCACTCCAACCAAGATACGTATTCCGGATGTTTGAGCCAGCGTTCGTTGAATATGCACTTCCCGGGGGGCATAGTTCACGATCGCTGAAGTGTGTAAACAATCCAATTCACAAAACAGAAAGAAAGCGCGGGATAACTTGCACATGCGGTCGTAAAGGACCACTTTTTGGCGCTAAGATACAACATTAATATTATTTACGACAATCTACAACGTTTAGAAAGTAGTCTCCCTTGGCACATTTGTGCAAATTTGAACTACAAAGTAGTCTCCCTTGGCATATTTACGAGACGTTGACAAGGTGATCGTTAGAAATCCAAAATATAATTTTTTAAGGAGTTTTCAGGATTTCAAATTGATTTTTAAGCATATTCCAGGACATTCCAGGATAGGAATTGAATTCCAGGAGTTTTAAGGACTTTCCAGGAGGCGTGCGAAACCTGTCATTTACAAATAGTTTCACAATTTTCATATCGGGTTGCCTTGAGGCCTACCCCTTCTTCCCATTTGTGAGCGCGATCATGTTTATTGTATTCTCTTCTTATAACCATCAGTTTTTATTTTCTCCACTTTTCCCTCTCAACTATATCCTCTGTTTCATGTCTTAAAATATAAAAAACAAATACAAAAAAAATACCTTTTACCTCACGTTGTACCCCACGTGACTGAACTGTACCGACTCTTCTTCCTCCTTCCACTGCCGATCTACCATCTTCTTTTTCCCAACCCACATTCACCATACACCTTCACGATTTTTTTCTTCAAAAGAATAAAGAATTTATTTTTTAGATTCGGTGAAGGAAAGGTTGAACTCTCACGTCACACCTCCTAAAACCACGTTTAACCCACTCTTCTTCTTCCTGTAACTTTTGTCAAGCTACCAACTTCCTTCTGCGTTTGCCCTGATCCAAATTCACCAACACTACACGATTTTTTCTTCAACCTTTGCTATTTCTAATCTTACGTAATCTTTCTCAAACAAAAAAAAAACCGGTCTCTTAAAATGTTACAACTTCCTCTTTCACACGTGTGGTTCTCAGTATTGTAACATAATTCACTCTTCTTCTTCAAAAGGCTGATTTCACTTCGACCTTTCCTTCATCCAGTATCCAAAAAGTCCCACTGTTACGTTTCTTTTCTCCATTATCTTAATTCTCTTTGATTGCATCCCTCAAAATATGTCTTTAATTGCATCTCTGACTTCCTCTCCTTGCCCCTCATCCTACCTCTACTCTTGGCACCACTTCACTGTCTTCTGCTGCAGTATAAGCTCCTCCTCTGATGTCCCAAAGTGTGTGGTGTTCAAACACCTGTGGGCTCCATTCTCACTTAACAGATATGTCACACTCTCAATCAGTACACTCATCACCACAAACATGCTCCTTCCTCACAGCGCATCTCCCCCTATTCCCAACCCTTCAAATCTTGTACCTCCCCCTACCCGCTCCCTTCTTCACCATACCGTTACCAAGTCTCATCCTTCCCCTCTCCCCACCTCTCCCATCACCCTCCTGCACCTTGGCCATGCATGCTCTCATCTCCCCTCCCTCTCAAAGTAACCTTCACACTCTTCCCCCTCCAAGCTTCCCTCTCACCTTTCTCAAAACCTCCACCCCTCACTCTTCTCCCTCGACTCTCCCCTCACACCCCCTTTCCAAAGTTGCCCCCTGCCCACTCACATCCATAAAGCTTCCTCCTTCCCCCACCCTCTCTCTTCAATCTCATAACTCAACCTACTCCAATCTTCAACTTCCCTCTGCCCCCTCTGTTATTACTCCCCACTGTACCTCAACCCATCATCACCAAGTCTTTTCTCCTCCTCAGCTAATCCTCTCCCCGAGCTTTTCTGAAACCCCCCACACTATTTCAACAACTCTCCTTACCCCCCCCTCCTCCCTCGTCCAACTCTCCCCCTCCCCTCCCTGCACCCAAAACCTCATCCCCTCCCTCTTCCTTAACAGCGTACACCTCAAACATCTGGGGCCTTCACTCAAACCTGACAGATCTTTCCATACCGGTTGCCACTGACAAACCAGACATAATCTGCTTAACAGAAACTTTCCTCCCTCAAGACGTATGACTCCCAAGTATCTCGACCTGATTGCTTCCTCCTCTGGTGTGACGGACCTGAGCCTTGTCCTGGCGGGGGAGTTGCTCTCTTCATCAAAGACTCTATTCCTCACTCACCATGCACTGCCCTCACTCCCCTACACCCCCAGGAATACTTATGCTCCGGCTTGCCCTCCACTCCAACCTCATGTTTATGTGTGTTGTACCTTCCACCAAACAGCGATGACTCCATTTATGAGATGTATCAGTAGTTTATGCTAATGCACGCATACAAGGGTGCACTGAGGCATAGTTAAGCGGTCATGTGCCACGCCCATGTTCCGATACTGTGCTGTGTTGTGCCAGTGTCCGAATTAAACCTGTTGTTCCCACTTCAGAGCCTTCATCCCTGTCTAGTGAGTGCATTACAATTCACATCTCGCTCTCCGAAAACATGGACCAAATTCTATCCTCTCACCCAACTCTCTCTCCTCCTCATATGTGGTGACTTCAACTGTCATTATGCCAGTTGGCTGGGTGTGGGTACCTCTCTCAACTGCCATGACACTTCAGCAAAAGACTTCTGTGACTCATTGGGACTGACACAATCTATAAACTTCCTGACTCGGATCTCAACCAATGGTTCTCTATCTCTTCTGGATTTGATTTTGACCAATTTCCCTGAAAATATCTGCTGTTTCTTCCTCTGCTCCAATTGGTTATTCTGACCACGTCTTTGTCAAAGTGGACATCTCTCTGGCTGGTATTAGAGAACCACCTTAGCGCCGTCGAGTCTGGCATTTCACTCAGGCCGACTGGCCTTGGTTTGATGGCATTTCACTCAGGCCGACTGGTTTGATGGCTGGACTCCAAGCAGCCATCAAACTTCTGGACTGGTCTCCCATCGCTACTTTCTCTAACATCAACTCATCCTGGGAATTCTTTCAAAGAAACTTGATCTCCCTCATGCACAGATTTATCTCACCTCATCTTCAGTTGTCCGACCCTTCCTCCCGCCCATGGTTCACAGAAGCTTGTGGCAAAGCAGTTGTCCTGAAACAACTTACCTTCGACTCATGGAAGGCTAATCCAACTGAAGGCAATCTCAGTTCTTTCCACAAAGCTCAGAACAAGTGTCTACCCTCAGGAGAGCCAGAAAACAACATCTTTGTAATCTCAATTCTGACCTCTCAAACCTGTCTCCCTCCTCCAAATCCTGGTGGCATCTAGTTGTCTGTTTCTGGTGTATGGTCCCCCTCCATCCCCTCCCTTACCACAAATGGCTGCACAGCTGACACTGCACGTGAAAAGGCTGAATGCCTAAACTCTGTGTTTGCTTCTAAATCTTGTGTCCCAAACCCATCGCTTTCTATACCCACCTTACCCAATAGCACCCAGCTGTTCCTGGACTCTGCATCCATTTCTCCTGACAAGATGGAGAGCTTGCTGTCAAACCTCGACTCAGATTCTGCAACCTTCCCTTAGTGTGCACAACAAGGGGGCGGGAGAAGGAAGGACAAAACAGTGGGGAACAGAGACATTAGGATATCTGTGGAAGGGATAGGGATGGGGCGGGGTAAACAAGATGGACACCACAGGGACTTTCAGGACCTTACACAACAGGGAACTTTCAGGAAGGAAAGTAGGGAATTTGAAGGAGGTGGGTTTGGGGTGGATTAACAGAGGTAGAAAAGATCGTGGTTTTGGATGGGGGAAGATAAGAGGTGGGTGTGAACAGCTGTTTTTTAAGACCTGGAGGGAAGAGTGGGATTGAAGAGACTGTGGGAGTTTGTTCCAAAGGCGGGGAAAACAGAGGAATGAAAGAGTGAAGGTGAGCAGTGATTCTTTATTCTGGTAGTTTTACCAGAAGGGGGTTGCTGGCGGACCTTGAGCACCCTGCGGAAATATGGGGTAGACAGAGCGGGGGGGGGGGGGGGAGACCGGAGAGGAGACGGAAGAAGACAAAGACCACCGACCTGCAGTCGACAAAAGAAGGACCACCGATCTGGGGATAACAAAAGATGGCAGTGCACAGCTTGTTTGAAGCCGTGGAGGGAAGAGCGAGACAGAACAGCCTCTGGAGGGTGGTTCTACTGTAATTCCATAGATGAGAGAAGCAAGGAATAAAAGAGTTGAGGTCTGCAGTCAACCTGGACTTTGAAAATTTAACCAGGAGGGAATTGCTGGAGGAACATGTGCATCCTGGAGTAGATAGAGAGGGTCAGAGGACTCAGAGAATCGAGGAAGCAATATCGCAAAACAAATTGAGAAAACCGAGAGACCACCGACCTGCCTGCATTGTGACAGCAACTGATGTTGTGCTTTGGCCTCCACACTTGAGATTCCAAACATTTTGAGAGCTTTTAATTCCACAGAACCCAGGAGAGACAGATGTGATGCTGTGGCATAAGCCCATAATGGAGAGTACTACTTGAGATTTTCCAGGTTTGAAGGACATGTTACATTTATCAGACTAGAGTCTATCATTTCCAGATTAGCAGAGAGAGGTACAGCTGCCTTGAAGGATGCAGTACTGTATGACAGTCTGGTGTTGTTTGCAAAAAGGAAGAGAAAGTTTTCCAGAGCATCAAAGAGGTCATTTATATAGAAGAGGAACATAACTGGGCCAAAAACACTGCCTCGTGGAACTCCAGCCTCCAGGAAGAGACGTGGAGGGTTTCATCGATGGCAACATGTTAACTGCATGAGCAGAGGAAACCAGCAGTCCAGGAATAAACAGGTGCAACAGGTAGAGAGCTTGGCAAGCAAAGCAAGATGCCAGAGTGTGACAAATGGCTCAGATGTGTCCAGGGAGATGCTCCAAACCTCTTGTTTTAGGTTGAGGGCCTTTAACCATTGCTGAGAAAGGTGCAGAAACATGTCCAGCGTTGAATGACCAGGACGGAATGCAAAATGATGGTCAGAGATCAGGTTGAAAACAGGAAAGACTTGACATCAGAAGTATTGATAGATGCCATGACTTTGCTTGAAATTGGAAGCGAGTTCACAGATTGGAGGCTCTGTTTTGCACACATTATTCAGGCTCATATGAGAGCTAACCCTTGTTGTGGATGTGAGTGCTGACTTCCATGCAGAGGGGAGGTGGCCAAAGGACAGACTGAATAGGGGACGTAGAGGGGAAATAAGAATGGCAGAGCAGGATACTTTACAAACTTGACTGACCCATCAGTAGTAAGTATACCAAACCTGATCAATGTGACTGAATTAGGCCCCTCATTATTCATGCATCTTTTCATCAACCAGGTCTATCCTTCCCAATCAACCTCCACCGAACACTTCCTGCCTTTTCTGCTCTTATCCCTACTCAGGTGACTCACGTCACGATCATCCACAACCACATCCCTGTGACCCCCATGCATATATGTTCAAGATTGCCTCGTCAGTTCAAAGTAAGCATCATAATGTACTGTACGTTCGTTACCTTCGAGTAACGAGGCGTTTGTCATCTGATTAGTGCATTGGCAAGCCTGGTGTTTGCTTAGTGGTTGTAGGGTGGCTGGCTTGGGATCTAAGGGTCCTGAGTTCGAGCCCTGTTGGCCGCTGAAGTAACACCAGGTGGGGTTGACTCAGCCTGTCATCCTTCTGAGGTCGGTGAAATGAGTACCAGTGTACTGGTATAGGGGCACAGCATCAGCGGCATAGTCGTGCCTCAACAAAATGATAGCTGCCCGGCAGCCAAGTTGCCATAAACAAGAAGAAGTAGTGCACTGGTCGAGGGCCTACTCACTGCGTGATTGTATTAGTTGTCACAGAATACTATGTACTATGTGTCACAGAATAGGATACCCACTATGTACTGGTGCTGCTACTTCAGATATTGTCACCCTTGAGGCCATGACATACAAAGCCCTCCTTGGAAATGTAATCTCACATCAAGAAGCAAAGTCTCATGGTCTGCTTCTTGCTTGCCATCAGCAGGCTGCTGGCCGCACTTTTCATTATTTATTTTATTTTATTTCCAGCAATATTTTTCTCTCTTGTTCCTGGTCTCTCTCATCAAACCCTCGTCCTCTCCAGGTGGCATGGGTACTGCCAGAAAACCTTTCCTTGTGACACTCCCCATAGAAGCTTGATGCTCACCTCCATTATTTAAAACCACTCTTCTCACCTGTGGAACTGTCTTTTTTACTCCAATGTATTGAATTCTTCCCACTGTATATTAAATGTACTACCTACCACCACCACACATGATCTCTCCCATTTCCACACCCACATTAAGACCTTTTTCCTGAAAATTCGCTCCTTGTGCTGTGCTTCATATACTTGCTGTTGTCCCACTGCTTTCACGTTGTCCCGTTTTGTCAGTTGTTGCATAGCCCCCGTTTTGCTATCCCCTCATCCATGATATCTATATTTTAAGTGGTAATAAAACGGATGTACAAATCTCATGCAATCAAGACAGATATTTAATACTGCCACAAAAGGAGACAGATTTAGATATTTCCATCAGTTTATGAGCATCTGCATATTAACGTAGACAGCAACAATGACATTGGAAACCTAATCCCTGTCCCATTAGGAATACCAACTTCCTATCACAGCAGGAAGAAAATATTCTCCATAAATAATTCCCAGCAGAGGGAGCAAAATGCAAAGGAAATAGAGACTAAAATGCTGGCTTTGGCATCAATTCACAAAGAAAGCTTTCATACCTTACCAAATTGCCTGTCAACTGATATTCCTGAAGCGTCCAGCCCAAGGTTTAAAAGGCCTCACTTAGACCAATGAAACGTTTTCAAGGTGCAGTAATCCTTACGGAGATGCATAACCTGCAGTAGGACCGGAACTTACCAAAATAGACCTTCTTTCCACATCCTGGACAGAGTGACACCTCCCCAGCAAATGAGGTCACATGGCTAGCCCCTGTGTGTGCATGTGGGAGGTTGGGTGGGAGGGTAGACACGTTACCATCGCAAGTGTTGGGCATCAATTTACAAAACCTGATTGAGGTTAAAGAACGTATGAAATGACTGATACGCTAAAAAAAAATTTAAAACTTAAAAAAAGAAAAACTTTTGAAAAACCTTTTGATGTCGACACTTGCCGTGAAAACAACGTAATGTCATCAAACCAACAGGCCGCTTTAAACCCCCAAATGGATTCAAACGATCTCTGAGAAATAGTAAACCTTAACCCCTCAACAAATGCAGTCATCCAACCATTCCACAACAGCAAACTGATATGTGAAAGTTGCATCATATGGGGCAATCCACCCGGTTAGCACACCAAAGTTGGCCTCGTGATGTCCTGACTGCGTGCACGCACCACTGACACAATGCCAGTTTCAGAATGATACCACTGGGTATTTGGTTACACTTTACATAAATTGGAGAGATAGGGAAGAGTCTTTAACAACTATGTCTGCAAAAGAAAGGAGAGAGGAGAGAGGAGAAAAAAATGAGGGTATGGGAGGTATGGAAACGAAAAATAGCAGTAAAGCCAAGAGAGGGAAGAGGAATGCATGGGACATATAGGGAAGGTGCAGCAGGTCAGGAATTCCACCATTTTGCAATATATATATATATATATATATATATATATATATATATATATATATATATATATATATATATATATATATACACATATACATATACATATACATATACATACACACACACACACACACACCACTTAACGACGGGGTTACGTTCTGAGAAACGCGTCGTTAAGCGACATCGTCGTTGTGCGAACATCATTTTTTTTTTCGTTTTCAAACATCGTTTTCGAACATCGTACATACACAAAACTAGACACCTAGGCTATATGGTGTAGCCTATTGCTCCTCGGATACAAACCTGTACAGCATGTTACTGTACTGAATACCGCCAACAATTGTAACACACATCCAAGAGAGACGGAAGACACATTAGTTTTACCTTTGTGCTGTTCATGATGGCCATCGGTGTTGTTAGCAGCAGCTTACAATCTCCTCTCGCATTGATTATAGAAAGATAAATAAATAGCGTTTGGATTTTATAAATACATTATCATTGCATCGATGTGAAAATTTACAAATGAAGAAACGACCACCTGTCAATTGTGAGATATATATATATATATATATATATATATATATATATATATATATATATATATATATATATATATATATATATATATATATATTTATATATATATATATATATATATTTTTTTTTTTTTTTTCGGAACAGTGCGATTGTTTTAACAACATAAAAAGCTTCACTGAAAACAAATTGGTGTTTTAATTTCGACTAACAACAACGATTTATTCGCGGAATTCTTCAATACAAAGGTAATTTACTTGCTAGAAGGAAAACGTGCAAACATTGGTTCAGTTTGAAAGCCGATTTCCTTGAATCCCGATTTAGCACAACCCTGCTTTTTTCGCGATGGCATTTTATGGATCTCAACGATCGCATTTATAACGGGGCCACACTGTCGTTGTTTATTATCATTATGAAGTATTATGTACTGTGCAGTGTACATAATTGTATGTGCTATTTTTATACGACTGGCACCGCTACATTGGCTACATCACTCGGCAATAGGAATTTTTCAGCTACATTTTTTTTTTTTGTCAGAGCTGGCAGATCCTTCGAATATGCGATCCGTCGTTGCCCGGAACGTCGCTCAGCGGCGCATGACTGTATATATATATATATATATATATATATATATATATGTATATATATATATATGTATATATATATATATATATATATATATATATATATATATATATATATATATATATATATATATATATATGGTTCTTTATAGCAACTTTATTCCCCATTTCATAAACACCATTTGGACACAAAAAAGTAACATGTTGTAAAGTGAAGGGAAGGCTGTGAAAGGTGTCGATTCAGGTGAGGTCTATGTTTACATCAAAGCCTTTCCACCCGTCCGGTGGACAATAGGAAACTTGTCCAATCTTGCATCCAGCTAGCCAAACATCCGTGCCCACTACAAAATGAAATAAAAAAATACAGGATCATGGAAATGAGCACAAATGGATACTTTTCCAGGAAATGAAATTGAAATTCAGAAGGAACAAATCTTAGAACCTCAGACACCCTTGACATGACAAGCCTTCATTACAAAATGACCGACTGAACCCTTGGCTTCGGCAAAAAAAACGATTTCAAAGAAAGACCGGTGTGTGCCTGCCAGAACCGAAGCAGTAATCATTTTCTGGAATCACTACTTGATGTTCCAGAAAGAAAAACCAACGCGTTTCCAAAACACGTGAACGTTTATGGTTAGGAGCAATTAAACCGGAATAGGAATGTTTTGGCAAAAATCGCTGTTCTCTGAACGTTATTAAAGAAAAATAAGTGCACCAGGCCAGCCATATCAAGGAGGCACATGCCAACTGAGGTTGCTAATGTTGCACCAGCGAGTTTTCAGAGCAGATGCGTTTGCCATGGAAACAACCGGTTCCTCCCATTGCGTCCAAGCTCTGAAGAGGCTCGCACAAGCATCTAGCTCTTCCTGCCGTTCACTCACGTGCATATTAAACAAAGGCAGGCGATGCAAGAAGCAATCCGAGTGCCGTTTTGCAATCGGCTTTTGCTTGCTGCTTGATGGGATTTAATAGCTTTGATCCAAAATGCAGTAATGAAATACAAATTGTATCCCTGGCATGTAGCCACTGTGTCAGGCTTTATTTAGTGAGTGTTGCAAGTACCTACAGATTCTTTGTCGAAGGAACCGGATCAAAGAGATGAAAACCATGAACATGTAAGCGAAACTTCAACAACAACAAAAGAGGAAGCTTCTGGAATGAGCCTACACATGCCTGAAATAATAGGAGGAAGAAAAAGAGATCGAAGAAGAGGAATAAGCCAAGGAACAAGAGGAAAGAGGAAGAAGAAAAGAAATGGAGAAGAGGAAGGTGGAGGAAGAATAAGAGAAAGAGGAAGAAGAAGAGTTGGCAAATGGGTATTTGCAAGATTCGATTCCTCGACGGTAGAGACTTTAAAGTTTCACTCATTTGAACATGTCCTGTTTCTTCTCTTACACATCCAAATTATTTAATCCCAAATTGATCTTCCTTCTCCCTCTCCCACTCACTGAAGTCGACGAAGATTGAAATATTTTTCACATTTGTAAAATCTACGAGTCATGCGCTCGACAAAAGCTCTTTACGATCGAATACTAATCTTGTTCACACCTCTTCACGACCGCACTCTCCTCCGCGTAATTATATTAGTCTGCATCATAAACCATCCTCTCTTCCATCACGTCGGAGAGAAATAGCACAACAAACGAAGCACAAATGTAAGCCATTCGAGGCTCAGGGGCAAACCGAGAAAGAGCGCTCGGAGCAAAGATACTACAAACATCTGAAAATGTTCAGGTTGTGCAAATGTCAAAACATCACAAGATGGTCTTTGAAACGAAAAGTAAGAAAAGACAGATACTATACACCATGAATGCATTCTTAGTTCTGACACCAAGTGTATGGAACTTTTAACCCTCAAAAGGACACCATGGTAGAGCTTTACAGCACTGCAAGACCTTTTATTGCAGACCGATTACAAGCCATCTACGTTATCACATTCTTATGGTCTTGCAGCACGCAGCTTATCTCACCAATTGAAAAACACCCGGCCCATCATCACAGGGAATTCAAATGCTTTGCATTCGTACACTTGTGCTTGTTGAGATATTTATGTCTGGTAAGTCAGCATTGACTCAACCTAATGGCCGCAATCATGATAAGGAAAACAAGGAGACCCACCCTTGGCTGCTGGTGCTTTGCTGGCTGGAACGGCAGCCACGGGCACAGAGGATGCAACGACACCGTCGGTCTTTGGAGCAGCCGGATGGCTTGTGCCAGTTGGATTTTCGTAGATGTATGATCCAGCTCCACCGATGTTTACTCCTAGAAGAGTAACACAGGACACATGAACGAAAGAGGGTGAGCCGGAAATTATGCCAATAGGGCAGGCAAGTTAGTTCATTTCGTTGAATTTTCAATATTGAGCTGTCTCATCTGTGTTTGATCTCATTGCGTCACTTGGCATCGCCTCCAATAACAAAGCGTCACCATTTCATTTGTGCTCTTCGTCTAATTGTAGCAATCTGTCGCTTATGCTGAAGCTTCCACGTGATTACTTAAAATACACGGACGAACAATGGCACTGTGATGTCAGTTTGGTACTTCACTCCATCTGGAATACCAATTGGTGGTAACAATTATCTTCATGTAAGATTAAGTCATGATTAACTACCTTCTACTTTACGGTCCCCCACCCCTCCGACAAGGTCAGAGGCAGTGGACGTTAAAATGAGCTCCGTCCGACCGATTACCTGTCCATTTACTTTTGTGCACACGATATTTTAAAAAATAAAAAAAAAACATTGGCTTTCATATTGCAGATATCTATCTATTCCTCATGAGATGATCTCAAACTGATTATATCATGGCTGTGATTGGCTAAATTCTGTTGCCATGACGGTAACTTTGCTTGTGCACACGATACTTCAAAAACCATTCAAGATTTAGCTTTCATATTACACAGATCTATTCCTCATACCACCCAAACAGTGGGGGACTGTTATCATGACATGATATGCAAGATATCAAAACAGTATAAACCCTCGAGATCAAAGGTCATGGCTCATTAAACAAAATTAAGGAAAGCAAATAGTCAATCGGCTTTGTCTTCGTGTTTGATTGTTAACCTTACAGAAAGCTTTCACAACTCCAGGCCACAATGTTCAAAACAATCGTGCCAATGAAACAGAATGCAGTTTAAATTCACAATTATTGGTTTCATAACGCAGCCAAGGCATGCAGAACTCCAGCCAGTTAACCCAAAACGTCGAGTTAGTTCAGAGTGGACTCGCCACAAAAACAACAGTAAGAAGAGACGACGAATAAAAAAAAAAAACAAATAAATAAATAGTAGAAAGTAGAGAAGAGGGAATACCGTTGTTCAAACAAGACAAAGTGCAAGCTATTTTGTATTCCGCTGAGACAAAAACACATTGAACAGCTGGACTGCTGACTTCAGACAGTCAAAATGGATGGGGAGGGAGGCATCTCTCCTAAAATCGTGTTTGTGAAACACATGGCTCGATTCAGATGCGTGGGAATACCACCAGAAGAGATGCGAGTCGAAAGAGAAGATATTTTACAAGAGATGACGAAACCTCATTCTTCTCCACCACTTGATGTAACGACAGCCTGTTTGACAAGGGTCTGTTCCAACATTTATTCAAAACTCTGCAAATGTTCCAGTGTCCGATTAGCGTGGGCCTCGTAACACACATACACATACACACACACACACACACACACACACACACACACACACACACACACACACACACACACACACACACACACACACACACACACACACACACACACACACACACACACACACACACACACACACACACACACACACACAGAGTTTGAGTTTTCCATCTGGTTATCTGGTTTGAGGGACTTTTGGGTAGCGGTGCCTTTTCTGGGTATCCCATCTCAAACGCAACTTAAATTGAAGGCACTGAGTCAGCCACAAAACCTTCAAATTCAAATGTACTCTTTCTTGAACAGTTCCTGAATCAGGGGCCAGCAACCCCCTTCTGATAAAACTACCAAAATTACAAATCACTGCTCACCTTCACTCTTTCATTCCTCTTTTTCCCCACCTTTGGAACAAACTCCCACACTCTCTGCAATCCCATTCTTCCCTCCAGGTCTTCAAAACAGCCGTTCATCACCACCACTGATCTTCCCCCATCCAAAACCATGATCTTTTATACCCCAACCCCACCTCCTTCAAATTCCCTGCTGTCCTTTCTGAAAGTTCCCCATCATGTAAGGTCCTGAAAGTCCCTGTAGTGTCCATCTTGTATACCCCGTATTCCCCACCCCATCTCCCACTCCCTTAGATCTCCTAATGTCTC
The DNA here is from genome assembly GCF_056783735.1 of Eptatretus burgeri. Classification (NCBI taxonomy): domain Eukaryota; kingdom Metazoa; phylum Chordata; class Myxini; order Myxiniformes; family Myxinidae; genus Eptatretus; species Eptatretus burgeri. Next base: position 57,517,700 of record NC_140975.1, on the reverse strand, counting down.
TGTTTTGTCCTTCCCTCTCCCACCCCCCTTGTTGTGTGTTTGCTCTCATACGAGTCTCGACAATGTATACAATTTTTTTTTTTTAAATAAATCAAAGTACCCATTTCAGGTGCAAAAGCTTAACACTCAGAATGCATCTCGTCCATCTTTGAGTGGACTGTGCAAGACAAAGATAGCGAGAACTCCATCCACAGGCATTTGAAGATTGAAGTGATCGGTGAGCTGGACCTGGATCTGTGCTGCACTATGGACAACATGTTTATTCAGCGAATGCCTGGTGGCATTCAGCGAATGACGGGGTTTTGATTATGAACTTGTCCCACCGGTTGCATCATGAGTAAGGTGCAGCTGTAACCCTGATGCAAATTCGGGTAAAAATTTGGAATTCGAGTATGGCGTCAGCACACAATGGCCTATTCCTGCGGAAAACAATGTCGGAGCTTTAACGTTCACCAGTGAATGCTAGGATACAAGACACCCAGCTTAATGTTCATCCGAAGGACAGCATACTCTTTGATGCAATGCCATTCCTGTAAAGCATCAGGGTGATGGGTTTTCGGCAGGTCAGGAATCAAACTCAGACCAACGGCAAGTTACACTACTTCTGAGACGTCCTGTCAACCAAACTATGGACAATTGTGCTGTGTATCCCACCAGGAAAAAATAAAAACAGAGTCCAATGCTTGGGTTAATTTGTGTTGGGATTTAGATTCCAAACCAAGATGGCGAGAACACAATTGTAACCATGCGGACCATTTTGTTGCCAAGTTAGGTTTTATCAATGCTTCGTGAGCAGCAGACACCACCCAACACATGGACTCCATTGCCTTCCAGACACCCCCACACTGGACCTTTTTTTTTTTGCACCAACATGGGGACGGAATTTTAAATAAGTTGTTCAAGCCTTTGGAAATATTTAACGAGTTCCATCGAATAGTTCACCGCCCTTTTGGGAGGATGTCTGCATTTTTGGAAGGATGTCATGTAGACACAGTCGCATTTGCTTGTTGACACCAGGGATACATCAGTACCTTTCAAAAATAAGTTGCCATTGTGTGCCACGTACCCTGCCCAAGGAGGAGAAAAAGGAAGAATGCAAAGGCAAAGAGGAAGGAAGTTGTGCCGTTTCAGTCTCAATCGTGATGTGGTTTTGATGATACTTCAGTGGGAGTTTTACTTTGAGGCCCAACAATAGACTAAATAAGAACTACTCCTGCAAAGCCAGGCACTGGCAGGGTAGCTCAAAGGTAAACACACTCCCTTTGAGCTGTGTAATGCGGGTTTCATTCATGATCTGATTATAAAGCAGTCACACTGCTGCTTCTCACGAAGGGCAGTGCATCAGCGAGTGCACCGTCCAGCGGATGAACGTTAAGCTGGATATCCCATCTACTTAGCATTTGTTGGTGGACTTAAAAGTTCCCACGGTATCTTTAACAATTTCATGATCCCACGGTGTCTCCCAAAAATAGGCCAATGTGTGCTTGCCCCCTGGCCCAATTCCAAATTCCTGACCTACCATGCAGCAACACCATGCGATGGAGCAGCAACCTGTCCAGGGTTGGTTCTGAACCTACAATGTTTGAGTACCGCGATGTTTCGTGCTGTATGGGCATACCTTGACCTTGAATGTAGAGCCAATTAAAAATCAACCTGTTAGTTATAAAAAAAAAACCATGTTTGCTTAAGTGCTCAGATTCCTTACATGGCTTTTATGCTAAATGAAATGTTTGCCATTAGTACCAGTTGCACCTTTTTCCTTTTCAACAGAGTTACATACTCTTCACCCAATCAACCACCCACCACTATCCCTCTTGCTTACCTTTGGGTCCGAACAGGGCTGCGTAGCAGGGCTTGTTGCAATATGGTTTACCATCATGCTGAACAACAAGCAAGGATGGTGGGGAAACAAGAGAGGTTATCGACAATGTCAGCAGTATAATTGATCAGGTGAGGTATCTTTAACTGACATAACTTGGAGAATACGCTGAATGCAAGCAGGGAGATGTGTGATGCTGGGAAGGGGGAAGAGATGGCTGTGATAAAACGTGCACAAATCAGTTAAAAAGCGGCAAAAGTTGTGGGAAAGACCGATTTAGCGGCATTGGCTTTCTGCGAACGCTCTTCCAAGACGATATATAATACACGCCAGAGAAATCATGATGTGCAGCACGAAACGTTTTCTTCATACTGAGGTCAAACAGAACACCCTTGCATGTGCTCCGCTCATCATGCGTTAACGACCGCTTTGAACATTATCCAGAAATGCCAGACTAACAAGGGTGGCTCAGCCCTTCCTTGCAAAGCCAATATCTTCGGTTCAGACCTGACTTGTATACTTGGATAATAAGTATTTTTTCTTCGCTTTGAGAAGTCTGCAAATTATCAGCTAATAAATCCAGCTATGCACTCACAGCAATCAAAGGTGTTAGAGGATCTCTGCTGTCTTGTCAATCCCATAATGCATCTGGCTGCACCTAGCTGATAACCCACTGCAAGTGAAAGTAACCACACAAGCCACCTGACATTTGCTACATCAATATATTCATCCAATTATCTACTTCAACAGCCTTTGGTTTTAATTACGCATCTCTTGACGCAGCAATCCAGCGAAGCCAATGAAAGACAGTTTGCACACCCAGCTATTCCGCTGACATTTCACAGATAAGTTACATGTTTACAAGGACAAGAATGAAGCGAGAAGAACGTGTGAACAGAAAGCGATCAAGGTTTTTGCGCTGTATATTGCACATTTACAATTCATATCCATTGTAATGGAAGATGTCGATAATACCCGTTTTAAATTCATCCGTGCATTCGCAATATGTTGAAACGTGGATGGGAAGGAGTGGTATCCTGGCCTTGTGTATTTGTGTTCATGTAAATACTGCCACCTCTGCCGATGTACTTTGTGAACGAGTGTGTAGTGGGTTAGGTAAGAACGGATGTAGATTTTCGGATGCCACAAATACAGTTTCTCTTCTTACCCACGTCCCGTTTATCATTTTCGTCATCAAAACAGCTATCTTGCATTGCCCTTAGGGGAAACATCAGCCCTGGGGGAGGAAGGAGGCAGAGCAATAGCAGCCATGCAGGTCAGTTTGGCTGACCAGGCAGTGCTGCTGTCCATCCCTTTGAGAGTCGGACAATGGTATTATGAGCCAAAAGAATACGTCACTTCACCTCCTTGCTCTTCCCTGAGCTTCACTCTTGCAGAGAGAAACAATAAAAAGAACAACTAGAACAGCATTCGGATGAGCGCATATACCTCTGCCAGGCTGAACAGTTCATGTTTTGTATCCCACTGAAAGGCCGGATCTGGACCTGAAGCAAAATCTAATCGAGAAGTTCTCATCACCTAAGCAACTCATCCACCTAGTTTTGTCATAACTCGTCCACAATATTTTGAAATATCGTGCTATATGTCATTTTCACCCCATCTCTCAATGGTGAAGAATCACGTAAAAAAAAACTAGAAGGGCACTCGGTATAGCGCATACCTCCGCCATGCCATGCCCGATCCACAAGAATATATCAGGTCCAATGCATTTTTGACATATCCATGCTGCACAGTACTATATCGTTTTTTGGCCCGATCTCTCAATGGTGAAGAATCACTTTGAAAATTAAATAATTCTCATATCCAGATCCGGATTCAGATCTTCACCAAAATCGAAACAATTTGTCCTTGCGACACACCCAACCTATCCATCAAGTTCCGTCCGAATCCGTACACAACTTTTTAAAGATATTGTGCTATATATCATTTTAGCCCTTTCTCTCAATGGTGAAGAATCACTTAAAAAAAAAAACTAGAAGGGCACTCGGTATAGCGCATACCTCCGCCATGCAATGCCTGATCCACGCACGAGAACACGTCGGGCCCAATGCATTTTTGACATATCATGCTGTACAGTACTATATCGTTTTTGGCCTGATCTCTCAATGGTGAAGAATCACTTTTAAAAATAAATAATTCTCATATCCAGATACGGATCCGGATCTTCACCAACATCGAATCAATTCGTCCTTGCGACACACTCAATCTGTGCATAAAATTTCATCCGGATCCGTCCACAACTTTTTGAGATATCTGGCACACAAACAGACCAACAAACACAGACAGACAGACAGAAAGGGGTGAAATAAACTCCCACACTTTCGGTGTTGGAGGTAATTATAGGATCTGGATAAGGATGTTCAACAAAATCCAACCAATTCTTCTTTGTTACACACCCAACCTGTCCACCAAGTTTTGTCCGAATCCATCCACATCTGTTTGAGATATCGTGCTATATATCGTTTTTGGCCCCAATCTCTCAATGGTGAATAATTACGATAAAATTCTGGTATCCGGATCTTCACCAAAATCGAATAAATTCGGCCTTGTCCCACACCCAACCTGTTCAAAAGTACAAGAGGCCAGAGGACCTGTTAGTGTGGGTTGCACAGCTGAGACAAGTTGGGGTTGAGATGAACCACAGTGTAATGGCCGAGTGGAGTCTCTGCCAGACTAAAATACGAAGACCACACGACTATTTGTGCCTTCGATATAATTGAACAATCAAGGAACTCGATTCTTCTTGGGGCAAAACCACCCGGCATGGTCATGGTCTGTCAAGACACGGACACATTGCGGAATGGCAAGATGAAGGGTATAATTGAGGTGCAGGTTAGAGTGAGATCAACTTTAGTCTCTTAGGATTCCAATTGATTACTTTGCCACCGCAGGACAGAGGTTATGGTTTCACCCGTGTCTGTGAGCAGGATATCTCAGAAAGTTATGGACGGTTACGGTTTCAGGTTGGGTGTGTGAGAAGGACGAATTTGTTAGATTTTTGGTGAGTATCTGGAAACGGATCCTAGATTTTCTTTGAACGAGTCTTCACCATTGAGAGATTGGGCCACAAAACGATATAGTGCCTTCAGAAAGTATTCACACCCCTCAACTTTTAGTCACATTTTGTTGTTACAGCCTGAATTTAAAATTGATTAAAATTAAAAAAAATTGTCACCAATCTACACAAAATACCTCATAATGACAAAGTGAAAACATGTTGTTAGAAATTATTAAATAAAAATGAAAAGCCTAAATGTCTTGCATCAATAATTTATTCAACCCCTTTGCAATAACATTCCAAATTTAGTTCAGGTGCATCCAATTTATTTCAATTATCCTTAAGATGTCTCTGCAACTTGATTGGAGTCCACCTGTGGTCAATTCAATTGATTGGACACGATTTAGAAAAACACCTTTCTATAAAAGGTCCCACAATTTAGAAACTCCACCATGAAGTCCAACAAACTGTCCGAAGAACTCTGAGGTATAATTGTGAGGAGGCATAGATCTGGAGACGGGTATAAAACAATTTCTGGAGTGTTGAAAGTTCCCAACAGCACAGTGAGCTCCATCATTAAGAAATGGAAAGAATATGGAACTACCCAGACTCTTTCTCGAGCTGGCCGTCCGACCAAACTGAGCAACCGGGCAAGAAGGACCTTAGTCAGGGAGGTGACCAAGAACCCAATGACCACTCCAACATAACTACAGAGTTCCTTGGCTGAGATGGGAGAACCTGCCGGAAGGACAACAATCTCTGTAGCACTTCACAAATCTAGGCTTTATGGGAGAGTGGTCAGACAGAAGGCACTCCTGAGAAAAAAAGCACATGACAGCACGCCTGGAGTTTGCAAAAAGACAAGTGAAAGACTCAGAGCATGAGACAAAAGATTCTGTGGTCTGATGAGCTGAAAATTGAACTCTTTGGCCTGAATGCAGAGCACTACCATCTGGCGGAAACAGAACACAGCTAATCACCCATCCAACACCATCCCAACTGTGAAGCATGGTGGTGGCAGCATCATGCTATGGCGATGCTTTTCAGAGGCAGGGACTTGGGGACTTCTAAAGATAGAGGAAACAATGAATGAAGCGAAATACAGGCAAATCCTTGAGAACCTGCTTCAGAGTGCAAATGAGCAAAGGCTGTGGTGAAGATTCACCTTCCAACAGGACAATGACCCCATGCATACAGCCAAAGCGACACTGTAATGGCTTCAGAACAAAAATGTGAAAATCCTTGAGTAGCCCAGCCAAAGTTTAGACTTGAATCATCCCATTGAGAATCTGTGGAAAGACTTGAAGATTGCTGTTCACCGACGCTCCACATCCAACTTAACAGAGTTTGAGAAAATCTGCAAGGAAGAATGAGAGAAATTCCCCAAATACCGATGAGCAAAGCTGATACAGACATACCAAAGAAGACTTGAAGCTGTAATCGCTGCCAAAGGCACTTCCATAAAGTATTTACTCAGGAGTTTGAATATTTATCGATGCAAGACATTTCACCTTTTTATTTTTAATTAATTTCAAAATTTTCTGAAAAACACATTTTCACTTTGTCATTATGGGGTAGTTTGTGTCGATTGATGACAAATATTCAAATTTACTCAATTTTAAATTCAGGCTGCAACACAATAAAGTGTGACAAAAGTCGAGGGGTGTGAATACTTTCTGAAGGCCCTGAATAACACGATATTTCAAAAAATTGTGGATGGGTTATGACAAAACTTGGTGGATGAATTGGTTCGGTGACAAGAACAAGCCGATAAGATTTTGGTGAACGTCCGGATGCAGATCCGGCCTTCAAGTGGGATAAAAAATGTATTTAGCTTGGCGGAAGTATGTGCTCTACAGCGTGCCATTCTAGTTGCTTTTGTAATTTCATCCTGCTGGTAAAGAAATACCAAATCTGGTTCTTCCTTGAAAAAAAAAGTTGCAATGAAGAATTAACTCTATTGTCAAACAAACCCACCCAATTATTTCCTTGGTCATCAACAGAGGTTCATTCTCCTGAACTTCTTGGCCTCAACATCAGTCATGACCGCACCTGGGCTAACCACATAGCCAAGTTTGCTTCCAAAGACAGATTAGGCATTCTCTGTTAATCCAAGTCTTTCTTTGGAAAATCAGAGCTACTCAGTCTACAAAGCCTTTGTCTGTCACTCAATGGAGTGCTGCTCTCCACGATAAGCTAACATCCCAGAATCACATCTCTCCAGGATTCTTTGGAGCCTAATGCTCTCAATATTATTGGAATATTCTGTGATGAGACAGCAGCACAATATGTTGTTTTTACGTAGCAGGTAGGTCGGTGGTCTCTATTTTACTGGCTCTTCCCAAATATTGCTCCCTCTGCTCTCAGCCATCTGACCCTCCTTAGCAACTCCAGCGTGCCCACCTTCTTCCAGTAACCCCGTTCTGGTTCCCACATCATGTACAGCCTTTTTGGCTGCTGGTTGCATCATTGGTTAGGGGCGCAGCTATGCCGCTGATGCAGTGCCCCAATTACCAGTACACTAGTGCTCATTTTGCTGACCTCGGAAGGATGACAGGCTGAGTCAACCCCCTGGTGTTAATTCAGCAGCCAACAGGGCTCAAACTCAATCAGGACCCTAGGATCCCAAGCCACCACCATAACCACCAAGCCAACACCAGGCTTACCCTGCTCTGGTTAAATTTCCAAAATACAGGCTGATTGCATACCTCAACTCCTTTGTTCCTCACTTCTCCTCCCAGAGGGCATTATTTTCCACTCTTCACTCCAGGGCTTCAAAGCAGGCAGTGTCCTGCCACCTCACATCACCTGCCATCCTGATCCATGATCTTTATTACCCCCATTAACCTTTCCCAACCCACCCTTGCTGGTTTCAGTGTTTCCTCCTCTGCTCCTTCTCGTTCTTTTCATTTATTCCCTTGCTGATTGTGTCCAATTGTTGTCCTGCTACCCCACTGTCAATGTTATCTAGCTCTTCCATGATCCTTGCTCTTGTTAAGAAATGAAAAAAGGTATTTCAAAGCAGCTTGCCAAGTGTGTTGTTATAGAAATGGGATATTTCAATGATCAGGGGGAAACCATAAAGTGCAGAACAGTACTATCAGCAGCAAAGAAAGCATTGATATGTGTCGCTAATATCTAGAGTGGCAAACAAATGGGACAGATTTCAGGGTGGACTAATTCTATGATAATGGAAGGTAATTTATTTTCCAGGTTGTATCAGACTAACTGGAGATTAAAAAAACAATTAGTCCTCAGGGATGGCAAATTGGACACGTGAACAACTAGCATGTGTGGTTGAGCAGTATTTCTTCCATAGATATTCTACGATTTCGACACAAACAGAATTCGGAAGACATTTCCAAGTTCGTGATGCACCATCAAGAAAAGTAACAAATAGATGCGTGGCAAGCTTCCGTGAAACAAGAAGGGCCTACATGCCACACCGCAACGCCATGCACGGAAATGTTGTGAGAGTGTTTTCCTGGAAAGCTGATCTCCAGATTTGGAGGTGTGAATTGGCCTCTCAGATCTGCTAATTATTCCTGTAGGGATATTTAAAAGACACAGTGTACAGGAAAAGGCCACACACACTCAATGAACTGAAAGGAAACAAGTGAAATTCAGCCCATGCCGATAGACTTTCTTGTGAATGTTATGATGGGGTATTGGGTACCAGAACGGCGGAATCTGTTACCTGCCAAGGGGCCCATTTAACTAACATCATTTTTAAAACCTCATGCATTCTGAAGAAATTCCAATGGTTGTACTTTGAAAATGTCAATAGAGTTGAACAAATAACTTCTATAATTAAAAGACATTTCTATTTCAAACGTGTCTGATCTTTTTGCCACACGTTGTTATATTATATACGAGTGAGGCATGCTTGAGTTAGGGTGCACCCTACGTGTATCTATACTATAAGAGCCATTTGTCTGTGTGTTGCCATTCTTCTCGGAGATGGCTGAATCAATCTTCGTGAAACTCTGAGGTTCATCAGTGAGTGCTGGGGAGTATTTTAGACAAAACAATTTTTTTGAAAATGTTGAAAAAAGAAAAAAAAGTAGGATTTTTTTTTAAAACCGCTCTTTCATGAAAGGCAACATTAAATAATCCCCGACCCCATTCCTTAGTGGGTGTAGGGAATTGTTTTAGGGCCCCACAAAAAACAAACCGGGCAATACCGGGCAACGCTGGGTACTCCTACATATTAAATACAAGCTTTATATATTTGATGATGTGGATTATGAAACAGCTTTATATATTTGATGAAGTGGATTATGGTTACATTCTGGAAGCAGCTAAATGGTAATGGAACAGCGTTTGCACCCACTTGTATCCTTCTCCATACTTCTGCCTGGTCGAGACATACAAACAACTCAAAAAAACAAACAAAAAAAAAAAAATCAGTGCTGTTTTCTTACTTGAGGCTCATAAATGAAAATAAAGCCTGGACAAAGGATAGTGGGTCAGGCTTGACCCAAGCAGATACACTACATGGCCAAAGGTATGTAGACAACCCTTCTAATTGGCGGATTCGGCTATTTCAGTCACACCCATTGCTGACAGGTGTATAAAATCAAGCACACAGCCATGTATTCCCCATACACAAACATTCATTGGCAGTAGAATGGGCCGCACTTAAGAGTTCAGTGACTTTCAACAAAGCACAGTCATAGGATGCCACCTTTCCAACAAGTCAGTTTGTCAACTTCAAGTGCGATTATTGTGAAGTGGAAACATCTAGGAGCAATAACAGCTCAGCCGCGAAGTGGTAGGCCACACAAGCTCACAGAACGGGACCGCCGAGTGCTGAAGCGCATTGCACGGAAAAAATCGTCTGTCGTCGGTTGCAACACTCACTACAGAGTTCCAAACTGCCTCTGGAAGCAACGTTAGCACAAGCACTGTTCATCGAGAGCTTCATGAAATGGGAATCCATGGCCGAGCAGCCGCACACAAGCCCAAGATCATCATGCGCAATGCCAAGCGTTGGCTGGAGTGGTGTCAAGCTCACCGCCATTGGACTCTGGAGCAGTGGAAACGCATTCTCTGGAGTGGCGAATCACACTTCACCATCTGGCAGTCCGACGGATGAATCTGAGTTTGGCAGATGCCAGGAGAACGCTACCTGCCCGAATACATCGTGCCAACTGTAAAGTTTGGTGGAGGAGGAATAATAGTGTGGGGCTGTTTTTCATGGTTCAGGTTAGGCCCCTTAGCTCCATTGAAGGGAAATCTTAATGCTACAGCATACAATGACAATCTAGACGATTCTGTGCTTCCAACTTTGTGGCAACAGTTTGGGGAAGGCCCTTTCCTGTTTCAGCATGACAATGTCACCATGCCCAAAGCGAGGTCCATACAGAAATGGTTTGTCAAGATCAGTGTGGAAGAACTTGATTGGCCTGCACAGAGCCCTGACCTAAACCCAAACACCTTTGGGATGAATTTGAATGCCGACTGCGAGGCCACACCTAATTGCCCAACATCAGTGCCCGAATCAACTCGTGCTCTTGTGGCTGAATGGAAGCAAATACCTGCAGCAATGTTCCAACAACTGTGGAAAGTCTTCCCAGAAGAGTGGAGGCTGTTACAGCTGCAAAGGGAGGACCAACCCCATATTAATGTCCATGATAATGAAATGAGATGTTGGACGAGGTGTCCACATACTTTTGGCCACGTAGTGTATATACCCATATGACCACAAGCAGATGTTTTTTTTCACATTCTAAAAATATTTTTGACCTTTTCACAAATATAATCTTTACATTTAAGAGGTGAAATTTACATTCCAACTGGTTGCTCCACATCCCTCTTCCTTCACGGCACAGATGCATTTATACTGTGGTAAATTTCAGCACCAGAGCGACGCAAAAACACAGGGAAGAAGAAAATGATATACATAAATTGTTTCTTTTGAAGTTTTGCACAATCAATTTAGGCAATCTCATATGTATTTCAAGGATCTTCGAACGTACGGCCTTGTATCTGTGTTGGAACTTGCCGGGACAAAGCGATCTTTCTTTATTTCCGGGTTAATTTCCAGATATGTGGATCGTTAACACAGGGAATGACACATGGATGAAAACAGGTTCTGAATGCTTATTATAACTCGGGTGCCTGATACAGAGGTCCGACTGTATATGTAGACGTGCAGCACTTTAAAATATAAACCATAACACTTGTGCATCGTCCGCAAATGACAAACCCATCGGCAGTTCTCCAACCATACCACCATAAAACCAAGCAACACCAGTTCCCTCAGGGAGCAATTGTGTTCGTGCAAAATCACGTAATGTCCCATTGTCTTGGGTCGTGTGACCCGCCGTGAGCAGAGCGAGGCTGCACTGGATGACTTATATTTGTGGGTATTGGTTCACGAAAAAGTAAGTGACCACTATATTCGTTATTTGTGTGTGTCTGTCTGTCTGTCTGTCTGTCCCGAGCATAGCTCCGTGGGTTTTGATCCGATCCTGATAAAATTTTGGTGGGAGGTTTATATCATGATCTAGTTGTGTTTTCTGAGAATGGGCGTGGCTCCGCCCATAACATGTGTTTTTAGGAGGTAGCCAATTTCAATTTGCATCTTCTCCGAGGGGGTTTGTCGAATCTGGCAGGAGTTTCGGTATTTGATTAGCCCAATGGCACCTGCATAGCCCCACGGAGCTCGATTTTTCATTTTCGTCCCAAGGTCAAGGTCACAAGGTCACGAACTTAGAAAATTGCAAATTTTGACATAAAAATCATACGACCACCCAAACTTTGAGAGCTAGGATGACAATATTTTTTATGCATAATATTGAGGTCATTCCCCACCTAAAGTCTTGAAACCATTTTGCTCTATCTCGAACACCTTGCCCGTGGCGCCCCCTTCAACTTTGTTTTTACACTGATTTCATCAAAGTATAGATAATCCGAAGTGTGAAATGCCATATAGCCTATATGACGTTATATTGTTCATGGAATGTTCCAGAGGAAGTTTTGCACCAAAGGTCATAATCCTTGACCTTTGACCTTTAAAGTTCACAAAGGTCAAATTTTCAAAGTTGTGGGAATCGAACCGGGTTTTCGACCTTCTTCGACAAACTTACTCCAATAAGCTATAGCACGTTTCCCGTTTCCTTATTTTAATGTCCACAACATTGTTTTGTGACCTTTAAAGGTTATGCAAAGGTCAAATTTTGAAAGTTGTTGAACGAAACCGGGTTTTCGACATTTTGCAGCTAACAACCTGTCACTCGTACCACATCATGTTGATCATTTTTATAACTTGGTCAAAAATTATCACATTGTCTCATCCTTGACTTCTGAAACAATCTACATCGTCAAATACCGCTCGTGAATCATTGCAGTCTCCAGACTTGTTTTCATTTATGGTTTTTTTTTTTGATGATTTTTGTGATTTCTTCTGGGATATTAGCTTTGGGTTGCATGGGTATGCAAAATTTCAGCTTTCTAGCCCACCTAGAAGGTAGGCATTCAACATCTTCATTGAGTGAGTGAGTGAGTGGTTAGAAAAAGCATGACATTATATATATATATATATATATATATATATATATATATATATATATATATATATATATATATTTGTGTGGAAATATATTGTGTTTGTGAGCAAGTACGAGTGTTGACTCATCCTGGCAGGATACTTCACTTCACCTCAGCATGGCCACCTGCGTTCAAGGTTTTATTGCAGCGCTCACACTTGAGGCAGAAACGGTGCCAGTCCTTTCCAAGAGAAGTCACTTTTTCAGCTGGGACGAGATAGAGCATAGGAAAACAAGAATTAAAAACATGTTTACAGGTATACCTTCAAAAAACGTCGGCAAAGGTTGACCAAGATGGCACGACATCCAAGACAGGACCTGAGAATATTAATCTTCAACATTCGCCACAATTGGAAGAAATTTAAAAGCATTAAACAGAAGAAGTTCCTATCTTCTCAAGTGCAACACGTTAAAATGTCTTACAACTGCGGAAAATGTCAAAGATAAACGTTACAATGCTGTCTTGGGGCCCATCAATGATACACGGTACCAAAGGTTTAAATGTTTGAAATATAAACGACGCACATTTATATTTTGGCATGCAGGAGATGGAACTGGATACCAATGTAAACTGACTGTTACGTGTAAAATGTTGGGGCTTAAGGGGGAGTGAAACAAGAGCATCGAATAGAAAGGATGAGGAAATAAGTAGGCCCAATAGGGCCAGTTGCAAAACTTTGGAAAGGCTACTAGGCCATCAGCCATGGCTCAGAAAGTGCCTGAAAAATCAAGTTTCATTCCACTCATGGGGGGGGGGGGGTAGACAAAACCTTGATAAAATGAAAGTATATATCCAAATACATATGTATCCAAAAGTTCTCCACTCAAATAGCTGCAGTTATCGTGCATTTTCATCTTGAAAATCGATGCATTCCCCACTTGGATCACGTGGGAGCCACGTGACGCCTTGACAGCCAATAGATCGGCTGACATCGTATGCAAATTACGTCAGACTGTCATGTGACCAACTAAGTTGTCCAAGATGGCAGCTTCCTGCAGGGAGGAAATCACTGGCAGCTGATCAGCGATTTTTGATGAATATGGCCAGTGAGGACGCTCCGCCGTGTATTATTCACCAGGACAATGTAGCGAACGAAGAAGTCAAAAGTTTTACGTCTGTAAGATGGGATAAATGGAGAGTGTCAACGAATAGCTCGTCTTCGACGGTCACGAACGACGTTTATCCGAGTGCTGGCGCGGGAGGACTAACTTCGATCATGGGCCTATTGTACCCGGAGTGCCGGTGTAAAGATTTCAAGCTACCCACCTTTCAAGTTACCTCCCGGTAATCTGAAATCGATTTCAAGTTACCCTCGGTCCTGGTGAATAATACACTGGGGAGCGTCCTCACTGGCCATATTCATCAAAAATCGCCAATCAGCTGTCGGTGATTTCCTCCCTGCAGGAAGCTGCCATCTTGGACAACTTAGCTGGTCACATGACAGTCTGATGTAATTTGCATACGATGTCAGCCGATCTATTGGCTGTCGAGGCGTCACGTGGCCCACACGTGATCCGAGTGGAGAAAATTCAAATGAGAGAGCGCGGAGAATGTATCGATTTTCAAGATGAAAATACACAATAACTGCAGCTATTTGAGTGGTGAACTTTTGGATACATACTATCATATTATTAAGGTTTTGTCTACCTCCCCCCCCCCTCATGAGTGGAACGAAACTGCACGATACAGCTTACGGCTGATGGGCTATACCATTTAAACGAGTGTGAAGTAAGAAAGAGGAAAATTAGAGAACATGGAAATGAGGCAAATAAATGAATTAAATGTGGGAGAAAGGGGGATGAAAAGGCTTAAATAAAAGAAAGTCAGAGTTAAAAAAAAAAAAAACAACTAGGAATTGCTAGATCTGATAATCATCAGATGTTTTCACAAATTTACATCTCAATTAGAAAAATTATACAATCAAAGCAGCAAATTAAAATTTCATAAATTTTCCATTCATTTTGCACGAGGAAATGGTTTATTCAGCACCAGCCACATGGAGTGACAACTTCCCCTCATGAGGAGCTGATACTGCACGTATATCACAAGCCAAGACGATGGTACTATATTAAACTAGAACGGCACTCGGTGAAGCACTTACATTTGCCAAGCTGAAGAGTTTACGCTTTGTATCCCGCTGATAGGCCGGATCGGAACCAAAATCTAATTGACTTGTTCTCATCACCTCCCAACTCATCCACCTAGTTTTGTCACAACCCGTACACAACTGCTTGAGATATCATGCTACATATCGTTTTTGGCCCGATCCCTCAATTGTGAACAATCACTTGAAAAATGATTATCTAAAAATTATCGAATCCGGATTCGGACCTTCACCAAAATTGAATCGATTCGTCCTCATCACACATTCAACCTGTCCACAAAATTTCGTCCAAATCCATCCACAACTTTTTGAGATATCCTGCTTAAAGACAAATAAACAGACAGACAGACACGTGAAAACATAACCTCCGTCCACCTTCGGTGGTGAAGGTGCCAACGGATTAATCATCGTGGTGCTGGGGATTTTAACCTGGGATCCCAGTCCCCTGAGAAACGCACTCGGATGGAAATACCCAACAGGCCCACCCAAAAATCATCAAATCTCTGCTTGTACATATGATTATTAAAACATTCACTGAGATTATCAAAGTTCAGTGGAAATCATACAGTCCAGGTGCTTGAGAGCACAAAACCTACGAGATCCTGAAGCCAGGTACTGACAACATTCAATTGGTAATTCCTGTGAAGGGGGAAAGCCAATTGGTGTATTCACTGTATTATAACAGGAGCTTCAATCATATCAAGAGGAGAGTGGTATGGTGGTTACAAATGCTTAAGGCCTCGATGCAGTGCCTCACTGGCGCTAGTTAGACTATCGTGGTTTATCAGAGCAAGGATTTCAGTTGTTTAATCTAGTGTGGAAGCTAAAGATCCAATGGTGATACTTGACCTTTGGTGAACCCACCCTTTAATTGTCTCTCTGTCCTCATGCCATCCTCACAAGGATGGGGTAAGATGTTAATAAATAATACCACAATGAACCAGTCAGGCTAAGATAGTTTTCGTGTTTGAACAGTGGCATTTGGCACTGCCATTTACAAGGAAGGGATTTGTATTCAAAAGGATTGACGATGTGAAAGCCGTCGTATTTTTTCTCCTTTCTCCTCGATGTTTTCACCGAATAAAAAGGCTAATTTCTATGAGGATTAAGGCAAGCCACCTGAGATGGCACTGAGGGAACCTGCTTCACCATATAATTATCAATGCATCAGACTCATTTCAGAGCAGTGGTGCTGCCAAAGCAGTCTCTGGTTAAGTGTTATTCTAGGTGGTTTGCCATTGCATTAACAACAGTCTGCCAGGGCAGGAATTTGGCATTTGGCCAGGGGGCCGGCGATTGGGATTACGTTGGGATTACGGGTTTCTTGGGTCAAAAACTAAGATCCAGGCTTTCGGTGACATCTTGGATGCTGCTGTCCTGTCTGTGTCTGTTTGTGGTGAGGATGTTGAGGTTGTGGAGAGATTCACTTACCTTGGCAGTGATATTCATGTCTC
This sequence comes from Eptatretus burgeri, assembly GCF_056783735.1. Lineage (NCBI taxonomy): Eukaryota > Metazoa > Chordata > Myxini > Myxiniformes > Myxinidae > Eptatretus > Eptatretus burgeri. Next base: position 57,501,750 of record NC_140975.1, on the reverse strand, counting down.
TGCTGGCTGCGAGTCAGAGGTCAATAGACGTCTGGGTCGGGCCTGGGGAGTCATGGATTCACTGGATCATGGGGTGTGGCGCTGCCGGTACCTGTGCGGAAGGACGAAAGTCCGAGTCTTCAGGTCCTTGGTACTTCCAGTCTTGCTCTATGGGTGCGAGACTTGGACTCTGACCAAGGATCTGAGACGGAGACTTAATTCCTTTGGTACCAGGTCTCTTCGGAGAATCCTTGGCTCTCGCTGGTCGGATTTTGTGTCCAACGAGCGGTTGCTGAGAGAGACTCTGATGAGATTTGTTACCTGCATAGTCCGTGAGCGTCAGTTGCGGCTGTATGGACATGTGGCTCGTTTTCCTGACTCTGATCCTGCTCACCAGATTCTCTCAGCGAGGGAGTCTCATGAGTGGAGGAGGCCAGTGGGTCGACCATGTGCCTCATGGTTGCAACAGGTTGACCATCATCTCAAGGAGATGGGGATGGGCCTGGCATCTGCCTGGGGGATGGCCAGACGGAGGCCCCTGGAGTACCGGCGGAAAGTGGACGCAGCGACGTGCTGTTCTGGCACATGCTCCCATACCTGACCTGACCTGCCGGCGATAGCTCATCTACTCTTCTCAAAAGACACCATAGAGATCTGTGACGTGCACCGACGATCAGTGCCAGCAGACGGGTCCTCCGGTTTAATGCTAAACCGATGGGCATAGCACACATTGGTACATAGTGCTACGTGCGAAATGCCAGGATGGCACCTTCAACACATTCAAACCCAGGCTAGACAGCTCAAAGATGAGTGCACCTACCTTCAAGCAATCCTAGCAGCCTGCTACATAATTTGACAATGTAACATAAGGAGACCTATTATTCAACTTACCCAAGGCTAACCGAACAACAGCTCATCCTTGGTCTCAATAACCTTCAGTGGCAATGCTACGGACCAAACCGGAGCATATTCACTTAAGATTGAGACATGAGCAAATCCACTGTCAGCTATAAAGTCTCGTTGGCATAATGGTTAAGGCCCAGTCACACCTTGACGTTTTAGCCAGGAATGGCAACGTATAAAAATGCATGTAAAACGTTGGCGTACGCTGAAGTTTTGAGTTTTTTTTTTAAGTTTTGGTCATATTCATAACGTGTTGGTCGTATGCATAATGTTTTAGTAACGGGCACAGAACGTTTCGTTGTGTTAAAGATAACTTATACCAACGAATGCTTAGCCTGTTGTCGGCGTTCACAACCTATGCCCAACGATAGTTTAACTTAGTCATAGTGCGCTGCACGTAATGCCGACGAACTTGTGGCGTTCTCTGTTAAAAACCTGCCGCTTGCCGATTTAAATCATAACCGCCTGAAAATTGGAAGCGTCAACATCGCAGTTACACCTTGACGATTTAGCCAGCGTATGCCGACCTATGAAAAATGTGTCTAAAACGCTGGGACACGTCGAATACGGTATGGGTAAGTTGTGTATACGTTAGGAGCACGATGAAAAACAATGAAGTACGCTGGCATATTACGTGGTACGTCTAGTACGTCGTGAAAATTCAAGCATGTTGAAAATTTTATGACATACTCGACGGATGGCTCACAATTTCCGCATACGCTGGCATAAGTTCTCGGCACGCTCCGCAATTGTTTACACACGTCGGCCACACGTTACTTGTAAGTTACTCATAAGTCGAGGTAATGTTTAGCATACCCGAAACTTAATTTTTAACCTATGAGTAACGTGCTTTGAACCTATTAGTAGCGTGCTTTGAACCTATGTGTAACGTATCTCAAACGCACATTGGCGTATGTAGACGAATTTGATTGACGTCTTCCGGACGACCACAGAACTTACTGAACGTGTTTCGACCTTACAGCTAACCGTATAATGGCGTATTGGCAGCGTTTAGGGGAATTGGTATATACAAATGGGCTTCACAAGAGGAACCCATCAGTGTTCCAGACTCCATGTTGAGTAGATGTCAATGTCAGTAGCAGTGGCAGTAGCAGTAGTAGTCGTTCGAGAGAATTTAGTGATGTCGATGTTATTTATAGTAGTATTCGTAGTATTTCGAGAGAATTTAGTGATGTCGATGTTAGTAGTAGTAGTTCGAGAGAATTTAGTGATGTCGATGGTAGTAGTAGTAGTAGTAGCAGCAGTAGTTCGAGAGAATTTAGTCATGTCGATGTTGGTAGTAGTAGTTGTAGCAGTAGTTCGAGAGAATTTAATGATGTCGATGTTATTAGTAGTAGTAGTGGTAGTTTGAGAGAATTTAGTGATGTCGATGTTGGTAGTAGTAGTAGTAGTAGTAGTAGTAGTAGTACTTTCAAGTAACGTGTTGCAAAGTGTGAACAACGTTCGTGTAGCGTGCTTACAAAATGTCACTCATAGGTTAGAAATAAGTTTCGGGTACGCTAAACATTACCTCGACGTGTTTCGACTTATGAGTAACTTACAAGTAACGTGTTTCAACGTGTGTCAACGATCGCATAACGTGCCTACAACTTATGGCCAGCGTAGTGGAACGTGCGAGTCATACGCCGGCATACGTCGTAAAATTTCAAGCATGAAAAAATTTGAGGAAAACCCCAAAGTTCAACGTTTAAAGCCAGCGTACTACCACTTATGGCAGTGTTTTTCAGCGTGGTCTTAACATATACAAAACGTACCCATAACGTATTCGACGTGTACCAGCGTTTTACACAAATTTTCCAAAAATCGGCATAAGCTGGCTAAAACGTCAAGGTGTGACTGGGCCTTTAGAGGGGATCCAAAGACTAAAGAAATGGTTGGTGATATTCCTCATTTGACACTTCGAATTTAATAAGGACGAAGCATGGACAAACAACCATTGTGCAGGTTTGATCGGCCGAATGATTCCTCCTGCAGTGAAGTTCCTTGCAAAGGAATTGAAGTTCTCCCCCCCCCCATCCCTTTACCCTACCCTCCTCCCCTCTTTTCATGTCAGTTCGTCCCATGGTCAACTCGACCTTGCTCTTGTATGAGCCTCACTCCTGGAAAGAAAACAACACCGACAACAAAAACCAGTAAAAGTTAATTTTTTTTTTCTTGAGTGTCTTTATGACAAACTAAAACGGGCACTCAATAGAGCGCATACCTTCGCTAACGCTACATTTTGCCCCCCCCCCAGAAACCGTTGATTGTGAGGGTATTTAATCCCATACCACATCTGCCATCTCATATGTGTTATGATAGCTTAAAAACATTAAATTTCCTGCTGTTTGACACTGATTCACATACATTGTGCAATTTCTGTATGAACTCCCTCACCTTTTTGGGTGTCGGTGTCAAGTCAATCTGATGACAACTGGTCACATTATAAGAAATTATTTTCTGGCATTTTAGGGGCATTTCGCACACACGAGTTTCTGTTTTTCTAAATAAGTTATTTATTGTGAACAAACAAACATTCATTGTACAAAAATGACGATTTTGACCTTTTCATGACCTTGACCTTTGTACTCTTAATTTTGTAATTGGTATTAGAGTGTGGGGAAAGCCTGGTGTGTTGGCGCAGTGGTTAGGGCAGTAGCTTGGGAACCAAAAGGTCCTGAGTTCAAGCCCCGTTGGGCCACTGAATTAATACACCAGGGGGTTGACTCAGCCTGTCATCCTTCCGAGGTTGGCGAAATGAGTACCAGTGTACTGGGCCGGTGTATACCCGGGTTAAAATAGGTGTACCATATCCCTGTGTCGTAAGAGGCGACCAGGGTTGCGTCAGGAAGGGCATCCGGCGTAAAGCATGTGCCAAATCACTATGCGGATCATACGGATGATCCGCTGTGGCGACCCCTTACGGGAGCAGCCGAAAGAAGTAGAAGAAGTAGAAGAAGAAGTAGAAGAAGAAGTAGAAGAAGAAGTAGAAGAAGAAGTAGAAGAAGAAGTAGAAGAAGAAGTAGAAGAAGAAGTAGAAGAAGAAGTAGAAGAAGAAGTAGAAGAAGAAGTAGAAGAAGAAGAAGTAGAAGTAGAAGTAGAAGAAGAAGAAGTAGAAGTAGAAGTAGAAGAAGAAGAAGAAGTGTGGGGAACAGAACAGTCAACATTTTGGTTTTGGTTTCATGCAAATCGGATAAGAATTGACCGTGTTATGACTAAAACTGCACATTTTGCAATGTCGTGACCCCCCCCCCCAACCTTCGACTCCCAACCGCTAATAAGGGTTATTACGTCATTGTGTCATGTCACATATCACAAGATGGGGCATTGAATTCTGAACATTTTGGCATTAGTTGCATGCAAATTGGATACAAATTGACCACGCTATGGTAAAAAGACGATTTTGGCCTTTTCATGACCTTGACCTTGACCTTTGACCCGATCGCTCCCAAAATCTAATCAAATGGTCCTCGGATAATAACCAATCATCCCACCAAATGTGCTGCGATTCAGTTCAATACTTTTGGAGTTATGCGAATAACAAACAAACAAAAAAAACACACATATTCACAAATAAATAAATAAATACACAGCGATCAAAACATAACCTTCGCAAAAAAGTTTGTGAAGGTAATTACAGGATCCCCTACACGAAACCTACCTGGGGCACCAACCAATACCTCTCCCAGGATTCTATGATCAGGAGGGATTCTGTATGGAGAATCTCCACCCCCCCCACACCCCAGGACCTCTTTGCAAGATGTAAAATAAAACAAAATAAACTAGAGGGGGAGCACTCGGTAGAGTGCAAAACCTCCGCCGCCAATACTGCTAGGTCACTCAAGTGAACCTGATATCCTATTCATTCAATTTGACGTCAACAGTGCTCACAGAGTTATAGTTTGCAACTTTCCCTTTAACTTTTAACGTTTACATACTCAATTCATTCGTCATAACTAGATTCCTTGAGACAGAAATTGATTTTACGTGGGTATATCCACCTGAAGTTCCAAAATCAGCCGCAATTATAATTTTGGCATGTTTTTTTGTTGGAAATCACTTATAACATGTTGAAATGCAGAAAAAAAAAAAAAATCGAAATTTTGTTGAAAAAAAAAAAATTGCAAACTTTTTTTTTTCTCTAACAATTTTTTTTGGGGGGGTTGGAAATCACTTAAAACATGTAAAAATGCAAAAAAAAATCGAAATTTTGTTGAAAAAGTTGCAAAATTTTTTCTCTTACAATTTTTTTTTTTTGGGAGGGGGGGGTTGGAAATCACTTAAAACATGTAGAAATGCAAAAAAAAATTCTTTTTGGGGGGGGGGACAATTTTTTTTGGAGGGGTTGGAAATCACTTAAAATATGTAGAAATGCAAAAAAAAAAAATTATTTTTTCTCAATTTTTTGGGGGAGGTTGGAAATCACTTAAAATATGTAGAAATGCAAAAAAAAAAAATTTTTTCTCTAACAATTTTTTTTTGGGGGGTAACATTTTTTTGAGGGGGGGTTGGAAATCACTTAAAACATGTAGAAATGCAAAAAAAAAATTTATAACAATTTTTTTGGGGGGGAGGTAACAATTTTTTTTTGGGGGGGGGGGGTTGGAAATCACTTAAAACATGTAGAAATGCAAAAAAAACAAACATTTTTCTTTCTCTAACAATTTTTTTTTTGGGGGTGGGGGAGGACAAAGTCCAAAATTTAATGGCATGATCCTTGGACTATACCTAACCCCCCCACCAAGTTTCGCCGAAATCCGTCGAGGAGTTTTTCCGTAATACACAAACAAACAGAAAGGGGTGAAAACAGTAACCTCCATCCATCTTCGAAGATGGCGGGGGTTAATAAATAAATAAATAAATAAAGAACATCATCATACGACGAGGATGCCACTCGGTAGAGCGCATACCTCCGCCAGACTGAAAAGTTTATGTTTTATAGCCCACCGATCTACATCCGTGCGGTCATACCTTCACCAAAATCTAATCGACCTGATCTCGTCACCAATCTAACGCATACACCAAGTTTTGTCCGAATCTGTCCACAACGTTTTGAAATACCATTCTGTACTATATATCATTTTTGGCCCCACCACCTCTCATTGGTGAAGAATCGCTCGATGCGTATCCGGATTTGGATCTTCACCAAAACCTAATCAATTCGTCCTCGGCACACACCAAACCGATCCATCAAGTTTCGTCCAATCCATCCCTAACTTTTTGAGTTATCCTGCTCACAGACAAACAGACGAACAGACAAGCAGGGACGAAAACGTAAGCTCCGTCCACCTTCGACGGTCGAGGTAATAAAAGGGAAATTTTTTTTGACAAATACCGCCTGCCAAAGCAACATTTTCTGTGACCACACAGAGGTTTGTAACCTTTACCCAGTTTAGAAATGTAACCTTTAACCAGCCAGTCAGATTGGGGACACAGCACGAGCATGTGGAGAATGTTATTTACAAATTGTTATGAAATTGCAATCACAAGAACCAAAATTACAAACGTTCAAATGTTTGCACAATTGCTGCGAAGCACTCATCGAGTTTGAGATTTTGGGCGAAGAGTAAACAACCGACACCATGAGAGGAGCAACGCCGTGTAAATAAACTCGATCAAACCGTACAGTTCGAACAGACTGGGCTGCGGTAAAAGTCTCTCACGAGAAAGAATCCTGTGATCCAGATTACCATTTCCGTCGGAGCGAAACGTCGTCGTCGCAAGTTAAAAACAATACGTTGCACATCCTCACACAACAGTTTGGAAGGTCAAATGTGCGGAAAAGAAGAAAAATTCCAGATTGAGCGAAGCGTGTCAGGGGCACCATGAGGATGATGGAACATTTGAATCGTGTGGCTCTGAACTATATGCGTCGACGAGAAGCTGCTCACAGCAAAAAAAATTATATTAAAACAAAGCAAATGTTTCATCACAATCACAATTACGCCTCGACAATCTGCAGGTGTGATCATTGTATCGAAGAGCCATGCCACAAATATGACTCGGGTAAGTAGCAATTTACCAAAAGGACTACTACTACTACGCCTAAATTATTCGCATCTTTTTATGGGTTTGGCTTTAGCTGGAGAACAGTTTTGCCCATTGTATCGAAGAGCCATGCCACAAATATGACTCGGGTAAGTAGCAATTTACCAAAAGGACTACTACTACTACGCCTAAATTATTCGCATCTTTTTATGGGTTTGGCTTTAGCTGGAGAACAGTTTTGCCCAAGTTTTTCATGGACCAGGTGGCTCGGTCTGACGGTCAACTGAAGGTGGCAAGTATTTGGAATGTGATAACTCGCATACTCGACGGGAAAGACACAATGACACCTTAATCGTCCACCAAGCACCAGTGCTGCCGGTAGACGGATATTCTGGTCTAACGTCTTTCTGATGGACGGCGCATACATTGACGCCTTGCCCTGCACGCGAAACACCAGAATGACAGTTTATAGCTGGGTCGGGATTTGAATCCGGGCTAGACAGCTCAAAAGCGAGTGTGCGGTGCACACCTCGAAGCTATCCCTACCAACCCTTCTGAGATTCCAAAGTAGCACAACACCGATTTGTAGTCGGGGCACCACATAACTGGTGCATTAATGATGTGCAAGGGCAATGACACGACAAGTTCACTTATCATTCCAAGTTGATAGCAGATAACAACAAAAAAATTGTTCAGCTGGAGTATGATGTTGGCCCCAGTTGAGGCATGGTGGATTCTCGTTGGAGGGAGGGGCATCCGACATGGTAATGGTGCCAGTATGATCGTGCGAATGAGTTATTAATGAACCTGGAACTATGTTCTGTGGAGCTTTATGTGCGCATTATATCCATCCATTCCATTGGGACCAGTCACGATGCTCTCTGTACAGAGCATCGCTGCTGCTGAAGTCGTCTCCTGGGCTATCGGGCACAATCCTGGACGGGTCACCACTCTGACACAGGACACTCGAATGGCTCAATCTTCCCAGCAAGATGGTACTCATTTTGCTGACCTCAGAAGGATAACAGGCTGAGTCAACCCCACCTGATATCAATTCAACAGAAAATCGGGATTTTAATTCAGGACCCAAGGATCCCAAGCCTGCCACCCGAACAATTAAGCCAACACTAAGCATACACATTTTCTAAAATAAGTCAAGTCATCATTTTAAAAAACATTTCAACACAAATTGAGATTTTCACAAAACCTGGTGGAAGCCTTCCTCATGATAGTCACCCAAGTCTGTTAAGAGTGAGAGCGTACTTTTAAAAGTGTATCACCATGGCGTCAAAAGAAAAGTCTTTCCAGGTAATGCTCGCATATCAAGCATGGAATGTTGAGAAAATTTTGATGATCAACTTAAATGGTCAACATCTAGTGAGCTACAGGATCATTGGACTTTTTCCAAATGTATTCAGCCACCGAAGCACAGAAATATATGAGGTCCGACAATAAAGTTCAGGAATTAAAGTAAAAGTGCTTCAAAGCATCATTGGAAGTCGTCGTCTGAAAGGCCATTTAGCTCATTGGTCACGGCTCTCTGGATCTCTTCTATTGATGCAAAATGAGTTCCTTTCATTGGAGTTTTGGATGTCGGTCAGATCGTACCAACACCCTCACCCTTTCGACATTTTCATCCGTTTTGGCAAATCGATGGGTGTCCCGACTGTGCGTCATCATGAATTAATGTCCGTTCTCCCTTCTGCCAACCTCTTGGCCCACTCAAACACACGAGATCTTGACATCGAGTCTTCACTGTACATCAGCTTGTCAAAAATGGCCGTGACACTTTCGTTTAGTTTTACTAAAAACTTGATGACACTGTTCCATAAATTTGTCGTTCATCTTCACAACACGATTGCAACAAAACTCCAGTACGGCTACAAAACCAAACCGATCGATAAAACGGCCAACACAGGACTGACGGGAAGATAATAATGCACATCCAATGACGAAACCACGGCAGTGCTGCCACCTGTAGAGAAAAAAAACCCATCAGTCCTGGAACTTTTTTGTCAGACCTCATATATCCCTCAATGTTTTAAATGTATACCGTACATCCATTCATGCTCACAGGAACACATCTTCAGTGGAAGGTGGTGAGGAAAAGTGTGCAAAGATTATCAGCCAATGGAATATATAATTTAACCCTGCGTTAGTACCATGGTTTTTTTTTACACCATTAGTACCCTGGGATGTTTGAGCACCCCAACTTTAAAATTTTTAAAATGAAGCATGTAAGCAAAACTAGCATGAAGTTCAACTCATTTATTTAGTGAACGTATGCAGGATTATACATATAATTATATTTCAGTTTGATTTCATAGTACATGAGTACATAAATGCATCAAGACAATAATAGAAAACAAAATTTATCAAAACTCATCAGCTACAGCAGAAACATCCTCATCACTCACTTTCATCACCTGATATATTTATTTTGGCACTCAATGCAACTGACAGTCAACTTGCTGTGTTCTTTACATGCATGTTTACCACACTGGTTACACACCGTTTTCACTTTATGATCGCGTGACCTGGGACAGAATGCACATCTCTTTGCCCACTGTGACGAGTGGGGTTGTGGGGGCATTGGGCATGCAGGGAACCTTCTTTTTGATAATTTCTGGTTTATTCTTACCTCCAGAATTTGGGTCAATTTTGTCATCATAGTGCATGCTGCTGACAAGAACATTGTTCTCCTTCTTACTCTGTGGGATGTATGAAACAAGTGTCATTTTGTCTGTGAAACCAAATATGCTGTCATAATTACATCTGTTCTTTGTCTCTAAGAATTCCTTAGGAATTTCAGGCTTATTTTTTCAGTACCTTGTTAGTACCCTGAGGTATTGTCTCTCTGCCCACTGAGAAATGACGTCTACCTCTCACAAGAGTTCCCACAGGACCATGAAAAATTTTGAGCGCACTCAACACACAGAATTGTGAAGCTACTGCAGAGAAAATGGATATTAGTGCACACATCTATAGAAAATTGGGGTTTCCAAACACCCCAGGGAACTAACGCAGGGTTAAATTTATGTGCGAAATCACATGGTTAATGTGACACTCCCAACATGCCATAAATCACATGACACTCACCTTAACTCGCACGCCACCAACAACAAACTCGCTCACAGAACAGCTCCCACAACCATTGTATCAATATTTTACAAAACGGGACCACCACCGGAGCAAGGATAATTTTGATATTTCAATCTGTGCACCAGTTGAGAATTATGATTTGTCTTTTAACATCAATACAATTTTCTGCAAAATAAAACAATGGGGTTTACAAAGTATAGATTAGAAGACCAACAAATAAGCCTTATTGTTGTTATTTTATCCCAGTATGACAGAATTGCTCAGAAGTAGCAGACTCACCTTTGAGCTGTCAAGTCTGGGTTTGATTCCCAATGCGATTATAAACCGTCGGATTGGTGCTTTACCAGGCAGGGTGGTGCTTCAACAAACGTGTCGTCGCTCAGGTTGAGGTCAAGCTGGACTATTCGTCTGCTTGAATCTATTGCTGTTGGAGGGTCAAAAATCCCATGGTCTCCTTCACAAAGAATAGGCCATTGTGTGCATGCACTCAAGAAAAATTCCCAATTCCTGCCATGACTTGTACCGCTTGGGAGGTGACGGCAAACCACTCAGTGTATTCTTTACCAGAGACCGTTTTGGCAGTGCTGACACTCCGAAAAGGATATGGACTCTTAGAACAGTGGAGTATACGGAGGCATCACATTAGTGGCCTACTGACACCTAAAATGATCCAAACCGGCATTCTGGTGCTGAATAATGGATATACACACACGACTGGATCCAACATGATTCCACTTTCAAATTCAGCTCTGGTTTAGGATCTAGACCCCCAGATAGCCCAGCATGATGATGATCATGCAGTTTGGACTTGATAATCATTCTTCCTGCATTATGCAGAACTCAAGACAGTGCTTGCACCACTTATAGGAGCACAACCATACACTGCCTCCTGTCGACAGATGAAGGCAGGAATTTGGCAAAGGCAGTGAGTGGTACGCACGCACGCACACAGGCCTACTCTTTTGAAAGGTGACATCAATTCATGAAAGCAAGCGATAGCAAATAAGACAGCCAGCTTAAAGTTCCCACCTCGATGGTGGCACGCCACAACACCATCTGCTAGGCACAAGGACGATATACTGAGCAAGATCCCATTGTGTTGGAAAAGAAACGTTACCAGGGTTACCGCGCCATTCCGAATAAGTCCGAAAATTCCAAGAGAACGTTACCATTTCAGACACAACCTTATTTATCCACCAAGCAACCGCGTCGTCATGTAGTAGCTCATCGTACTCACCAATTCAGAAGATTCGAGAATCGAGCAGAAAACCTGAATCAGTCATTTGTACCCAGAATTGTGGGGCAAAGGCATGCGCCGATGCCCCCCCCACTACCCCCATAGTATCCCAAACATGACCAAGATGATCAACGGCCAGCTTCGTGGCTCCCATGGGGACGACATGCTCCATGATGCTGCATCATGAAAAATGTCATTACTCGGCGAATCTGGCATTTTATCTTCCAACCAAGAACGAGACGTCCCGTTAACCCCCCCCCCCCAAGCACCCAGGGATCACGATGCCACGACGATGACGTCATCGTTAACAGAGCAAAATGACGTCACGATATCCATCGAATTTGAAATGAATGGCCAGCAGCGCACAGAGGAGGCAGCTAACTGACGTGCTGTTTTGGAATGCCGGCAGAACGCCAGAGGTAAACGGTTTTAGGATATTCAGCGATGTACACAAGTCCATGCAAGTTCATCGTCGTCGTCGTTCTCTCAAACAAGTTACCCGCCAAATTTACCCATCAAGGCACCGTCCAGTCGGTGCGTCAACACACACACACAACCACCCGGATGGTTCGAACGAGTACAAACGACTCACTCCACTCTCCCTCCCTTTCCACTGGACACGGCGACACGATGAGCCGTTCACGCGGATATTACAGCCATGATGGATTTACAGTGACATTTTTTTTTTCTGAAACGTTTGCTATTTGAATCAACGTTTACAGGGAGCGCGGGCACGAACATCTCGCCGTGAGGAATGAATGGACGTAGAACGCGCTCGCAGCTCCCAACAAAGCGCGTTCTCACCGAAATACACACACTTGTCACACTTAGGGCACTTGGACATCTCGCCGTCTGCACCGCGTGTCCGCAGGGCGTTGGCGCCGGTTCGCCGGACGAAGAGTACGGGATGGATCGAGACGAGAGGAGAATGGCGCGAATGTGTTTCAGGTCACGCGCGTGCTTTGTTATCTCGCGTCAGGCCACGCCCCCTCCACCCCACGACGTCCTCTAACCCCCCCCCCCACTTTCCCCACAAACATCCCTCCACCCACCTCCTCACGGCGGAGCTAAAGCGATTGCTGTTGTTGAGTTCCACTCGACACCGTCAGTCTGCCCACCGAGCCGGCCCGGCCATGGTGCCTTCTGGAAGGTCAGCGGTTCGAACCCCAGCGGCGTCGGACCTGACAAAAAAAAATAACCGTGAATTTTTTACCTCAGCACTGAAAAAAAAGGATGTTTGTGTGTCTGTCAATCTTACAAACGTCAGTTTATGATCGAGGAACAAATTAATTGATATCGAATGTTGTATTTTGAACACGAAACCGGGAAAAACGAACGTGAAGTTTCTCAGTACTTCAACTAGCCCGAAGTCTCGGCCAGATTGCGCAAGCACACAGAGCAGAGATTAAAAAAAAATTCCAGTCTCTCTCTCTCTCTCTCTCTCTCTGTCTCTGTCTCTGTCTCTGTCTCTGTCTCTGTCTCTGTCTCTGTCTCTGTCTCTGTCTCTGTCTCTGTCTCTGTCTCTGTCTCTGTCTCTGTCTCTGTCTCTGTCTCTGTCTCTCTCACACACTCTCTCTCTCTCTCTCTCTTTTTCTCTCTCTTTTTCTCTTTCTTTTTCTCTCTTTTTCTCTCTCTCTCTCTCTCTCTCTCTCTCTCTCTCTCTCTCTCTCTCTCTCTCTCTCTCTCTCTCTCTCTCTCTCTCTCTCTCTCTCTCTCTCTCTCTCTCTCTCTCTTACTGTTTTTAAGGACATCCGTCAGAAGGGACACCACCAACAGGCACGAATAACTGTCACATGTTTAAATGCGGCGGTGTGAAAGACGGTGTATCAACGGCGGTAAAATTCGGGAATTTTTTTTTCTTTGAAACTAAAAAATCTTCATCTATCTATAATTCCAGCAATGTGTGTGTGTGTGTGTGTGTGTGTGTGTGTGTGTGTGTGTGTGTGTGTGTGTGTGTGTGTGTGTGTGTGTGTGTGTGTGTGTGTGTGTGTGTGTGTGTGTGTGTGTGTGTGTGTGTGTGTGTTTCTGTTTCTGTTTCTGTTTCTGTTTCTGTTTCTGTTTCTGTTTCTGTTTCTCGACAACCTCTGGTCCGATCTAATTGAAACTTGCCAGGTACATTGCTGGGGTCCTGAGGATGTGCTTTTTCAAGGTTTGATATTAATCGGACAAGTGCTTCCCAAGTTATGGCCATTTATTTACCAAACCAATGGGAAGATACGTTGTTGCGTGGGCGTGGCCGATGGGGAAGGGAAGCTCAGCCGCGTTCCCCATTACGGGTTACAACGTACGGGCTTCCGGAGAGTGATGACTTCGTGTATTCTAATAATTTCTTGATTCATTATGCGCATTTATAGATAAACACAATGGTCCAAGTTGTGATCGTTTTCATATTAGACCGTGTATAAATTTCGCGAACATCAGAGTGCTGGTATGCTCCGAACCAGGAAGTAAATTTTTTCTCTCTCTTCTCTTCTCTTTTTGTTTTTCCTTGCCATGACATTTCGAAAAGGTAAAATACGTTGGCGCTAATTGAATAATTGGGTATTAAAAATAAATTGCGAATAATCGTAACTGCGAATAATATCTAACTTCCGGGTCACGCACGTACGGGCACGTGAGAGCGAAGAAACGGCCTGTGTGGTTTATTTATTTATTTATTTATTTATATATTTTTTACGGGCACGTACTAGTCTATCCATAATAGCAATCTCTGTGTGTCTGTGTGTGTCTGCGACCGCTGTTTCTCGACAACCACTGGTCCAATCTAATTGAAACTTGCCAGGTATATTGCTGGGGACCTGAGTATGTGCCTTTTCAAGGTTTGATATTAATCGGCCAAGTGGTTCCCAAGTTATGGCCATTTATTTACCAACCAATGACAGGACACGGTGCTATGACGTCACGATCGACGTCACAATTATTTATTTTTTGCACACACGCCACGCACGTACGGCCACACGAGAGCGAAGGAACAGCCTGTGTGGTTGTTGTTTCTGGCACGCACTAGTTTTATTTAAATCAAACTATGTACTTGAAACACTATGGAACACAAATAGCCTTTCTTACACGTTCAAAACCCTTCCGTTTAGCAGTACTTGGACAAAATATTACCACGTTTTACGTCATAATGACCAATCAAATTTGCCGCTCGTAAACCACGCCCATGTCTTCGTTTCTCAACACAGCACGGCATAAGGTGTTCCCTGAACTCTCCAGTTTTTATTGTTGTTTCATGGATTTCCTTGTTGGTGGCATCTCGAACCTTTCTTTGGGATGTGCCTGATCATTAATTACCCGGCGATCGACTCCCAAAGTTAAAGCTTCACATGATTGACCAACTCCATTCTTTCACACCTCTTGACGTCATCTTGCCTGTGGAGCTGAATGGATGGAAATCTCTCCCAAATAGCTTGATGGAGTACTGCTCTCCCCTCTGGGATGGCTCCCCTGCCTCACAAGTTGCCCAGCTTGATGCCATGGAAACCAAGGCCGTCAAGATAATTGGAAGCTCCTGCGATGAAGTTGAATCTCTAAGTCTATGATCACTTCGCCATCTCACTCACAGACAGGTCGATGGTTCCTCTGTCTTCTACCGCCTCATTTCTGGTGTTACACCCCCCCCCCACTCTTTCCGTGCTTTGTCCCCCCCCACCCCCCACAGGTTAGTGCAGGGCTCAGACGGTCCACTATCAACTCCCTTCTGGTGAAGCTACCTAAATCCAGGATCACTGCTCACCTCCACTCATTTGTTCCTCTTTTTTTTCCTCACCTGTGTAAATCAACTTCCACCTCCTCTTCAATATCATGCTTCCCTCCAGGTCTTCGAGACAACTGTTCACCACCATCTCGTATCATCCCCAATCCAGAACCATGATCATTTCTACCCTGGTTAACCCTACGCAAAACCTTTCTCCATCGAAGTACAGAATCAAGTTTCCCCTCCTGAGAGTTTTCTTCTTTATCCATCTTGTCCACCCCATGCATCCTCTCCTGCTCCACACTCCTCCCCACACCCAGTGTTTGTCCAAGTTTCCCTCTATCTTGGCCTTCTACACTGATGTTGGTCTCTTGGTTTCTCTCTCTCTCTCTCTCTCTCTCTCTCTCTCTCTCTCTCTCTCTCTCTCTCTCTCTCTCTCTCTCTCTCTCTCTCTCTCTCTCTCTCTCTCTCTCTCTCTCTCTCTCTCTCTCTGTCTCTCTGTCTCTCTGTCTCTCTGTCTCTCTGTCTCTCTGTCTCTCTGTCTCTCTCCTGTTCAGAGTGCTAGCTATTCCATGATCTCTGACTGTCCACAAAAAAATTGAATAATAATAACAAACAAGAATCTCGAGATTATGAGAGAAAGGTTCCTATGCTTTGTCTTCCCCAAATTCCGCAGGTTCATATTGCCATAAAGGAAGCTTTGGAGACAAATGGATAGCAGAATGTGCTGATAGTTAACCAGTCTTGTGATGGTGCTGCATTCAGGACCAACTGCAGCTGGGCCGAGATTCAAACCCAGGTGAGCGGCTGAGAGGAAAAAGTTGCGTGCGTACCTCCAGGTCGTCCTGTCTGCTCGAAAATTCAAATAAAAGGAATACAGGACTCTACTTTGGATTTCATCCTTCGTCCTCAATGGAAATGATGGCCAGATATGATAGCCTGTTCTATAATGTTGTAGAGTGTACAGTGTCGGCTGCAAAGCATAAGAAGCTCTTTACTTCATGACCTTCAGCTTTGAGAAAGTGTTCTGTTGATGCATCGGTTGTTATAGTAACCCCCTCAGAGTCACGTGCACATTTGGTTAAGTGTAATTAGCAACCCCTTTAGTTACGTGCACATTTGGGTAGGTGTAATTAGTAACCCCCTTAGTCACGTGCACATTTGGGTAAGTGTAATTAGTAACCACTTTAGTCGTGTGCACATTTGGGCAAGTGTAGTTAGTAACCCTCTCAGTCATGTGCACATTTGGGTAAGTGTAATTAGTAATCCCCTTAATTACATGCACATTTGGGTAAGTGTAATTAGTAACCCCATTAGTCACGTGCACATTTGGGTAAGTGTAATTAGTAACCCCCTTAATCACATGCACATTTGGGTAAGTGTAATTAGTAACCCCATTAGTCACGTGCACATTTGGGTAAGTGTAATTAGTAACCCCCTTAGTCACGTGCACATTTGGTTAAGTGTAATTAGTAACCCCGTTAGTCACATGCACATTTGGTTAAGTGTAATTAGTAACCCCCTTAGTCACGTGCACATTTGATTAAGTGTAATTAGTAACCCCGTTAGTCACGTGCACATTTGGTTAAGTGTAATTAGTAACCCCCTTAGTCAGTGCACATTTGGGTAAGTTTCGATGAGTGCGTTATTGGTTATAATATACTGTGTGTATATTTATATTATCTTGGTGTTCCTCGTGGAATAAATGTTTCCATCACACCGAGTTGTGCAGAAGTTTGAGTTCTTCCAACAACTCGTTAGGTTCCAATTTACCTGCATTTGAATCAATTAACCAGACAAAGGTCCTGATCTATGACCTGTCCAATTGTCACCGTTTTTTGGATAACTGAAGTTAAAAAAGAAATTAAATGAAAACAGAAAACAGATTGTCTTTTCACATACGTAGCTCACTGGGGAAGACCAAAACCAAATCATCAATATTTATTTAATGTCTGAAGACTTATCAGCAAGTTTCTTGTAAACTTCCTCATTGTAAACTTCCTTCAGCAAATCAAGTTTCACCGAGCAAATGAGAAGGGCTTCCAGATGGTCTCGACGGAGCAAAGATCTCCATCTACTCTTGACGAACGCAGTTTTGAGAACATTCTCTCTCATGAAACAACAGTGCATGGGACAGATGAGCATGCTTTTGAGGCACTTGCAAACAGTGTTGCAGCTGTTGCAATGATACCTGTATCCAATCAGCAGTTGCAGAATAGTGGATTGACAAACTACTGCTCCTCTTCATCATTGTCATCACTGTCACTGGTGCCATCAGGCTCAGGTGCAGAAATGTGAGTTAAACAGGTGTCGGTGCACATCCACAAAATGGCTGAATTCTTCTTTCAACTACGTCTTGGACAGTTCAGGAAGACATGGCATGGAAAATGCAGTCACGTCTGCAACACTATTGTACTTTTTGAAATCCAGACACCGGACTTCTTTTTGGCGAGTGCAGAATTTTTCTCATTGAACTGGAAATATATTTCTTGATTCAGTCGATCAATGACAGGTAGGTAAACATTTATTCTGAAGTTTTCAGCCCGGATCCATTATCGGGGTGTCCATTGTTTGTTCATAAAAGACGAGGCGTTTCTTTCGGGATATGGTACAAGTTGGCAATTTGTTTTGAAGTACAACATCAAAATTAGAATTCTCATCACAACATGCCAACAACATGCCACCAATTACCTTGAAACGAAACCACGGGTCGGAAAGTATTTGGTTATGGTGTTGCTATGTTTCAACACATTCTTCACAATGATGACGGTCAGTGACCGGTCACAATGATGACGGTAACACATCAGTGACCAGAAGTTTGGTCAGAAACTCGTCGCTCGAACTCTGTGTTGGCAGAACTATCAGATGTGGTACTTATCTCCCACAGACTAGCAATCTGAATGTCGTAGCTCGTTGGATTGTCACAGATCAATTCATTTGAAAGCTTTGAATGATGACCACCACCACGTTTTGCCCACCGTTAAGGCTTCCTTTGTTTCTTGGCCCCCTTTCAGTGTGCACCAACACATTTCTTTGACACATCCCTCCTTCATGAGTTTTTTTTTTATTTGGTATACATAGTCAAGGCTCGTGGAAGAGCTAGAACACAGAATTGATCAGGACACAACATAACAAAAGGAACAGCAGAAGGAGGAGGAACTGCCAACAGCAAGGTTGTGGGGTAGTGGGGGGGGGGGGATTAACAGGTGTAGAAAAGAATATGGTTTTGGATTGTGGATGATTTGAGATGGTGGTGAACAGCTATCTTGAAGACCTTGTGGGAAGGATTACATTGAAGGGAGTGTGGGAGTTGATTTCACAGGCGAGAAAAAAAGAGGAATAAATGCGTGGAGGTGAGCAGTGTTCCTGGATTTTGGGAGTTTCACGAGGCTGGATGGGTTTCCTCATGGACCGTGTGAGTCCTGCAGATACCTGGGCGGGACAAAGCATGGAGAGGGCAGAGGGTACAAGACCAGAAAGTAGGTGGAAGAAGACAGACTGACCTCCGTCCTGTCAGTGATGGTGAAGTGACAGAACCTTAGACTCAGCTTCATCGCAAGAGATTCCAATCATCTTGAAAGCCTTGGTTTCCATGGCATCAACCTGAGCAAGGTGTGAGGCAGGGGAATAGCCCAGAAGGGATGGTATAATGCAGTAAACCCTCCAATATAGTAGGGGGTTAGGTTCCTGGAAAATGGCGCAATAGTTAATACTGCGATCATGGAAACCAAGGGCCAATGGGAAGAGGGGGTTCGGTTCCTGGGCTTCTAGAATATGTCGAGGAAGATTGAGAGCAGCCAGAAATAACCACATTACAATTGAAATAAACATATATATCGTGTTGACATTAAAATAAACATGTAAATACAATAGATACAATGTAAATTAAACAAAAGCTCAAGACTTTTATTTTTTAATTTATTACAAAACAGCGAGGTGGATGAGAGTGAACATATTACGTCCTGTTTGTACTGTACTCTGCTGTAAAATAGAAAACACAAGACTTAGCTCAGAAATGATGATGCTGATAAAGGGGGGGGAGGGTGGAGGTTAGAAAGATGTGGATATAGAACTTGTCATGGCTGTTGGATCGTCGGGAGCACCACAAAGTTGCCTGCTGTGTTGCCACATCGAAGAGGGGTAAGACGATCCTGTTTGGACAGGAGGGTACGAGATGGCATCCTCTTCCAAAATAATCTCAGCTCTTCGGCGTTAAAAACCTGCTCCGACATATATCCCTTCGCCTCGATTCGTTCCATGAGCCATGGTTGAACTGGAGCTTTCGGTCCCGGGTGCCTCGTGAAAACTTTGGTAAATCCACAATCGGTTCTCCCGGACACCGGTCCACTCAGTCCGAGTAAATTCACAATGGGTTCTCCCGAACAACGGTCTACTCAAAGGCATTTTTTTTCTGTTTGGTCCTCGATCCAAACGCAAGGTGCTTTTTCCATCCTTTCAATATGAGGATCACGAGACTGGAATGAGCCTTTTGCGCTTTGCTAGCAGGAATACTTGAACAGATATTTTCCTCATGTGGACACACAGTTGATTAATTGATCTGGTAACGGCGGCCCACAGATGCTGCACTTGCACTTTTTTCTGAAGTATCTAACAGCTCAATTTTTTTCGCACAGTCATAACCTTTCTCAGCCTTTTGGCACGATTCATTTTGTTAATCATTTTACATTTTGGCGCCATTATCAACTGTCATGTGTCTACTAGATCTTGTAGATCTAGTATTACAGGATTTCCAAATGTCATTTCCCATTAGATGATGATTTATTATTAAATTTAGCTTCATTTCTGTCTGCTGGGCTGATTACTACAATTAACAGTGCGTGAGAAACAATAAAGGCTCGTAATGAGAGGTAATTGTACAAACGGACAGAAACAATGACTCCTCTTAGCTCAAAAACCGCGATTGGCCAAAATGAAATACCGCGATAACAAAATCGGAACACAAGTTTCCCGCGATTGGTAGAAACCCACGATATTAAAACCTGTGATATTGGAGGATTTACTGCATTCCATAAAGTTGCGGATAAAACCTTGTAGGTGGATAGGAGTTCAGGTGTGCCAAGGAATGACTTTGCATGGCGGAGGATGCCCAGTCTGGCTTTTCAGGCCAACTTTGTTTGCCCAAGAAAGTTAATGGCTGATCGTGAGACCCAGGAGTTTGGATGACTGAACTTTGGGAGGGATGGTGGGGTTGCCAAATGTGTGTGTGAGAGAGAGAGAGAGAGAGAGAGAGAGAGAGAGAGAGAGAGAGAGAGAGAGAGAGAGAGAGAGAGAGAGAGAGAGAGAGAGAGAGAGAGAGAGAGAGAGAGACAGACAGAGACAGAGAGAGAGAGAGACAGAGAGAGAGAGAGACAGAGACAGACAGAGACAGACAGAGACAGACAGAGACAGACAGAGACAGACAGAGACAGACAGAGACAGACAGAGACAGACAGAGACAGACAGAGACAGACAGAGACAGACAGAGACAGACAGACAGAGACAGACAGAGACAGACAGAGACAGACACAGACAGAGACAGACACAGACAGAGACAGACACAGACAGAGACAGACACAGACAGAGACAGACACAGACAGAGACAGACAGACAGAGACAGACAGAGACAGACAGAGACAGACAGAGACAGACAGAGACAGACAGAGACAGACAGAGACAGACAGAGACAGAGACAGAGACAGAGACAGAGAGAGAGAGAGATAGATAGATAGATCATGTTTTTTTAATTGGGGATGATGTGAGATGAGAGTGAACAGCTGTCTTGAAGACAGAGGGTGGAGTCATCAGCAAATATATCGTTGTGGGCTGGGGGTCGGTGGCGAGAATGACCACAAGGTGGGGAAAGCTTGCGTCGTCTCCCACTAAACTCCCTGGAATTGTAGGCCGTCGCTTGGATAACTCCGCGAGCCGGCGGGTCGTCTAACCGACCGTGGACGCCAATATCTCAACCGCGTAGCATAGGGTCTCTTTGTCTATAACCAATTTACCTAAATAACCACACGATTTCGACTAGCGGGGAAGCCACGCCCTTGGCACATCTTGCTCGAACCAGGTCACTCTACCGACTGTGGTAGAGTTCCAATTACCGACTACCAACTCCGGTTCGGGTGCAGCCAAGCGGAAACTGCCAAAGCCGTGCCGGCTGGAATGAACGGATTATCGGGTATAAAAACCCGGCTAAACTCAGATCCGAACCATGCTGGACCAATTCAAGAAAGGACGGAAACGGACTGGGAACATTTCTAACAATTTTTATTTACAGTAAATGAAGACACAAAGCAAGACTTAACGCGAATATGCAAGAAGTATTTACAATGATCCAAAAACACTTATTCAGTTCTACTTAAAGACGGGCCCACATGCAGACACACACACAAATGAAAAGAAAACCCAGAGTCTTTATTGGACCCTCACAGCCATGGAGAGAGACAAGCTGGGGGTTAGAGTTCGGTGGGTACCTGGCCGTCGAAGGGGAAGGAGTACTCTGCAATGCGGCACGTGCCAAAGGTCGTCGGTTTGGTCCCAGTCGCACGTGTGGGACTCGTGGCTCGTGGCGGAGCTCGCCTGGCGAATAGTCGGGGTCAAAACCAGCCAAGAACTCCTCGTAACAGCCACCGTGAACAACTGGTTCTTCAGCCACCGTGAACAACTGGTTCTTCAGCCACCGTGAACAAAACTGGCCCCTCGCAACCGCTGCTTGTAACCACTCCTCGTAACCACACAAGAACTCTCGTCCACAGAACTCCTCCTTTCACTACTCCACACAGCCCTCGCACTCCTCTTCCTTCCTCAAACGCGCCCCTCTCTTAAATATGAGAGGGAAAAAAGAATGCCTTCGTACGGGGCGGAGCTCCGTGAAGCACGCGCCAGTGTCCGCCTTGATTGGACAGGGTTCCACGGCATGCCTTTCCGGGGCGGGGCCTTGGCCCCTGCCGGGAAACCCCAGCCAGTCTTCCATGCAGGTTCATACTTGACGAGTAACAGTATCAATGTTGCACACACAGGCCGTCGTGCAAGAGTTACAACGTTTGTGGAAGGAACGTTAGTGGAAGCGGCAAGGAACGGCTGCAAGACCCTGCCTTGGCAAGTCAGAGTGCTTGTAGACAGCGGGTGGGTAGTGGATTGTGATGGGGAATGGAATGGTTGTTGTTTGTTCATTGGATGTAAAGATTTAATAACCTAACTAAAAAGAAATCGCAATGCACGCCTTTGATTCTCCCACTTGACAAAAGGAAGGGGATCTGACTACACACATACTTAACGACATAACTGACTTTCTGTATGTTGAATGCAAATGGTTTCCAGATCCGTAACAATATAAAAAGGATTTTCCAAATAGTCAGAGATCATTGATGATGATTAGGAATAGGACTGGGACAGAACACTGCCTTGAGGCACCACAGCCTTGACAGGGAGAGGAGATGAAAGGAATTCGTTGAGTGCCACATGTTTGCACCGAGAGTATAAGAAGTCAGGAAAGCCATGTGTGGAGTTGGCCTTGGATACCATAGGCAGACAGTTTGGAGAGTAAGGCAAGATGCCAGACTGTATCAAAAGCATGAGATATGTCTGGAGAGATGGCCCTGGTATCATGTCTGACATTGAGGGCCTCCATCCATTGTTGGGTGAGTCGAAGCAGCATGTCCATGGTGGAATGACCAGGTCAGAAACCAAATTGGTGATCTGAGGTGAGGTTGTTGGAGAAAAGGAATGATTTCATATCAACTGCGGTGATGGAGTCCATGACCTTCTTTGTTACCTGAAATGGCTCACAAAGCTTCTAAAAGAAGCTGAAACTACTTGCAAAAGTACCTGCTGAAAGCTGGGGTATGCTTCTGCACAATGAAGGAGTTGGAGGGAGAAACCGTATCTGGTTTCGGTGCTTCTGAATACCGATGGAAAGGTCAAACCTGGAGCTTATGAATGCACAGGATAAGTTTACAATCAATGAAATTTGCATTATGATATTTACTCTAAATCAAGTTGTGGGGGAGCCGTCAGGGCTGTTAAACATATATTCTTTGTTCGGTTATTTTCGCATCGACGCCTCACATCCACAGATATTTCTCGTTATTTTTAAATATTTCATTGAGTTCGATTTATATTCAGGAACACAATGATTATGGTTAACTATTTTGGAATTGCCACTTTCATTTAAATGATGTTAAAAAGACTATTTCACTTTCAGATTTCTCACCAGCAACTGCTAGGAGAACCGAGTCACTGAAAACGCTCATACAGCGCATGCGCGAAAGGCCTTGTTAGCATTCATACAACATTTTGAAAGTCCCGTATTATAAGATGTCATAAAACATGGATAATTAGAACGGCACTCGGTAGAGAACATACCTCCGCCAGGCTGAACAGTTTACATTTTGTATCCCACTGAGAGGCCGGATCTGAATCCGGACCGAACCAAAATCGAATCGGCTTGTTCTTTTCACCTAACCAACTCATCCACCTCGTTTTGTCATAACTCGTCCATAACTTTTTGATCTATCATGGTATACATAGTTTTTGATGCCTTCTCTCAATGGTGAAGAATCACTGAAAAAAATTATAAATTCTCGTATCCGGATCCAGATCTTCACCAAAATCAAATCACTTCTTCCTTATCACACTCCCAAACGTCTCCACCAAATTTCATCAAAATCCATCCACAGCATTTTGAGATATCCACTTCACGGACAAACAACCAGACAGACAGACAGAGAGGCAGACATCGGTGGCGGAGGTCATAAACATGGACAAGAGTAATGTAAAAGTGAACGAATATTTTTGACTATTTGATAGGGTCCATTGACCGTACAGGGGGTCAATATGGGTCCCATGTGCCATCATAGCCCAATGGCCAGTCTGCCATTGCTCGGACAACATATAATAACTTTTAGTTTTGTCGACAAACATTCTCAGATCAGATCCATATGCTTTGAATTAAATGCACCTGATGTTGTATTAATTACATCATATTTCAATGGGTCTTCAAAGGATCCTAACCAAGATGTAAAACAGTTGTTGAAGTGAAGAAATAAAAGTCTGAAAGGTAGGGTACGTGGCGAGCCCTTCTACCTCACTGGTCTGTCTCACCTTTACAGGCGTTTATGAACAGATTGTCCATTGTGCCAGTCACAATCTGATGATTGTACTGAAATGGTATTTTGGTGGTGTATGGTGGGATTATTTTCTTTTTAATTATTTACTGCGCTGTTAACTCTGAATTATTCATTAAATAATTTTTTTTTATAGGATACCATTTATAAAAGTAGCCATGTAAGTACAGTACATTGTATATATACATATCTCTATATATACATATATTAAATTATCATATACAAGGATTAAAAAAAAAAAATTTGTAAGGCACAGCATGTTGTTCAAGCAAGCGCAATTTTAAACCGAACACATGAAAGAAATGCTGTTTAAATGGTACATCCACCGAGCAGTACCTCTTTGCGCAGGATGGTGTTTGGTGTGGCAGGTGTTTTGCATGTTTTCTTGGCTGGGGGAGGTTAAAAAAAATAGGTGTGGTGGGGAGGACGTAAAAAGGGTTGTGGGGTGGAGGGTGCAGCTGCACCATTTGGTCATTGCTCTCACAAAACGTGTTATGAGTTGGGAATGCTGCCTGCATGGCACGTATTGTCCTGGGGGAGGGAAAAGATCACCCAGTTTTGGAAATTGGAGTATTGGGCATCATGTGGTCCACAATACTTAAATTTCCGAAATAGGTAAACCTGCTTTAGGCCAATCATGTCTCACCTCGATGCAGGTAGCAGTGGGCAATTTTGCCCATGAGCCCTGCAAAGCCCAACTGTTTAATTAAACTTTTATATTCCACAATGTTCTTTCAACATACTTAAACCTGCCAAAAGGTTAGAGTAGGCCTACTTATTCCATTTACAATTAAAATGTCTCTAAAGCTGTCCCAATTATAATTCTTCTTAATTACTACTTCTACTACTACTTATTTAATGGCCCCAATTATTCACACCTTCTTATGTGATCGCCAGGGGAAAGTTTATGGCATTATTCCCTACCCAGCTGGTGAGCTCGGACGTTCCATTGAAGGTGTCAGGAATGTGTAATTTGTTCAGGGTGCCAGCGAAGTAGCGTCCTCCTCTTCATGAAAGACACCATGGGGTGTTTGACATACACCAACAGCCAGTGCAGGAAGACTGATCCTCCCCGGGTAAGTGTCCTTTTGATGAATGGCGCACACAAAAGCAAAAGACCGGGGTGACAGTTTGTAGCTGGGTCGAGATTGGAGCCCAAACTCGACAGCTCAAAGGCGAGTTCTCCTGCTAGAACTGAGAACTGATAAAGGCCTCCTGAAATACGTCTGTGGTGATGACGTCACAAGTGGCAAAACTTAAAACAGAGATCATTACATTCAGCTGTTTTACTGAAAAATGGTGTTCTGCAACAAATTAATGATAATTATTGAGTTGGCAGCCTGTACTTTAACTTCCTTTAGTTAAAGGAAGTGGCAAATACGACATCATGTCTGACCATAATTGCATTGATTTTTGTTTACATTATTTTGTGGATGACTTAGAACATAAATTCTGCTCATCTACAATGTAATTTATTCATTTAAAAAGCGAGCTTCTCATTCACCTTCTCCCCATAAGGAAAGACTAATTTTGGAATACTGCATGCATATATATATATATATATATATATATATATATATATATATATATATATATATATATATATATATATATATATATATATATAAAGTTGAAAGTGTGTCTGTGTGTTTCTCTGTGACCTATGCACGCAAAAAGTACTGGACTAATCCTCACCAAACTTCACATGCTGACAGAACATGTACCTGGGAGTGTCCCGATGTAAAAGAATTGTACTTCCGACTTCCGGTTTCCGAATTATGACGTCATCACCTGATTTCGTAACGTTAATTTTTCAAGTTCAGCTGATTGACATGGGGCCAACGCCATATACAATATATTGTTACGTTTGAGGGGGGGTATGCATTCAAAGGGTAATTAGGATGTTCAATTAGGTATGCCATGCTGTTCGAGTTTACCAAGATCTCGATGTAATAAGTAGCAATTCAGTGGTGATAAGTTGTCTAGTAAATGTCCATTTCTTCAAGGGGGAAATGATAATTGTCACGTAATTAGATAGGGACACGGGTTTGGGTAAGTGTGTCTGCGTAAACCCTTTTAGTATTCCCTGGAGGCTTGCCGTGACATCACAGGACAGTGCTGCGGATGGCTCCGCCCCGTGATCACGATTGGCGGAAGGCGACGGCGGAAGGCCAATAAAACGGCTCGATTGGAAGTGACGAGGACTCGAGGATAAAAAGGTTCTGTTCGGGGAAAAGGGTGGGAGGAAGAAGATCGGTAAAGAAAAACTGTTTTGGTGGAGGCTGTTGTGCCGGGAGCGTGCTGTGTTGTTGCGCTGATTCGATCCTGGAGTCATCGTGTCTCGTGGCCTTGCTGTGCCTTGTGCCTCACCTCGGTTGGCTCTGGGGTTCTGCTGGCTCGGAGTACGGGGTCGAACGGCGGGCGGACCTGCCTCCCTCTCCTGCTCGCAACTTGGTGCCAGAACTGGCTCCCTGGCGGCTGTGAGCGGACTGGCGCCGACACCAGGAGGTCGACAGCACCACGGTGTCTCCTGCCCCTGACGAGCGCAACGCCAGCTCGTCCGACGCCAATCCAGGGACTGTTGCGCCCACACCACGGGCCAGCCTGACCACCAGGACCAGCTACGTTGTGTGTGTGTGTGTGTGTGTGTGTGTGTGTGTGTGTGTGTGTGTGTGTGTGTGTGTGTGTGTGTGTGTGTGTGTGTGTGTGTGTGTGTGTGTGTGTGTGTGTGTGTGTGTGTACCTGGCGCCTTAGAGGGTTTGAGATTTGTATTGTTTGTTTGTAATTGTTTGTGTTTTCCCCACGCCCGAACCCACACCACCATCCCGTCGAATCGCCCCGGATCCCTCCTCTTGCCGAGTCTTATTATTTCTGGTTAGAGAAATAAACATCATTAACTGAGTGAAAGCGACTCGTGCCACCTTCCTCGTCCCGTTTGTGGTAGAGCGATTAGAACCGCCATCTTTGGGTTGTAAAGGATAAACGGCCTCCATCGTTTCGGCTCATTCTACGTTTGCGGGACTGTTCAAGTCCCGTGGACGTCACAATATATAGCATATGATTTTAAGTTTTTGTTTGTCTGTTTGTCTGCATGCACTAATCTCCTGAAAGGTGAAAAGTAGGAGCTAACCAATGAAACAAAAAATGTCGGGATGGGCCCCGGGAAAGTTATAGGCTATGTGGCAACTGGCAAGGCCCCTCGGCCGGGGGGGGGGGAGGGGGGGTGTTTCCCCCTCACCAACCCCCTTAGCCTATGACTGCCATGGCCCAATAGGGAACTGATACTGTGCTCGCATCAGACATGTATATGGTAGAAGATGAAATTCATTCAAAAAGAACCCGGGCAGCGAGAACCCACCCCCCTTGCATCCACTTGGACCCCGATTTTTCTAATGTCATTAACAAAAATTGATATTACATGATGAAGGTTGTAGTCAAGATTCATCAGAATTGTGTCATTTCAGAGAAGAAAGGAAATACCTCTTTAGGGAGGTAACCCCCCACCCCATAAAATCCCTCCGTAGACCCCCTTCGCCCCCAGTTTTTATTTTTTATGCCGCGAAAAAACTTTGGTACATCACGGGTGATGAAGGTTGTGGTCAAGTTTCATCTGAATGGCTTGTGTAGTTTTTGAGAAGTAAGCAAATACCAATTTTGGTATTTTATGCCATGAACAAACTTCGGTACATACATGGTGATGGACGTTGTGGTAAAGTTTCATCGAAATCGTGTATGTGTACTTTCAGAGAAGAAGTTGCAAGTACTTGTGGACGGACAGATGGACGGACGACGCACCATCCCATTAAGCTTCCTGGAACTAAGTTCCAGGTGAGCTAAAAATCAGTGCATCCCAATAATATACCTGCTGAGATGAGAATGGGGCAGCAGCCTGATGGAGATCAACCAAGTGCACAGAGTGGTGACTTTAGGATTGGTTGAGTACGTGAAAGGTTTGACAGACTAACAAATCCAATTTGTACGCACACATGAAGACAGCAAGCCAGAAAAGTATCTCAATGAGCAACTCACCTTGCATAAAATTTACAAAGACAGGTGCAAATAGAAGATGTCACACGTGAAACTAAAACGGCAACGAATACAGCTCTAACAATTACAAAAAAGACAAAAGAAAAATACAAAACAAAATATTGTTACGGATTTCAGAATCCGATCAACATCCACGAATGCATACCAACATCCAGGTCCTCATACAGTTATTTCCTTAAATGCATGTCCAGAATAGACCCATCCCCATGTCTGGTGGGATTCAAAATGTGATGCGTTGAGAAGGGTAAAGAATAGAGCCCCTCTCTTATGGAAAGCGTTTTCTCTTGATGACGGACACATTCATGCACGCGAGATACCCGTTTCTTTCACGGACACCGAGACCCGCTTTTTTCCTTCGACGTTCGACACCCCGTTCCGCAGCTCTACCGACGCTAACTGGACCCTTTTCATATGGGGCTGAATAATGAGGTGATAATTGTTGTTGACGTTTTATGAGCGCTTCACGTTTTTGCTCGGTAATTCTGACAAATGGCTGCTTTTTGCCGTTCGCCCAGCACAACAGACATGGCATCGTAAGCAAGGAATAATTGTGGGATGTGCGGGTTGTCACGGCAACAATGCACAAGTGGGGCGGGGTGAATTTGGGGGGAGTCTGTGCCGCTGAGACAGGCCGCCTATAAAAAGAGGGAGAGGTCCGTTCTTGGGGCGGCGGCACGTGCAGGTTGGTTGTCATTGCAGTCAGACGGACGCTTCATCAGTTCCAGTCAGATGGACACTTCATCAGTTCCAGTCAGACGGCTGCTTCGTCGGTTCCAGTCAGACGGCTGCTTCGTCGGTTCCAGTCAGACGGCTGCTCTTGGCGTACCTGTTTCTTGGGGGTGACGTCGACTGGCGTTCAAGCCTGTTGGCGAGTGGGTGAGCGAGACGGTTTCTTCCCCCCCCCCCCCCCGAATGATCTGCTGGGTACCCTTGTCTGTGTTTAGTTGTTAAGTAAGTAAATCCCCGATAAAACTAGGTTCCCACTATCACGATGCATGGCACGATTGAAATTGTGGTCTTAATCGTGGACTAATCGTGGTGATCCTATCAGATCTTGAGGTCAGTCGTGGCAATCATGTTAATTATAGAAAATTTTTGAACGGTTCAAAAGTTTTCTACGATCAACACGATCAATTGTCAATCGGAATCATCGTATCAGATCGTATTGCATCGTAACAAAGCACATCAGATCGCATCTAATCGTGCTTCCTAATCGTGGTGATCGGGATCGATCTTAGACAAGACAAACACCACACTCTGTGAGACCACGATTTCAATCGTGCCGTGCATCGTGATAGTGGGAACAGACTTTCAGAGAAATTCCATGATCAGCTACGAATGGCCAATCGTGGCGTTCGTAACGGATCGCACCACAGTGGGAACCGAGCATAAGTCAATCTCTTTGTCTCTTTTCGTATCACTTTCATTGATTTTGCCTGATTAATTATTTATTTGCTTGCAACGTAAATAAAAAGTTCTTTTTATTTATTTATTTTCTAATTAATAAATTATTTGTTGACGTTCCAACCTGTCCGTGCTTGTCCTTTCCTTCCATTGATCCAGCATTGTCCGAACCGAGATAGACTGGGAGGTAATTACCACACAACTTGACCAATAATAGTCGGCACGCACCAGCGGTTAAACGCTCGGCCGCCCTAATTAAGATCTAATCAAGATAAGATTGGTGCTTTGCTGAGGGCATACTCCCCGTTCAGGTAACCACGTGACCTCTAGTTAAATGGCAAAATTAGACGGTGGGCACTGGAACTCGTGGTTAACTGGGTGGCATTCGTGGTTCGAAAGCAACCCACCATACCACAACGTTAATTGTGAGCGGTGGCCCCAGGTCCGGCTCTTCCGCGGACAAACGGGGATTAAACCCCCTCATAATACACCCAGTACCCATGGCCGTAACAATATCAACAAATATAAACCAACAACAGAAAACGATAAAAGAACAGGGATATATATATATATATATATATATATATATATATATATATATATATATATATATATATATATATATATATATATGTAAAGAATGGGACAGAATGAGCATAGTCAAAGAAGGCTCAATGGGATGGCTAAGAAAAGCTCAGCTCAACTGGGATGGAGAAGAAATCATGGCTTTCAGAAAATGGCAGCACTGAGTCAATCGGACAAATGTAGAAATGGAAAGCACGAGTCACTTCCAATTGGGATGTAAAAAACTCATTTCAGAACAGCTGTACACATAAAGGCACAACAAGGTTTGTTAAGTGATCCACTGGCACACCTGCAAAAGCTTCAATATCCCAGTCCCAGAAAACTCGTAGAAACATGAACCAAAGGCGATCATTGAAAACAAGGAAATAACGCTGACGTATGGCCTGATGATCCCATTGAGGGTGAACATAGAGAACAAAGGACTGCGACCATCCACCTTGGCATATAGTACTTCGAAACAAGAACAGAAAAGAAGGCATTGCTAATTGAGATCAGTTCCCAGCAATTTTTGCCTAAACAACGCAGAAATCAAAGAAATGGCTAAATACCAAGATCTGAAAAATGAAGTAAAAAAATCCTGGAAGCTGAAGAGCACCACAATTGTACTAGTGATAATTGGAGCAACAGGAATGATGAAGAAGAACCTGAAGGAGTTCTTATAAACCATCACAGGGAATGTCACTCCAAACGAACTGCAGGTGAAAGCTGTACAGGACTCAGTGTCGATCCTGAAAAGAGCCCTCGGAACAAAACTTTAAGAAAAAGAAAATTTCACAGCTTGGTCCATGAATGATGATCCCTTACTGAAACCGAGATGAATACTTCGAGGCATGGGAGGACTCCGTTCCACCTTCTGAAACCCACATATGGAGATAACCAACCACACAAGCTTTTATGGGTTCCTCCCAGGCAGGCCAGCAGCAGCAGCTGGCCATGACCTCCTAAGCCTCGACCTGCCCAGGCATGCTTCCACTTCCCTGGGCAAGTCTTTGCTCCACAACAACTGCTGCTTGATCTTCGTGGCGAGTTATGTTAAAAGCTGATTGTACTTTGTATTCATTCAAACTATGATTGTCAACCAAGTTCACACTTCACTATTTATTCAACTAACATAACAAATACCTTACAATTCTATGAAAAATAACAATAACAATCACGCATGCTCTAATTTCTATGTCCCACAACAACAATAATGATGACATTGGTTGTTTCAATTAATCAATGCAAAACGTCATTAGAAATTACCGAAATGCTTATTATCAGAATATCATCAACATCAAGTGAAACATGACTTGATCACTTTTAATTATTCTTGTCCTCTTAATTTTCTGGAGTTTCAATTGCCATTTGAACCATTTTATATCCACATCGCTCAAGAATGATGCTGAAAATGCTGGCTTTGCACATTTCCTCCACGAAGTAGCTGTGGTTGGTAATTTATGGAGAAATCTCAAATTAATGGACCCCTTCCTTGCCAACCTATCGCTGAGTCACAGAGTTAAAATCTCGGCCATCCCTGCCATGGTGCTGAGCACACACTGTTGACAGCTGTCTGTATCCAAACAGTTGCACAAACCGAAATAGATGGTACAAATAAATGGTGCTGCAGATCCCTTGTTGTCAGAACACAACTTGCTCTTTTTCAATTCTTTGGTGTGGACTCCTTGATTAAATGTAGTTCGCATTCAAAACGTCCCCTCTCATCCCTCCACTTCTCCCCCTCCCATCCCTTCCCACGATTCCTATCAAAACTGACATCAAAGGTGCCCCCTTGAGATTTCAAGCTTTCATAAATTACATCACACACATTAAAAAAAAAAGTTTGTTCTTGTATGATCTTGATGCCTTTTGGACATTTCTGAAAATAAGTGAACAAAAGTATTTTCTTTTCAGATTCCCCGCTGTATTCCCATCCACCTAGGCATCGATAACTTACAACTTCTGCCTAAGGCTCAGATGGGCTTGTCTGTTTCATGTTCCTCTCTGAATAGATGGCTCATGATGCTCATAAACCAGATTCCAATCTCTCTCTCTCTCTCTCTCTCTCTCTCTCTCTCTTTCTCTTTCTCTTTCTCTTTCTCTTTCTCTTTCTCTTTCTCTTTCTCTTTCTCTTTCTCTTTCTCTTTCTCTTTCTCTTTCTCTTTCTCTTTCTCTTTCTCTTTCTCTTTCTCTTTCTCTTTCTCTTTCTCTTTCTCTTTCTCTTTCTCTTTCTCTCTCTCTCTCTCTCTCTCTCTCTCTCTCTCTCTCTCTCTCTCTCCTGATTGGATGACTTTATGACACAAGCTTGTGGAGCCATCCTTCGGAGAGGCTCTGGGAATGAAGGGTCGAAGTCACGACGATGGACTTCGATCAACATAAAAACTAGTGTGAAGTTGACAGCACGGAATTGCAAATCCTGATGCTTCCGACATTAAGCAAAGTTGAAATATGGAAAAAAGTTCCACCAGGAATGATGGAATATCAAATTTTGAGTTAAAAATAAATCTTCTTTTTGACCCCTGTAACCCCAAGTTCCCACCCCTGGGGCATGAGCCAGGGGTCGAATCCAAAAACTCATTACATATTTCATGCATCCCCCAAAGTTAATTGCACACAAAAGCTTCATTCAAAAAATGTTTAAGAATTTGCCTGTTATTGCATTATTTTAGTATTTGACCTTTTGACCCCACTATAACAGCTGATGTGACTATGGGAACAGAACTTGGAAAATCGTGAGGTTCAAGTAAACCATGATCAGGCATTTAGTTCAAATTTTCTCGAGTCTAGCTCACTCTTTCATTTTGTTCAAGCATTTCTTCATCCTGAGTCTCAAACAGGCCTGTCTTGATTGGTGTGTGTGTGTGTGTGTGTGTGTGTGTGTGTGTGTGTGTGTGTGTGTGTGTGTGTGTGTGTGTGTGTGTGTGTGTGTGTGTGTGTGTGTGTGTGTGTGTGTGTGTGTGTGTGTGTGTGTGTGTGTGTGTGTGTTGTGGAGTCTGGCTTCATTCTTGGAACTACGGTGCAGTAATTGGTCTTTATTTTGATATAACCTTTTTGTAAATCCACATAACCATTGCACACTGCTCTTTTGCGAAAGGGTCCATGGTGATGCCCTGTGTAGACCTCGCTCTTCTTTTGAACGTTTCTTTAATCTATGGATTGCCTGTTTTCATGTACAGTGTTTGTTGATGCTGTGCCTGCACTAGCAAGTTCACGGTGCCTGTTCGATAACTGTCAGCATTTTAATTAATTGAGTCATGCTGATTACCTAAGCCTATTAAAAGCAGTCATATTATTCTATCAACCAGGGTCGTTGAGGAAGCAGAACTGCTCGGCCAGTCTGTGCAACTCATTTGCAAGGAGCCTGGGCCTGTTGGATCTCAAGATCGTTTCTAGAAACCATGGCCGGAGAGCTTATAATCTCCACAATAACTTTATTGACGAATCTAACCAGACTCAGTGGTATAATGGTTAGAACTTCGAGTCTGGGAAGTCAGCAGTTCGAGTGCAACCCAGGCCAAGTCCTACCAAAGACACCCGAATCGTATGTGCTACTTCCTTGCTTTAGGCTCAGGATTTAAAGGCCCGGTCACACCTTGACGTTTTAGCCAGCAATGGCAACGTATTAAAATGTATGTAAAACGCTGGCTTACGTTGAACTTTTGATGGTTTTTTTTAAAGATTCGGATGTATTCATAGCGACTTGGTCTTATGTATAATGCATTGGTAACAGACACAGAACGTTTCGTTGTGTTATAGATAACTTATACCAACGAATGCTGAACCTGTTGTCGGCCTACACAACCGATGCCCAACGATAGTCTAACTTAGGCATAGCGCGTTGCACGCATCGCCGATGATGTCATGACGTAGCCTATTAAAAGGCTGACGCACAACGATTCGAATCATAACTGCCGTAGAAATGGAAGTGTCAACATCGCGGTCACACCTTGGCGATCTTGCCAGCGTATGCCGACCTAAGAAAAATGTGTCAAAAACGTTGGGGCACGTCGAATACGGTATGAGTAACTTTGGTATACGTGAGTAGAACGCTAAAGTACGCTATCATACGTCGTAGTAAGTAGAGTACGTCAATAAATTTTAAACATGTTCAAAATTTTACGACGTACTCGGCGTATGACACACGTTCCGCATGCGATGGGGATAAGTTTTACACACGATATGTGGACGCTTACACACGTCCACAAAGGCTACCTATAAGCTACTCATAAGTCGAAACACGTCGCGGTAATGTCTTTTTTACGCGAAACTTATTTCTAACTTATGTTTGACATGCTTTGAACCAATTCTGTACGTAGTCCCTACACACATCGACGTATGTAGACGTATTCCAATGACGTCTTCCGGTCGACAAAAAAAAAAAATTAACGTGTTTCTAGCTTACAACTGCCATATAAAGACGTGTTCCCAGCGGTTTTGGGAATTGGTATATAAAAATGCTGCTCATAAAAGGGGAACCCAACAGTGTTTTCGAGTCCTTTTTGAGTCGATGTCCATGTCAGCAGTAACAGTATCACTATCAGTATCAGTATTAGTATTAGTATTAGTTTGTTCATGTTGGCAGTAGTAGGTGAGTGTGAGGGGGAGGGTGTGGGTTATGATGGATCGTCCTTGAGTCCGCGTGTCCACGGGTAGGAGACATCTTTTCACCATTGTTCGAAGTTCTTCGCGGCTAATTTTTTATGGGGCTTTTTCAACAATGCTTGTTTTTACGTTTTCAACATTGTTTTCAAGAATGCAACAATGCAACAACAAATAGCTTGTTTTTACGATTTAGGTCTATTCATAACGGGTTGGACAAATGCACAATGAACTAATAATGTGCATAGAGCGCTTTGATTACTTATAGATACGATATACCAACGAATAATTATCGTGAAGCTGGCGTTCACAAACTATGCCCAACGATAGCCTAACTTATCCATATCGTGCGGCAGTTTATCTTTGCCGGTGACATGGGGTTTGCTATTCATCGGCTGCCACTCAACGATTTAAATGGCTGCATCTCCACTATTGAAAGTAGACGCTTGCACTCAACAATTGGATTTTTTTTACACTCAACGACTTTTAAACGGTACCACTCAGCTATTTTCATTGTTTACAATGAACGATTTAAATTGCTGTCACTCTCCTTTCGTTTTTTGACGCTGGGGTTTGGAAATTTGAAGCGTTTCTTCTGAACGTGTTAAAACGCTCAAACTCGACTATTTTAAATAGACGCTGCCGATGGACAATTGGAATCATAGCCAAGCTAGACATCGAAGTGTGAACATCCTCATCATGCCGAAGAAAAGTTTGAAGAATGCTGCAAATAAGTGTCCTGGCCGTGGCCGTGGACGCTGACGCAAGGACGATCCATTATACCGACGTCTTTCAGCCTGAGTAACTTAAAAGTAAGGTCTGTCGATGTGTGGCAACGATCGCGTAACGTGCCAACAACACGTTAATCATAGGTTAGAAATAAGTTTCGGGTACGCTAAACATTACCTCGGCGTGTCTCAACTTATGATTAACTTACAAGTAGCATGTGTTGACGTCTGTCAACGATCGCAGACCGTGCATACAACTTGTGGCCAGCGTAGCGGAACGTGCGAGTCATACGCCGGCATACGTCGTGAAATTTCAAGCATGAAAAAATTTGAGGACAACCAAAAAGTACAACGTTTAAAGCCAACGTACAACGACGTATGGCAGTGTTTTTCAGCGTGCTCTCAATGTTATCAAAACTTACCCATAACGTATTCAACGTGTGCCAGCGTTTTAGAAAAAAAATTCAAAAATCGGCATACGTTGGCTAAAACGTCAAGGTGTGACCGGGCCTTAAAGGATAGAACACAGACAAACAAACTTAGGTTGGTGTTCATGGGGAGGAGGAAATTCCTGCTTAATTAGTTAATATTGCCTCGCTGAGAAACCCAGAGTGCCCTGGGGAGTTACGTCACTTCCCCATAAACTCTGGCTGTGTTTGTCTGTAGTTAAGTCTGGTATTTTCTCATGTATTTGTCTGCATGTGTGTGCTTGTGTCCATGACTTGTGTTGCAACTCCTCCATGAGCCTTAAACTGTCCCCCATGAACCCTGAAATGCCTTCTTCTCAGGGTGGCTCAAGAACATGCAGAAGTTACAAATCAGTGTGGTAGAGCCAAATAAGTTCGTTAGTCAAAGGGTTAAGATGCTTGGTGGTCAACATGTGGTAACATTTTCCATGGAGTCATTGGATTCTCAAAATATAGGGCGTCCCAGATCAAACACTTAACAACATACCAGCCACTGATGCAAACAAAAAGTTGGAAGGTGTGGTTGGCAGAGAAAGGCCAACCAAAATAATGGCCTTCCTGTAAAGCCTCACACCCGTCTGTGATCTTTTGGCCCGTCTCTATTCAAGATAATTTGCCCTTCTCCATGTTTGCTTGTTCTAATTCACCCTGTTGCAGGTTTGCGTTCGACAATCACAAAGCTTGACCCTTGAAAACAAAGAAACATTTCCTGCATGTCTCTTCCTGCTTTTAAACACATCTCCAAGGCCTTTTAAAATCTCTGCTAGTTTATCCCAATTAAAGACCTTCGGATGACTGTTGAGACAGAAAATATTCCATTTTCAACGTAGCGTTGGGTCCACCTGTAAACACATTGGTCATCCGAAGGTTCAAATCATAGAGCTTTGCCCTTGCTATTTTGTTACACAGTGGACCTTAATAGTCAAACTTATATTCTGACTCTTTTAAGAACTAACTTCTGATTCTGATCAGCTTAGTCCCTGTTATATTTCTAAACATTTCTACCTTCGCCACCGAAGGTGGACGCGGAGGTTGTGTTTTCACCCGCCCTGTCTGTTTGTGAACAGGAAATCTCAGCCTGGCGGAGGTGTGTGCTCTACTGAGTGCCGTTCTAGTTTCACAATGCAATGTATTCATTTTGAATTGCACATGTAAATGAGGGAATGGGGCGGTGGGGAGAGGGGGGAGACTTTACCCACATCTAAACCCCTGGCATGTGATTGAGGAATAAAATTCGAGTCTCTTCAACTATTCCCAACTTTATTTGCTGTGTCATATTCCCACTTTGAAAGAGTAAATTCGAATACCTCATTCAAGGTATTCCGCCTCCTCTCGACGTTCTCCTTACTCATTATCGTTTTTATATTTGTGCTGGTAAAATAGCCAATGTAATGTATTGGGACCGTGACGATTCTCCCTCTTCATCAATAATGTACCTTGTTTGCACTCGGCATGATCACTCCTCGTCATGTGGTCCCTGTGCACTGTTGAATCAGTGGTGCACAGGGCCCACATTTTCTTTTGGTCAAGTATCTTGTGAAGTGCACATCGGAAGTTCTGATGTTTATTTCTCAAGAAACTTGACCAAAAGGAAACAGCAGCCACTAGTCTGAGAAAATGAGGCAAGCCATTTGGGATAACCAGGACAATAAAGAGAAATAAATTCATTCTTGTCACGCACCCAACCTGTTCATAACTTTTTGAGATATCCTGCTCACAGACAGACAGACAGACAAACAGGGGTGAAAACATAACCTCTATCCACCTTCGGTGGTAAAGGTAATTAGAAGGTTAAAATAGTGCATCATGTACTACTACTACTAATACTACTTTAAGGGCCCAATTAATCCCACATTCTTGTGGGGTCAGCTGGGGATAGTTTTGGCGCAAGTCTTTCACAAACCGACTGGCAAAGCTTGATGTTGGACTGGAGCTAATTTGGAAAGGAACTTGTCCAGGGTGCCAACGCTAACTCAACTACTCTTTGCAAAAGGCACCACGAGACCTACAACATCCACCAGCCAATGCAAACAGATGGGACGCACAGCTTAACGTCTGACCGAGGGACGCGCACACTTTGTGATGCAATGCCCTGCCTGAAAAGCACAAATCCAACGGATTATAGTCGGGTCGAGAATCGAACCGCGTCGACACGGCTTGAGAGAGAAGTGCACAACCTCTACACCATCCGGTTTGACTCTTATGAAGATGGGGCATGCCAGTGAGAAACAATGACGTCACAATGAAAGGGGATGTGCAACAGGCATGCCATTGTGTGAATATATGGGAAAAGGCTGCGTGCTTGCAGGGTGACGCCTCAATAGGTCCGTTATTGGCACTGACGTAGTACCCAGCGAGAATAAAGAGCGACTTTCTCTTTCCTCCGGATACCCCGGCTCCGACTGCCCACGTACGATTAATGAAAACAGACTTTTATAGCCATGCTTGGCTGACGATAAGCACTTTCGTAAGCGGTGCAAGTCCATCAGTGCTGGTTAAAGTGTCTTGAAACAGTTACTTGTCTATGTCTCTCTGTCATTACATGTAAGTTTTTTTTAAGGGGCAAAAAAGTGCAAAAAGGGAGGAGGGGCAGGGTGAGAAATCACTGGAGCACCAGGGTGTTGTATGGGCGTCAACTCGGAACTGCATCAAAGCTGAACACTTGCTGTATAAATCCTCCACGAGTTCGTATGGAATGCCAATGCTCGTGGCTTGATTTAACCCACTTGTGCAAATAGAAATGGCAGGATAATCAGAATGGTAAAACATTTGCCTCCTCCTTTGTATGCAGCACAAGGCTGCGGCTGTGGTATCATTGGCTCCTTCATTAGTATCACTGTGCCACTGATGCTGTGCCGCTGACGCAATGCCCCTATTACCAGTACACTAGTACTCATTTCACCGACCTCAGAAGGATGACAGGCTGAGTCAACACCACCTGGTGTTAATTCAACAGCCAACTGGGCTTGAACTCAGGACCCTAAGATCCCAAGCTCACCACCCTAAGCGCTCAGCCCTTAAATATTTGCCTCTTGAGTTGCCTAATCATAATACAATTCTTGATCAACTATTAAATGCCATTGCAGTGCTTTGAAGGCAGGGCAATTCAGCAAAGAGTATACCATTCTCTGGAAGGAGCCCTCAGCCAACCAGCTATCTTGAGTACAGGAAAGATGTCCACAGTCCCTTTCGCAACGAGTTGTGTATGCCGGTATCCTGACCCAAATCTACATCTGTATCTCTCGACTCTCTGATGGAGATTTTCCAGGACAATTCTTCAGTAGAAACTACCCTTTACTATCAACTTGGACGGATAGATGCAGTAGTCCGAGTTGGATCAAATGGAGTACTTGAAGTTGAAGACTCCACTGCAAGTCTGCGATGTATCACAAGCGACGATGGTGATGATTTTAATGGTGTCTGTGGTGTTGCTTGCAGTTTGATGTGGTCAACTGACAATTCTCACGAGATGACAAATGAAGGAACTTTTTCGGCCGTATTGTAAACCTTAACCAAGGTGTGAAAAAAAAGCATTAAAGCCGTAACATTCAGGCATGAAATAGCTATATGAAGCATTATTAGCTCACCTGGACTTCAATCAGGTGAGCTTATGTGATCGAGCAGTGTCAGTCAGGTGAGTGAGTCAGCCAGTGAGTCTGTAAACACTTCAGTCATTATCGCTTGAACCAAAAACATGGTTTTGATGAAACTTGGCCACAAGCTTAATATCTGATGCTCAACGAAGGTGTATTGACTGCATCAAAATCTGCACTCATTACAGGGGTCTATGGAGAGTTTTTTTTGCCCCCCCCCAAAAAAAGGATTTGCTCTCTTCTCCAAAACTACACACGAGTTTGATGAAACTTGACCACAACCTTCGTTACCCGTAATGTACCAAAGTATAGACCACATCAAAATCTGCACTTATTCAGGGGTCTACAGGGGTGGTGGTGGGGGGGGGATTGTTGAACCTCCAAAATCGGTGTTTGCTCTCTTCTCTGAAACTACTCACACAATTTATATGAAACTCGACCACAATCTTCATCACCAGTGATGTACCAAAGTTTGTTCACGGCATTAAAAAAATTAGGGTCTGAGGGGGTTTGCGGGGGGGGGGGGTGTTAAGTAATAGTTGCTCGTGATCCAGGTGAGCTTCAGGATGGCGGTCCTATTTTTCTGCACATTGGTAGACCTGGAATGAGATATAATTGCCATTATACAATCTTACATGTCACAAGGTGAACTGTGTTCAGCTGCGTGAAGGCATGGGAAACCACATGATTGGCAATCTCAAAAGCAATTCTAAAGCTAGCCCATTTAACCCTTATCATCGCAAAGCATGGTCTTCTATCCCACTGTAAGTTGGTTAATCTAACAGCTGCTACACATTATCAGCTCATATCACCTGCAATACAAATACCTTCCCTGTGTGGTGACCTGTATGAGGTTAATGTTGAAAAACTGAAAACTTTCTTGAAATTTACACAGAATCTAAATAAATTTATATACAACAAACAGCTGTCACAGAAATGATATTTCATAGATCTCATCATTTTTTTAATTTTCCATACTTATCTGATTAAATGGACCATTACACAGTGAATGTAACTTGGGGAGGCTTGCAGGGTAGCCTGGAGGTATTCGCACGTTCCTTTGAGCCGTTCGGTTCAAATCTCGACCAAACTATGAACTGCTACCCTGATGTCTCGCATCGATGTGTGAGCCATCCATTGAAAGAACGTTAAGTTGGAGGAGGCATCTGCCAGAACCGGTTGTTGGTCGACATTAAACATCTTATAGTGTCTTGCACAAAGAGTTGGCGGGTTATTACCGGCATCCTGGACGAATTCTAAATTCCTGCCCTGTAATGAATGTGAAGGCAACGGAAAAACACCGAAAATAACCCTTGTCGAGAAACTGCTTCAATAGCTTTGGCTATGGAGAGAGAGAGAGAGAGAGAGAGAGAGAGAGAGAGAGAGAGAGAGAGAGAGAGAGAGAGAGAGAGAGAGAGAGAGAGAGAGAGAGAGAGAGAGAGAGAGAGAGAGAGAGAGAGAGAGAGAGAGAGAGAGAGAGAGAGAGAGAGAGAGAGAGAGAGAGAGAGAGAGAGAGAGAGAGAGAGAGAGAGAGAGAGAGAGAGAGAGAGAGAGAGAGAGAGAGAGAGAGAGAGAGAGAGAGAGAGAGAGAGAGAGAGAGAGAGAGAGAGAGAGAGAGAGAGAGAGAGAGAGAGAGAGAGAGAGAGAGAGAGAGAGAGAGAGAGAGAGAGAGAGAGAGAGAGAGAGAGAGAGAGAGAGAGAGAGAGAGAGAGAGAGAGAGAGAGAGAGAGAGAGAGAGAGAGAGAGAGAGAGAGAGAGAGAGAGAGAGAGAGAGAGAGAGAGAGAGAGAGAGAGAGAGAGAGAGAGAGAGAGAGAGAGAGAGAGAGAGAGAGAGAGAGAGAGAGAGAGAGAGAGAGAGAGAGAGAGAGAGAGAGAGAGAGAGAGACACGCAATCGCAGGCTCTGCTCAGCTCAGCTAGCTGTATATTTGTGACACATGTAGGTGTGGACAGGTCCCAGCTGGCACAGCCTGTGTGCATGCAGGTGATTCAGTCAAAAGGCACTGCTTGGATTTGGTCTTCTGGGATTTGCTTTCATTCCCTTTTGTCTCACGCTGCAAATTTATTCCCGAGACAGCTTGCAGCTGCAACGTATTGTAGGCCGTATGAACTCAGGTGGGAATTTGTGTTGGCCATGAAATGCTGAATGATCAATTGGTGACAGGTACAAACCCTATCAAAGCACCTTGAAAAGGATGTGACCACGTTCCCAGAGAATTTTGAAGGTTGCCTCAGCATCACAATTATTTCAGCCGAAGTTGTTAAATGTCTCAACGCAATGAAATGCTCCATATGGCAAATTTTAAGGTGAACTGTATAATTAATGATGAAGCAGATATGAAAGGGTATACATCAATTGATTAGTTATATAGTGTGAGCTATAAATGGTGGTCCGCCGAGGTCACAACCTACAGATCCATGTGTCTCTCTCTCTCCTCTCCTCTCCTCTCCTCTCCTCTCCTCTCCTCTCCTCTCCTCTCCTCTCCTCTCCTCTCCTCTCTTCTTTTCTTTTCTTTTCTTTTCTTTTCTTTTCTTTTCTTTTCTTTTCTTTTCTTTTCTTTTCTTTTCTTTTCTTTTCTTTTCTTTTCTTTTCTTTCTTTCTCTCTTCTCTCTTTTCTCTCTCTTCTCTCTCTCTTCCTTCTCTCTCTTCCTTCTCTCTCTCTCTCTCTCTCTCTCTCTCTCTCTTTTCTCTCTCTTCTCTCTCTCTCTTCTCTCTCTCTCTCTCTCTTCTCTCTCTCTTCTCTCTCTCTTCTCTCTCTCTTCTCTCTCTCTCCTCTCTCTCTTCTCTCTCTCTTCTCTCTCTCTTCTTTCTCTCTCTTCTTTCTCTCTCTTCTCTCTCTTCTCTCTCTTCTCTCTCTTCTCTCTTTTCTCTCTCTCTCTCTCTCTCTCTCTCTCTCTCTCTCTCTCTCTCTCTTCTTTCTCTCTCTCTCTCTCTCTCTTCTCTCTCTTCTCTCTCTTCTCTCTTTTCTCTCTCTCTCTCTCTCTCTCTCTCTCTCTCTCTCTCTCTCTCTCTTCTTTCTCTCTCTCTCTCTCTCTTCTTTCTCTCTCTCTCTTTTTTATAGTCTGCGGAGGGAGTGTCTGTGCTGTGGAAGCTTTTTTTTTCCTCCCCATTAAGAGGAAGTTAGGAAAAATTCTCCATGGGTAATGACATTACTTGAACCTCCTGTTTTGGGGAAGGCAATTGTTTCTAAGAGTAGAAGATTGTTTTTTGTGTGTGTGTGTGCTCATTTCATGTCAGCGTGTTACGTGGAAACTCAAAGGAATTAATCTATTTCAGAAAATACAGTTTACTTGAGTGATAAATGCCTCAAGTTGATTCTTTTATTTAGGGCATAAAGACAATTTATGATTTAAAATAATAATAATCATCTCATCGACTATGTGTCACGGGCAACTGTTGTTTCGGAAAAGACCAAAGTTGGCAACACAGTGCATGGGTTTCCTGCCTTTAGGCAACACACAGTTTCCTGCCTTATTTCAATGCTTCCTGATTTGCAAACACCATTTTGGTTATCAGAGTGGAAAGAATACTCACACTCCCATAGTTTCCTTGTAAGGCCCTCTTTACGATCCCTCATGCAAAAATAAAACACAGTTGGAACAGAAACAGTCACCTAGGTAAATTCATCCATTATTCTACCTGTCTGCCGAAGCAGGCTTACACCAGCCTTCATGAAGACTTCTGTTCCAACCCAGCTGGGAATGGTGAAGCAAATTTCATGAATAATACTCGTGGGGAATGCTTGCAGACTGCAAGCAGAATCTGGGGTGCATCCTAATTCCTAGATGTAGACAAAATAAATATCATCTTTAGATGTTTAATGAAGTGGATTTTGCTTGCCTCAACTAAATCAATAATGAATGATCAGAATGGGTTTGTTTAACACTTTGTAGCGAAAGTGATATTTAATGTAATACCTCAGAAGTCGTAAAATGAAACAATTGTTTACATTCTATTTGGTTGCTAGACAACATTAAGAGGCAGAGTTGAGGATTCGAAGATCTGGAAGTTGTAAACCGAAGTGGAAAAACAAACAGTAATTGTCATGTTGTTGTGGCTGCTCCCACGTTGCACATCGTAAACAATGAAGCCAATTTGAGTTATCATGATGTCTTTCCTTTTTGAAATGTTGATTAAATTTAGGTTTGTAACAATTTACGTCATAGACTGCAATGGAGATTGTGATTCTATTTCTGATCTGGTTAAATTCCTAACCTGACGATAAACACAACATTGTGTACAGAACAGTATAACAGTGATTTTGCATGCTATTAATAGACGATGAGCATATTCAGCCTGTTCCTTTGCTGACAGGTTTAATCAAAACACAGCAAGTTATACTTCGCAAACAGATTGCATGTGTATCCGTGAGTCTCAATGAGGATGCAAAATGAAGTGAAACGTGAAAAAAATGATCTTTTATAACATGTAGTAGTTGTAGTTGTTGGTATTCCTGATGCTCCTGTCATCATTGTTGTTCGTGTGCTCTTTCCGTGTACTTTTGTATATTTTTTTCTATTGCTTCGAGACGTATGACTACATATAATTTTGTGTGTTCCTCCATGTTCATCAAGCTTTATTCTGAAAGGTTCCTGCTTTTGTGGGATAAAACTAGGACCACTGGACCTGGAGCTTATCTGGCCCCCCAGCCTAATGGTGTAACCCAAATTTGGGAGCATTCTGACTGGTGGGTCTGGGGAAGATTTTTGAATGGATTTACAATTTTCCAATTAATTTATTCCGTCCACCATTTTGGCACACTTTCGG
This sequence comes from Eptatretus burgeri, assembly GCF_056783735.1. NCBI lineage: Eukaryota > Metazoa > Chordata > Myxini > Myxiniformes > Myxinidae > Eptatretus > Eptatretus burgeri. The sequence continues at coordinate 57,457,548 of NC_140975.1, read as the reverse complement.
TTATGTGATCGGCATGACCTCCACAATTTAACATCCCTACCCTGACCTAATGTTGTAACCCAAATTTGGGAGCATTCTGACTGGTGGGTCTGGAGAAGATTTTTGAAGGAATTTACTGAGTCCGCCATTTTGACCTACTTAAAGCAACGTGACAGGAACGAGCTTTGCAATCCCCGTTTAATACCAGTCAGGAGAGGAACCTTGCTGCCAAATTCCAGCCGGATCAGCCCAGCGGTTGGCCGGAGAAGTCAAAATAGGAGACGGACGGACGGACAGATGGATGGATGGTGCACGATGACAATGAATTCCAGATAAGTTAAAAATGGGATCATTGGAACTGCTGCAGCTCCAAGTCCTGCTAAATGACACTTTTTTTTGATTAAGCGGACGTGATGTTTTACAACTTAACGCTGATGCGCTGATGCAGACAGCGCTTATTTTTCCCATCCACCCTCTAATAGCGGGAGTCTACATTACAATTTAATATCCCCCCCCCCCCCAAAGCCGTTAAATATTACCAAACCCAGCAGTCTTTCCTGAGCGTGGGAAGTGAAAGGTGGGAACACACTTATAAATACAATTGTTTATTGAAAGAAATATGGGAGGGAATACGGGACGCTAAAAACAAAGGACCGGACAGACTTTGCATACAAAAGAGAAATGAATAAGGGGTCGCACATACGAACACAAAAATGAAATAATGAACTCACCCTCTCATGGCGCCAATACACAGACTTACATGAACAATTGGAACAGGCGAGAACTTGAGCAAATGCTACAGCGAGTTGATCCTTCCGGTTATTGGCGAATCACACTGCATGGCTCGTGGTTGGGTGTCTCCACGCCACTCCAATAGCAACAGGCCGGATGAGTCAGAAACAGCGTGAAGGTGACGAATGGCATGTCAGGCTGAGTGTCCCACAAGCTGGAGAACAGAGTGCCAGGCAGAAAATCTAGGGCCATCAGAATTCACACGCGTGCACGCAGCTTTTATACCTTTAAGTACCACCTTCCAGCACACGGCTGGTCCCGCAATTAGCTGTCTCGCCACCTGGGACTTCATAAGAGTGTCCCATCCATGTGCAGGGCCTTACTGCAGCTCATCACACCTGCTAGCACTCGGTCCTCCATATGGCGGCCAGCCAGGGGGATCCCCAAAGCAGCATGCATAGTGATTTTAAATGCCCGTTTTTCACTCACCTCAAGTCCTTCACTTGGCCTCACCTGTAGAATGGAGTTTTTACATAATAACATCCTTACCTGATACTGTTCTATAATGGATGCTCAATGCCTCCTCAGTGCACATATTACATGCAATCTATCTCTGACGTCCCCCTAGTTAAGGCCCTGTCACACCTTGACGTTTTAGCCAGCATATGGCAACGTATCAAAATGTATGTAAAACGCTGGCGTACGCTGAACTATTGATGTTTTATCCAGTTTTGGGCGTATTCATAACGAGTTGGACGTATGCATAACTTATTAGTAACGTACACAGAACGTTTCGCTAACATATAGATAACTTATACCAACGAATGCTTAGCGTGTTGTCGGCGTTCACAACCTATGCCCAACGATAGTCTAACTTATGCATAGCGCGGCAGCGTATCACCGACGATCACATGGCATAGGCTATTAATAGGCTTCCGCTCAACGATTTAAATCATAACCACACTCGACATCGAAGTGTCAAGCCGCTGTCACACTTTGACGTTTTAGCCAGGGTATGCCGACGTATAAAAATTTGCTGAATATGCTGGCACACGTCGAATACGTTATGGGTAAGTTGTGTATACGTTAAGAGCACGCTGAAGCACGCTGGCATACGTCGTAGTACGCCGAGTACATCGACAAATTTTAAGCATGCTGAAAATTTTTCGACGTATGCCAGCGTATGACGCACACGTTCCGCTTACGCTGGCCATAAGTTGTAGGCACGTTACGCGATCGTTGATACAGGTCGACACACGTTACTTGTAAGTTACTCATAAGTCGAAACACGTCGAGGTAATGTTTAGCGTTCCCGAAACTTATTTCTAACCTATGAGTAACGTGTGGTAGGCACGTTACGCGATCATTGACACACATCGACACACCTTACTTGTAAGTTACTCATAAGTCGAAACACGTCGAGGTAATGTTTAGCGTTCCCAAAACTTATTTCTAACCTATGAGTAACGTGCTTTGAACCTACGAGTAATGTGCTTTGAACCTATGTGTAACGTATCTCCAACGCATATTGACGTATGTAGATGTACTTGACGTCTTCTGGACGACCACAGAACTTACTGAATGTGTTACTAACTTACAGCTACCGTATAATAGCGTATTGGCAGCGTTTAGGGGAATTGGTATATAAAAATGGGGTTCACACAGGAGGAACCCATCAGTGTTCCAGACTCCATGTTTTTTTTTTTGTTTTTTTTTCTTCTTCGGCATGACGGTGATGTTGACACTTCGATTTCTAGTGAGGTTATGATTTAAATAGTTGAGCGGCAGCCTATTAATTATATTATATTATAACCGCACTAGAAATCGAAGTGTCAAAATCACCATCATGCCGAAGAAGGAAAATAAACAAATAAAAAAACCATGGAGTCTGGAACACTGATGCTAAACATTACCTCGACGTGTTTCGACTTATGAGTAACTTACAAGTAACGTGTGTCGACCTGTGTTAACGATCGCGTAATGTGCCTACAACACGTTACTCATAGGTTAGAAATAAGTTTCGGGTATGCTAAACATTACCTCGACGTGTTTCTACTTATGAGTAACTTATAAGTAACGTGTGTCAACGATCACGTAACGTGCCTACAACTTATGGCCAGCGTATGCGGAACGTGTGAGTCATACGCTGGCATACGTCGAAAAATTTTGAGCATGTTAAAATTTGTCGATGAGCTCGGCGTACTCCGATGTATGCCAGCATACTACGGCGTATGCCAGCGTGCTCTTAACGTATACACAACTTACCCATAACGTATTTGATGTGTGCCAGCGTATTAGACAAATTTTTCATACGTCAGCATACGCTGGCTAAATCATCAAGGTGTGACAGGGCCTTTAGATGTGTAAAGCTGGCCTAGCCGATGCACACAGACCATGCTAACTTATCACGTCGTTCTGGCTATTCCCTCCTCCCACCCCACCCCCCCCACACTTTCCACATAACACACACCACTGTACACTGTGTAAATAATAAATGTTTATGAATTTCTACCACTCACTGTACATCGTCCATAAACGACAACTTCTCCAATCATACAGTCATAAAATCCAAGAAACACTATCTCCCTTGGAGAATGATTGTACCCGTGCAAGGTCACGTTACGCACCGTGGTCTTCGGTCACGTAACCCTCCGTGAGCATGAGAGATGCTCCACAGGCCGACTTTCACTGACAGAAATTTTTTACAGAAATTTACGCACTGTTATTGTTCTACGACAACAGGAACATTTTAGAATAAAGCATGACGTAAAGAAGGACTAACATGCGCCTCTTCCTTGGCGGTGCAGATGTATTTGTACTGGGTGGTCAATATCAGCACCGGAGCAACGCAAAAATGAAGGGAAGAATAAAATGATATGATGTAAGTAAATTGTTTCCTTTGATGGTTTTCACAATTCATTTTGGCAATCTCATTTGTATTTCGAGGATTTTCGAACGTATGGCCTCGTATCAATGTTGAACTTGCCAGGACAAAGTAATCTTTCTTTATTTCCAGGTTAATTTCCAGATACATGGATTGTTAATGTAGGGAATTATGCATGGATGAAGCCATGTTCTCAATGTTTGTTGTAACCGGGATGCCTGTAGATGGAAACACGCAATATTTAAAGTATGCACTGTAACACTTGCCAGGGTACACCGTAACACTTTCCACGGTACATCGTACCACATGCCATGGTACACCGTGTGTTAACGACAAATGTTTACGATGTACTACCGCTGTACATGGTCTGTAAAGAAAAACGCAGAAACATTTCTCAAATGATACCACCATAAAATCGAGAAACACCCACTCCCCTTAGGAGCGATCTACCCGTGAAAGATCCCATGACGTGGCATTGTCTTCAGTCACATCACCCACCATGAGCAGAGTGAGGCAACACGGGCCGACTTTTGTTTCCGGATATTTTCGTTTGTGGATATTTACCTGCAGTTTTGTGATTTTTACCTCCACCACCGAAGGTGAAGGAGGTTATGTTTTCAGCCCTCTCCGTTTTTGTTTGTTTGTCTGTTTGTCTGTGTGCAGGATATCTCAAAAATTTGCGGACGGATCCGGATGAACTTTGGTGGACAGGTTGGGTGTGTGACAAGGACGAACTCATTACATTTTGGTGAAGATCCGGATCCGGATCCGACTAGTAGAATTTTTTAAGTGATTCTTCACCATTCAGAGAAAGGGCCAAAAACTATATACAGCACGATATCTCAAAAAGTTGGGGACGGATTCGGCCGAAACTTGGTGGACATGTTGAGTGTGTGACAAGGAAGAATTGTTTTAATTTTCGTGAAGATCCAAGTCCGGATCCAATAATTTTTTTAAGTGATTCTTCCCTATCGAGAGATAGGGCCAAACTAATATAGAGCACGATATCTCAAAAGGCTGTGGACGGATTCGGATGAAATTCGTCCGATGAAATTCGGACGAATCAACCTGTCCACTTAGTGGACAGGTTGGGTGTGTGACCACGACGAATTGATTCGATTTTAGTGAAGATCGGAATCCGGATCCGATAATTTTTTAAAGTGATTCTTCACCATTGAGAGCTAGGGCCAAAAACGATATATAGCATGATACTCTATTTCAAAAAGGTATTGGGCCCGATATGTTCCCATGGATCAGGCATTGCGTGGCGGAGGTATGTGCTCTACCAAGTGCCCTTCTTGTTTTTCATGGAATCGTGGCTTTCAGTTACATCAGTATGCGAGTTTTAGCTTCATCTCGGCCACCTAGAAGGTACTAAACATTTGTATTAGTCAGTCAGTTGTTCAAAAGAGCTTTATACAGTACATGTTATGATTATATCCAAATGGTTGAAAGGAATCAAGACTATCGCAAATGTATTCTTGATCCATCAAATTTGAAAAATCCTTTACGGAAAGGTTTGGAAATTAAACTTTCTTTGAGGGATTGTCCAAATTGGATAGAACGCCAAACCCCAAGGATCCCAAAGCGGGTAAAATATTGATTATGCTCTCACAGTTGTCTACGTGATCTCTTAACCAAACTAGTTGTGATTGCTTTTGAAACTATTAATCCTCGATTGCTCTCAGTGGAGCGACAGTTCTGGCTTTTATTACAACTTCCTCGATCCTTCTACATCAGTCCATAGAGATACAAAAGGTGTTATATTCCAGCTATCAGGAGTGTTTGCAAATCCTGGTTAAAATGAGACAAATAAATTGCAACAATTGTGCCTTCGAGATGCTCAGACTATAAAATGTTTTCTTTACTATTGATTATATCAGCATCTCAATTAACAAGCATACTCAATGACTAATCTCGTGATCGTCACCTGTTAACATGTTGGGTTAATTTATTGGCAAATGTATATCGGTCAAGATCTACACAAGCCACAATACTTTCAACTTTCATACATTAATTCGTATGCAGCCTGTGGCTTCTTGGCTGCATCATTTTCTGGGGGCACAGCTGTGCCACTGATGCAGTTCCCCTCTGTTACCAACACATTGGTACTCATTTTGCCAACCTTGGAAGGATGACAGACTGAGTCAATCCACCTGGTGTTAATTCAACAGACAAACAGGAACTTTAACTCCAGAACCTAAGATCTTAAGCCAGCCACTTTAACCGTTAAGCCAACACTAGCCTTTTCTGAAGTTGATGCAATATTTTCAGAGCTGGCATGCGGTCTTTGCCATCTGTATGTGTAACGACTCAGCGTGGGTGTGTTCAAACCAAGCAGAGTGTTGTTCTAAAAAAAAAGTTTTTTTTTTTTAAACCTCCCTCTTTGTGCTGCTCAGGAAACATTTAAAATGGAAATATTACACATAATGGGAATATGTATGTCTCAGCAAGCTGGCAGGTTCCCATCCAAACGATGGATAACAGTTCCCACGGACACTCACGGGTGTGGACTCACTTGTGGTCTCCCTCTTTGTCTACAAGAGGGTTGTTGGTGGGATTTACGCAATTTAGATAAAAGTGTGTCAGCCCTCTCTCCCACTATGCTGAACCTAATAATCTGCCCCCAATGATTTTTACTCTACCAAGGCCGACATGGAATCATTGAATAGGATTGCTGAGTTTGAAAGGACAAAACGAGTGACCTTCCTTGCCCATTGTTGAACAGTTTGGTCATTGTTAAAATGAGAGAAGTCTCACTGCAAAAGGCTGCAGTACTTTTGGTGCACGCTCACTGCTTTACGTCTCTGGTGTCGGTTCGATTCCCACGGCTCTTTGGGCATGATCTTAAATTTTTTTCATTCTATCTCTCCTCCCCCTTCAAGGATATTAAAGATACAAGAACACCTTTTGAAAATGTTAAGACTTTGACATGATACCATGCATTATAAATAAATGATGCAACAGCTAAATTATTCTCGAAAGTAAAGGATGCGTTTATAGATCGTGGTGGTTTACGAATTCTCTTTCAAAGAATAACTCAAACCAAACCCCAATTACACAGCTTGGAAGGAAAGATTTGAGATCTTTGCTTGCCAAGCTAACTAAAACGAGACACATGAAACAGAACCTGCTCTGCCAAAAGCGGCATGATGATTATGGTGGTCATGAGGTTGAAGCAGTCTGCATTATTAAGGCCTGAAATAAGAAACAGCTTGTTTGTGCACCTGACTACGAAGCAGGAGATATTCATTAAAGTGTAACGATTCTCACACACATCCGTTTCCAAGACTTTCATTATAATCTTCATTCAGTGAAAGCCAAAGTATCTCAAGTGTACACAGGAGATGGCGTGTGTGTGTGTGTGTGTGTGTGTGTGTGTGTGTGTGTGTGTGTGTGTGTGTGTGTGTGTGTATACATACATATACACCGGGTGTAGTGGCGTGCGCCTGTAATCCGGCTACTCGGAGGCTTGGGTTGGAGGATCGCTTGAGGACGGGAGCTCTGCGATGGGCTGCGCGATGAGAGGGTGGAGGGCAGCCCGGAATCATGGCAAAACCCAATCCTTATCCCTGTGTCGTAAGAGGTGATCAGGGTTGCGTCAGGAAGGGCATCCGGTGTAAAACCTATGCCAAATCAGTATGCGGATCATAACGGATGATATATATATATATATATATATATATATATATATATATATATATATATATATATATATGTATATATATTGTTGCAGACCAGGTATCGGCGACGAGCACGACCGCTAGATGGAGCTGCAGAGTCGACTCTACCGGACACCCGGAATTTAGATCATACCTTTCGGAAAACTCCGACAAGTACGGGTCCCTTCCCGGACCGTGAATCGTCAATAATTACACCACGTGGTACAGGGTTATTTGCCAATCTTCAAAATACCTTGAGCTCCACGTGGCGAGTTTACCGAGTATTTACACCCTCGAATGCGCTCGTACGGAACGAGCTGCTCGCGTGCTCGAACCATGTGCGACCCGAGCGGATGATCACCGAGATCCGTCGGTCCAAATGTCCCCTTACGGCGGCAACAACGTCCTTGCTAATCCTCCAACATGCGTCATGCAAAGCCAATGGAAGGAAACACAGCAACGAACTGATGCATTTAACACATGGCTTTATTTATAATGGGGGCAAGGGGGCACGCAAGAAGCAGAGTTATCCGAATATGGAGATGCAAGGCAATTTATGTACAAGCAAAGAGCACTTATACAATTCCTACTTACTAGACTGGCGCCACACACACACACACACACACACACACACACACACACACACACACACACACACACACACACACACACACACACACACACACACACACACACACACACAATAAACGGTGGCCAGAGCCTTTATTGAGGCCTCCAGCTCGGAGGGAAAGGCGAGCTGAAGACCAGAGCCTGCCTCGGACCTGTCCACCTCGTGTGGTTTGGGCGAGCCGATTCGAACCAGGCACCAGCGAGAGGCGAGCAGAATCCAGACACCAGCGAACCGCGATCAGCCTCCTGAGCTCCGCACGGCGCTCGTCCTGGCAACCAAAACCTCTCCTCTGTATCCTAAACTGTTGAGAAGGCAGGAGGTTTCTCTGCCACTTCCCCAATTCTTTGAGTTGAACGTCAAAGCGAGGACTGATAACCCCAATGCTCGTTCAACCTGCCCGTCAGATTGACCACAACCTTGCCTGCTCAGTGGTCAACAACTATCTCAAACACTCACTAGTTCACCGACAGAGAGCCAGCACGCACCCCTTGTGGTTCTTTTGGAGGCAGGATCTCTCAAGCTCAAGCTCTCGTGGTCCGATCGTGCCCCACCCTTATTCACCCTGTCTCGAGGGTGGGGGGGAGTGCCTCCGCTCTCCCTCACTGGACAGTTTTGGCGCGCAGAATCGCTCGTCGCCCTGTCATTGGCCAAAACGTGCGGCAAGTCCGTCGATTGGCCCGGGGGCGTGGTGACGTCAGGCGGACCGCCTTTCTCACCGTCGCGAGGCTCCTCCTTGAACTCCGCCCACCAAACAGGCAGAGGAACATTATTCTGCGTGGGCTCCGCCCACCAAACAGGCAGAGGAACATTATCCTGCGTGGGCTCCGCCCACGTACGTGCTGACATGCACGCAGACAATGGTGTCGGTGTGAGGAAGCGAGGTGAAGGCATGTTGTTGTAGTTGATGGTGGTGTAAAAATAAACGAAAACCCTGACTATCAAAGTCACTTCGCAGCGCATGTACATGTAATCACCCATTAGACACGGGACGGGGACCCCAACGAAAAACACATACTTTCCGATATAATTGTTCTATAGGACCTGGATGTTGAGTGCAGTAAGCTTCCAAATTCGTAACAATATATATGTTGTTGCGGGCAGGGGTCCGGTGGCGAGAATGACCACTAGGTGGGGGAGGTTACGTCGTCTCACACCAGACTCCCCGGAATTGTAGGCCGTCACTCCAGATAATTCCGTGTGCCGGCGGGTCACTAAACCGACCATGGAACGCCAATATCTCAACCACGTGGTGCAGGGTCTTTTTGTCTCGAACCAATTTACCTAATTAACCATGCGGTGTCATCTACCGGGGAACCACGCCCTCGGCACGTCTTGCCCAAGCCGGATCACTCTACCGACTACCAGCTGCTAACTACCTTACCGGCTCGGATGCAGTCGAGCGGGCCTGCCAACAACGTACCGGCTAGGATGAACCGATTATCGGGTATAAAGACCTGGCTAAAACTCAGATCCAAACCATGCTGGACCAATGAAAGAAAGGACGGAAACGAACTGGGAACATTTCTATTAATGGTTTTATTTACAATAAAGAGGACACAGAGCAAGCTTACCGCGGAATATACAAGCAATAATTTACAATGTTCAAAAACACTTATACAGTTTCTACTTATAAGACGGGCCCACACACTCAGACGATTTATTAAAAGACCCCGGAAGCAAGAGAGGGAGAGACGAGCTGGGGGTCGCAGTTCTCTTGGGAACCTGCACGTTGAAGGGAGGGAGTGCTCTGCGGTGCGGCACCTGCTAATGGTCGTGCGGCTCGGCCCACAATCACACGCGTGGGGCTCGTGCCCGTGGAGGAACCCGATTGGAGCAGTCGGAGTCCCAGGGCGGAGATCAGGGTCGCGGACGGGATCCAGGAAAAACTCCAGCGAACGCCAGCCAAATGCAGAACTTCACTCGAACGCCCTAGACTCCAGCTCAAACCGCACGATGCACACCAACCAACTCCCTTTGAGGATCGTGTCGTATTTTTATGGACCTCCCCGAACGGGGCGGGGGCTCGGTGGAACAGACGTCACTGTCCACCCTGATTGGACGGAGCTCCTATGGGTCCGCCCTTTCTGGGTGAGATTTCGGCCATGCCTGGAGAAAGCCCGCCCACTCCACGCGTGTGAGGACCCGTCAAGAAAGAGTTGGAGTGTTTGGAGAAGCCGAATAGGAACTGCGCAGAGATTCTGCCTCAGACAGCGAGTTGCCGGTTAGGCGAGTGAAGCGCTTGTTCAGTAGCAGTTTGTTGGTTTGTTTGTTGGATGGTTCGTTGGATGGTTTGTTGGATGGTCGAGATTTATTTAACCTAACTAAAAGAACATCGCCACGCACACCTTTCATTCTCCCACGAGACAAGAAAGGGGATCTGACTACACATATACTTAATGGAATAACTGACTTTTGGGACATCTGGATGTTTGAATGCATATGGTTTCCAGATCCGTAACAATATATCTATCTATACCAATAAAAGGCAGTGTGTGTGTGTGTGTCTCCTTCATAACTCCAAAACCATAACACCTAACAGCCTGAAACTTTGCATGCATACAAAGAAAACTCCAAGGAAGTGCAAGAGTGAAAATTGGGTGTTTGCGTTAATTAAAACACCCCTTTTTAAGATGATTAACGGCCTTATTTAATTATATCCTTCCTCAGGTGATCCTCGGCCACCTCACTGTCTCGGGTCTTCAGGTGTTTCCTGTGTAACCTCGCTGGGGTCTGAACCCACCATGTTTTTGGCCTGCTCAACCATGCTTTGCTTGGAACAGGCCGCAACGATTTCTTAACGATAAAGTTTTTTTCTCACTTTCCTCACTCATATTATCGATTGCCTGTTCATCATAGCTACAAATCGCTGGGTATATTGCAGTGCTTATAAACGCCTGGAGACGCCAGCATTTGTGGCTTTATTTCATTTGCGCATATGAATAACCGAGAGAATCTCTTAAACTCAGCATTATCACAAAATGTAAGCTCCAGATTTGAAAGTGTCAGCATTTCCGACTCCTAAAAAAAAGTGTTGATTTTACCAATTCAGACATTGCATGGGCATTTCCGTGTTCATAGTTGTATCAATGGCAATTGGTAATCGCTTGCCAAGCCAGGTGTTAGGTTGGAGTGCTTGCTTAAGTGCTTAAGCCACTTACCGAGTTGTACAGTACAGTTCGTGTCCCGATCGGGATGTACAGTCGACAGTTACTACAAGGTAGAGGTACGTATACAGCACACAAGAACAAATAGAGAAGAACACTGGGGCGAAAAAGGAATTAAGAGCCGCCAGGAAGGAAACAAGAGAGATGACGGCAATTAAAAACGAATGTAAAATCACACACAAGAAACTGACGAAGAGAGTAGAGGAGGTGGCACAGACGATGGGAACAAAGGAACGGGAAATGGAAACACAAATAGAAACAACGAAGGTGACGTTAGAGGGGGAAATACAAGGGGCGCATCAGGAATTAACGATGGTCAAAGAGGAGGTGGATGAGGTAAAAATCGAGGTTATTGAAATTAAAGCAAAACAGGTAGTGGAGTAAAAGAAGAGATTGTTGAATGCATGGACGTGTTATATTTGCGGCGTGACAGAGTACTGGAAGAACGGGAGGACGTGAGTATAACGAAGGTGAGTCATGGCGAGAGCGGGCACGTACATGATGCGATTGGGTGTGTGTCGAGCTTGGGGGAAATCAAGGACTCGGGTTTCTTGGAGTGCCCAATGTGCCGGAGTATGTACGGAGTGCATGTGACATAACATGAATGAGTGCACACGAAAGAGTGGGACACGGATCGACCCGGACGGGAGTAGCGGACCGGAGGGGCGAACCTCCTGAGCCGGACAGACTTGTATTGGAAACCATGCCCCGCAAGAGACGCTTGAACGGCATATCCAGGAGTGTGCACGGTCCGCACTTTGCCGACCGCTCAAGCACGGACGGTGGTGCGATGTGTTGATGGTTTCAGAGGGACCAGCATGTAAACGCTCCGTGACAGATAAATCACTGGAGCACGGACGGCGAAACAGAACGGATTTGGCTGCAATTTTTTTTTCCACGGGGACCAGGTGTGCAATATGCACGGTACCCCCCCCCCCCCCCCGGCATGAGCAATGGGCGTGGCGAGCATGGCTTGGTTCCCTGTGGGAAAACCCCAACTCCCAGTGGCAAGAATTCAAACACAAATTGGCTTGCAACAGACATGTGACTGAGCACCTCTGCGGACGCAGAGGGCTCATTATCATAGGAGACGGTGACAGTAACCCCCATGTGTGGAGTGCAGTGGTGAAACAGCCCCACACATACTCCGGGAAAAGGAGCACTAGCCTAAGGGGGTTGGCATTGTTAGGTCCACATGGGAGTGCCAGCGATGGTCGCCTCTATGTGGGTACCGAAGTATCGACCATGAGGGAGGGCTGGGATAAATTTAGGGACCAAGAGCGACAATAGGGACTGCTTAGGTAGAGACATGAACGTGTAGTGGGGACGTAGCTTAGTGATTGAGTTAAATGGAACGTGCATTAGTATAAGGGATGATGAGGGTGCACGAGTTAGTTATGGGGATGTAGTTAGGTGATGCTGTGTCAGTGAGTGGAAATGTGTTTGTGTGTGGTTGATGACATGAGTGTGAGGGTAGGGCAATGGCCGGTATGAGTGTGATGAATATAATGCATGGTGTGAAGGATTGAATGGGGGAGTGGATCCCACCCAAGGAAACCCAGGGGTTAGTTTAAAGTTAGGTAGAGGGATTAAGTAAATTTACCTACACATGGATGTCGTTATGCGGTTGGTGCTGATTGTGGAAAGTTTTTAAAAACATTTTTGTGTGTAGGGTGCAGGAGATAATGGACCGGCTGGGGGTATGGCTTGTGAGTGTAGTGGTCAGATGAAGCAGGCACCCTGGGCGCTGGGGTTTGTCGGCTAGGTGAGGCCGTGGGTAGTTCCAGGGGGCCATTAGTGTATTCCTGGACGCAGGTACCCAAGGAGAGGGGCCTGGCGTGCCAGTGTAGTGTTCATTGGGACCGGGTGCCCGAGCAGTGGGACCAGGGGCGCCAAAATGTCAAGTGGGCATCGAGAGTGAAGTGCCAGTGAGAGCATCCCCCAGGTTAGGGTGAGAAGCAGGCAAGCTCGGAGGCAGCTCCAGTGACCTGGGGGTGCTCATGGTGAATATGCAGGTGGGCAGACCTGCTAGTGGAGCCACACTACCCAGCCACGAAATTGTACGATGGCACAGAAAGAAAATTTGGTGGGCAAGGCCCAAAATTGTGAGAGCACCAACACGTAGGCGATGGGAATTTGTAACTGGGTTTTTCGAACCCCATAGTTTAACAAAGGCTTCTTGGCAGGGTATAACCCCGGGGAAAGTTTAAAAGTGTAACAATATTAGCGTAGTTAGGATTGATGAAGACCCCTTCGCACCATCCACTGTCGGGATGATTGCTGACTGCTGGACTTGCCCTCCTGTCGGACTCGAGAACGAGACTTGTCACGATGTAAGTGTAAGATTGCATGTAGTTCAGCTCTTCTTTCCCATGGAACCTTGGGGGGATTGGGTACGAATTTGGCAATGGGGATAGTGGTGTATAGGAGACGAGACGGAGCGACGAATTGTAAAAGAGGGGGGCTCGGGTAGTGTATATGGGAAAGTCGGATGGATGATGGAAACGTTTAAGGCATTGATGAGTGAAATGAAAACGAATGCGTGCGATATGGACGCCAAGATGGATGCAAACACGCTGGATCTGTGGGGTGATTTACAAGCCACGAATGGCAAAATGGATGCAATAAGGGGCGACATGGATGCAAATATGCAAACACTGTGGGGTGAAATGCAGAGCATGGGGCCAGGCCTGCAGGCGGGCAGAATCGCAATTATGTGCAACGAAGCGCGGACGGTGGAGTGCAAAATGGCGGTGCCACGTGGCAGTACGACCGAACCAACGGGGGGGGGGGGGAGTGTGGACTGTGTTGGCCCCACGGTGGAGCACAAACTAATTCAGGAGATGTGTAAGGCGAGACTCGTGCAGGTGAGAGAGAGAGAGAGCGACGGTTACACAGAGGGAAAAAGTAAATGGGGTGACTGAGACGTGTAAGAGACACGTGGAGACGAGGGAGATAATGAACGAGGTGACAGAATTAACAGAGACGCGGGAGATGAAAACGGTAGAGGAGAGACTACATGAAAGTAAAGACGAGCACACACACATGGAAGTAGTAGAGGACAATGAGGAGAAGCTCGGGGAATGATTCGTGACCCGGTGCAAGCAGCCGGATAGCCTCTTTCAGGAACAAGGGGAGGGAATATTCCCCCTTGAAGCGGATCTCGACCAGGTGGGTCCGGTCGAGCTTTGTGAGGTAGAGGGGGCGAGTGCTGTTGACGGGTGCACACAGAGCTTGGGGGGGTGTGAAGGCCCCGGAACCCCTTGTGGCACAAATCCCCAGCGTGATTGTTCCTGTATGTGTGTTTACAAGTGTGGCAAAATGCGTGCTGCAACACGCGCATAGCGTGGGTGAAAGGCGTTGTGTGGAAGGGACCGCGTGTGTGAGTGAAATGGTGTGCGAGGTTGCGAGTGAGCCGAAATGCGTGCTTTCCAGCACACCGGGTGGGGATGAAGCACCGTGTGTGGAAGAGACAGCGTGTGCGAGTGAAATGGCGAGCGTGAGTGAAAAGGTGTGTGTGAGTGAAACCCCCTGTGCAGGTGAAATGCCGTGTGGGAGTGGAACCACGTGTGCGAGTGAAAGGGCATGCGTGAGTGAATGGCCGTGTGTGAGAGGGACCGGGTGTGTGAGGTCGCTGTATGTGAGGGAGATGGCGATCGGTATGCGGGAACATGCAACCGCATGTCCGAGTGTCATGGTGAGGTGTGTGAGCGTCGTGGCACGTGGGAGTTTGTGCGCGAGAGTGTGACGACGACGGTGCCTGACGGTGGACAAAGGCCGAGTAGCGGCCGTAGGTGTTTTGGGAACCGTGCCGGGTTTGCACGGCAGCGCGCGTGGGGTCCGTGCTGTGCTATGCACGAGGCCGCCATGTGCGCGCCTGCGGGAGTGAAGCCCGGTCCGTAAACGCACGCGGTGGATTAGCCGATCCCGCGGACGGACAGAAGGTAGGCTGGATATGGATTTGGACCAGATGGGTTCTCCACGCGAGCGTGTTTGCAAAGCTCCGAGGAGTAGAGCACATGTGTTTGTGTGGGGGAACCCCTCGAAACGCGAGGCTTGCTTTGAATGTGCAGGGTGACGTCGTGGCTGCATGGTCGGAATCCGGCAGGAGGGGAAATCCCTGCCGGATGGTACCGTCCGAGGAGGGATGAGGTGCGCGAAGCGCGAACAGCTGCCATGACGTCACGGGGAAGGAGCGCAGGTTGCGAGTTGCCGTGCTGGTGCATACATTTAAAAAAAAAGAAAAAAAAGCAAGCCTCGCTTCGGGTGAACAGGATTCCCGGGCAAGGGGTGGAAGACCCCCCTCTCGCGGGCACAGGAATGGAACTAGTTAGGGGGATGGGTTAGTGTTAGTTAGACCGGTTTCATGGGGCAGGGACAAGGCCTCATGGAGCCTGTGGAATGGATTAGTTCGAGGGGTTTTATTGTAGTTTTAGGAAATGGGAATTTTTGGATTTTCGGAGTCACGGACAGACGGGAAATGTGTAGTGGAGACGTAGCTTAGCTACGTAGAGTAAAAGGAACGTGCATGAGAATAAGGGATGATGAGGGAGCACGAGTTAGTTAGGGGATTTAATTAGGAAGGATGGCAGTATAGAGTGTTAGTGTGAGTTGCGAAATGGAAAGTGTGTGAGGAATGAGTGTGGGACAGTGGGCCCAAGTGTGTGAGTGGAACAAATGTGGTATGCATGGTGCAAATGACTGGTTGGGGGAGGAGTGATTCCCACCCAAGAGACCCCGGGGTCAGTTTAATGTTAGTTAGTGGGTAGTTAAATTTACTAGAAGAAGGTCGTTTTGTTGTTGGTGTTGAGAGAAGGCACGAAACCCGTTTGGAGGGGTGCAAGAGTTCATGGACCGGCTGGGAGCGTGGCTGTGGAAAGGTGAGTTTTGTTTAGTGGGCACCCCAGGCACCGGACTAGTCGGCCAGAGTAGGCCAAGGGCCCAAGATAGTGTAGTGGGCACGGGCGACCCGTCGGAAACGGGACCCGTAGTGCCAGAATGCCACGGGGGCAGTGTAGTGGGCACGGGCGACCCTCGGAAAGGGACCCGGGGCATCAACACGCCACGTTGGCGTCGGAGGGGGGCAATGCCAGAGAGCGCAACCCCCCGCGTTGTAGGGAGCAGCGTGGCTCGGAGGCAGCCTGCGGGCCTGGGGGTGCCATGGTTAGAGTTTGGCAGAGGGGGAGTTCCTGCCGGTTGAGCCATGTTGCCCAGCCAGGAAATTGTGCGAGTGCACGAATGAAAATTTGAGAGCTAGGCCCAAATTTATAACGGACACCAACACAGTCGACGGGAATCATGGTTTTTAGAACCGATAGTTTTAAAATGTGAGGCGTTTTTGGAAAGCCCCGGGGTAGTTACAGGTGTAATAAATGTTAGGCGAGTTCGGAGATGTACCCCTTCGCACCATCCATCCCTTCGCCCGTTGTAGGCCGCTGGACTCACCTTGGTAGATCGCTGAACTCTGAGGAGGCTATTCTGAGGCTTCGTTGGGCCTCGAGACAGGACGCTAATCTCTCCCTATTCCCCTCCAGAGAAGGAACGTAGGGGTTGGGAGTTGGCTGGGCTGACAGGATAGGTTAGCCAGACAAAGACGATAAAGGGGGTTGGGGAAGACAATTATAAACGGGAAATAAAAATAATAAAAACAAGCAGTCATAGACTGGTACTTACAAAATCGTCAACTTGACCTCTGACCTTGTCTAATAAAAGCTGTCTCTCGAGAAGGTAGCGAAGCAAACTAGAAGTTTCTACGATGATTCTGTACCAAACCATCAAAAATCGAATGTTTTGGATGTTTGACCTCACCGTAACCTTGACCTTTGACCGATTTTGACCAAAATCTATTCAGTGCTAGCCACCACCCTCCTGAATCATGTGGTGTAATTTGACATTGGTAGCTTCTTCCGTTCTCGAGTTATCATTTTTTGGATGTTTGACCTCACTGACCTTGACCTTTGACCGATTTTGACCAAAATCTAATCAGCACTAGCCATCACCCTCCTGAATCACGTGGTGTAATTTAACATTGGTAGCTTCTTCCGTTCTCGAGTTATCGTGCCTACAAACAAACAAACAAACATACAAACAAACAAACAAACAAACAGAAACGGAAGTCATCAATATACTTACGAAATCATTAGATTTCGTAAGTAATAAAGAGGGGATAAATTTTGTTGTGTTTTGTGGCAAACTAAGGGAGTGTGTATGGACAGAGACAGGCAAAGGCGATAGAGTGGGGGGAGACAGTAGGCTTGGTCCGAGCCCGCCTTCAGAGCGGCCGGCACCACCGCACTCCCTCCAGACCTGATGGAACCACACCAGAGGCCGGCCAGCTTCACCTGCCGGCCTGTTGTGCTGCAGCCGCCTGTTCTGCATGGGCTTGCCTTGCCTAGTTTGCCTGCCACTGCCTTGACCCCATGCCTACTAGCCCTTTTTATTGCATTTGCCCCCATTTCTGTCCATTACCTTGTGCGCCAGGATCATCACGCATGCTGCAGGGACTGCCCTGTAGGCAGCCTTATCACGGGACTGCTTTGGCAGCCTGTGCACCATGTTGTCCATCCATCCATCTACACCACGGGACTGCAATGAGCAGCCCGTGCACCGTTTTGTTTGCTTGCGTTAGTGTTCAGCAGGGACTGCCTTGCAGGCAGCCGCACACGGAGACTGTATTGTTGCAGCCCATGCACCGTTGTGTTCACTGCGCTCATTCAAGGGGGAGGCCTAGGACTGCATTGGTGCAGCCAGCCACATTCCCTGTCACCTGCATTTGTTCATGAGCCAGAGACTGCGTTTCAGTAGCCTGGCTCCCTGCTTCACAAAATGGCCTGTGGGATGACATTGCTATGTACTTTTCTTTTCCCACAGAGTCCATCAGTCCTGGGCCATGGTTTAGTGTAAAATTTGTAAGTTAAGGGTTAAGATTGTACATGGTTTTGCTTCCCCCCTGCATGTGTGTCATAGCGCCGGCAATTTATTTAAGTCGTCTGTATGAGTGGGTTTGTTAAGGCCTAGGTCATATTTGCTCTACGGCGAGGATACGGCGGTTGTACGCCCTCTGAATTGATAGAAACGTGCGGCGGCCGCAGAGAAACTGAGGTGGCCTCAGGGAGGCCCTACGCCATTTGGCTATATTTTACAGGCCGTAGGGGCGCCGTGGAATTAAAGCGCGGAGTTATAAGTTTTTTTCATTTCTACGTTCGCCGTAGCAATTCAACAAGCCAAGCTATGACGTAGATGTGTTCCACGTTGACCGTACGTAGGGCGTATGGTGGGCTTGCATTATTCGTGCGGCTGCCGTAAGCTCTTCTCAATGAAAAATGAATTTTCCCAACCCCCAAAAAATTACGGCGGCCGCACTATTTCCACGTTCGCCGTACGGTGGCCTTGCGGTCTGTGTGACTACCTGCGGGCAACGCAGGGTCGACGCACGGTTCCCCTACGCCTGCTGTGCGTCCTACATATGGCCTCCTGGCAGTCTGCATCGACCGTGCGTCCACCGTGCCCTACCGCTAGAGATCGGAGTATAGGTGTTTGCCTATACATAGTGGTGCCCCCAGAATCCCAATTTAATTCGTTCCAGGAGGCTGTTCGGATTGCAAAAAGTTCGGATTCCAAAAATATTTTCCCAATAAGAAATAATGGAGTGAATTAATCCGTTCGTGGACCCAAAGAAAACCCACTTTCAGGACACTTTAAACTGGAATTCCCCATGTTTAAGGTAAAATAAGATGAGTAAATGACCTTCGGTGGCGGTGTATTGTATGTAAACTGGTACAATCACCACATCCAAAAGGTCCACACAGGCTCGAACTCCGGCTTGGGTTCCGATCGCTCGTGCACTCTGCGAGAGCGCTGCCCCCAGGGCAGCTCATCAAATATGATGCCCGCAGAACCACATTCACTTTCATCAAACGCATCGGGCTGACGTAATCATGGATACTAGCCGAAACCCCGTCACAGACGGATTCCGTTCATTCAACCACTCTCACCAGCTCACCCACACTCAAGGGACATGGACTGGACAAGGCGTGCTTGCCCCCGCCTACGCATCCCCCGCCCCTGCCCCATTCCCCCCCACCTTCAATTTGCTTACCCCCGCCCAAAAATTTAATTACCCCGGCCCCGCTCCCGCCTCTTCACTCTCCGACCCCTGTCTCTTGATTCCCCGCCCCACTTGCCCCTGGGCCCCAACCCTCTGTCCACCCCCTCACACTCAACTCCGCCTAATTCACCCCAGCCCCCGCCCACTCATCCCCCGTCTCCCACTTTCAATTTGCTTACCCCGGCCCAAAAATTTGCTTACCTTCCCCCCGCCTCTTCACTCCCTGCCCCCGTCTCTTCATCCCCCCGCCCCCACCTCTTCACTCCTCGCCCCCATCTCAACGAAAAGTGTTTATTCTGGCTTCAGAGTTGAAAGTTGACTGTTGCCACTATGTGCAATGCACTCTTACAGGTACGAAGTTTCTTTCAGTCCAGGTCACAGTACCGAGAAAAACGTGACGGGACCGCTTGGAGGAGCACAAAATTGGTCCTTCAGTATTAATATATAGATTCCAAATTACAACTGGTTTTGCTGTGAAATTCAATCCTTGCCTGACAGTCCGTCACACCACGTGATCGGATTGCTTTTCTGTTATTAATTAAAACACAAGATGATTAAAAAAACAAACATCACAAATGAAGGTGAAAACACGAGATGAGGCCTGTCACATTTGGCTCGCGGCTGGAGGGTCTACAAAATGTATGGGCGCTAGCAATTATAAAGCGGCCGCAGTATTTCCACGGTCACACAATGTAGCAGTCACACGTTTTTATTTTTCGGGGAGCTGCACGGCGTATTTATAAATGGTGGAGACCGAAAACGTGGGGGTGCCGTACAGTCTTTGATTTGATGTCGCACGGTGACCTGAGGGCGTTTCTGCAGCGGCCATATAATTTTCAAGGCAGACGCAAGGTGCCCGCAAGGCGACCGCAGGGGGACCCTAAGCCGAACGTGCGGCCAGACGGACGGTAACGAATGGGCTAATTTTTTATTTTCTTTTTTTTATACCAGTTATTTTGTTTCGGCTTGTCGAATTTCTACGGCAAACGTAGAAATGAAAAAAGTTATAACTCCGCGTTATAATTCCACGGCGATCTTCAGGTATGGGAGCATGTACCAGAACAGCGCGTTGCTGCGTCCACTTTCCGCCGGTACTCCAGGGGCCTCCGTCTGGCCATCCCCCAGGCAGATGCCAGGCCCATCCCCATCTCCTTGAGATGATGGTCAACCTGCTGCAACCACGAGGCACGTGGTCGGCCCACAGGCCTCCTCCACTCATGAGACTCCCTCGCTGAGAGAATCTGGTGAGCAGGATCAGCGTCAGGAAAACGAGCCACATGTCCATACAGCCGCAACTGACGCTCACGGACTATGCAGGTAACAAATCTCATCTGAGTCTCTTTCAGCAACCGCTCGTTGGACACAAAATCCGACCAGCGATAGCCAAGGATTCTCCGAAGAGACCTGGTACCAAAGGAATTAAATCTCCGTCTCAGATCCTTGGTCAGAGTCCAAGTCTCGCATCCATAGAGCAAGACTGGAAGTACCAAGGACCTGAAGACTTGGACTTTCGTCCTCCCACACAGGTACCGGCAGTGCCACACCCCATGATCCAGTGAATCCATGACTCCCCAGACCCGACCCAGACGTCATTAAAAGTTTGCATAATAAGTTCACAATTGGTAACACTGTTGCATCCACTAGTTGTTGAGTTCTTGAGTCGATAATGTCGACAGGCGCCTAACCACTGAACATTGTTCACTTCTTTGTCTTTTCATTCAGGTTGTGCTTTTTCTTGCACGTTGGTGGGTAAGTCTTGCCTTCTTTGCAGCCTTCTCAGTCAGTTCTTTGGTCTTGCGCTTGGTCAACTTACCTTGAGCAGCTGCACCCACTTCTCGCCTTCTTTCTTCTTCTTTGTCCCTCCTATCTGCCAGTTCTGCCTTGTAGGTTTTGTAGGCTCCCCTCATGTTCTTGCACAGGCACAGGTCACAGTTTGTCAGTCCTACTGCAGTACTCCACTGCAGTTTTTCCTGATGATCGAAGATTGTACTTGACACCCATCACTGCACTGTAGGTCTCCATGTTTAGTCGGTGTGATCTGACATCCAAGACATCTCCCATGAGATTGAAGGCACTCTCAACTTGTGGCCCATGGAAGCAGGACAGCAGAGCCTTCACCATTCTTGAGAGAAGGGGGTACTTTCCACCTTCAAAGACCTTGGTCCACCAGTCGTCGATGCGAGCAGACTCATCTTCCTGAGCTAGTGGCAGGCTAGAGTCGATCTGGAAACTCCGACCCTCCAGTTCAAAGGCATCACATTCCTCTGGTGCAAGGATATTTGTCACCAGGCATGGCAACTTCAGGAGCTGCTCCTGGCTGACAGTGTGCCCTCTGCTGAGTGGATCAATTGCTGAGGCACTTCTGAGGACAGCATTATGCAGGGGCATTTTCTTCTGGAGGTACTTTCCACATGTCACATAGGCGTTCTCCACACTCTGCAAGAAGTCATGCACTTCTCCATCTCCACTACGGGCAGTGTTGACAATCTCAGACACACCAACTCCAAGAAACATCTTCTTCACTTGTCACAGGTTGGCTTTCTCATCCAGGTCGAGGGTCTGAAGTCTCTTGCCTGAGGATGGCAGCTTCTCAAGTTTGACAAAGCAGGCCATGAACTCTCGGACAAGGTTCACCTGCTGGTCCTTGAGCTTGTGGATCAGTGGGGCCTTCATCTCAAACAGGAGGACATACTTCTTCAGCAGCGGGAACACTGATGTATAGAACATCAATATCAGTCTCATCAATTTCTTCTTGTGGAAGACTCTCTGCAGTATATGCTCCTTTCGTGCCTTGCCATCTTTGGTCATATTCTTCTTCTTCAGAACATCATGGATCTGGCGTATTCTCTCCTTGGCTTTTGTGTCTACGTGCCTGCGATAGTAGACCTCCACAACCCGTGACAAGTAGTGTGTGCGATCAGCTTGAGAGAGGAAGCCAAAGTAGAAGAAAACAAAGGCATCCCACAGCCGCAGAGTGTCAACACTGTCATCATACACAGAGAGCCACCTGTGACTGACATACCGCTCTGGCATGGTATACCTGACACCAATCAGCCCACAGATTTCCTGCAAGAACTGCTTTAAGTCAGGTGACCACTTGAAGTCATTGTAGATGTCAGAGAGCATGCGCTCTGCGAAGTTGTCGAATGGGTCGCTCAGCTTCTTGGACGCATTGTGAGCATGGTGACAGGAGTCCCCATCTATGTCCAACATGTGTGGGGCATTGTTTTCCCTGATGCGAGCTTTGACTCCTGATTTGGATCCCCGCATGACTGAGCAGGAGTCCATGAGGATGGATATGCAGTTCTTCCACGGTAGCTCATACTTCTTCAACAAGTTAACCAGTTCCTGGTGCTATGAGGCACCGTCCACTTTGATCACAACAAGGGACTCTAGATGCTGCACTATGACCTGCTTATGCAGTGGGCTGTAGTAACTGCCCAGGACACATAAAACCCTCTGATGGTTTGTGCTCGTTGACTCATCAATGTTCAGAGAGAAGTATTCCCTCTGCAGTGCTGATATCAACTGGTGATGTACGGTATGTCCGAGTCCAAACCTAAGCTTGTAGGAAGCAGATGTCCTGTCCATTGTGAGTTGACCAGGGGCCTTTGCATCCAGGTTGAGTGCTTTGGCCAGGCTTATCAGTTCAGGGGCAAGGCTGAATGGTAGGGAATGCTGTGCGAGGAAGGCAAGGACCATGGCTTGAGCATTGGATACCCTGTCACCTATTGGTACGGTAAGCATCGGTGTACAGAGGATGGGGGCAGTAGAAGCAGCAGTGCAAGAGGTAGCAGAAGGTGAGGAAACACCTGGAGAAAAAGCAAAACCCAAAGCCAATGCAGAGTAAAAAAAGAAAAGCCAATCACCATTTATAATACGTGCTTCAGAAAGTGAATACAGTGACCGGTACAGTGATTACACTAAGCCACAGACTATGAGTCATTGCCAGGTGCTATTGGTGGTTAACAAGATTGACCCAATTCTGAGTTGTGGCTTGCTTGCCAATTAACATAATTTATTGCTGTAGTGAAAGTGCACCACACCACACTACACTACATTGACAGCATAGATGTCTACTGTGTACATGTATACTGATAACTGTACATGTATAAAGCCCAAGGCTATATTTACCAGGAAGACTGTAATTGGATGCCCAGATTCTCTGAATATCACGATGCTTCTTGCTCTCCGCATGGGATTCCAATGACTTGTACCCACGTTCTCCATAAACAATCTCCTTTGAGCACCATGTGCATACAGCCTTTCCTGGCTGGGCTATCTTTTGAATGAAAGCCCCACAAGCCACCGTACCACATGGCATACGCTCCAGCCATTCCCACTTCCAGGAATTCTTGCAAGTCTTGTCAATTAGTGCAGCCAAACAAGCATCACAATCTCGGGACAGCCTGCGGCTACTGAATGTGGCCATGTTTTAGATGCGACCTTGGCCTTGCACACTCGGAACACCACGCCTCTAGCTCGATTAATGCTGCTGTGAGTTTCAGGAGTAATACGGCAAGGTGGTCCGAATGTTATGTTAATGAATCTGGCAATGACGTCAGTGCAGAGTGCCGGGAATCTGTATTAGGGACCTCGGAATACTTTTTTTTTATAAAGATCGTCGGTGGCGTGAAATCACTCCCAACAATTGACTTAACCCCCCCCCCCCATACCCCCTATTTTTTCTCAACGGATTTGTGCTTAACTCAGGAACGTTCCTGGGTGAATAAATTCGCGGAATTCCGTGAATTCGCGGAATTTTCTCATGCCGGTTGAGAGGGTCCACCGAGGGTCGCCCAACCAAGTCACCATGAGGGTGAAGGTAACCTGTGGCGGCCTCTTGGAGTTCCTTCGGTCAACCAAGCTCCTTGAACATAAAGGCCTACGGGTCCAGTTTGGCTACCTTGTCTGTGAGGGGGTCTTTCTTTGCTTTTATTTGTGTGAATGTTGTGGCGCCATGTCCTGCAAGTAGAACTGTGTAAGTGCTTGTAAATAATAATAATAGACAGTTGTAGTTCTTCTTGTTCTGCTTTTCTTTGCCTTGCACAGATGTATACGTGCATGCCTGCATACGTGCTATTATAAATAAATGTCATTGTGTGAATGTTAACCCGTTCGTTGTGTCCTCTTTCCCCATTGAACCGCCGTATTGCTCTCGGAATAATAGCGGGCTTTTTAATAGCCGATAAAAGAATTTGGTCCAGCGAGGTCTCGCGATAATAAACCGCTCGGTTATCCCAGAACGGAATGAACCGCTTAAGCGGTTCGTGTCCGAGCAGGCCTCGCTGAGGTACAGTCTCTCGGTAGGCTACTCGCGCGAATACTTAGGTATATCGATTAATTTGGCGATTGACTCTGTTGCGTGCGGGTAGCACATTGACTAGGCCGTGGTGTGCGCATTGGAGCACACCCGTGACTAGTTTTCGGCGTTGTTCCGGAAAGTCACGACTGAATTGTCCGTCCGGTGGGCGAGACGGCCGCCATTGGCTAAAGCGGCTGTTCGCACGCTGGGCGGGCGGCAAATTCGTAACAATATACTACCGAAGGTACACAACATTGGTACACATACACAGCCAGGCAAAGCCTGGTTCCTCCACCCTACTCCTTGCCCTCCCTTCTCCAAACCCACCCCTTCCCCTCTACTCCCTCGCCCCACAAAATAATTTTCACAGGGTGTATATTCAAGTCCGTCAGTCCGTGGATGCACCATGCACCAGATCATTGGTGCTGCCTAAGCAGTCTCCTCATCTATTGAGCACAATCCTGGACAAATCACCACCCCGACACAGGATACCAGAAAGCTGGCACTCATTTTACCAACCTCAGAAGAATGACAGGCAGAGTCAACCCTACCTGGTATTAATTAAACAGCCAAGCAGGATTTGAACTCAGGATCCTGGGATCCCAAGCCCACCACCCTAACCATTAAGCCAACACCAGGCAAATTTAAGTGTACATGTACACTATATAATAACTTCTCAGAAAATCAGTTATAAAATATCTCTTGGCAATTTCCCCAGAGGCCTCCCAACTAAATCATTTATTATAGATAGTAGAGTATCCACCCTCTGGGTAGGTTGACCTTGCACATTACTTACTGAAAATAGTATAGGCTATGTTTTTTTAAGAAGACTATAGATGTTTGTGTGGTGTGCGCTTAAAAAGTTATAGATGGCCTAAAGGGTACGTTCCAATTGTGGTTAGTGTCTCAGGGGTTGAAAGGATCGAAACTCTCAAGCATGTAAAAAGGGTCTAAAAAGATCCAAGTAGTCTAAAGCACAAAATGGTCAAGGGTTCAAGCTGTCTAATATGTCTGAAGAGTGTAAGGGGTCTTAAAGTTCTTGTGGGTCTTTGGGATCTTCGGAGTCAAAAGGGTCGAAAGAGTCTTAAGTCTGAAGAGTTTTTAAGTATTAGGGGTCTTAAGGGTCTTAAAGTGTCTTAACAGGTCTTTGGGATCTAAAGGATCTTTGGTGTCTAAACACTCTGAACCATAGCGGCCATTTTACCAGCTGATACTCAAACCTCCATATACTCAAGTGGCCGGTTTACCAGGCGCAATTCAAACCTCTATATGCCCGAGCAGCCGGATTTGTCTCCAGGGAGCCCAGGGTGGGGGAGCCGAAAGTCGATAAAGCTCAGGGTTCAAAGGGTTAAAGATCTCAAGGGTCTTAAAAGGTCTTTAGCGGTCTTCCGGATCTTTGGGGTTGTAAACACCGAAAGTTTCGTGTCCTTTATGGCCAAGGCAATGTCACCGACATGTTTTGTTGAAAGGATTATTACATTTAGATATGTGTACTTGCAAGACCATGCATTTTGACCTCGATCGTATCAAGGTGCAGCATGCACATTTACTTTGATGAACTGGACGTTTTAAATTGCAATTTCCTTTAAAAATGGGTGCAGTTTTATATATATATATATATATATATATATATATATATATATATATATATATATATATATATGTGTATCCATTACATACATTAGAAACATGTTAATTTCCTCTCTTACATACAGCAGTGCTCTGGTTCACGCAAAATTTGCCTCAAAGACTTGTCAAAATGATTACAATGACATTCCCAAAGCGGTATGACGTCACTGCACTGAGCTGACCTCACAATGCTTTGAACTCACAACTTTGACTCTGCAATGCCATCTGGCGAGCATACTGCTTTCCTACACAAACTAACTCCAAATGAAATACCCCATTGCATCTTCGAACATGAGCAAGGCTACTGTGTGCCAATCCACAACTTTTGAAATGACGTATGAATGCAAAATGAGGCTTTTTGCGCATGCGCTTTGTGTGTGTTTATGCTGACTCGGTTCTGTTCGCCAGGCACTTTTAACCTGCCGATACTAGCATGAAATCTGTGATTGAAATCGTATTTTAAATATAATTTTCAGAATTTAAATGAAAGAGTGGCAATTTCAATGTGGTTATCCATTAATTGTTAACAATTTCAAGATGGTTCAGGAGAAAGAATTTTTTAAAAAGATTTTCGTTCAATCAAATATGGCTGCCAGACCATGTGATCTATCAATTATTCATGAACACCCTGGTCTCCCCATCGCTTAGGGAACATTTGTGTGAAGTTTCCCCTCGATCTGTCCAGCCGTTCTGGAGAAGATTTTAAAGGTTTTAGTGTAACTCCAATGTGGCTGCCAAACCATGTGACCTATGACATCAGAGGTGGAATCGTTTTGTTCCTCATGGGGAGGCGGTCACAGTTGTAGAGTTTTGCCTCGATCTGTGCAGCTGTTTCAGCGAAGATTTTTGAAGGGTTTTTTTTAAATATGGCTGCTAAATCACGTGACCGATGACATCATCAATTTTTTTTGTTGACCAATTTATCCCAAGATGACCCTCAAAATTTTTCATACGAATTTGATGTAGTGTTCTACGTCCACAATTATGTTATAAGGAAAGCACCTATGACATCATACAAAAATCATACTTATTCCCCATGAGGAGTACTTGCCACGTGCCAAGTTTCAATTTTTTCCATGCCAGTGTGGTTTCGGAGACACAGAGGTCCAAAGTTTTTCCTTTTTTCCAACATGGCTGCCACACCACGTGACCTATTACGTCATAATTATCATTACAACATTCCACATGAGTAGTCGTTCCTGTAGTTACAATTTCGTGTCAATCTGACAAGCAGTTGCAGAGAAAAACCACACTCAAGTTCTGTGTGGACAAACAAACAAACAGACAAACGGACCGAAACGTAATATCTTCTCCTCTGTTGAGGGTAATAAGAATAAGGGACATATCATGGTGTGATGGAGAAGAAAAACATGTGCAGCATAAAAGGAGATACAAGGGTTGAAATGCATTCTTAAAAATAGTAATGTGTCTCAAATATATCAACATAGATTATCTGTTGGTTGTTATCTCCATTTGCAGGTTTCAGAAGGTGGGAGAGAGTTCTCCCAGAACTCAAAATCTCCACTTCCTTTTCGGTGAAGGATCATGATTCATGAACCAAACTGTGAAGTTTGCTTCTCATAGCCTCGTTCCAAGGTCTCTTTTCAAAATCTTCACTGAACCTCTGACAGCCTCCATTTGCAGCTCGTTTGTAGTGATATTCCCCAGAATGATTTTTAAGTACTCAGTAAGGGGTTTCTTTATCATTCCTGTAGCTCTAACTATCACTGGTACAATTTCGCCTTTCTTCAATTTCCAAGTCCTCTCGACCTAATTTTTCGGATCTTGGTATTTGGTCATTTTCCTGATTTCTGAAGCAGTGAGTCTAAAGTCATTGGGAACTGAAACCTCCATCAACAATGCTGACTTTGCCTTTTTGTGTTTGATCACCATGTCTGGAACACAATGCTTTGTTTACAATGTTCACACTTGATGGGATCATTTTGTCATGTGTGAGCATTAAATGATCATTTTCAAGGATCGGATTTGGTTTGTGGTTCCATGATTGCTATGGGACTGGGATGTTGAAATGTTTACAGATGTGCCAGTGGATTACTTTGCAGATGCTGTCATGTGTTTCTGTGTACAGCTGTTTCGACATGAGTTTTTTTTACATCCCAAAAGAAGGTGACTGGTACTTTCTTTTTCTTCCCCACAAAACCTGCATTCGTCTGATTGGCTCAATTCTGCTAATTTATTAAAGGCATTAGTGTAGTGTTCTTGGTCTTGGGCATTGATGATGACTCGTTCTCCATCCCAACGAATTTGACCTCTTCTTAGCCATTCCAAAGAGCCTTCCTTGTCAATCTCTGTCCTGTCGAGCTCTTTTTCAAATCTTCCTGCTCTTTTGTCATTCTCCCATTTGTCAGAATATAGGGTGTTCCAAAAAGATCTGGACAAATTTGGTTGTTAATATATTTAGTTATTTAGTACCATAAATTATATGACACCCTTTGTTTTATATGATGTAGAAACTCATAAAGTTTTTTTGTATTTTCAGGTCTGGTGGTTTAATGTAAAAGAAAATGGCGACTCCACAGTCGAAATTTCAGTGCATCAAATGGTTCATCAAGACGAGATCCGACACGGAAGTTCAGCGTAATTTCTTTACAAGGTGTGGAAGGAATCCACCATCACGGACTAGTATCAGAGAGTGGGACAAGAAGTTTGAGGAGACTGGAAGTTGTCAGAAACAGAGAAGTACCGGTCGACCATGCACAAGTGCAGCAGACATTGAACGAGTTTGTGAATCATTTCAACATTCAAAGTCCTAGAAAATAAATTTGACAAGCATACAGAACTGGGACTACCAACCACCACTGTACACCGGATTTTGCATAAAAGACTGAAGCCTTATGCCTATAAGGTGCAGATTCTGCAGGAACTCAAACAAAATGACAGACCCAAATGCAAGGCGTTTGTCTTAGAAATGCTCAGTCACATAGAGGATGATGAAGATTACCTGAAAAAGGTCATGATCACAGACGAAGCTTGCTTTCATGTATTTGGGAAGGATACGATAAGCTGTTTATACACGTGAACACGGCGTTTGTCCAAGGAGGAAAATCCCTTTGGGAGGGGGATATTATTTGCATCAATACTGTTTTGTAATAACATTAATATTGTGCTATTATCATGAGTGTTTTTACTTTTGTTATTAAACAGAGCCTTGGAAAATGACATGATTAGCCATCTTAACACGGATATACAACTTAACACGGATTTCACCCAAGGTGGAAAACCCCCTTGGGTAGGGAGCAAATTAAGTCACTGCAACCTCCATCGTGTGACCCTTAGTCCATCTGTCAAGTTTGGTTGAGGCGTTTTTCCTCCTTGGGGAGAATGGTGCTGTGTCTGATGTATGCTTTAGAACATGTACCCCCCTGCATGATCTGTTTTGTACCCAAGTTGATGATGTGATATTGTGAGGGGCTTTTGAGACTCAGCGTATGCACATTGGTGAGCTTGGCTTGATAAAAATAAACCCACCTCCTTCACGTATTTGTGGTGATTCCTGAGTCTATGGACATAACAAGGGGATATTATTATTAGTATTAACATCGTTTTATAATGACATCAATATTGTTGTGGACCTGGTGTTCTGGATTTACCATGAGGGGAAATACTCGGACTAATCCTGAACACCTGAGAGTGGATACACATTTGTTCTGGGCTTTGGTGAAACGATCTGAAGTTGCCTTTGGTCGGATTTGCCTTCTAGGAAGAGAAGGCTCGATGTTTTAAGGCAAATGCCTCACCACAGGATTCTGTGTACCAGGGGCACAAGGATGCTTATGATAACTGCAGACAAGATGGTATAAATATGTACACAAGGGAAAGCAAACGTGTGTGGAAGGAATTCCGGGCAGTGTCAATATCAAGAGACGTCGAACTGAAGGACCAGTCTTGACATGAGAGGGCAGCTTGCAGTCCCTGCCAGTCAGCTTGAGAGAACTGCCAGACTCCATCACACTCTCACGATAGCCAGAGAGATGTCGACTCTCACATGCACATGAGAACCTATTGGGGCAAAAAGAGGAACAGGAGACTTGTGGATCACATTTGTAGGAAAATTCATCATCAAGTCCAGAAGGGAGGACGAGCCAATGGGAGAAATCAGGGTTTTGAAAGTTCACTGATTGGGTGAAGCCGATATTTGCATATCACACTTGATTTTGTGCCCTTCCACTAACAGGCAAGCACTCTCGACAATAAAAACATCATTCAGAGAAATTGTTGAAAATGATTGTTGAGGAACAGGTGTCCCTTTAAGTTGACAGAGCTAAACTACAGGTTTCAACTAAATCAGGTCAAAATCAACAACAAAAAGGCAAATAAGATCAATTTTACAATCGAAACTTGTGATTTTTTTTTGCCCTTCCAACACGTAGAAGATGCTCAGAGTGCACCCGAGAGCATCTAAAATCCCAAATCTTCCGGAGTCCTCAAGCGGGCCCCGGACCACAAGCAGATATACCGTGTCTGGGAGAGTATGCACCCATTCCCTTGTTTTCCGGAACCTACCCCCCCCGGCCCCCCTTTTTCAAAAAAAATCCTGAATCCACCACTCCATCAGTTTCACAGCTGCACTCCCAGCAGTGATGTACAACACAGCCACATGCGAAAGCAGAAGAAGAATATGGAGAGGAGGAAGAAACCCTCCAAACGAATTCAAAACCATATTTCCTATTCAAATTGTGCCCCCTGGTGTTGTGAATCTCAAGTGCAAACTTGGTGCGAAAAACTACTTCGTGGAAGGAAATCTTGATTTTCATCTGCAACTATTACTTACATCAATAAATGCTCGAGAAAGAGCTTTGAATACCAGGGGTACAAAGTAAAAACATCACATTGATATCGTTGTTAACCACAAACACCGATAAACAAAGTCACAAATGGTTACAAAACTCAACAACCGAACACGCTGCGAACATAAGCACGAGAGCGCATGGTTTGGATGCATCTACATATTACATATGCAGAGAGGCAAATATAAATGGAGAGACAGTAAAATTGAAGAGAGGATGGAGAATGGTTGCATCATCCCCTTGTGAGTACAAAAATTCCTTTCTCATGCCCTTTAACAAGAGGAAAAAGGAAGAGCCGGGAAGGATGTCCGCATGTGTGATGTGACGTTCCTTGCATCTCCCGTTAGTGTATTCTATTTCTTGTGTAGTCATCTTATCTATTATATGCTGGCATTTTAACCCCCACCTCCTTCCCATTCCGCATATAGTAATCTACAAACCGAGACTCCCCTCCACACCCTGTAGGGAGATTAGTGGTGACCCAGGCACCCAGCACAGATAACTCTCACAATTCCACCCAAGCTATGTGACTAAAGTGCGCCAAAGGTATATATAAAGGGAGTACTTATAAATATTATATATTTTCATTTTATAAATCTGTTGTCATTGGAGTTTATTCACAAAAACATTGCTGGGGAACGTTCCTAAAATGCCCCGAACCACACCCCATGCCACCTTACCTATCACCATCTCCTCCAACCCTTGCCCTGTTCCCCAAAGTGAATGGAAGGAAAGGTTGATGTTTATTTCTGAATCGAGTACAGCACTGTATTTAAACATTGTATGTACAGTGTTTGAAATCTCCTTTTTAAGTAAAAGATTAACATTTATTT
>NC_140975.1:57228314-57423314 GCF_056783735.1 Eptatretus burgeri | reverse complement strand
TTTTGTTGGGTGGTCGCTAGACTGCCGTTATTCTCAGGTTTTTCGTCTGTCTGTATGTATGTAATGGACAGCTCTGGAGGCCAGAGGAGTCAACCGATTTTGATGAAACTTGACTGGTAGGTTCATACCAGGATCTAGTTGTATACTTTTGAGCACTGTTGCTATGGACGCCACCGTTGCCTAGCAACGGGACTTTCAAATTTTTGAAAAAATCCGAAAAATATTTATATTTATTTTTTTTCGAAAATCAAAAATCGGCTTCCGCGCTTTTATGCGCACTAAAATCAACCTCTTTATCAAAAATTTTCAGCCCGATCCATCAAAAACTGTATGACTAGTATGCAATTATATAGCGACCACCCATGTCGCCTCCCGGCTTGTTATTGGGTAGTCGATCTAGTCTACCCTTATTATCGGTATTTCCGTCGATATGTTTGTCTGTCTGTCTGTTGGCTGCTCTTAGAGCACCCTTATTCTGGACATTTCCATCTGTCTGTCTGTCCGCGAAACTTTGAGCAAGCCTTGGGGCGAAACCACTCAACCGATTCCAATGAAATTTGGTAGGTAGGACCAATATTTCTGGGAATCGTATTTTCGAATATGGGACCCCGGGCCCTAGCAACGGCCCTTTAAAGTTGTCAAAAAATCGAAAAAAAGGAAAAGAAAAACAATCGAAAAATCGAAGCTTACAGTTCTGTGCGCAATCTATCTTGCTCCCTTCATGCCAATTTGCAGCCCTAACAAAAAATATTTGTAGGAGGAGATAGGTTTTGGGCGAGTACATGTCAAACATTTCAGAAACGGTTAATTGCGAATATCTCTAAGTGAAAGAGTACGATTTTGATGAAACTTGGGTGAAATGTGTACAATGTGGCGAGCATGTACACAAAAATGAATGGTTGCTATGCACACCTCCGTTGCTCAGCAACAGCTAAAATACTTTATCGTACATCTTATAGATTATTTCCGAGTTTGTGGTTTCGTGTCGCGCTATCTTCGACTTTGTTCTGCGCTCGAGTAACGTGATATTCGGCTTACATTATCTCAAAGACCATATGAGGTGCATGGTACAAAAAAAAAGTAAATAAAATGGTTCTGAAACAGTGAAATCGTGCCAAAAACGGTTACTGCATTTGTAATGCTATAACCCAAAACATTGTGTGTCAAGAAGTACATTGAACATTGTCTTCCACTTACTGCATTAAAGTAAAATTACTACTGATACTCTGCATCAGTTCCTTTCTTAAACACACCCACCCCAACATGTCGCGCAGAGCGCGGGTGATGATAGTCGTACACTTATTGTGGACTGTACAAAAAATCAATACCTCCGAAACTGGACCTCCAAGGGACCTGTTTTTTTTGTGCCCAAGGAGAATGTCTTACAGCATCATATAAAAAATAAAATCTTTAGCGAATGGATAAATGGAATTACCAGGGCTGCCATTTGTTAGAGTCTCTTTGGAAACATGCCTGAAATTTCACAAGGCGGGTTTCTGGGCGCAAACTAAGAGGGCTGTGATAATCATATTTATTGTGCTAAATTGATTGATAGCATGTACATGAATATCGGCTAGTCGGGTCGGCCAGCTTTCCATCTAGAGCGAGCAGCCATGTTGCCTACCGGCTTGTCTGTCTGGATGTATGTCTGTTCGGTCCAGTGCTCCGTTAATACAATGGCAATTTCGATGAAACTTGGTTGGTAGGTTCATACCATGACCAAGTTGTGTGCAAATGAGAACCATTGCGATGGACCCATCCGTTGCTTAGCAACGGACCTTTGAAATTTTCAAAAAAATCTCAAAATGTTTTTTTTCGAAAATCAAAAATCGGGCCACGAGCGACTGTGGGCAGTACATTAAGCCATATTGTCAAAAATTTCCAGCCGGATCCTATGAAAACTGTCGGAGAAGATAGACTTTGAATGAACCCTGGTCAAAAACAATAAAAAAACGAAGTTCGTTATATCTCAGAGACTATGAGTCAGACATACATGAAACTGGTATAGTAGGTTCATGGTATGTCCTAGTTAGGCCAAAAAAAAAAATGTTGCATTGGCGTAACCCGCCCGACCCTAAAAATTCCGCCGACCCTACGTTTTTTTTTTTGTTTTTTTGCTGTCGAAAAATTTTGCCGACCCTATTTTATTGCTATTTTTGTTGTTTTGCTATCGTTTTCAAGTATCTTGTTGATTGCGATCGCGATCGCAAAAACCCGGAAGTGTTTCGGACAGAACCCGCCGACAAAAAGGGTGGTACTCGAGCCGGGGGAGATTTTGGGAGGGATTTATTAGGAAAAAAAAAAAAAATAAAAAAAGATCCCGACCGACCTACCCTATTTTTCAGTGACCCGTTACGCCAATGCAACATTTTTTTTTGGCCTTATGTGTGAGAAAGAACCGTTGCTATGGACGCTTTTGTTGGCTAGTAACAGCTGAAAAACGACTAAATTTGACTTGATCGACTACCCATGTCCGCCTACCGGCTTGTTCTGTCTGTCATTCGCCTACAGGTCACAATTTAAAACCGATCATCATGAAACTTTCCCAAGTTGTTAAGGTAGTCCCAACTGAGAAGTCTATTGATTTTGAGGTCAATGGTCATCTTGAGGTAGAATTTCTAAAATCATCATTTTTCATCCGATTGACTTGAAATTTGAACAGGATTTGCAAAGTCCATCACTGAATTGGGAAACCAACTATTTTTGAGGTCAAAAGGTCAAACTTCTAAAATCATCAATTTCAATCTTTAAAATAATCAATTTTCACACTATTGACCTGAGCTTTGATTAAGATTGTCATTTTTAATCTTAATGAAATGGACAATTTGATATATCCATGACAACCTTTGGAGGGGGAGGGGAGGTTGGATTTTGCAAGTATCGTGCTCTGCACGACGTGTTTTTCTTGTTCGTTTGTCTGTTTGTTTGTGTGCGGGATATCTCAAAAAGTTGTGGATGGATTTGGCCAAAACTTTGTGGTCACGTTGAGTGTGTGACAAGGACGAATTGATTCTATTTTGGTGAAGATCCGAATCCGGATCTGGATACGATCGAGAACTATTTAATTTTCAAGTTTATTCTTCACCACTGAAAGATTGGTGATTCTTCACCATTAGTTTGTTTTTTTTAAACCTTCAAAAATCTTCTCTGAAATGCCTGAACCAGTCACCACTGCCAGCATTTATAAAGTGGCAGTTCTAATTATGTCTCATTAATTACGTAACACACCAGCACACAAAATACACCACACAAAACTACACAAACACCACACAAACACCACACAAAACAAGTCCTAGCGAGGGTCTGCAACGTCTGATTGCTCTTTTTCTTGTTGTAATAGCAGGATGCTGTGTCCACAGTTAGAGGGGAGGTGGTGTGTGGTTGAGAGGTTATCATCATAGAATGCTGTGTCCACAGTTAGAAGGGAGGGTGGTGTGTGGTTGAGAGGTTATCATCATAGAATGCTGTGTCCACAGTTAGAGGGGAGGGTGGTGTGTGGTTGAGAGGTTATCATCATAGAATGCTGTGTCCACAGTTAGAGGGGAGGGTGGTGTGTGGTTGAGAGGTTATTGTATGCTTCCTAAGGCCACGTCTTTCAGCCGACCACAATTTTCCGACGTTCATCTATACACGATGAAATCCACCTGATTGTGGTTAGTCGAGTCAAAAACAAGGTCCCAGGACAACAAAAGCAACATTCATCCTGTTGGTGGAGCCCTTTCAATAACATGGCCAATCACCTTTCACATCTTTGAACATAAATAACATTGGAAGTCATTGGCTTCAATCGAGCATGTTGAAGCGGAATCTTTGTTGTTTAGTGATTAAAGCCTTGTTTCATGCATTGTCCTCACCGGTATGGGTTTGATTCCCGTGGCTGCTCAGAAAACTGTCCTGGTGAGGACATTGGTACTGGCAGCTCTATTTGCCTAAAACATAAACGAACTTATCAAACAAAGCATTTGCTGGTATTTCAGTTCATTTCAATGTAGTTGGATGTTGTATATGGTCATTACGGTTCCTCTGTGTGTGTGTGTGCTTTCTTTCTGACTTATTTTATTACTCTCGCCAGACCCAGAAGGTATTGCATTTGGGTCCATTTGTTAGTCTCTCTGTTTGTCCGCGCATACTGTGCTCACGTAGGCCAGAAACGCCACTTGGTGGTCGCCAGTATTTCAGGTTATCTGTTTTTTCAACCTAGTAACTCTATAAAGTTCAAGTATTACAATTAGAATGCAAGCACATCTGTAAAGTACGTACGATTAGAATGTGAGTATGTCTACAAAGGATGTAATCTTTCTATCTATAATTCCAGCAAGCTCTGTGTGTGTGTTGGGATTCGCTAGATATCCGTTATTGTCGGGTTTTCCGTGTGTGTGTGTGTGTGTGTGTGTGTGTGTGTGTGTGTGTGTGTGTGTGTGTGTGTGTGTGTCTGCAACGCGAGGCTCCACAACACAAACCAGCAAACCGATTTCGATGAAACTTGGCGAACAGGTGCCATATGAGCTGGGAGTGTGCGCGTTTGAGTTCCGTTGCTAAGCAACCACCCGTTGCTATGCAGCGGCCGAAAAACCACGTTTTAAGAACCCAAACGGTAACTGACGTAGCGCGGCTTCTATGATGGGTAGAGCGACCGGACCAACTCCTGCCTATTCCTTGCATCCCCATCTAGTTATCGCGACAAGCATAACGTTCCTCTATCTCTCAGAGTTTCCAAATGGCAGACCACCCATGGTCTGTCGCCTACCGGCTTGTCTGTATGTGTGTTTGTCTGCGACCGCCGTTTCTCAACAACCGCTGGTCCGATCTGATTGAAACTTGCCAGGAATATTGCTGGGGACCTGTAGATGTGCCTTTTCAAGGTTTGATATAAATCGGACAAGCGGTTTCCAAGTTACGGCCATTTATTTACCAACCAATGACAGGACACTGTGCTATGACGTCACGAGTGTCGTCACAATTTTTTTCTTTTTTCTTTTTTGCACGATTGACGTCACAACTCTTCTTCTTCGTTTGATATGACGTCACAATTACGCACCTACAGGCCCACACTAGTCTATCTATAATTCCAGCAATTTCTGTGTGTCTGTCTGTCTGTCTGTCTGTCTGTCTGTGACCGCTGTTTCTCGGCAACCACTGGTCTGATCTAAAGGCCCTGTCACACCTTGACGATTTAGCCAGCGTATGTCGACGTATGAAAAATTTGTCTAAAACGCTGGCACACGTCGAATACGTTATGAGTAAGTTTTGTATACGTTAAGAGCACGCTGGCATACGTCGTATGCAAGCGTATGACTCACATGTTCCGCATACGCTGGCCATAAGTTGTAGGCACGTTACGCGATCGTTGACACACGTCGACACACGTTACTTGTAAGTTACTCATAAGTCGAAACACGTCGAGGTAATGTTTAGTGTCAGTGTTCCAGACTCCATGCTTTTTATTTTTTCTTATTCTTCGGTATGACGGTGATGTTGACATTTCGATTTCTAGTGCGGTTATAATATAATGTAATTAATAGGCTGCCGCTCAACGATTTAAATCATAACCAGACTAGAAATCGAAGTGTCAACATCACCGTCATGACGAAGAAAAAAGAAAAAAAAAAACAGTGAGTCTGGAACACTGAAGCTAACCATTACCTCGATGTGTTTCAACTTATGAGTAACTTGCAAGTAATGTGTGTCGACGTGTGTCAACGATCGCGTAACGTGCCTACAACTTATGGCCAGCGTATGCGGAACGTGTGTCATACGCTGGCATACGTCGAAAAATTTTCAACATGCTGAAAATTTGTCAACGTACTCGGCGTACTACGACGTATGCCAGCTGCCTCAGTGTGCTCTTAACGTATACAAACTTACCCATAACGTATTCGACGTGTGCCAGCGTATTCGGCAAATTTTTCATACATCGGCATACGCTGGCTAAATCGTCAAGGTGTGACAGCGGCTTGACACTTCGATGTCTAGTGCGGTTATGATTTGAATCGTCGAGCCGCAGCCTTTTAATAGGCTATGCCACTTGATCGTCGGCGATACGCTGCCGCGCGCTTTGCATAAGTTAGACTATCGTTGGGCATAGGTTGTGAACGCCGACAACACGCTCAGCATTCGTTGATATAAGTTATCTATATGTTATCGAAACGTTCTGTGTAAGTTACTAGTACGTTATGCATAGGTCCAACTCGTTATGAATACGTCCAAAACTAGAAAAAAAAAAATCAATAGTTCAGCGTACGCCAGCGTTTTACATACATTTTGATACCTTGCCATACGCTGGCTAAAACGTCAAGGTGTGACAGGGCCTTAATTGAAACTTGCCAGGTATATTGCTGGGGACCTGAGTATGTGCCTTTTCAAGGTTTGATATTAATCGGACAAGTGGTTCCCAAGTTATAGCCATTTATTTACCAAACCAATGACAGGACACGTTGCTATGATATGACGATTGACGTCACAAATCTTTTTTTCTTTTTTTTTCACGTACGACCACGCACGTACGGGCACGCGAGAGCGAAGGAACAGCCTGTGTGGTTGTTGTTTCTGGCACGCGGTTTGAAAGTTTTTTTTTTCCCCCACGTACGGGCACACACTGGTATGAACAATGTGAGTACTTATGTAAAGTAACAGTACATGTAGTCAGTGCGTCTATATAGTATGTACTATTAGAACATGCATACGTCAAGAGAGTACAGAACGTCACGACGTCTATAAAATTCATACGATTGGAACGTGTATCAACACAATAAAACCGAAAAGTTCTGTTTGACCGCTATATGAACATAAACCTACGTCATCAATGCATCGTCGACACAACACACAAACGCAAACACCAGCACACACAAAACAAGTCCCGGCGATGGTCTGCAATCACTGATTGCTCAAAGACTGGTATTTAGGGTCACAAGGGTCAAACTGGAAACAAACATTTTTTAACTTTAAATTTCATGTTGGGTGATTCCTGTGCAAGACTTTGCCATCTTTCAACTTTGCTTTAGGTGAGAAGCATGGGGATTTGTGATGCTATGCCATCGACTTCTTTCTGGTTAATATTGTTACATTTGTGGGGGGGGGGGGGGGGAATAGATAGTGTATCATGGTCTGTGTGTGAGTAGATAGCCACCTCGATGTTTAAAGTAGGGAAACATCAGCTTAAGCGTCGTCTTGTTTGCTTGTACATCATACAGGGGATGGTGGTGGAAATAATTAGTTAGGGATTACAGTTAAGGAAATTGTGTGCAAAACCGTGTTAACCTCTGCCGGAGGGGGGGGGCACTGGGAAGCTTCGCATGAAAGAGGCGGGGGCGGAGCGGTGGATTGCCTCCAAGGGACGGAATGTGGCCAAGAAGAAAAAGGAGAGGGAAGGGCCAAAATTGGCAATTGGAGGAGAGAGAACGTTTGAGGCAGTTGGAGGGACAGGATTTGAGATGAGTTGAGAGAGAGACAGAGAGAGAGAGAGAGAGAGAGAGAGAGAGAGAGAGAGAGAGAGAGAGAGAGAGAGAGAGAGAGAGAGAGAGAGAGAGAGAGAGAGAGAGAGAGAGAGTGCACGTTGGGAATGGCAGAGGGAAAAGTTGGTCTGAGGAGAAGGCGGAGAAGTCTGGGAATGCGACTGGAATTTGTGGGTGTGTGCGTGAGTGAGAAGAGTGCTTTCTTTGAGGGGGTTGTCCTGTCTGCCTGCCTCTGGCTCTGTTCATCACCCGCAAGCCTGTTCGTCACTGGGGTCCTGTGTGTGACCCTCCTACCGATCTCGTCATCCTGCGATCTTCTGGACACCTCATCATTTGCTCGCCTCATTGTCTGCTCACCTCCTCATCCCTTCTCAACATCTGCTTGCCCCACTGCTTCAAAAAGCTGAGTCCCACCGGTTTTTGCCCCTCCCCGTCTGAGACTGAGTCCGGAGTGCGGCGCCTAGTTAGGTCAGGTCAGGTATGGGATCATGTGCCAGAGCAACGCGTTGCGACCTCCACTTTCAGCCAGGACCACAGGGGCCTCTGTCTGGCCATGCCCCAGGCAGATGCCTGGCACATCCCCATCTCCTTTAGATGCTGATCAATCTGCTGCAACCACGAGGCATGTAGTTGGCCCATTGGCCTCCTCCATTCATGAGGTTCCCTCGCTGAGAGAGTCTGGTGAGCAGGATCAGCGACAGGAAAACGATCCACATGTTCATACAGCCGCAGCTGACGCTCACGGACTATGCAGGTAACAAATCTCATTTGAGTCTCTCTCAGCCACTGCTCATTGGACACAAAGTCTGAGCAGCGATCGCCAAGGATACTCCGAAGAGACCTGGTACCAAAGGAATTAAGTCTCCGTCTCAGATCCCTGGACAGAGTCCACGTCTCATGTCCGTAGAGCAAGACTGGAAGCACCAAAGACATGAAGACTTAGACTTTCGTTATCCTGCACAGGTACTGACAGTACCACACCCCATGATCAAGTGAATCCATGACTCCCAAGGCCCGACCGAGACGTCTCTTGACCTCTGGCCCATAGGCAGCAGACATGAATATGACTGCCAAAGTAAGTGAATCTCTCCGTGACCTCACCATTCTCAGCAAAAACAGGTACAGACAAGATAGCAGCATCCAAAATGTCATTGAAAACCTGGATCTTAGTTTTGACCCAGGAAACCAGTAATCAGAGCAGCTGCAACTCCTCATTCAGCACCTCGAGGGCCCCCAAAAGGATATCCTGGAGTCTCCGCAAAGATGACTACATCATCTGCAAAATCAAGGTCAGAGATATTGACATTCCCAAACGATGCACCGCAGCTTGATCTCTCCGACATCCTCCCCAGAATCCAGTCTATGCAAGCGCTGAAAAGCGTGGGGCCAGTACGCACCCCTGACGAACTCCAGTAATAACTGGAAATAAGTCGGAGAAGGTATCACCACATCTCACAGTACTCTCAGTCCCAGAGTATAGTTCAGACATCAGTTTGGTCAGTCTTGGTGGCACCCCACAAAGACCAATAATCCTCCAGAGGGCATCACGATTCACTGAATCAAATGCTTTGTGGAGATCAACATAGAC
Organism: Eptatretus burgeri; assembly: GCF_056783735.1. Taxonomy (NCBI): domain Eukaryota; kingdom Metazoa; phylum Chordata; class Myxini; order Myxiniformes; family Myxinidae; genus Eptatretus; species Eptatretus burgeri. The sequence goes on along the minus strand of NC_140975.1, from coordinate 57,414,275 downwards.
TGCAAGCACCCCCTGCCGAAACTCTCATCTGCGTTTGGTGAGGATACAGTCAAGGGCAAGGATACAGTCAATCATTTACCTCTTTGGTATAAAGCCTGACTGCTCTGGGTACTGGTGCTCAAGCAGATGGTGGCAAACCCTATCAAGAATTATCTGAGCAAAGACCTTGCCTGGCACTGAGAGGAGTGTCATCCTTCGGTCGTTGTTGCAGTCCTGGTGATCACCCTTCCCTTTCCAGAGTGGACAACAAGGCCTTCTTCCAGTCAGTTGAGATGATGCCTATGTTCCAAGCAGAGCACAAAACTGCTTGCAAAGACAGGAGTACAGCATTTCCACCAGCCTTGAGAAGTTCGGCATGGATGCCACAGATCCCAGGAGCTTTACGCCTTTTCAACAGATTCACCACAGCCTGCATTTTCACAAATGAAGGTGGATCATAGTTGATTGGAGGGAAAGCAAGAGGATAGTAACACCCTGGCATCCAACTCAATAGCTAGTGGATCAGCCTGGTACAGCTGTGCAAAGTAACCGGCCCAGCAGGACTTCACTTCGGACTCCTCTCTAAATGCAGTACACCGAGGGACGGGCTTGGTGGAACGCAATGTGCAAATTCCCCTGAAAGCAGGCTGAGAATCACTTGACCACAGGTGATGCTCTACCCCCTCACAGATTCCTCACACATAGGACTCCTTGTCCACGCTCAGCACACGTACAGTTATACACCTCAACTCCCTGTGTTATACACATGTGTTATAACCCTGAGGCGTGTGTTATACACCTCAACACAACTCCTCAGGAATCCCCAAAGCACCCATACCCTCCCCCGCACCCCCCAGACACCTACTCAGCCTGTTCGCAAACTCCTCAGCGACCCTCTCATCAGTGAGCTTGCCAACATCCAGCCTTAGCTGGGATGGTACCATCCTCCCAGATTTAAGTTGCAACTTCAGAGTTGCTACCACAAGCCTGTGGTCATTATGGAGGAACTGAACACTCCGATAGACCCTGCAGTTCTGGATCATCATCCAGCAACCATCAATGAGCACATGGTCAATATCCTTTGCCACACCACCATCGTTAGAATACCAAGTCCAGTGATGAGCCTGTGGGTGCTGAAACCATGAACCAGCCACCCTAAGTGCATGACTTATTGCAAAGTCAAGGAACTTAGTGCTATTCTGGTTCACAGTTCCAGACCCGTTGGGACCAATGCATGTCTCATAACCATCCCTATCAGTTCCAGTTGATGCATTGAAATCCCCCAAGACTAGAAGAGTATCGCGCAAGGGACACTGGTCAACAACAGACTCGAGCATGGCATAGAATGCGTCCTTTATGGTGAGATCACAAATACAGAGACCAGGGAAACGACACCCAAGGAGTGACGAATTCGAACCAAGGGACCGCCTCAGGTTAACCCAAGGAGACCGCCTTCTGGTGGACGACACCTCAGCACCACCCTGACACACACTTCCGCAATCTTACCCAGGATGGTTACCCCGTGGGTTTTCTTCCGATCATCAAAGTGTGGGGGTCCCGAAGACTTTGCCCCAATCCCGTCATCTGTTGAGCTGCCATGTGAAGGGCAGCTGCACAGAATGGACTCCCGCGGAATGGGTTTTCAATTTTCTTTGCATTTTGCTTGCGCTTTGCAGAGTGAAGGGTTTTACAGTGGCCGGAGTGCAAATCCTTCCACCAACCTCCTTAAAAAAAGTAACCCAACTGCAGGAGAATGTCCGCAGACACAGTTGGCCACTAGATATGGATGGCCATTGGCTCACAAGGAGCTCCTCCGCCCTTTGACAGGTTTTGTGTTTAATCCTGCTGAGTGTCCATATCCATACACCCTTTTCACCAGGAAACCTGGTGGAAGAGACGGTTTAGTCGCCGACAACCCAACCATGAAACAGGTTTGTACATGTTTACATGGTACCTGTATAGCAAGTCACAGATCTAATCTGGTCTGACCTGACAAAGCGCCTCGTTCTTTAAATTTGTTCTCCTCATTTGTTCATAATTATTCATTATCTTGCCAAAACGAAGTTTTTGCAAGATATGTTAGTCAGCTTGTATGTTTTTTTTTTGTTTGTCTGTAATCACGTATAAAAAAATTCTGCAGAGCACAGTTATTATTGGAAATTTTTGTAACTTCGCATATCAGAGGCCTATAGAGGTCCCTTTCAGCACATAAAATTTTGAAGGTCAAGGTCAAAGGTCAAGGTCACTTTGTCGCAAATCAGGGGAGTCGACGAAACCCTTATTTTTTTAGTAATTTTGATCGGATCGTCTTCAAACTTCATGGGAATATAGTTCATGGTCTGGCGCTCAGCTGATTAATTTTTGGTGGCGATTGGCCTTGACCTTCATATGTTTTTTTTTTGTCTGTAATCACGTATAAATCACTCTGCAGAGCACAGTTATCATTGGAAATTTTGTAACTTCGCATATCAGAGGCCGATAGAGGTCCCTTTCAGCGCATAAAACTTTGAAGGTCAAGGTCAAAGGTCAAGGTCACTTTGTCGCAAATCAGGGGAGTCGACGAAACCCTTATTTTTTGAGTAATTTTGATCGGATCGTCTTCAAACTTCATGGGAATATAGTTCATGGTCTGGCGCTCAGCTGATTAATTTTTGGTGGCGATTGGCCTTGACCTTCATGGTTAGCGCCTCAGGTCAAACATATTTGACCCCAAGGCCAAATTTTCAAGTTTTAGGAACCATATCGTGTAGTACCTCAAATTGAACACCTCGATGAGTGCTTTCTAGATATGTCAAGCTTGAGACATTATGACATCATTTGGTGATGTTATGAGGCAAACGCATATTTTTCATGGTTACTCTGCAGAACGATTCTCATCGGAATCTCTCGTAGGCAGAAATTCCTCAAGGAGTCGCTCCTGGTGGATAGCAGCTCTGTTCACCTCAGTGTGACCTTAAAGAAGTCACACGTGGTCACCTTTTGGCAAGATACGGGTCACCCTGCGGGTGACATTGGTTTATTTATTTATTATCGATTCGGTATTTTCCTTTTCTTCCCCACCACAACCCACCGTCGTCTCCTCTGTCACAATTAAATCCTGCTGGTTCTTTTTATTATCGATTGTGGTTTGCGAAATAAATCCGTTGGTTTCAAAAGCTTAAGTTCCCTCATGTGTTTCCTGACGACCCACGTGCGCACCGCCGCCATTGATTCGGAACGCCTCATTTGAGCCGCTTGGAACATCGCAGGACTTTGACCTCCCGCCGCGACGAGCTCGATGTTAGTGGAGCCGTCGCCGCTACAATATATTGTATTCTGCTGCGACATGGCAGAAAGCCTAACATGTCCTTTTCCTTGAAGAACCTCATTTGTGTCTTTTTTATTTTCATTCCCAATCCCTCCACATTGCTCCCATCCGACACCTTTCTCTTTAACCACCAAATCGTGCTATCCATATAAAAATAAATACATATCCATGGTGTATTCCTGTAGTTTGTCGGCTTTATGCGATCTGACCAGCTCAAATTATATATTCTCCTATAATCGAGTTACATAGCCCTCTCCAGATGACGATATGGTACTTGTCTTGAAAAAGTATCAAGTGACTGCAATGTAACCCTTTAGCATCTTATCTCCTTGCTTAGCATGTGATACGTCATACGAGCCACCATCCAGTTATGGGAATTCTTTCTTGCACAATTTAAATGTTTCTGGACATAGCAGGTTATTGTAAAACATACAGAAATCAACTAATGGGTTATTCCCCTATTTTTGGGGTAGAATAAACGTAGATGTGTGAAAATGTTTTTGACCTTTAAGAAAACATTTTTGATTCTCAGATCATCCAACATTAAATACACAAACAGTGAGGTCCATTTGCTTCCCCTACATATGGGATCTGCAAGCACGATTTATCCATGCCTTTAATGTTTATGGTTTTCATCCTATACATTATTGATAACTTTGCATCAGACATATGAGCAGCTTTAAACTGCTGTTTTAAAATTTGTGTGCAGATCAGGCACAGCAGCTCACCCTCTTTTTGTAAAATGACGTGTCAAGAGAACAGACATGGAGATCTAAAGCAGTCGATTTCCTTTCCTTTTCTTTTTATTTATCTATTTATTTTACTGTGATTGGCCATTATCTTGTAAAACCTGGAAATAGCTGAGAATCCGAATCTGATACATAAAATGTGAATTAATTTAGTAATCCATTTTTTAAAAATTCCTGATGGTGCTCACTGAATGGTCCAACAGGTATGGTGGTTACTGAATGGTGAGCACAATGAACTGGCATCTCCTGACGTTCTGAGTTCAAATCCAGCTGCAGGACACAGTATCAAATAGTTGGATTCTAAGCTTCTTGAAAATGAGCAGAAGAGTTGCCCTATCATTCATGGATTGAAGGAAGAAAACCCAGTTGTCCCATTAATGACCTTTATGGAGGGGGTAATGTACCCCTTGTCTGGTCTGGTTTGCATACGCTGTGATTTTATTAATGGCCAACAAAGGATATCCCAAAAGTAATACCTCTTGTTTCATCTTTCGATAGTTTTTAAATGTTGTTAAAAACATCTATGACATAACTTTGAGACAACCTTTGTAGGACCAGAGAAATGAGAAGAGGAAACATTGCTGAGTAATTTTGGCAGTCCCAGATGTGCTGCTCCAGTGGTGGGTACATAACAATAAAGCCACTTTTATATAGTTCGTTTTGGCAATGTCACTTTTTAAGGTGATACACCACTTTCATTAACTCCATTAATTGCAAAACAGAAAGATCCTACATTGATTTTAAGATAGGTTGCATTGAAGGCAAATACATCAGAACATATCAGATAGTCTTTCTTTCAAAAATACCCAATGATTTTTCACATAATCTGATGAGATTATTGTCAGTCTCATGAAAAATACATGGGAATTTTTTTTGTGAGGGATCAACATAAAACCAAAGCTTTGAAGTCATGCACACGAAATTATTAAGCAAACTATTAATGAAATTAACTACATGATAATACCATGACGCCAAGCTTGGTGTTGGCTTAACGGTTAAAGCTGCTGCCTTAAGATCTTAGTCTTGAGTTTGAGTCCCTGTTTTTCCATTGAAATAATACCAGGTCGGTCGACTCAGCCTGTCATTATTCTGAGGTCAGCAAAATGAGTACCAGCTTTCTGGTATCGGGGCACTGCATTAGCAGCACACCTGTGCTTTCAGAAATTATGCAACCAGCAGCCACAGGCTGCATATGAAACAACACCAACAACTATGATGCCATATCTCACCAACCAATTGATACTCCGGACTCTGGGGAGAAGAGAAAAGAACAAGACCGCATATGTGGTGAAACAGATTGTGACCAATGAATAAAAATAAATCCTCATGCCCAAATGCCAATGACGGACTTACCTATATATATCCTTAGGTCAGTTATGTGGGTGACAGGAAAGAGAGAGAGAGAGAGAGAGAGAGAGAGAGAGAGAGAGAGAGAGAGAGAGAGACCGAGAGAGAGAGAGAGAGAGAGAGAGAGAGAGAGAGAGAGAGAGAGAGAGAGAGAGAGAGAGAGAGAGAGAGAGAGACAGACAGACAGACAGACAGACAGACAGGAGACAGGAGACAGGAGACAGGAGACAGGAGACAGGAAGAACCTGAAAGACGAGCAACCCTCCCAGGTCTCAAAGTATCCCACCTTCGTGTGTGTATGTGTGTGCATGCGCACACACGTGCGCGCGCGCGCACACACACACACACACACACACACACACACACACACACACACACACACACACACACACACACACACACACACACACACACACACACACACACACACACACACGCACACACACACACACACGTACGCGTGTATCCGTTGCTATTGTTGACTGCTATCTCCACACGTGGGTGGGTTTCAAGAGATGGAATGCAGACCTACTAGGTCTCAAAGTATCAGCGTGTGTGTGTATAATGTTACGGCTCAGGGTTCAAGGTTCGCCATGAGCGGAAGCACTCATGTTTCTCCCGAACACCCAGTCCTGAGGCCGCCGACCACAGATAGCTCTGCGGTCCAATGGGCTGTAGTTCTTACACAGACATAGCCGCTTAATTTACTGTGAGACTACCAGCCTAGCAGGGTTACACTTCAATGTTTCCTTGATGACTTTCTATCGGGATGGCAAACTATCTAGAGGCCACGCCCTTAGTGCAGAATCTGGTGATCTTTTGTCGAGCGGAACAGATAGGTGCAGCACCGGCTAACAGAGCAAATTGGGTGGGGTAAAACTTCCCATCTAACTTTACTTGTACACTGTGTCAGAACAAAGGAGGAAAAGACAACCGAGACAGATTTGAAATAACGAATAATTATTTATTCACACACACACAAGCAAGCAATCATTTAAAAGCGGGTACTCACAAGGAAAAAGCAAAAGTTACAAAAGAGCAGATTTAACTGTAACACAGTCTCATACAATCTTATTTACACAAAAAACATGGCCTTCATTCAATCTGAGGAGAAGAAAACAAAAATATGGAATGTGGGGTCAACACCTTCCTTCACCTAACACAGCCCAATGGGGCTGTGCCAGTCCAAATATACCGAGGGAGGGAAAAGGTTGGGTAAGACGAGCAGTGGAGTGGCAATGCGGTGTGATGAGACACGCAGCTGTGTTTCTGAGGTGTCCAGACCCAGTAGGCAAGTCCTCTCTGGCATGCAAGATATGTGACGGCAAGCAGCTCACTCCGTTTATGTTGGGCCACCATATCCAGCAGCTCCCCATGAACAAAGCCATGTTCTGGGCTTTTTATACTGCCCTCCTTCAGCCAATGAGCTCTTCCCCTCCTCACATTCTGTGCACCTGTCTACTCCTCTCCGGACAAGCTTTTATGACACGACGAGGACCAGCTCTACACTCCTTTCACCTCTCAGGACGTATCTTTCTCCCATCTTGTCTCACGTGAGTCTCTTTACTCATTGGTGCACATCTGATGTGGGCATATCTACGATGCAGCTTGTGGAAAATGGCACTCTTTCTGAGGGAAATTTTCACCATGCAACCCCCACTCTTGGTGCAAAAAAGACACTGTGGGCAACCTCGAGCTCCTCCCTGCGCATAAAATGTCCTCTGTACTGTACGCCACTGTATGAAGCATGCGAGATTTGCCTTACCCCACCATGTATGGGAAAAGCGTGACACTTCGTGCCACAAACATGCATGTCAGAAGGGACAAAATCTGATCGGCCCAATGGATTAATGACGAGAGATGGACCGAATGTGCCCAATTAAACAATGCATGGATGGAGTGGCAATGGAGAGGGATGAAGATGGACCGACCGACGACCGACCGAACTTGGAGTACAATTGGGTGTGTGACAAGAACAAGCTGTTTAAATTTTGGTTCAGGTCTGGATCCAGATCTGGCCTCTCAGTGGGATACAAAGCGAAAACTGTTCAGCCTGGTGGAGGGATGCGCTCCACCAAGTTTCTAATTTATACTGTATTCCTTGTACTATATTCTTGTCAAGTGCATGAACAGGCCCTAAGATAAGAACCGCTAAGCAATCTGTGATGGTTGGTTTGTTCGAGGGTGGCAAGGGTTAAAATGGATTTGTTACTGATTCATTTATATTTGTTTATTGCATACTGGTTGATATTGCTTCATGTAACCCTTCTCTTGTGCCATTTAATTGGTAAATAAATGTACCTGGTTTTAGGGTGAGATTCTGCTCATTGTGATGATCCCATTTGGCGATTTCAGTGTTGTTAGACACGTTGGCTCAATCCAGCTCAGCGTGTTCACAATCTACGGTTGCTCGGCCAGATTAGGAAGGTCGCAAATGCCTATCAGTGCATCACTTGGTTAGTTACACAATCCCAATGAGTATTGTAATGTGACAAACAGGTCTGGAAACTTGCTTGGGGCTGTGGACTTAGTTGGCAGTTGTGGTTGTTTTGACACAATCCGCGGAACTCGAACCGGGTAACCAGAATGTGCTGTGGCTCTCACAATATAAAGAAATGTCATGTGCAGGCACAGAGATGGGATCTTGTCACTGCTTCTTAAATATAACGGTGACTGCAAACACAAAACAACCAACCCACTCTGTTTGCCAAGCCGCAATCACAACACAGAGAAAAGAATGAGTCACATCATAAAAGAATGGCAAACATCAAAATGTAGAGTGCCCACCACCTAGAATATGATCAAACAGACACAATGATGTGTTTTTACTCATTTGACGATGAATCTATGGAGGGTGAAAACCAGAGAGGATTCACAAATATTGAGCGGGAAAGATCGTCATAGCCTGACAGGACCCAGGTGACTCGTAAAAAACCGTCAGCTCTTAAAACCTCCGAGCACATCAAATCTCACACCACGTCAAACCTCGCAGCACTGTGCTCCCGTTCAAACCAGATCACGAACAGACTAAGCTCGAGACGAAACTCTGCCTCGCTGGGTGATTTTCAACCTTGACTCCACCAATCTTTGCACTCTAATCACAAAAGGCATTGCATGCAAAAACAGCTGGTCTCAAAGGGAGGTTTTGAATTATGTTAAAATCATTCTAAGGACCACGACACTCCCCGCCTAAAGATTGACGCAGTAAATTTTTATTGAATAACAAACCAATAATTGGAAAGAGTCGGCTTGGAGGTAAGTTCCTTTTCCAGAAGCATGAGTTCTGAAATCTGTCTCTGGTAGATCCGACGTGTACCATCAATGCAACCCATAATATCTGGCTTGTGGAATCTGCCATCATCAATAGGGTAGATCTTTGTAACTTGAGAAAGCAGCCAGTTGTTCTGGGGAAGTTCCTTGTGCCAAAGGAGAATTATGTCTCCCTCTGAGATCTCAGATGTTGGCTCGTTCCACTTTTAGCGAAATTGTAGGCTCTGGAGGTACTCCTTTTGCATTCATAGCCAGAACTAATCAGCAAGGTATTGAGCACGTCGCCAGTGTCATCATCCATACATGTCTTCCTTAATTAAGTCACAAGGAGGTGCTTCAAAAGGCTGGGTTTTCAGGGTCAGGAGTTTCGCAGGAGTGAAAGCCTGTGGATCATTGGCATCTGAGGAGATCGTCGTGATGGGTCAAGAGTTTACGAAAGCACTTGCTTAAGTCATAAAGGTGGTAAGTATGTCATGAGTAAGCTGATATTTGCCCAGCTTGGCGAACATTGAATCGAGAACACGCCAAATGGTTTGAATTTTGTCGTTCCCACACTCCTCCAAAGTGAGATGTCTTGGGTGGGTTAAAAACCCATGTACAACTCCTTGTTGACAAGTATCTTGCTATAAGTATTTCTTGCTTCAGCTCGTCTTGGGCTGAGACAAAATTTGTTCCCTGGTCACGGCTCATTCATGCGACTGGCCCATGAAGTGAAACAAATCTCCATAGTGCTCATAAAAGCTGAGCTATCCATGGCAATGATAACCTCAACATGCACGGCTCTAGTGCACAGGCAAGAGATCATAGCCCATCCTTTGCAGTTTATTGTACTGCTCCGTGTCTTTCTGGTTATGACAGTCCATGGCCGAATTCATCCATCCAAACATTGGTAAAGTGGAGTGTAGCTTCAAGTCTTCCGCCTGGTGTTGGTTTAGTGGTTAGGGTGGTGGCTTGGGATCCTAGGGTCCTGAGTTCAAGCCCCATTGGCCGCTGAATTAATACACCATGGGTTGATTCAGCCTGTCATCCTTTCGAGGTTGGCAAAATGAGCACCAGTGTACTGGTAAGGGGGACACTGCATCAGCAGCATAGCCGTGTCCCAACCAATGATGCAACCAGCAGCCAAAGGCTGCACTCGATAGGGAGAGAGAGAGAGAGAGCTTCGAGTCTGCCCTCCGGTAGATCAGATACGAGTTAGGTGAGAAGGTTGCCTCTTAGTTTTTGGCAAACGACGCATTGGTTGATGACTTTTCTGATGATGTTATGGGTTCAAAGAATCCAATAACCTTCAGCCCATACAGCTGCCAAGGTTTTGTGTTGTCCTGGGTGTTGTGCTTCGCGATGCAAGTGTTCAATGCTCAGCTTGGAGACGTGACTGTCTCTTGGAGGGAGTGTCGGATGACAACCCCGAAGATCAAGGTTGGCTTGTCAAAGTTTACCTCCAATTCTCATAATCTTGTTTTTGTCAAGGAATGGACTCAATTTGCAGAGCAGGCCCCTCTTCCTAGTGTTGTGCGAGTTCTGGTTAATAGTGTGATGGTTATGGGAACTGGCCCCCGGGTAAACGAACATCCATGACACGGAGGTTCCCTAGATAGATATATCATTAGTATTTGTCCCAAACAGGTACCCACCCATTGTCTAAGGGAAGATTTGGGGCATGTGTGTTTTGAAGGGGTCACAGTTCTTCTACTTCCTTCTTATTCACGATCTCCCTGTTCGTCTTTCATTCTTCTCCTTTGAGATAATTTTCCCCTTTAAAACCCACTCCTATTCATCTGTCATATAGGATGGTTGCCATTACAAGCACCATGTAGTACAATTCGTTCCTGTTTATTTCCCAAATTGCTGTTTGGCACTCTTTACCTCTAGATCACTATTCAAAAAAATCCCTTGCTTTCTCTTTATTTAAGATTAATTTCAGCACACACACAACCACCTATAATGATCACCGCACCTCACATAACCACAATTCAGATGGAGGATAGCAAAGAACACCATCCCCATTTCAAACTCGCTTGGTGGGAAGACATCGCAAAGGTGGGAGAATCTATTGGAAGGAGGTGGACCTCAAAAAACATTGACAGACCATGGAGGTAGTGCCTTCTGGGCACACCACTGAGAACACACTGTCGGGTCAAAGGGTGCGCAATGAACTTTGCACCCCACAGCTCCACTTCCCGTGAACTTTGATCCTCCAAAGGCTCCGCCCGGCTCAAATGGCTTAAAAGGCAGAACGACAAGTGGGTCGGGGCTGTCAACATGCACTGGGGACCTGAAGACCACCTGCCTGCCTGTGCTGAGGAGAGGACCACTGTCAGAGCCTGTGCTAGATCCAGGACCAGGTGCGCTAAAGCTAGGTCAAGAATGGAATAACGAGGGCCCAGCACCGGGTTGAGGTGAGAGGGTGATCAAGCCAGAAGGTCCCGAGCACAGGGAGATAGCTGCAGAACTGACTTGCACAACGTTCTCTTGCTTTCCCCTTTTACTAATTATTATTCATCTGTCTAAGACTCACAATAAGCTGTCAACTATTGTTAAGAGCATTCGACAATTGGCTTTCTGACCTTCAGGGCAAGGCTATATAATCACACCTCATGCCTTTCTTCTCAGCAAACGCTGTACATATTATCGCCACTACATTTACACAAACTACGTTCATGACCTTCCCCTTTCCTCATTTGTACCAGGATAGGCACATGGCCGACGACATATCCGCGGTGAGTCAGGGGCCATCCACACGCCCCGCTCTTTACCTCTCTTCTTCTTTTTCTTCTCTAAATTTCCTCAGAATGATTCTGATGGGGACCATGTCTTATGTGTAGTTGCTAAGTAAGATTGTTTAAGGGGGAAAATAAGTGCTATGGTGAGAATCTGCCCTTTTGTACCTGTTCTGAATGATTTACTGTGCTGTACATATGTGCCTTTGAATTCCGATTACCGTGTAATTCTGATTCCTGTTCCTCTTGATTTTGGTAAAGACAGTTTGTTTCCATCCTGCCCATTTCGTCTTTTTTCTATTTATTGGCTTGCCTTAAGGGTGTAAAATTAGAAAGTCGGGAAGTTTTGCCCCACAGATTGGCTCCAGGATTTTACGAGTACGTGCTTTACAGTTTTCGCTCGGCCATACGCAAACAGATAAATACAGAAAGAATGTATGGAGGAGACGTGGCGCCAAATGATCTCGCCAAACCACTGGTAAGGTAACGCGTTGATAAAGAGCAAGAACCCTGCCAGGCTTGGGTGGTGTGAATCGGCGCCCAGAGTTGCTTGCCAATCCACTCGACCGCAGAGTTATTTGCAAGCCGGTCGCCTAGAGGTTTTGGAGGTCAGGACAAGCCTGAGAGTTCTCCTCGTGGTGACCCCAACCCCCCAGCGCCATTACAATATATACCTCACACACACAAAGTGAAAAGTGGGGTTAAGCAATTGGTTCATGTCCGTCCATCTTCCTGTAAACGTTGGTTTATGATCGAGGAACCACTTAATTAGCTTGAATGTTATATTCTGAACATGAATAGAAAACAAACCTGCCATTGTACAGTAATTTGTTTCTGAATTCATCCCGATCACACATGTGCAGAGAGGAGCGAGATCGGTTTTTTTAATTCTCTTTGCCTGCCTGGCAGTCAAACAACTTGAAAATCATTCCAAACAGGAAACTTACTGTTTTTAAACGACATCATGAAGGACGCATACATCAGGCACGAATAACTAATGTAACGTGTTAGATAGGGTGGTGTAATCGACACTGACTCAATGGTGGTAAATTCCAGAATTTATTTATTTATAAGACTTTTACAATCCTTATCTTATTTAAATTCAATTATGTACTTGAACACTGCATTACAACAAATCACCTTCTTGTCAGTTCCAAAACCCCTCCGTTTAGCAGTACTTGGACATGTTAAATAGGGTGGTGTATCAGGGTGATGTATAATAGCGCTAGATTTCTGCTTCAATCGCGTTAAACTTCTGGAATTAAAAAAAAAAAAACTTTAACATCAATATTTTATTTAAATTGAAGTATATACTTGATCACTGTGTGGGGTAACGTGGTCTATGAACTATCTCTCGTCTGCTCTTCTTTGAGGCTGGCTATTTCTTTGACGCAAGACCTCTTATGCACAATGTGGAGAACGATTTTCTCTGCATGCCATTGTTCTTCCACTGTTGCCTGTCTGAAAGGTTTACCCTTGTTCTGGTTATCTGATTTACTTGGATCAGTGGTATCCTCCCTTCCAGATTTGAAGATCTTCACACGAATGATTAATGTTGTAACTGTCCGTCTGAGAGATGGCGAGGTGGAGAAAGGAGAGAAGCGTTCACAACCTAAATCTTGTCCATTTTCTCAGGGGGTCGAGCTGTCCGGGTTGGTGATATTTGTGGCGAGGATAAGGGCTTGTTTGCGCACTTCTGGATCTTCTTCATAAAGTACAAACTGTCGACTATAAGATACTGGTGTTGACTATCATAATCTGATCTTCTTCATCGAAGAGATAGCTCCACAATCTGGATTTGAGAGGAGTCTGGCTGCCAAAGAAACTCTGGCCCTATGAACCAGAAGGTTCTTCCAAGCTGGCTGGTTGGTATCAAGTATGAAACAAAGTAAGCAGGTCATCTGTGGGGACACATTGTGTATCTTGTAAACCTGATTTGCTACGTACAAGTGGAAGCGTTTTGAATCATTTGAAATGTAGCCGAGGACTACCTTGCTATTCGTATAGTAGGTACAGTAGTGCTATCTAAGGTCACGCGATCATTCATCTCATGCTCCATTGCTTGCAACAACACTGTAGCAAGCACTGCACCACAAAATTCTAGACGAGGTATCGAGAACATATGTGAGAGTGTGACTCTTACTTTGGCTAATAGAAGGGACACGTGGCTGGTCATTCTCATTGATTAGTCGAAGGTAAACAGGTTAGGTCAGGTATGGGAGCATGTGCCGGAGCAATGCGTTGCTGCATCCACTTTCCGCCTGTACTCCAGGGGCCTCCATCTGGCCATCCCTGAGGCAGATGCCTGGCCCATCCCCATTTCCTTGAGATCCTGATCAACCTGCTGCAATGACGAGGCATGTGTTTGGCCCACTGGCATCCTCCACTCATGAGGCGCCCTCGCTGAGAGAATCTGGTGAGTAGGATCAGCGTCAGGAAAATGAGCCACATGTCCATACAGCCGCAGCTGATGCTCACAGACTATGCAGGTATCAAATCTCATTTGAGTCCTATATACCAAAAGAATTCAGTCTCCATCTCAAATCCTAAGTCAGAGGCCAAGTCTCACATCCGTAGAGCAAGACTGGAAGCACAAAGGACCTGAAGACTCGGACTTTCTTCCTCCTGCACAGTTACCGACAGTGCCACACCTCATGATCCAGTGAATCCATGACTCTACAGGCCTGACCCATATGTCTATTGACATCTGGCTCACAGCCAGCAGAGACAGGAATATCACTGCCAAGGTAAGTTAATTTCTCTGGTGACTTCCTCCTCACCAAGGAAGACTAGCAGCATCCAAGATGTCATGGAAAGCCTGGATCTTAATTTTGACCCAGAAAACCCGTAATCCCAGCGGATCTGACTCCTCATTCAGCACCTTGAGAGCCCCCAAAAGGATATCCAGCCTCCACAAAGATGACTGCATCATCTGAAAAATCAAGGTCAGTGATGTTGACATTCCTAAACGATGCACCGCAGCTTTATCTCTCCGACATCCTCCCCAGAATGCAATCCCTACAAGTGCCTAAAAGTTTGGGGGCCAGTGCACGCCCTGACGAACTCCAGCAACAACTGGAAATAAGTCAGAGATGGTATCACCACATCTCACAGCACTCTCAGCACCAGAGTATATTTCAGACATCAGATTGATCAGTTTTGGTGGCACCCCACGAAGACAAAGAATCCTCCAGAGGGCAAACCGATTCACTGAATTGAACAATTTACAAACATCAACATAGGCTGCAAGAAGTCACTGCCAAAACTCTTGTCTGCGTTTGGTGAGGACCTGAAGAGTAAGGACACTGTCAGTCGTAGACCTCTTTGGTGTAAAGCCTGACTGCTCTGAGCGCTGGTGCTCAAGCAGATGGTGGCGAATCCCATTAAAAATTATTCGAGCAAAGACCTTGCCCGGCACTGAATGCAGCATCAGCCCTCGTTAGTTGTTGCAGTCCTGGCAATCACCTTCCCTTTCCACAGAGGGACAACAAGGCCCCTCTTCCAGTCAGTTGGGATAATACCTGTGTTCCAGGCAGAGCACAGAACTGCATGCAACCACATGAGTACAGCATTTCCACCAGCCTTGAGAAGTTCAGCATGGATGCCACAGATCCCAGGAGCTTTACCCCCATTTTAACCGGTTCACCGCAGCCTGTGTTTCCACAAATTAAGGTGGATCACAGTTGATTGGGGGTTCAGCAAACGGGATAGTAACACCCCTGACATCCAACTCAACAGCTGGTGGACCAGTCTGGTTCAGCCGCTCAAAGTAACCGGCCCAGCGGGCCTTCACTTTGGACTCCTCCGCTCAAAGTAACCGGACCAGCGGGCCTTTACTTTGGACTCCACTGTCAAGAGCCAAGCACCCTCCACTCAAGCTGCAGTACACGAAGGGATGGGCTTGGAGGAACGGAGTGGGTGAATTCCCCTGTAAGCAGGACGAGAATCACTTGACCACAGGTGAAGCTTTACCCCCTCACAAATTCCTCTCACATAGGCCTCCTTGTCCACTCCTAGCGCACATACATTTTTACGCCTCAACTCCTTGAACAGCTCAGCTCTGCGCTTAAGCTTGGCCCTGCGACTGGTCAATAGTATCCAGTGTTCATTGGGAGACAAAGTCCTTCTTTGCTTGACAGTGGGTTCCAAGACACCCACCGGCAAAATCAAGGAAGGTCGTCTCAAAGGCACTCCACAACTCTTCTAGATTCTCCTCAACACACAGTCCCCTAAATCTCCACTCAGCCTGTTCACAAACTACTCAGCTACCCTCTTAGCCTTGAGCTTGTCAACATACAGCCGAGGCTGGAATCATACCGTTCTCCTGGATTTAAACTGAAACTTCAGAGGCCAGGTCAGGTATGGGAGCATGCGCCAGAGCGGCGCGTCACTGCGTCCACTTTCCGCAGGTACTCCAGGGGCCTCCGGCTGGCCATCCCCCAGGCAGATGCCTGGCCCATCCCCATTTCCTTGAGATGCCGATCAACTTGCTGCAACCATGAGGCACGTGGTTGGCCCATTGGTATCCTCCACTCACGAGGCTCCCTCGCTGAGAGAATCTGGTGAGCAGGATCAGCGTTAGGAAAACGAGCCACATGTCCATACAGCCGCAGCTGACGCTCACAGACTATGCAGGTAACAAATCTCATTTGAGTCTCTCTCGGCAACTGCTCGTTGGACACAAAGTCCGACCAGCGATAGCCAAGGATTCTTCGAAGAGACCTGGTACCAAAGGAATTAAATCTGTCTCAGATCCCTGGTCAGAGTCCAAGTCTCACATCCATAAATCAAGACTGGAAGCACCAAGGACCTGAAGACTCAGACTTTCGTCCTCCCGCACAGGTTCCGGCAGTGCCATACCCCATGATACAGTGAATCCATGACTCCTCAGGCCGGACCCAGACATCTGTTAACCTCTGGTTCACAGCCAACAGAGACATGAATATCACTGCCAAGGTAAGTGAATCTCTCCGTGACCTCAACGTCCTCACCACAAACAGGCACAGACAGGACAGCAGTATCCAAGATGTCATTGAAAGCCTGGATGTTAAGGCCCAGTCACACCTTGACGTTTTAGCCAGCTTATGCCAATTTTTGAAAAATTTGTCTAAAACGCTGGTGCACGTCCAATACGTTATGGGTAAGTTTTGGAAACATTGAGAGGCTGAAAAACACTGCCATACGTCGTAGTACGCTGGCTTTCATCGTTGTGCTTTGCAGTTGTCCTCAAATTTTAGCATGCTTGAAATTTTATGACTTATGCCAGCGTATGACTCACAAGTTCCGCTACGCTGGCCATAAGTTTTAGGTACGTTATGCGATCATTGACACACGTTACTTGTAAGTTACTCATAAGTCGAAACACATCGAGGTAATGTTTAGTGTACCCAAAACTTATTTCTAACCTATGAGTAACGTGTTGTAGGCATGTTTCGCGATCGTTGACACGTTACTTTTAAGTTACTCATAGGCTGAAAGACGTCGGAGTAATGTTTTGCGTACCTGAAACATATTTATAACCTATGAGTGACATGTTGTTAACACGCTATGCGATCGTTGAGACACGTCGACACTCCTTGCTTGTAAGTTACTCATAAGTCGAAACACGTTGAGGTAATGTTTAGCGTCAGTGTTCCAGACTCCATGTTTTTTTTTTTTTGTTTTTTTGTTTTTTTTCTTCGGCATGACTGTGATGTTGACACTTCGATTTCTAGTGTGGTTATAATATAATATAATTAATAGGCTTCCGCTCAACGATTTAAATCATAACCGCACTAGAAATCGAAGTGTCAACATAACCGTTATACCGAAGAAAAAAAAAACCAGGGAGTCTGGAACACTGAGGGGTTCCTCCTGTGTGAAGCCCATTTGTATATACTAATTCCCCTAAACGCTGCCAATACGCCATTATATGGTAGTTGTAAGTTACAAACACGTTCATTTAGTTCTTTGATCGTCCGGAAGACGTCAATCAAATACGTCTACATTAGGGTGTTCCAAAAAAATGAAAGTTTGATTTTTGCTGCTCCCTGATTTTGCCTTTGTTCCAATACCCCATTAGAACTTGTAGGTCAAAAATGAACAAAATTCCATGATATTTAGGGGTTCCTCATGTTGGCACAATTTTGGTTCATATTTACAAAATACATGTAATTTTCACAATGTAATATACTATTCCAATGAAAATATCAAACAACCATATTAATTGAGAAGTGTACTGCGTTGTGCACATTCGACGGCAAGTTGTCAGTTATAATTTGGCAAATTTCAACAATATTGTGCCAACTTGAGGAACCCCTAAACATCCTCCAATCTGCTTCATATTTGGTGTGTATGTTTCCACTGTCAAATGGAACAAAGGCACACCCAGGGAGCATGAATATTCATACTATTATTTTTTACCCCCTTTTATGAAGCACCCTCGTCTACATACGTCAATGTGCGTTGGAAATACGAAAGAAATTGCTTCAAACCACGTTACTCATAAGTTAGAAATAACTTTCTGGTACGCTAGACATTAGCTCGACATGTTTCGACTTATGAGAAGCTTACAAGTAACTTTTGTCGACGTGTGCCAACGTTCGCATATCGTGTGTACAACTTATTCCCATCGCATGCGGAACGTGTGAGGCATACGTCAAGTACGTCGTAAAAATTTTAACACGTTTAAAATTACAAGACGTACTCCACTTACTATGACGTATGATAGCGTACTTTAGCGTTCTATTCAGGTATACCAAACTTACCCATACAGTATTCGACGTGCGCCAGCGTTTTAGATGCATTTTTCAGAGGTCGGCATACGCTGGCAAGATCGCCAAGGTGTGACTGCGATGTTGACACTTCCATTTCTCCGGCGGTTATGATTTGAATCGTTGTGCGGCAGCCTTTTAATAGACTACGCCACGTGATTGTCGGCGATACGTGCAGCGCACTATGCATAAGTTAGACTATCGTTGGGTATAGGTTGTGAACGCTGACAACAGGCTAAGCATTCGTTGGTACAAGTTATCTAAAAGACAACGAAATGTTCTGTGTCTGTTACTAATATGTTATGCATACGACCAACTCGTTATGAATACGTCCGAATCTTTAAAAAAAAAAAACATCAAAAGTTCAACGTAAGCCAGCGTTTTACATACATTTTGATACGTTTCCATTGAAGGCTAAAACGTCAAGGTGTGACTGGGCCTTTAGTTTTGACCCAGGAAACCAGTAATCCCAGTGCTTCCGACTCCTGATTAAGCACATTGAGGGCCCCCAAATGGATATCTGGAGTCTCCGCAAAGATGACTGCATCATCTGCAAAATCAAGGTTAGAGATCTTGACATTCCCAAACGATGCACCGCAGCTTGATCTCTCTGACATCCTCCCCAGAATCCAGTCTATACAAGCGCTAAAAAGCATGGGGCCAGTACGCACCCCTGACGAACTCCAGTAATAAATGGAAATAAATCGGAGAAGGTATCACCACATCTCACAGTACTCTCAGTCCCAGAGTATAGTTCAGCCATCAGTTTGATCAGTCTTGGCGGCACCCCACGAAGACCAATAATCCTCCAGAGGGCATCCCGATTCACTGAATCAAATGCTTTGTGTAGATCAACATAGGCTGCAAGCAGCCCCTGCCAAAACTCTCATCTGCGTTTGGTGAGGATACAGTCAATCATTTACCTCTTTGGTATAAAGCCTGACTGCTCTGGGTACTGGTGCTCAAGCAGATGGTGGCAAACCCCATCAAGAATTATCTGAGCAAAGACCTTGCCTGGCACTGAGAGGAGTGTCATCCTTCGGTAGTTGTTGCAGTCCTGGTGATCACCCTTCCCTTTCCAGAGTGGACAACAAGGCCTTCTTCCAGTCAGTTGAGATGATGCCTATGTTCCAAGCAGAGCACAAAACTGCTTGCAAAGACAGGAGTACAGCATTTCCACCAACCTTGAGAAGTTCAACAAGGATGCCACAGATCCCAGGAGCTTTACCCCTTTTCAACAGATTCACAACAGCCTGCATTTTCACAAATGAAGGTGGATCGTAGTTGATTGGAGGGAAAGCAAGAGGATAGTAACACCCCTGGTATCCAACTCAATAGCTAGTGGATCAGCCTGTTACAGCTGTTCAAAGTAAACGGCCCAGCAGGCCTTCACTTCGGACTCCTCTCTAAATGCACTACACCGAGGGACGGGCTTGGAGGAACGCAATGTGCGAATTCCCCTGAAAGCAGGCTGAGAATCACTTGACCACAGGTGATGCTCTACCCCCTCACAGATTCCTCACACATAGGCCTCCTTGTCCACCCTCAGCACATGTACAGTTATACACCTCAACTGATATCTTGACATTCCCAAACAATGCACCACAGCTTGATCTCTCCAACATCCTCCCCAGAATCCAGTCCATACAAGTGCGGAAAAGTGTGGGGGCCAATACACACCCCTGAGAACTCCAGTAAAAACTGGAAATAAGTCAGAGATGGTAGCACCACTTCTCACAACACTCTCAGTACCAGAGTATAGTTCAGACATCACATCAATCAGTTTTGGTGGCACCCCACGAAGACCAAGAATCCTCCAGAGGGCACCCTGATTCACTGAATCAAATGCATTACAGAGATCAACATAGGCTGCAAGCAGCCCCTGCCGAAACTCTCGTCTGCGAGCTTGGATACGATCAATCATTGACCTCTTTGGTGTGAAGCCTGACTGCTCAAAGTAACCAGTCCAGCGGGCCTTCACTTCGGACCACTGTCAAGAGCTCACTGCCCTCTGCTCCAACCGCAGTACACTGAGGGACGGGCTTGGATGAACACAATGTGCCAATTCCCCTGTAAGCAGGACGAGAATCACTTGACCACAGGTGTTGCTCTACCCCTCACATATTCCTTGTACATAGGAGACCACCATCTGGTGGATGACCCGAGGAGACCACCATCGGGTGGATGACACATTAGCACCACCCTGACAAACACCACCGTAATCCAACCCGGGAAGGTTACTCCATACCCGGGAAGGTAACGTCATTATCTTTCTCTGCCTTTTGGCACAACTAACTTTGTCCATCGCTTTCCGTTTAAGTTCATTAAAAACGACGCAAGAGAAACAACACAAGGATCGTAATGGGTGATAATCATCCACACACAGGACACAAATGATGACTCATCTCAGCTCAAAAACCAGGAATGGTCAAAATGAAATCCCGCAGGAACGAAATTGGAACACAATAGGTTGCCCACGATTTGTCAAAACCTGCGATATTAGAACCTGTGATATTTGAAGCTTTACTGTTAATATAAAAAAAAAAAATGATGGGTAGATAGTGACTCCTCATTGACGTGAAGCCTCGCCCAACCCACGTGAATTTGTCTATTAATTATGTGAGTTGGACCCTCTTTTTCTTTCTTATCTAGCATAAGCTGACTTCTTTATGTTCTTACGTTTGACTGGACTGGACAGCATCAGCATACGTGTCCTAAAATCCAGTGTCCATTGCTCTTCCGATGCTCTCTGCCCTTTTTATCCTCTCTTCGATCTCTCTGCCATGTCATTTGTGTGAGGTCATTTTCCATCTTCGTGGAAATCCGTCAACATCACTGCATTACATTAAAAAGGTGCAAAAACGAATTCCCTTAACTACAGACTTAGAGGCTGACTTCCAATCATCAGTAAGTTCATTGAGTCCATCATTGCAGTTGATATGAAATCCTTCCTTTTCTCCAGAACCTTCTCAGATCACCAATTTGGTTTCAGACCAGGTCACTCCACCTTGGAGATGCTACATCTAATCACCCGACAATGGATGGAGGCCCTCAATACCAGACGTGAGATCAGGGCCATCTCTCTGGACAAATCTCATGCTTTTGATACAGTATGGCATCCTGGAATGTCCGGCTTTCCAAATTCTCTGCTTGTGGCATCTAAGACCAACTCCTAACATGGCTAACTGACTTCCTCTACTCTCGTAGCCAATGTGTGGCATTCAATGGAAAACCTTAATTTCCTCTCCAAGGCAGTATTCTGGGCCCAGTCTGATTCCTGATCTTCATAAATGATCTTCTTCGAATCTCTGGAAAATCCTCTTTATCTATTTCCTAATGGCTCCACTCTCTGCCGTGACATCTCTCATCCTTCAGACAGGAAGGCTGCAGCCTCTTCCCACTCTTCAAACCTTGATAAACTCAAGATGGTTAAACACTTGGAATACGTCTTTCAATTCTGACAAATCTCACTCACTATATCTCTCCTGCAAGGACTACATGGCAACTCCCCCTCCCCCCATCCATTGTCTTAACAATCCTTTTGAGGAAGTTCATTCATTCAATCTCCTTGATCTCACTGTCAGCCATGATCTTTCTTGGGCAAGCCACATTTCAAACTTGGCTTCCAAAGCCAGCCACCAACTTGGCATCCTCCATCATACCAAGTCCTTCTCTTTGACACAACTGAACTCATATCTACCTGCAAGGCCCTCATCCGCAGGTTGATCGCTCCCCTGCCTCGCATGTTGCTGAGCTTGATGCAGTGGAAACAAAGGCCATCAAGATGATTGCAATCTCCCACGATTAAGCTGAGTCGATGGGTCTATCACTATGCCACTGCAGACAGGTCAGTGGTCTCTCTTCTACCACTTCTTTTCTGGTCTTGCACACTCTGCTCTTTCCATGCTCTCCATATTTCCCCCCAAGTTTCTGCAGGGCACACATGGTTCACCATCAACCCCCTTCTGGTTACACTACCTAAATCCAGGATCACTGCTCACCTGCACTTATTCGTTCCTCTTTTTTCCTGCCTGTGGACCCAACTTCCACATTCTCTTCAATCTTATTCTTCCTTCCAGGTCTGCAAGACAGCTGCTCATCAGCATCTCTCATGGGGCAGATAACAGCAATTTTTGAGAGGAATCATGCAAATAATGATACAAGCATCAAATTTGGCACATTTGTTCTCCAGGGGATTCTAATCAAATCTGCCTGATTGGCCATTTGAAAATCCGAATTTTGAAAAATTTGAAAAAAAAAAACTTCAAAAAAGTCAAGATCACGAATCAATGTTGGATGCTGGCTGAGATTGGTGAATGTTTCAGAAACATCATCAAAGACGTTCCAAGTCTGCCATGCAGTTTTCTTCCCTTTACCGCGGAAGGCAGACACGACGTCACATCCAGTGAACGCATGGAAGTATGGAATCCCTCTCGCTTTCTCAGGCCCGATTGCAGAAACTACCTCATGGACTGGAATCCATCGCGCCTTGGCTCCTTGGCCAAAGGCAATCCACATGTTCTCAAGATCTAGTTCCTGTAAGGATGGCAGTGCAGATATTGCTATGACTAGTATGTCCATGTCATTATCCTTAATGATAATGGACTTGCTACCATCCGTCGTTGCATCCCTGGCGTGTACAAATATTCGAGTGGCAGCTTCTTCATGACAACATGGAGACACAGCATCCAGTGACTTCCTTGTGTTGCTAATGGCATCTTCTCCTTTTGTGACAATGACTGTGCTTGTCATCTGTGCTTCACACATCTTTTCCGCAAGGAAGTGAAACAGCTCAGTCTTGTTGCTGTCATCTCGAAGAAAGCTTCTCCAGTTACTTGGGGTCTTACTGCTTCCTGTCACTCTTCTTCTGATTCCTTGCCCCCTTTTCGACCTTGCCTCGGACTTCAGACTTGACTTCTTGTACACATCAAACACTACGTCCGCCTTCTCGTATCTGGCACCATAGGATTCCACCTTTGGGATCATGTCTTCTTTAGCATAGTCATCAAATATCTTTGAAGTGCATGGAGGTAGGGCATTGATAAGTGCTGAGCCATCAATGATGACTGCATCTCCCCTTGGTTCTCTGTCTGGGATGTTCACTTGCACTTCAAGAATTTCAGCCAGCTGTGAGTTCAAATTTTTTTGAAGTTTTCTTTTTTTTTTTTTCAAATTTTTCAAAATTTGGATTTTCAAATGGCCAATCAGGCAGATTTGATCAGAAAGCCCTGCAGAACAGAAATGCCAAATTTGATGCTTGTATCACAATTTGCACGATTTTTCTACTATCTACTACACTACCCTGATCATCCCCAATCCAAAACCATGATTTTTTTTCTACCCTCGTTAATCCCCCCCTCACCCCAATCCATCCTCCTTCCAAATTTACAGTTTCTCTCCTCAGAGTTTCAGAGCATTCTCTCCTGCCCCTCATTCCTCCCCATACCCATTGTTTGTCCAAGTATGCCTCTATCTTGGCCTTGAACTCTGCTGTTGGTGTTTCCCCCCTCTCTGACCTGTTCCTTTTGTCTTGTGTCCTGATGGCTCCACCCTCTGCCGCTCTTCCACGAGCCTCGACTATGTATTAAACAAAAGTCTGTGGGGTAACGTTATTGGCTAAGGGAGTGGCTATGCCGCTGATGCAATGCCCTCTGTAGTTTATGGATGGAATTTGTAATTTGTTCATAGTGTCGGCGATAGCTTGCCTACTCTTTGCAAAGGACACGACGGGATCTTTAACATCCACCAACTAATGCCACACAGAAGGGATTCCCATTTGACATCCATCCGAGGGATGACAAACACCGATGAATCACCCCGCCTGTGAACCACCGGGATGACAGTTTATAGCTGGGACGAGATTCAAACCCAGACGAGATGGCTTAAAGGCAAGGGTGTGTGCCTTTTAGGTCATCCTGCCAGCTGCAGTATGTATAGATAACCTATGATTTAAATATCTGGATTGTGGAAGGCATTCTGTAGCAATTGTCTTTATGATGCATGCTCAAACTGCAGGAAGTGGAAAATTACCTCTGACACAGGTGGTACATGATATGTTGATGCAGGGGTCTGAAAAGATAGCTGGATTGGGCTGTTGAGTCTGGGTTCGATTTCTGACCCACTATAAACTTTCATCCTGGTTATTTTCAGGTAGGGTGTTGCATTAATGAGTACACCTGTCCATTTGGGAGGACATTGAGCTATGTGTCTCGTCTACCATCATTCACTGGTGGGCATTAAAGACCCCATGGTGTTTGTTTTTTGCAACAGTGGGTCATGGTTACGGGGTCATTGTTGTCGGAATCCTGGCCAAAGTGCTGCTACCTTCAGTCGAACGTTAGGCCGAGCCAGTCGGTTTATTTTTTAAAGACGTGGACCAAAAACTGTCTCACCCCGCAAATAATTTGAGAGTAAAATGGGCTGCTTAAAATCAGAGAAGATGGGGGGGGGGGAGAGAAACTTAGATGGAGACCTTGGCGAAATAGCAAATTGCAGCCATGATGATACTACTGGGAAAGGCAAAAGTAAACCACCCAGTGTATTTTCCACTGAAATTCTGCTTCAGCAACACAATTGCTCTGAAAAGAGTACAGATATTGGATTCCATGTTGTGGTTCACATACACTGGCCAACTTTTCCCACTAAACATAAAAAAATTTCATATAAATTTGGTAAAGGTTGGAAAATGAACACTCGTATGTAGGACTGTGCTAGTGAGAGGAGGCAATACATTGTGGTTGCTATAGTAAGTACAGATATGTTCTTCTTTGATAATGGAAGGTTAAAAAAATGTTTTTCCTGGTGTTCTGCCTGTCGCAGGTCTCGAACTGCCGAAGCAGTTTCTCAGCAAGGGTTATACTGAGTGGTTTACTGTTGCCTTCGGAGCAGTAGTTCGGGCAGGAATTTGGCCACACCGTGGGATCTTTAACGTCCAGCAACTCATACCAGCAGATGGAACTCCCATTTTAACGAGTGATGGCACACACATTGACGAATCACCCTGCCTATGAAACAGCAGGCTGAGAGTTTATAGCTGGGTCAGGATTCAAACCCAGGCTAGATAGCTGAGAAGCAAGTGTGTGTACCTCTAGGGCCTAGGCCATCCTGCTAGCTCAAGCTAACATTCCATAAATAAACTGTTTTAATAAATCAAAAGCTGAAGAACTTGTTCACTCGTATTATGATTGAACTTAGCTGGATAATAGCATATCTATGGTTGAATAACTTTGGGGCTGTATGACCCTGGCAGCGAAGATGGGGCAACATGCCACTCCTCGGTCCCTTGTTATATGTTCAGTATCGTGAACGTCCGCTCTGGTTCTCAAGACTCCCTCCGAGGGTTCCCTGGCTGATGGTATAGCGGGCCATTTGGAATGATAAAATGTTCGGGATATTGAACAGAAAGCCAGAATACTACGACGTGTGGACGAGGGGACATCTTGACCGACCTTACTCCATTTCCCTGACATGAAGCTGCCAGCAGTAAGTCATGGCACACCCTCCTTCGGAATGGACCTCAGCTGGCTCTCTTACCTGCTTGAAGCTATTAAAGATCTTTCTGAAAGACTATAATCCTTTAGGCTGGTACCCCGGCCGAATTGCAAGCTTGTTGCGCAGGTGAAGCGGAGAATTGACCGACTCGCCTTGTCGTTCTGATCTATAACCGCAATGCCGGCCCCATGAGGCGCTTGCTGCAATTCTCTTTACAGAAGATATGTTCCAGTCTGTTGCTCTGAACGATTTACCAAGAATCGTTTCTTCGGTTGTTGTCTCCATAAGGTGGAACGGAGCCCTCGCAGGTATCAAAGTATCTACGTGTGTGTGTGTGTGTGTGTGTGTGTGTGTGTGTGTGTGTGTGTGTGTGTGTGTGTGTGTGTGTGTGTGTGTGTGTGTGTGTGTGTGTGTGTGTGTGTGTGTGTGTGTGTGTGTGTGTGTGTGTGTGTGTGTGTGTGTGTGTGTGTGTGTGTGTGTGTGTGTGTGTGTGTGTGTGTGAGAGAGACAGCCTGGTGTTGGCGCAGTGGTTAGGGCAGCGGCTTGGGATCCAAAAGGTCCTGAGTTCAAGCCCCGTTGGGCCACTGAATTAATACACCAGGGGGTTGACTCAGCCTGTCATCCTTCCGAGGTCGGCGAAATGAGTACCAGTATACTGGGCTGGTGTATACCCCGGTTAAAATAGGTGTACCATATCCCTGTGTCGTAAGAGGCGACCAGGGTTGCGTCAGGAAGGGCATCCGGCGTAAAACATGTGCCAAATCATGATGCGGATCATACGGATGATCCGCTGTGGCGACCCCTAACGGGAGCAGCCGAAAGAAGAAGAAGAAATATATGTGTGTGTAAGTTGCTGTTGTTGACTGCTATCCCCACACGTGGGGGGCTTTCAGGAGATGGAAGGGATACCTACCCGGTCTCAAAGTATCTCATCGTGAAAGTCCTTGCGGTCGATCGTCCGGCATAGATTTTGTTCCCGCCTGGAAACCATGAACTTCAATCTTCGTGACCGTTGGATTTAGAAGATGTCAAAGGAATTATTGTTGAAACGACAGAAGGCCTGAAATTTCACACAGAAAAGGAGGGAGATTAGATACAGTATAACAGGCAGTTAATAAATTGTACAAAAACCCCACGAATTCCTTGAGGGCAACACCGCGATATCCATGGTAATTATATAATGAGTACATCATCACCACACGGCCTATCATGAATATCAACCATACGGACACAACTACCGACAAATTCCCCCTCACAAGTCGTTTTCCACAGCTAATGAAATTCCTTTAACCTCCACAAGGTCTTGCGGTCGTCCGCACGGCCTAGCAGAAACCAGGAGTCATAAAAGCTCAACCAACCGTAGTTACCATGGTGACGAGTCCCAATGGAGATAACCGAGTCGGCATGACGTCACGGGGACGGAAGTGGGACCCAGAGGAAATAAAGAAAGTGGAGCATGAGGCGAAGGAGACGCACAAGGACGGTGTTGTGGACTGGTACTGGTAGTCGGACACACGACACGATCCCGCGTCTTCCACAAACCCCGAGGTGTCCGGTCATCGAACTCTTCAATTCTCTCCCCCCCCCCCCCCACTCACGACATATTGTGTATAAACCGGTTTAAAAAAAAAAAATACATAAATACAAGTTCATTCACCTGCTGACTGACACTCGCTTCGTTTTCCACCATTTTCTCAACAGCCATTCCCGAAAGACGTCTTTCTTCGTCCCTCAAGACTTTACGGCAACTCCGAGCGACGTTTCTCCATCTTATGCAATGAAAAACAGCAACGTTAACCATGATTATCGTCTCTGGATGTAATAAACTAGACCTGTACCTTGTGGTGGAGGTGGACGTGATTGCTCATTTACAAACTCGTTTAAATAATATCAATTAGTGGAGTGTCAATCTGTCTTATTGTCATTTCATCTGAGTTCCTACAATCTGTAGTTTACGAAAAGGTTTAAATTGGAATATAAATACATTACAATTGTCACCCCCACCCCCGAACCCCTCGCCCCATCCTGCATCAGCCAACCCTTCTAACCCTCCACACCTGTACCTGCACCTGCACCTGACTGCCCCCAACCGACATCACCCCACCCTTCCAACCTGTCACATCCACCCTTCCCTGATCCTCGAACCCCTCCCCCAGATTCCGCCACTACCCTCCCCCTGACACCACCCGATCTCACCCCACACCTCCCCACCACTTGGTAATTCTAATTGTCACCCCTGCACTCCCCAACCTACATTACCCAAATGTTCCAACCTCCACATGACTGCCCCCCCCAACTTACATTACCCCACCCTTACAACCTCCTACATCTACCTTCCCCTTGACACCATCCGATCTCACCCCACACCTCCCCACCACTTGGTAATTCTAATTGTCACCCCTGCACTCCCCAACCTACATTACCCAAATGTTCCAACCTCCACATGACTGCCCCCCCAACCTACATCACCCCACCCTTCCAACCTCCCCCTGACACCACCCGATCTCACCCCACTCCTCCCCACCACTCAGTAATTCTAACTGTCACCCCTGCACTCCCCAACCTACATTACCCCAACGTTCCAACCTCCACATGACTGCCCCCCCAACCGACATCACCCCACACCTCCCCAACACTTGGTAATTCTAATTGTCACCCCTGCCCCCTCAACCAACATCACCTCACCCTTCAAACCTGCCACATCTACCCTTCCCTGATCCTTGAACCCCTCCCCCAGATTCCACCACAACCCAACCCCTGACACCACCCGATCTCACCCCACACCTCCCCACCACTTAGTAATTCTAATTGTCACCCCTACCCCCCCCCCAACCGACATCACCCCACCCTTCCAACCTGCCACATCCATCCTTCCCTCATCGTCGAACCCTTCCCCCAGATTCCATCACTACCCAACCCCTCCATCAATCTAACCGTTGCCGACTGAAGATGTTTTAATGTATGTGTGTATTTATTTATTTTAATGTATATACAGTAATTACATCCCCCAAACATGGATTTATATTCCCAACCTCCGTTTTCCCTTTGAATGTTCTACATTATTTCATTATTAACCCACATCAAATTTGCACGTTTTTTCAATAATTTGCTCAAAATATATTACACAGGTGATTAACAACAGGTGAGCTCATGTACCTGTGGGCTGGTGTTAGGGTTCCATTCCTGATCTGTTAACACGAAGGTCTTTTATCAATGGCCACACCGTCCTTCGGAGGAGGTATTCAAGCAGGCTGTCCTGTGTGCTAGCATTCCCACATGGATTTCAGAGATCCTAATAATTGATGCCTTCCGAAAAGAGTAGGCCATTGTGTGTTTCCTCCCTGGCCGACTCAAATAGTCCACCAAGTAATGCCAGCAGACCAGAACAACGTCCTTCATGCCGGGTATGGCACCCGATCTGCGCGGAAGCACCGATCGAACATGTCAGCGTCGGGTCGGGAATCGAACCCAGATGAAACGGCTCAAAGAAGTGCACGACCGCAACACCATCCGACATCTGGACTCTGCTGGTGAATTATTGAAACACAAAAGTGTTTTTGTGGAAATTAAATGAAATCACGACATATACCCACAGGTAAACGTGGGGTGCGTCACGTGGGGTGAGGCCAAATGACTTGACTGTGAATATTTTTCTCAGTGCAGGTATGCGTAGTAAATTGGTATTTACACGCACATAAAATGTATTTAATGTATTTTACTTACCATATTCCTTTGCAGGAGCTTGTGTGCCCTCATGGGATGAGATTAACATCTTAGAAGGTAAATGACAAAGGAGGAATGTGATTGGGCAATTCTCGTTACTTTGGTTGTTCCTGCACACAAACGGCGGTGGGTGTAGACGCAAAAACTTTTGGTAAACTCAAAGTTTACTTAATTATGTGTCATATAATTAATAATTACTAGTGCATGCCCGTACATGCGTGAAGTCACATCAAACGTTGTGACATCTTGCCGGGACGTGCGCGACGTCACTTGTGACGTCATATCAAAGAAGAAGAAGAATTGTGACGTCAATTGTGACGTCATAGCACCGTGTCCTGTCATTGGTTTGGAAAAATAAATGGCCATAACTTGGGAAACAGCTGAAACGGATGAAGAAGAACGATATCAAACAAACCTTGAAAAGGCACATACTCAGGTCCCCGGCGTCAATTGTGACGTCATATCAAACGAAGAAGAAGAATTGTGATGTCATAGCACCATGTCCTGTCATTGGTTTGGTAAATAAATGGCCATAACTTGGGAATCACTTGTCCGATTAATATTAAACCTTGAAAAGGCACATCCTCAGGTCCCCAGCAATATATCTGGAAAGTTTCAATTAGATCGGAACAGTGGTTGTCGAGAAACAGCGGTCACAGACACACACACACACACACACACACACACACACACACACACACACACACACACACACACACACACACACACACACACACACACACACACACACACACACACACACACACACACACACACACACACACAGAGATTGCTGGAATTATAGACATACATACATATATATATATATATATATATATATATATATATATATATATATATATCTCTATCTCTATCTCTATCTCTATCTCTATCTCTATCTCTATCTCTATCTCTATCTCTATCTCTATCTCTATCTCTATCTCTCTCTCTCTCTGTTGGCTTAGTGGTTAGAGTGGCCGGCTTGGGGTCTTAGGGTCTTGAGTTCGAGCCTCGTTGGCTGCTGAATTAACACGAGGTGGGGGTAACTCAGCCTGTCATCCTTCCGAGGTCGGCGAAATGAGCACCGGTGTACTGGTAATTGGGGCACTGCATCAGCGGTATCGTTACGCCCCGACAAAATTATAGCAACCCGGCAGCCAAGCTACCCAACGCACGAATAATAATAAGAAGTGTGTGAAACATTTTGAGTGGAAGGTGAGAGACCTTCCTGAGACTAGACCATAGGCCCCCATATGGTGCCCCCAAAGGTGTAGGGTTCATCTGTAAACTTCACACCAATGGCCTGACAGTCAGTCGTATGAGACCATCACAAATTGTGATGACCTTCACTGCTGGGCTATTAAATGGTCTTCAACGTGCCGATCGATCCACTGAACCCCCCGATTTGAAACAATGGGAGGATTCCAGACAAAACTTGGACTTTCGGTCCACCAACTAACTCGAGACCGTCCGAACCCAGTGAATCGGATATCCACGGCACGACCCACGGTGTTCAAGACCCCATCGGTGAGTAAGTTTCGTTGCGGTTTTAAACAACGTGGAAGTTTTCGAGGCCGCTCGAGGTGAGTGACGCATCAACATTGTCGTTTACTCAACCCTTATTGAATGAAGAAGAAGAAGAGTTCACTCCTCTCATCCATTAGCCCGTCCCACTATAAGCAGCCCCATCCTACAAAGCCTACTACCTTCACTCCCCTTTTACGCTTCCTCCCTCTGCTGTCCCCCCTTCCTCTTCTCGCCTCCGTGCTGCCCTCAATCGGCAGACATCGCCTCCCCCCCCCAGTCGTCCATCCCTCCTATCTCCTTCCATCCCATCATTTTGGCCTCCCTCGCATCCCATGCCCCGTCCCCTCCCTTCCCCCCACCCCATCAGTACCACCACGTTGCCCCCCGCCCTTAACCCCTCCCCTCCCCCGTAGCCCCTCGGCCCCGTTGAGGGCCAGGGAAGCTCGTGGAAGTGCTGGGGCGAGCCGGGTCCAGGGACACCGGGGAGTGCAGGGGCGAAAGGACGAGGATCCAAGTGAAAGGCGCCCGCAGTGATGGCGGCCAATATGTACCGGGTCGGAGGTTGGTCTTTGGTTTTTTAGGGTTCTCCGTCTTCTCTTTCTCTCTCTCTCGTCTCTTTTAGTCCTTGCTCGTGTTGCGCGGTTCGGGCCTCGCTCGACTCGATGTCCCCGAGGCCTCGTTCGGTCCCCCTCCGTGTTCCCCATTTTAACCCTTGTCATCGCCCCGCCACGTCCCTCTTTTATCCCTCACCTGCTCCCTCTCCCTCTCTTTAAAAATTTTTTTTTTGTCTCGTTTGTTTCGCCTTTCCTCGCACGAGTTTTCTCCTTCCGCACTCGATGTCTTGGAACTCTCGCTGTGGTGGCTTGTGGTCCCCCATGGTAGGGGATAGGGGGGATGGGGGGGGCAGGGGGAGACGATATGCGGACGGGGAAGTGAGGAGAAGGACGGACGGCGACTGCGACTGAGGCGAGAAAACGCGGGCGAATGGAGTCTCAAGGAGGGGGACGAGTGGGGAACGAGGAGCAGAAATTGCGTTATCATGGGGACTCGTTAGCCCGTGGTGGATACCTTGGGTGTCAGGGCGGGTGGGGGTGCTTGGTTGGGAGGGGTGGGAGGGGTTGGTGAGGAGGTGGGAGGGGGATATGTGCATGGTCTTCTTGACGAGCTCTCCTGGTGAATGGTTCTTGGACAGCAGGAACCAGACTACCTTCTCCAGAACTTAGAGCTACTCTATATCCAAAAGGTCTCCACCAATAAATTTTTTTTTTAATGACTCCCACCGACCTCTGTCCTTTACGATAATTTCTTCATTAAGTAATTAATTAATTATTACCACCACCTCTTCCACTTTTGTTTTTTCCCCCCAATACTTAACTACTAACAGTGCACTCCTTTGATATATCATGACTGGCGTTCCACCATCCAGGTACACATGGACACGGTGGTAAAGGTGCTAGGACGTTGGTAAGGGTCTTCAATATCTCATTAACGGCTTCACCGTGAGTTTCTCAGATGTCACTTACCACCAGTTGCTGTCACGAGCATGCGGCGCAGTGGTGTCGTTAACGATTCAAGGTCCTTCCCTTTGGATTACATGGAAAGAGATTTTAAATTTTACTTGTTCTTCTTGGATGTCATTTCAAACCACCCCATATGCTTGTGAAAAGTCACCAACTTTGAACGGTTCCATCGTCGATCCGTTGACTTTCGGCTGATCTGATCGCACGTGTGCTTTTAAATGTGTTTGACCCGGTTGATGGTACTTTCTTCCATATAAGAGTCGTCACGGGACTGGAGGATGAACTACTGGCTGCTCATGAACTGTGAAGGTCATCATGTGTTGGAGGCTATCACCATGTGCTTGTCCTTTTCGTTGTGTCCTCCAGATTATGTTTTCTTCGAGAATTCCTCCAGCAACCCATACTTAATAAGACGCATCGAGGAGCTAAATAAGGTGAGGATGTTGTTACACGTGGGATTTGTCTTTCACACAAATTTGGGCTGCGGTGTACGTATTCTGTATTGTGAAAAGGGGTCATAAGTTCAAATCCCCCTTGAAATACACCTGCCCACCCGTCCAGTAAATTATCAGGCAAACACTCTGATGTAGCAGCACTATCGAGATCTAATGAGGCAAGGAAGTGCCGCCTCCACCTCCCCCCCTCTCCAAGTATGCAATTAGGCATCCATTTTGTAGTCCATAACCACACTCCCCCGACCCACTCCTTATGAGACATTAGGACACCAAGGACAAGTTGTGAAAGTCTCATACCTGAGGATTTATCCAAGATGGGTAACTCCTTGCTCCATTGCAATATGTTGGATAAGTAGCCCTCAAGTTGGAATTTTGCAATTTGGAAATGGTACTCTCACAATGGCCAGCTCCTTTCAAAAGTGATGAGTTGCCTTCATTGACCACGTGTAAGTACTAGCAGATGAACCAACCGGCTTAATGTCCCCCACAGAAAGGATAGTGTTCCCCATGAAGCACCCTGTATGTGCAAGCAACAGTTTGTCATTTAATTTTTTTTTTTTCATCGGACATCAAACGTGCGCTATATGGCTGAAATGGAAGTACGATACCTCCCAACAATCCTGCCAGAAAGGTGGCCACGTAGCTGAGGCTTTTAATCATTACACTCACGTGTATAGTTTTGAGTGCATAAACTATTGATGTATATACGTATCCAGTACAAGTTTTCCTATTGTGTCGTAACTCTCAACAATTTGCGTTGCTGAAGCGAGGTACAATTTTTGTTTCAGGTGATGACTTGCTAATACCTGCCTTCATAAGATGGTGCATGGTACAAAGGTTATTGGTCTTGATGAGATTGATAATGCAGCCCACTTGGGTTGCAGGAAGTTTTAAATGTTGGCCAGTTAAAACACCTGATGCTCATTTTGTGTGCGATGCTCATTCTACCTTTCATTCTACCTTTCCGGTGTCAGACGGCGAGTGGAAATGTTGAGGCCAAGGTGGTGTGTTTTTACCGGAGACGAGATATCTCGAGCTCACTCATTGCCCTCGCTGACAAGCATTCTAGTAAGTACGGTTGTTTGTTCGTGACTTTAAAAAAAAAAAAATATTTTATTTTATGTACACCAACGGGGTCTTCCAGATTGGATGAGCATACACTTGGTCTGGAGTCATCATGAGGTGGTTCTTCTTGAGGGTTATGGGTTGTCCTAATATATTGTTCAAATTGATAATTGCTTTTGTAAAAGTGCCACATCCTTGTTACGTACACAAGAATAGCAGAATTTTTAAGAAAAAAAAAATATTATTCTTATTTTTTTCAGAAAGAGGGATTGACAGTTCAAAGAGAAGAGGTTTGGAAGTTGGAAAAGCTTGGGAAAAAGAATTGATCAACAGGTTAGCTGAAACGGTTGGGGAAAATTGGAGAAGGTTTGTTGGAAAGAAAGAGGGTTTGAAATTGGAGAAGGGGAAAGTGGGCTTGGAAATTGAGAAATGAAAGGTCGAGGGTAGTAACGTTTGGGAGAAAATGGAATCGGAGGAGGGGGAAAGATTGGCTTGAGAGGGAAGAAGAAGGTAATAATGTACTTTGAGAGAGGTAGGGGGGAAGAGCAGATGAGAAGAATACCATTGTGCCATTTTCACGTACTTAATATGTAGATGGTCCCATACTTTGTAAGGTAGAGAGAATTTGACTCAGCAGTGCTGTTGGAGTACTTGAGAGAGGGAGACCATGATTCCACGATTCCCTTTAACAACGCTTATGGCGAATTCTGGAGGCTGCGTTGTTGGTGAAGCAATCATCTGTAGTTTCACAACACTTTTTCTTCTTTTTAAGGGATAGTCTTTGTTTTGGAAACCTTTGCAAGTCATCCTTGGTTCATTTGATCATCGGCGGCCTGTTGGAACACATTGTTGCTTGTTCTTTTCTCTGTTATGGACCTCTCTGTAATGATTATTGTTCTGTAGTGGATGAGGATGAGGTCTAACATTGTTGCTTGCAGAGGAAAAGGAAATGCAAACGTATGTAATTCAACACAATTCAGTTTCCTTATGCTTTTCATCTTATATTCGGAGACTTTTATTGCAGGTTGTGGAACATTTTTATTTGGGCAGAGACAATAAGAGTGGTTTTCACCTTTGACTGTTACAAATATCAGTGCGTGTATTCAAAATGGCTACCTTGTTGCGAAAGATCGTTGACCTAACAATTTGCACCTACATTTAAAAAAAAATTTTTTTTTTTTAATTTTTAACGTCGATATCCTTCTCAATTGTTTGCCTAGAAATGTGTCTACAACTTTAGACTGTCATCACTGGGCAAGTCTCTTCCCAAAGCTACTTCATTGCATCTCTTCTGAGAATCTCCTTGTGTCTTTCACACTCATAATTTTCTGTGGTTTATGATGAACCTTCATAATTGAGCATTTTTTTTTTCTCTCTCTCTATCTCTGTTTCTGTCTCCTTATACCTATTCATAGAAATAGTTTCATTCTGTTAATACCAAGTGCAGTATTCCATTTACCAGCTAGTCACATCATACTTTCCCAGCTTGGTTCACCAAGTCGAGGCCTACCTATGTAGTAGCACCATTTACATGGAGCCATTAGTGGAAAGGTGATAATGTCTGAGCTTGGTGTCACTTCCAAATATATGGAAAACTTTTTAAGGCCAGATTATTTAAAAAAAAAATAACCTGAATGACACTTTTCTTAGAGGTTATCAGTGCATCTGTTCTTTTTTGGGATAAAGGAGGATGTGGTGCCTTAAGTTGCAATTTTTTTTTTTGACACATCTTGAAGACTGCCCTGTAACCAACCACTCCAGCTGTGATGACGCCATCTTGTATTCAAATCCACAATGGAATGTTGATTGAAACTTGTTCAATGTGGAATATTATTCTGCAAATTTTATTTTTCGTTATTGTTTCTTAATCGTAGGGATTTCCAGCATAATTCCCCCCCCCCCACCTTTATTTTGGAATTTAACCTTTAAGAGAAAGTAGTTATGTGGCAATCTTGACAAGGTGTGCCATTCCTATTGGTGTGACCTCATGAAGTTTACACCAACTTTTCTGTTCTTTACACACCTGTGTGCTGAAAATTTAAAACAACGTCGTCGTAATAATTTATTCGTTTGATCTGAGACTTGGGGTGCATCACATACATCACAAGTCTAGTAGAGTGAGAGGTAAGTAGTATATTGCACACGAGTTAGATATTTTGAGTCGTTTGATCAAGGGTTATTCTAGAAGGGCATCCGAGTTGAGAGGTGGTCGGCAAAACCCTTAATTTTTCAACTCTGAACTTACCAGTTGAAATGTGAGACAATAAGGATAGGATGGGATGTGGTTATCTGTTGTAACTGTTACCACTATTATACGTGGTTATTACCTCCACCACCGAAGGTGAAGGAGGTTATGCTTGCACCCCTTTCTGTCTGTTTGTTTGTCTGTGTTCAGGATATGTCAAAAAGTTTTGGATGGATTCGGATGAAATTTTGCGGATAGGTTAGGTGTGTGACGAGGACGAACTGATTAGATTTTGGTGAAGATCCAGATCCGGATCCGACTACTAGAATTTAAAAAAGCGATTCTTCACCATTGAGAGATAGTGCTAAACCAATATATAACACGATATCTCAAAAAGTTGTGGACACGTTGGGCGTGTGGCAAGGACGAATTGATTCGATTTTGGTGGAGATCTGAATCTGGATACGAAATTATTAAATTTTTTATAAATGATCCTTCACCATTGAGACGTAGGGCCAAAAACTATATATGGCAAGATATTTCAAAAATATATCGGGCCCGATATGTTCTCGTGGATCAGGCATTACGTGGCGGAGGTATGTGCTCCACCGAGTGTCCTTATCGTTCGAAATGTGATCTCGCTTTTCATTGACTTGTGATCTGAAACGTTTGAAAATTGTAAAAACGAAAGTAATGGTTCTTATTGTTACCCCATGCACACAAAGCAAAAAGTGGGGTTAAGCATTTGGTTCACTTCTGTCTGTGTGTGTCCTTCTGTCTACAGGCATCGGTTTATGATCGAGGAACAACTTATTCAAAATATAACATTCAATTTAAATATGAATCGGAAAAGGAACCCGTAGTGTATCAGGACTCTGAATTAGTCCCAATCACACATGTGATCACATAAAAAAATTTTAGACTCTTTTTGCTTATTTGGCAGTCAAACAAAATTGAAAATCGTTTCAAACAGGAAATTTACTGTTTTTTTTTATGACCTCGTAAAGGACACAAACGGGCATGAATGACCAATTTATCATGTTACATAAGGTGCTGTAAAAGACGGCACATCAATGTAGGTAAGCTTCCGGAATTTTTTTTTTCCATGACCTTTAAAATCTTTCTTTTATTTCAATTGAACTATATACTCGAACCCATATCGTCTTTTTTGGCACTTTCAAAACCCTTCCGTTTAGCAGTAATTGGATAAAATATTACGGCATTTTACGTCATCACCTCCAATCAAATTTGTCACCTGTAGCTGCCACCTATGTTCTTGTTGTATCATATTTTTCCTCTCGTTGCACTCCGGCTTCCATAAAAACACTTCACTCCGCAAAATACACATGGGGTGGTGCTAAAGGGTTTCACACCTTGACGATTTAGCCAGCGTATGCCGACGTATGAAAAATTTGTCTAAAACGCTGGTACACTTCGAATACGTTATGGGTAAGTTTTTTTTTTTTGTATACGTTAAGGGCACGCTGAAGCACACTGGCATAAGTCGTAGTACGCCGAGCTCGTCGAAAAATTTTAACATACTCAAAATTTTTCGACGTATGCCAGCGTATGACTCACACGTTCCGCATATGCTGGCTATAAGTTGTAGGTACGTTACGTGATCGTTGACACGTCGACACACGTTACTTGTAAGTTACTCATAGGTCGAAACACGTCGAGGTAATGTCTTGTGTACCCGAAACTTATTTCTAACCTATGAGTAACGTATCTCCAACGTATATTGACGTATGTAGACGTGTTTGACATCTTCCGGACGACCACAGAACTTGCTGAACGTGTTTCTAACTTACAGCTACCGTATAATGGTGTATTGGCAGCGTTTAGGGGAATTGGTATATAAAAATGGGCTTCACAGGAGGAACCCGTCAGGGTTCCAGACTCCATGGTTTTTTTTTTTCCTTCGGTGTGACGGTGATGTTGACACTTCGATTTCTAGTGCGGTTATAATATAATATAATTAATAGGCTGCCGCTCAACGATTTAGATCATAACCGCACTTGAAATCGAAGTGTCAACATCACCGTCATGCCGAAGAAAAATAATAATAATAAAAAAAACTTGGAGTCTGGAACACTGACGGCTTCCTCCTGTGAAGCCCATTTTTACATACCAATTCCCCTAAGCGCTGCCAATACGCCATTATACGGTAGCTGTAAGTTAGAAACACGTTCAGTAAGTTCTGTGGTCGTCCGGAAGACGTCAAATACATCTACATACGTCAATATGCATTGGAGATACGTTACTCATAGGTTCAAAGCACGTTACTTGTAGGTTAGAAATAAGTTACGGGTACGCTAAACATTACCTCAACGTGTTTCGACTTATGAGTAACTTGCAAGTAACGTGTGTCAACGATCGCATAACGTGCCTACAACTTATGGCCAGTGTATGCGGAACGTGTGAGTCATATGCTGGCATACGTCTAAAAATTTTGAGCATGCTTAAAATTTGTTGACGTGCTCGGCGTACTACAACGTATGCCAGCGTGCTTCAGCGTGCTCTTAACGTATACAAAACTTACCTATAACGTATTCGACGTGTGCCAGCGTATTCAGCAAATTTTTCATATATCGGCATACGCTGGCTAAAACGTCAAGGTGTGACAGGGCATGACGGTGATGTTGACACTTCGATGTCTAGTGCGGTTATGAATTTGAATCGTCGAGCGGCAGCCTTTTAATAGGCTACGCCACGTAATCGTCAGCGATACGCTGCCGTGCGCTATGCATACGTTAGACTATCGTTGGCATATGTTGTGAATGCCGACAACATGCTAAGCATTCGTTGGTATGTTATCTATAAGTTCTCAACGTTCTGTGTACGTTACCAATACGTTATGAATACGCCAAAAACTTAAAAAAAACATCAATAGTTCAGCGTACGCCAGCGTTTTACATACATTTTCATACGTTGCCATACACTGGCTAAAACGTCAAGGTGTGACAGCCCCTTGAGGTGTGGTCCACCAGATGGCGGTATCCTCAGGTGGGTGCCTGGAATGTGCTATCCCTAAGAGATTGGGATGGGCCAGGCATCTGCCTGAGGGATGGCCAAATGGATGCCCCTGGAGTACCTGCAGAAAGTGGATGCTGTGATGTGCTGTGGCACATGCTCTCCATGTGTGTATGTATGTTATACTGTATCATTATTATTGGAAGCACCCGTTCTCCACAGGAGTGAGCAGGGAGGTTATGTTGTTATCCTCATTCAAAATACCTCTCGCTGTACAATTCAAAACACCTCACTGCACTGGAAAATGTGGAGAAAGGAATCCTGTACTGTAAATGGTGGGATTTGTAATACCCTCCCCCACCTGGAGGCAGCACTACACAATACACATTTACATCAATAATTTGCACCCCCCCCCACCCCATCTCCCCAAGACCACCAACAAAGATAAAAACACCCCAATACATTAATTGGTGTCATGCTGATCCTATGTAGCATGTTATCAGCCCAGAACTAGAGGAGGAGTAATGTGACACACATACACACACACCACGGTCTGTGAGTTTTATAGTAAGGATTATATTTATCTCAACACTGCATGGGGTAAGATGTTCTCGGAACTCTCAAGTTGTTGTTATGTGTGTTTTGGCAGCTCCTGGATTACAACAGTGACATCATGATTAAACTCATTGGCTACTTGCGCATTATGCGTTCCTTGATGGACCATGTGGTGTTTCTGATAGGCCATGGGGCTGCAAATGGCTATGTTGGCCCTCATAGTGGAAGGAATTGTATTTGTCAGATAATGATCTCATAGAGACCCAAATATTGATGCCATTAGGTCATTGCATTACTGACAATATGCCTGGTGTTGGGTTAGGGTGGGTGGTCTTGGGATCCTAGGATCCTGAGTTCAAATCCGCCTCGGCTGTTTAATTAATACCAGGTGGGGTTGTCTCTGCCTGTCATCCTTCCGAGGTCGGCAAAACGAGTGCTTGCTTGCTGGTTTCCTGTGTCGGAGTGGCGACCTGTCCAGGATTGTGTCCAATAGCCAAGGAGATTGCTGAGATGGTCCCAATGGATGGATAGATTACTTCCAATGTTATGATTGCCCAGTATGAGGGAGCAAGTTTTTTTTTTTTTTTTAATTTTGCATGCAAAAAATAAAAAGTAATAATCCAAAACATGGCTCGCTTGGGATGATGTAATTTTTATTCCAAATGAGATTTCCAAGCAAGGCGAGTTAAGGTGTGTTGCAATACTACTTTTTTATTTTTTGGTGCGAGCACAGATTATTGATCTGCTCACATTGTATCTCTGGTAGTCTCATTTCTTTGAAATCTGGACCTGCATGGTACAAAGGTTATTGGTCTTGGTGAGTCATTGCTTTTGAGCCCCCTACTGTGATGTGCTTTGCCATGGTGCTGCGAGGTGGGGGTGGGGCGGAGTGGCCTCGGTTTTTGAGAGCCATCGAGCCATCGTCGTGACATTTTGCAACCGCTTTTGTGCCTTCTCTCAATCTCATTGTTGTCCTGAGGCAGAGAGAAGATGGTGTGGGTGGACCCAATTGTCTGGTGATGGGATGTGTGTCAATATCCACCTCCCCATCTGTGTACTTTTTATTTTCTTAATATATTATTATTATTATTATA
The DNA here is from genome assembly GCF_056783735.1 of Eptatretus burgeri. NCBI lineage: Eukaryota > Metazoa > Chordata > Myxini > Myxiniformes > Myxinidae > Eptatretus > Eptatretus burgeri. Next base: position 57,373,563 of record NC_140975.1, on the reverse strand, counting down.
TTATTATTATTTTATAACGTTTATCAATCCGACTCACTTTGGGTCTCAGCTGTGCCTACCTGCAGGTCGATCATGACCTTGGGTTTGTGAATTATTTTTGATCGATTGTAAGAATGATTTGGGGTAGATCATGTTGGAGTATGTTCATGGCATACTCCCAGACAAAATGTTCCAAATTTGTGGCAAAGGTGGTATCATTCTGTAACGTGGGAGCCCCCCCATCACCCCCCATCACCCCCCCTCACACCCCTCCCCTCACACCCCAGACCTTTTCCACCTCCAACTACATTCTGAGTGAAGAAAAGATATATCATGGGGATTAGGAGCAATAAGTTGGGGTTTGGTTTCTTGGTTCAGTAGTGTAAGCGGCTGATCGTGAGAGAGGGTGTCAAGGAAGCAATGGAAGTGGTTTCGAGTGGGGGAGGGGAACAAATGATCTGAAGGATTGCTTGCGTGTCGGTGACGCAGGAGCAAAATGTCAGCCTGGATCAGCCAACGTTTGTGGGTTGGATCACAGGCCTTGCCTTCAATGGTGTGACAGTACCGTTGCTGTTTGCCATTTGACTATGACGAGTATGTGAGATCAATTTAAGACCAATGAATAACATGGTATGACGGAAAGCTCTGGGAGAGGCAGGAGGCAAGGAAAGGGTTATCATTTGAGCAGCTAGGCTCATTAGGCAGATGTTTGGATGGCTGGGCGGGCCATGTGCGGGGTTTCCCCGCAGGGGCGCTAACCTGCCTGCCATCAGGTCATGTCTTGGCCTCATCGCCCCCTTGGCTCCATGCCATGCACTCTTCATTGCCATCTGCTGCTTGCCTAGATATTTGCAGCTTGTTGTATCTGGCATGAGGTTTGTGAAACATCAGTTCAGCCATTTTTGACCAAATAGGTTTTGTTATTGGTTCAATGGTGACCCAAGTGACTTGTAGTTAAGAGTAAATCTTTTCGGTTCATCATCTGTTTTATGTGGGAATAATGATGCTGCTGCTAGGATATATATATATATATATATATATATATATATATATATATATATATATATATATATATATATATATATATATATATATATATAATTCGATCAGAGGGAAACTCTTCAGTTGGTGAGCTAATTTATCTATCATCATTGACTATGTCTATGAATTTTTCATCTCGTTCGGTCTTGTGTGATCGCAGGTTTAATTCCAATTGGATAATCTTAAACCTATTGGGGAACAGCTACTCACCTGTTGGTGGGGTGGGGGTAAAAATCTATGTTCACTTTTTAGGATCTGTTCTGGCTCTACCAGACCCATCCACAGCGGTCTTCCCATTTTGAAGGTGGCTCTGGATATTACGTACCGATTTGGACTTGCTAATCCCTCCAATTGTGAATTTTTTTTTTTTTGTAAATCCTTGATTTCTTATCTCCAAGAGAAGTTTATTCCATTTAGACTATGTTCCAATAAATTGACAGCATATATGTGTGTGCTCTGATTCTGGTGTGCCATCCTCTGTTATGGCACGTCGGTGTTGCGGAAGCGGTTTCTTGGCAAGCGTTATACTGGGTGGTTTGCCATTGCCTTACCAGCTGTAGTTAGTGCAGGAATTTGGAATTTGACCACATCCACTGCTGGTAGACATGTCCTCAGCTTGCCATCCCATCTGACGGATGGCTTACTCATTGAATTACGTAGCTCTGCCTGCGAAACACCAAAGTGACATGATATAACCGGGCCGGGATGTTAACCCAGACCGGACAGATCAAAACGAGGTGTGTCGCCTTTGAGTTATCCTGTTAACCCATCGTAAAGCATGCGGACAAAAATCTTTTCCTGCCACACTTGAGAAATTAATTAATTGTTGGGGATGTACTTGTAAGAGGACCACCTACCCTGTATGCTCATCTAATTAATTATTGGAGATGTTTGATGAGAAGAGCACAGGGAGGTGGAGAAATGAAGGTGGGCTAGCATAGGCTGTCGGTCAACATGCTACATTCTCAATTTGGAAGGCAGTCACGCACTTCATAGTGAAGACCCAGGTTCAAGTATGTTGGCTGTAACTTTTGTGATTTGTTCCCCCGTTCACACTGCCGATCCATACGTTAGCCGTACTGCTCGCAAGGGTGATTGTTTCCATCTTGCCATCGTGATTGAGGATGTGTGATTTACACATTTGCACCGGTGTACGGTGCATGAACTATTCAAGTGTGAAATTTATCCGTGCACGCCGAACCTCAAATTAAAGTGAGGACAATACAAGCTGCAGACCCGACTACCTCTGTGCAAGCTGCCGTCTTCTGTACAGAAAGCTTTGTACACAAGTCTGTATAGATGGTACACTTAAAAATTGTTGTAAAATCATAAAAATTTGCTTCATGTGATTTTATTGATTTATTTATTTTGCTCCCAAATGTTTTTTATGAATATTATTTTTTTTTGTAAGACAAACCTAGCTCACTTCCTCTTGTTGGCATCCTTGCCCCACCTGCCCAGCTTCAAACAGATAGAGGCAATGGTTCTAAAATGATGTCAAAATGAAAGGATTGTGATTAGTGTGATCCATCAGAGTCCAAAATTGATTATAGTATTGTATTTACTGCTAGACCCGAGGTTATGTCGCAAATGCATTTGTGAATGGTGTGATGACTATCGAAACGATGCAAGTCAAAATGATTTTTCCCATCATAATTAATGGAATAAGGTGAGAGGGGGGGGGATACGTTCCGAATGTCAGCATTTCACTGGTTATATTTCGCTTTTTACTCATGATGTTACTGTTCTTTTGGTTAATGAGAGTTATATTCAAATGTTCATATTAATAGCGAACGCAGTGAGCTTCATACTTAACGCGTGCACACGAGAGAATAGGAAACAACAACAACAACACAATACCCCTGGCTATTTGGAATCCGTGTCGTTAGCTATGACCTTTTGCTTCCGGTTGTTTTTAAACGCTGTGCGGTGTATAAACACGATTGGGTTTTATTTCTATCTTGTGAATATTACTTAACGCGTGCACATGAGAGAATAGGAAACAACAAAAACAACACAATACCCTGGAAATTGTGAATCCATGTCGTTGCCTATGACCCTTTTGCTTCCGTTTTTGTTTTGTTTCTGTTTTTTTTTGCTTCCGTTTTTGTTTTGTTTCTGTTTTTTTTTGTTTCCGGTTTTTGTCATGGGGAATGATGCATGCTGGGAGATAAAGGCATCGTCAGAGACATGAAATACCCAAATCGTATCAGACATGGTGTATATTTTTCCTCCACTGATTTTAGTAAAGATATCTCCTGCATCATCAAAAACTAATTTTTAATCGTGATTTACGTTATTTGATCGCTGATCCTGAATCCAGGCCGAAGTAACCGGAAATTGTGTATACAGTTGTGAACAAGTTGTAGGTAAAGTCAGAAGCGAATGTAAGAAGAATTCTACGTTCAATCTAGTATTTATTTTTTTCAGATGAGATCCTGTTCTAGGCGGTGTAGTTGTTGTTGTGAAGGTGATGTTGAGGTAATATTTATTTTTTCACAGCAAAAAGACTTTAATTTGATATATTTAAGAAGCGAATGTAAGAAGAATTCTACGTTCACTTCTAGGCTTTGCCTATTCCATATTAAACTAGAGGGGGAGCACTCGGTTGAGTGCAAAACCTCCGCCGCCAATACTGCTGGGTCACTTAAGTGAACCTGATATCCTATTCATTGTAGGTCAAAACGGATCAGACTCTACTGAACCACGATTGAATAAACTAAACTAGATCGACGCGCATGTAGAAATGCCCAAAAAAGTAAAATCGAATTTTTTTTGAAAAAAAAGGTGCAAAATTTGTTTTTTTTTTCCTCAAACAATTTTTTGGGGGTTGGAAATCACTTAAAACATGTAGAAATCCAAAAAAAAAATTCAAATTAAATGGAATTTTTTTTGAAAAAATAGTTGCAAATATATATATTTTTTGTTGTTGTTGGAAATCACTTAAAACATGTAGAAATGCAAAAACAAAAAAATATATTTTTTTCAAAATGGCCACCATAGTGGCCATATTGGACTTTGAACCTTGGACCATACCTAATCCCCCCACCAAGTTTCGTCGAAATCCGTCCAGGAGTTTTTCCGTAATACTGTTCACAAACAAACAAACAAACAAACAGACAGGGGTGAAAACAGTAACCTCCGTCCATCTTCGATGGCAGAGGTTAACAAACAAACAATTACCAGGCATGTTTATCTTCTGTCTATATGAATAAAGGTGTGTGTGTGTGTGTGTGTGTGTGTGTGTGTGTGTGTGTGTGTGTGTGTGTGTGTCATCCATAACTCCAAAACCATGAAACCTAGCAGCTCCAAACTCTGCATGTATACTGAGGGAACTCCAAAGAAGTACATGAGTGAAATTTGGATGTTTGGGTTAATTAAAACACCCCTTTTGAAGATAATTATATCCTTTTATTGGGCGCATCCTCGGCCATCTCGCTCATCGTGGGGTCTTGAGGAATATCCTTGGTTACCTTGCTGGGGTCTGAAGTCACCATGTTCTTTCACCTTCTCAACCATGCCTTGACTTGGAATAGGCCACAACAATTTCTTCATGATGAAATTTTTTTCTTTTTTTTTTTCCTTTTCACTTTTCTCACTCATATTATCGAATGCCTCTTCATTAATGCAATAAATTGCTGGGTACATGGCAATGCTTAGAAACGCCCGGGGATGCCGGCGTTCGTGGCTTTATTTGCTTTCCGCACATGCGATCACCGTGAGAATCTCGTAAACTAAGCTGAATTCCAAAATTTAAGCTCCAGAATTGAAGTTGGCCACAGTTCTGATGCGAAAAAAGTGTTGTTTTGTCTAATTTGGACATATGGACATGGCTATCGCTTGCCAAGCCAGCCGTCCTTAACCATTCAATGGGAGTGCTTGTTTGAGTGCTTAAGCCGTTTGTCGAGTGCCCTACATTCGACGGCGGTACAGTTTTTGTACAAGGTAGAGGTACATGTATGAGTATATTTGGATCTGTAATTTAGTAACTGTGTGTGAGTGTGTGTGCTTTCATAAAGTATAACATTCTCTGCTAACTTCCCTACCCCCACTACCCCACCCCTCTGTTTTTTTTAAATTTCCATCAGTGAATTTTTTTTTTTTACTCACTATCCCCTCACACTTCTTTCCCCTCCTTTCACGCTGCCTTCTCTTCGCCCCCCTCCTCGCTCCCCCACCCCTCCTCGCTCCCCAACCCCTCCTCGGTCTCCTTACTTCCTCGTTCTTCCACCCTTCTCTCTCCCCACTCTTTTTCTCCCCACCCCCACCCTTAATATACCCATCGCCTGGTCAGTGGCTATCTCCGGACATACCCTCCCCTCACACTGCCTTCCCTTGACGTATCTGGATGGTGGTCATGTCTGTACGGTGGCTATCTCCAAACGGACCCTTCCCTTTCCCTCCCCCCTCCTTACCTTCTTGCCCCCTCCCCCCAACCCATTTAATAATCCCGTCAACGAAGTGACGAGTTGTATTTGCTCGTTTAAAAATAAAGAACATATTTTAGAGTTTTCATTTTTCTTACCATTGGTACCTCTCCCGAAAGTGGTCGAACCAGCTACGACGTGCTATGAACGTCAACATTTTTTTTAGATGGTACACATCGTAGTCGGAGGTGAACTTTAACATTCATGAGCATCCATTCAATGAATAATGTCTAATTTCACTTTGAAGGTAAACACCTTTACAATGCTTCTTAGCCACTCTACTCTACAGTACAGTACATTTATATCTGCATGACACAAAGTAGTTCGTGTACAGGGTAGGCGAAGGTTGAGGTGATGGATATGAGAAAGGACGGATGTGGTTTGAGAAAGGACAAAAGTGACATAAGTGTGGGTTGAGGTGACACAAGTCAAGTAGTGGTATTAATAAAGTGTCATCGTAAAAGGGGAAGACGTAAATCGGGTTATTGCTGTACTAGATGGGCTGACAGGATGGCCTAGGCCCTAGAAGGACACTCACTCGCCTCTAAGCTGTCTAGCCTGGGCTTGAATCTCGACCCAGCTATAAACTGTCATCCCGGTGTTTTACTGGCAGGGTGATTTATCAATGTGTGTGCCGTCCCTTGGATGGATGTTAAATGGGTCAAGCTTAGTTGGTTCCGAGCGGCCTGTTTGTTTTGCATCCCGGACCCTGTCCGCAGCAGAGCGGGAATATGCCCAGATCGAGCGCGAGGCTCTCAGCCTCGTCTGGGGTGTGCGGAGGTTTCATCAATACCTGCTGGGGCAGCATTTCACTTTGCAGACTGATCACAAACCGCTTCAATTCATCCTGAGACCCGAACGCGGGGTACCGGTGGTAGCGGCCGTGCGAATACAGCGGTGGTGTGTTTCTTGCTGCTTACGATTATGATATTCAGTTCCGAAGCACCGAGAAGCATGCTAACTGCGACGGGCTCTCACGCTTGCCGTGTGCGGAGGGTCCAGCTGTGTCTGAGTCGGCCGACCGGGTCGATGTGTTCGCGCTGGGCCAGGTCCAAAGCGGGCCGATCACGGCCAGACAGATCGCGGTGGAATCGGCTCGTGATCCGGTGCTCGCCTGTGTCGTCCAGGCGATTTCTACAGGGAATTGGAGCGATCTACCTTCGACACCGGCATTTCAACCTTTCACGTCGCGCGCATCGGAGCTGTCGTTGGTCCAACGGTGCGTTATGTGGGGAATGAGGACGGTGATTCCACCGAAGTTCAGGCAGCGGTGTTTGGAAGAACTGCATGTCAGTCACCTTGGCGTCGTGAAGACCAATAGTCTTGCTCGTAGCCTGTTGTGGTGGCCGGGGTTGGACAAAGACATTGAGCAGTTGGTTAAGCGTTGCGCCATGTGTCAAACAGATGCTGATAACCCGCGTTGAGCCTCGGGGCTATGGCCGACCCCAGACAGAGCCTGGCAGAGGGTCCATGTAGATTTTGCGGGGCCGGTTAATGGCAAAATGTTTTTGATTGTGATTGATGCATTCTCTAAATGGCCGGAGGTTGTAGTAATGCAGCATACATTAGCAAACATTAGGGTAGAGAAACTGTGGACGATCTTTGCTAATAAAGGATTACCGGAGATCCTGGTCTCTGATAATGGTCCGCAGTTCATCGCAGGTGTATTTGATGAGTTTATGCGTCAAAATGGTATTCGACATCTAAGGTCAGCACAGTATCATCCTGAGACGAATGGGCAGGCTGAGTCGTTTGTTAAGATGTTGAAACGGGCTTTGCGCAGGGGGGATGTTGCACCTGTGCAGACAGTGGTCGATGTCTTTTTGCTCCATTACAGGAACGCGATTCATCCTGTCACGGGTGATTCGCCTGCCATTCGTCTCTATGGATGGGCATTGCGGTCCAGACTGGATTTGCTGCGACCTGGAGGGTCGGGGAGTGGGACGGTGTCGCGTCCGACGCTGCTGCGCGGTTTCGATGTGGGACAGCGGGTAATGGTGCGCGTTATTTCCACGGTTCCAAATGGGTGCCGGCTGTGGTCTCTGTGGTACTGGGGCCGGCGAATTGCATGGTGCGGACTGATGATGGGGAGGTGTGGAAGCGGCATGTGGACCAAATGCATGATCGCTGTTCAGCGTCAACCCCCCCACACCCACCCGGGCCGAACGATGTGGGACCCCCACCTGTAATGTCGCCGTGGCCAGACGTTGTCTCGCCAGGGCCGGATTTGCCGACGCCCATGGGGTCTTCGCCTGATTCAGTCCTGCCCGGGGACGTCGGGCAGGCTGGTCGGCCGGGGGCGGTTGTTATTGCGGATGGCGTGAGTCCGGCGAGGGTGTCACCTCGACCGAGCCAGGAGGCGTCTGAGCCTGAGCCGGGGCTGTCTGGCGGCGCTGCCCATCCGAGGCGGGTCAGGGTGCGGCCGCGGTACTTGGAGGATTATGAGTGTTGATTGGTTTCGGTTGGTCATGTTATGATTGTCCTTTCATCATTTGACTTGTCATTTTACGAGGGGAGGAGTGTGCTGTATCACGTGATTGGGTTTTCGTATGTCATGACTCGCCTGCTAGGGGTGGCAGGAATGTACATCAGGACACGCAATAAAGCGGAGTTGATGCTAACGCTCTTGCTTCTCGTGTTCCACTGCACCTCGTACACCATAGGCCTGACTCTAGTTGTGAATTGAACAGTGGATTGTAGGTCTGACTCTCCAGTTGTGGATTGAATAGCGGATTGTAGGCCTGACTCTCGAGTTGTGAATTGAATAGCGGATGATAGGTCTGACTCTCTAGTTGTGAATTGAATAGCGGATGGTAGGCCTGACTCTCTAGTTGTGGATGGTCGGCCTGACTCTCTAGTTGTGGATGGTCGGCCTGACTCTCTCGTTGTGGATTGAATAGCGGATGATCGTTCTGACTCTCTAGTTGTGAATTGAATAGCGGATGGTAGGCCTGACTCTCTAGTTGTGAATTGAATAGCGGATGGTAGGCCTGACTCTCTAGTTGTGAATTGAATAGCGGATGGTAGGCCTGACTCTCTAGTTGTGAATTGAATAGCGGATGTTAGGCCTGACTCTCTCTAGTTGTGAATGGAATCGTGGATGGTCGGCCTGACTCTCTCGTTGTGAATTGAATAGCGGATTGTAGGCCTGACTCTCTCTAGTTGTGAATTGAATAGTAGATTGTAGGCCTGACTCTCTAGTTGTGAATTGAATAGCGGATGATAGGTCTGACTCTAGTTGTGAATTGAATAGCGGATGGTAGGCCTGACTCTCTAGTTGTGAATTGAATAGCGGATTATAGTTCTGACTCTCCAGTTGTGAATTGAATAGCGGATGGTAGGCCTGACTCTCTAGTTGTGAATTGAATCGTGGATGGTCGGCCTGACTCTCTAGTTGTGGATTGAATAGCGGATGATCCGTCTGACTCTCTCGTTGTGAATTGAATAGCGGATTGTAGGCCTGACTCTCTCGTTGTGAATTGAATAGCGGATTGTAGGCCTGACTCTCTCTTGTTGTGAATTGAATAGCTGATTGTAGGCCTGACTCTCTCGTTGTGAATTGAATAGCTGATTGTAGGCCTGACTCTCTAGTTGTTGTGAATTGAATAGCTGATTGTAGGCCTGACTCTCTAGTTGTGAATTGAATAGCGGATTGTAGGCCTGACTCTCTCTTGTTGTGAATTGAATAGCTGATTGTAGGCCTGACTCTCTCGTTGTGAATTGAATAGCGGATTGTAGGCCTGACTCTCTCTTGTTGTGAATTGAATAGCTGATTGTAGGCCTGACTCTCTCTTGTTGTGAATTGAATAGCTGATTGTAGGTCTGACTCTCTAGTTGTGAATTGAATAGCGGATGGTGTGCCGCCACACTGTGCAGGTTGACTAGTCATGCTTATTCATTGTTGTTGCTTCCCTGTGGCTCCGCCTACCGTGAGCCAGGAAATGCTTGTTGTGGTTTTTTGCCCGCTGCGTTGAAAATTGCATTTTGTGCCAGACTGTGGCCAACAACATTGTGAGTGATGCGTTTTGTTTATCGTTCAACACCGGAATTTTGTACTGTGACTTTATGTCGGCATGAAACAGTTCGATGCTCTAGTTTTACCGACGAACTTCGACAATTGTGTTACAACAACAACCTATAGGAAAGAACTTGCAACTTTGATGTGTAGACAAATGTAAAGCTCTGCGGTATATTCTGGTAACTCTACTTTGTTATTGTACCGTTACTCTGATCAGTGATTTTAATAACTGCTCTCATTGACAGTGCAGTACTCTGCACTGAGTTAGGTTAATTTTATTTCTCGTTTTTGTTTGCGTGAAAGTACGCCTTGCCCGAATTCCTGGAACAAGGGAGCTAACTCATCCGAGCATATCACTACAAAGTAGCTGCCCTTTAATATACACATCTTGTACATGTCTAACGATCACCGTAATATCTGTGTCAACTTACTATAACATTTTATTTTTGTTTTTGTTACAGCGATTATCAACTCATACCATTCGTCAAGAATAAAGAACTCTAAGCCTCAGCATGGTTGTGAGATGTTACGTTCATTGGCGGATGGGGGTTAGCTGTATGCTATCCGGTCCAGACCGGAGAGGCAGAACAGTAATCGACTAGGCCAAGCACAGTCCAGGCAAGCGAGAAACGTCGGTCCGCCCGGCTCAGAGGAATCCAGTCCATAACCAAACACAGTTTTCCGCAGTATCACTCGATGCCATCGTCCAGACAATCAACATGTCAGAGAAGTCACCCAGAAGTAACCGATCAGTACGATCATCTCAGGCTGGTTCAAAAACTTCAGAACTGTCAAACATAAGTTCTATGTTAGCACAAAAACGTGCTAAAGCCAGTGCTGCTAAAGCTGGCCTGCAGTACGAGACAAGCAGCTGAACTACGCAAAAAGCAAGCCTTGGCCGCCGCAGAATCAGCACGAATTCAAGCAACAATGGAGGCTGATTTAACCCTTCTGCAATCTGAAAAACAAGTCGCCGAGACTGAGGCAGAGTTACAAGCCATTGAACAATGTATTAGCGAACTTGAGGGTGGAAATGGCCCGCCCGATATCAACCTACCTCAGGAGACATCAGCAAAGCGCACAGAACAGTATGTGGAAGATCACAGTTGTCCGCCAGTGTTACCAACTGCTGACTTTATCGCTACTGACAATATGCAAAATTTGCAACCACCGGCTCTTACGCCCAATATTGCCAGTAATTTATACCAAGCAACAACCAGACACCCTGATCACCCCTTCTTTCCTGATTTAAATAACCGAGCTATTAATGCTACATCTGTTCCCATGAATAACAGACATTTAAATCACGGTTCCAACCCTCGTGTGACATTAGACCCGAATGTGCCTTCATTTGTGCCGGTATACACAGAAAATAATACAACGCCTATGAACACTGACTTTTCACAATATCTGCTGAAAAGAGATTTGCTGTTAACACGCTTGTGTACATTTAACGACACACCAGAAGCATACACAGTGTGGAAGGCAGACTTTCGCAACGTTGTGAACGATATTGGTGCCAGTGTTAATGACGAAATTGACCTCCTGATTAAGTGGTTAGGTCCACAATCAAAGAAACACGCCGTCAGCTTAAAAATGTCAAATGCCAACAATCCATGTCTCGCGCTTCAACGAATATGGGAGCGCTTAGAGGAGCGATTTGGCAGTCCAGAAATGGTGGAAGCCTCAATAAAACATAAACTTGCTTCCTTTCCACGGCTGTCAAACAAAGACAACAAGCAACTGTATGAACTGTCAGATACATTGTATGAAGTGCTTTCCCTCAAAGAAGATCAAAAATACGCTACTCTTTTAAGCTATTTTGACTCTTCATCAGGAGTACTCCCCATACTCAATAAACTGCCTTACAACATACAGGAGAAATGGACAATGCATGCGTCCAGGTACAAAAAAGAAAATAATGTGGTGTTTCCTCCTTTCTATGTGTTTGCTGAGTTTATCAAGAACCTCAGTCTGGTACACAATGATCCTAGTTTTGCATACGAAAGTAATGCCGCACAGAGCAGCAGTCAGAGTGGATATAGACAGTCACAGATAAACAAACTTCCTGCACATTGCACCCTCTTCTCCAAGAAGACAGACATTCAGCCAAATTGTCCTTTGCACAATACTGCACATAACCTCAGCGACTGTCGTGCGTTCAAATTGAAGTCACTTGTCGAAAAAAGGGACTTTCTGCGGGAAAATAAGATATGTTTCCGGTGCTGTGATTCAACTGACCACGTTGCAAAGACATGTAATGTAAATTTATCCTGTTCTGTGTGTAAAGGCAACACGCATGTTACAGCAATTAAATGCTTTACGACAAGCGGCAGCCCCTTAAAGAGCCCACGGTGACCCCAACAGAGCCCGCCACGCCAGCCAATAAGGCGTTCGCCGATAACGGCGGGGAGCTACCCGTCAACGTTCCGAACTCTAAATGCCCACAAATTTGTGGTGATGTGTCCCCGGGTAAATCATGCAGTAAAACAATTCTGACCAAAGTTTACCACAGTGACAATCCAAACAAGTATATCCATGCCTATGTAATCCTCGACGACCAGAGCAACGTCACGCTCGCCAGATCAAGATTTTTCAAATCGTTTGAATCGGGGGAAAATATTCCCTACAACCTTACGTCATGCTCCGGGTCAGCGCAAATGGTTGGGAAACGTGCACATGGCAACAAAATAGAGTCCATAGACGGTAACCACAAAATACAAGTTCCTACGTTAATCGAGTGCGATGAAATTCCAAATGCCCGTCACGAAATAGCCACGCCCGATGTCGCCATTCACCATGCCCACCTGTCTGATATTGCTGCAGAAATCCCCGAGATTGACAGCGATGCCGAGATATTAATTTTGATTGGCCGTGACATTCCAGAAGCGCATCATATTTTGGAACAACGGACGGGCCCGAGAGGATCTCCATTCGCCCAGAAAACAACTCTTGGCTGGGCGATAATCGGTGAAACTTGTATTGGCAAAGTTCATAAAACAGGTGTTCCTGTGGTGAATAAAATTAACTTTTTGCCGGACGGTCGTCCGTCAATTTTCCCGCTATGTGACAATAAGCTGTTTGTTGAAGAAATTGTTACCTGCAAAAACGACAATTTTTCAGACATTTTTCAAGTGAATAAAGATGACAACAAATCTGGCCTGTCCACTGAAGACAGACAATTCATTTCAGTAATGGAAGATGAGATGCATCGGTCACCTGAAGGTAATTGGGTGGCACCGCTGCCGTTTAAGGCAGACAGACAGCGGCTACCTAACAATAAACCGGAAGCCATCAAAAGAGCTAGTTCCTTGCACCACAGCCTCATTAAAAACCCAGAAAAGAAACAACACATGGTCGAGTTTATGAAGCAGGTTATCGATAGAAACCACGCAGAAATCGCCCCACCCCTTCGAGAAGATGAGGAATGCTGGTATCTACCACTTTTCGGGGTTTACCATCCACATAAGCCTGACCAGATACGGGACGTATTCGACTCCTCCTCCAAGTACAACGGCGTATCACTCAACGACGTGTTGCTAAAAGGGCCAGATTTGACCAATGACTTACTTGGTGTTTTGATAAGATTTCGCTCTGATGAAGTGGCGATTTCAGCTGACATTCAGTCCATGTTTTATGCTTTCCTGGTCAAACAAGAACACCGCAATTACCTCAGATTTTTGTGGTATCAAGATAATGATCCCGAGAAACCGCTGATTGACTATAGAATGACAGTGCGTGTCTTCGGGAATAGGCCGTCTCCCGCTGTGGCCACGTACGGTCTCCGGGAAAGCTGTCGTCGCTGGTCAAGAAAAACCCAATGATGACGTCACAAACTTTGTACTACACAACTTTTATGTTGATGACGGATTGACGTCATGTCAATCTGTGGAACAAGCGGTACAACTTCTGTCTGCCACACAAGAAGCTCTGGCGAACGGTGGTAACCTCCGCTTCCACAAATTGTCGTCAAATAGCCCAGAAGTACTCAAGTCATTTCCTTCTGAGGATTATGCGAAAAACCTCAAGAACTTGAACTTTGACGAAGATACCTTACCGCAACAGAGAAGCTTAGGCCTTGTGTGGGACCTCCAGCACGATGTCTTCACGTTTGAAGTCAACACCAAAGAAAAACCATTCACACATAGGGGGGTTTTGTCTACGATTAGCAGTGTGTTCGACCCCCTAGGCTTCGTCGCCCCCATAATTGTTCAAGGTAAATTACTTCCCCGAGATCTCATGACGGAGACTGTAATCTGGGACGAGCCATTGTCTCCACACCAAGATAAAGAATGGGATGATTGGAGAAATTCTCTGAGTGATTTAGAACAGTTACAAGTTCACAGGACCTACGCCCCAAGCCCGAACAAAACTGTCAAAAGAGAAGTCCACGTTTTCTCCGATGCCTCGGAGAAAATAAGCGCAGCAGGCTTTTGGATCACAGGCTGTAAAAGGTTGTTAACTTCCCTCATTCACCACTGCGTCACATGCCGCAAGCTGCGTGGACGCCCACTCCAGCAGAAGATGTCAGACCTCCCCGCGGATCGCGTGACGCCCGCGCCGCCCTTCACGTATGTAGCGACCGACACTTTCGGCCCGTGGAATGTCCTGACCAGAAAAACAAGAGGTGGTTCAGCTAGTAGCAAGCGCTGGGCTATACTGTTTACGTGCTTAACCAGCAGAGCCATACATATTGAAATTGTGGAAGAGATGTCCTCTTCCTTCATAAACGCTCTCAGGAGATTCCAAGCCATATGCGGAAAAGTGGTACAGTACAGGTCAGATCGTGGCACAAATTTTCTCGGCGCAACAGACCCTCTACACATTGACGCCATTAACGTGGAGGAAGGCCTGGTAAAAATTCCTGTACAACAGTGGTGTGAAGTGGCTGTTTAATCCACCCCATTCATCACACATGGGGGGAAGTTGGGAACGGCTAATCGGTGTCGTTAGACGTGTTCTTGAATCTATGATGGCACAGTTTGCTTCGAAGGATCGAACCCACGAAGTGCTGACAACATTCATGATGGAAGTAATGGCCATTGTGAACAACCGACCACTGGTTCCCGTGTTTACCGATCCAGATTCTCCTTTCGTGTTATCTCCCAACATGCTATTAACACAGAAAACGGGGTCGCCTGTTGAACCTTTCTACGACGCGGACATCAAAGACATATACGGTATCCAGTGGAAAAGAGTTCAACTCCTCGCAGAAGAGTTCTGGCGCAGATGGCGCCACGAGTACGTCCACTCACTCCAAGTTCGACGGAAGTGGATGCAAGACAAACAAGAAGTGAAGGACGGGGACGTTATAATCCTCAAGGAAAAGGATTCTGTTCGCAATGACTGGCCTGTCGGAGTCATCACTCAAGTCTTGCCCGGCTCAGACGGCAGGATACGCAAAGCCGTCATCCGCGTTGCCAAGGAAGGGAAGATTGTGTCATACACACGACCTATTAGTGAATTGGTCATGTTGCTTCCCTGTGGTGTTAAATTAATGTGCCGTGTTCATTTGTGATATGTTCCAACGGATCAGTGATGCCATTTTTGATTGTTTGTTTTCGAATATATTTGTGTTTGTGTGTGACGTCTTTAAAGAGGTCAGGCGGGGAGTGTGCCGCCACACTGTGCCGGTTGACTCGTCATGCTTATTCATTGTTGTTGCTTCCCTGTGGCTCCGCCTACCGTGAGCCAGGAAATGCTTGTTGAAAAAAAAAATGTCGCCTTGCCATGTGGTTTTTTGCCCGCTGCGATGAAAAATGCGTTTTGTGCCAGACTGTGGCCAACAATAGTTTGAGTAATGCGTTTTGTTTATCGTTCAACACCGGAATTTTGTACTGTGACTTTATGTCGGCATGAAACAGTTCGATGCTCTAGTTTTACCGACGAACTTCGACAATTGTGTTACAACAACAACCTATAGGAAAGAACTTGCAACTTTGATGTGTAGACAAATGTAAAGCTCTGCGATCTATTCTAGTAACTAATTTGTTATTGTACCGTTACTCTGATCAGTGATTTTAATAACTGCTCTCATTGACAGTGCAGTACTCTGCACTGAGTTAGGTTAATTTTATTTCTCGTTTTTGTTTGCGTGAAAGTACGCCTTGCCCGAATTCCTGGAACAAGGGAGCAAACTCATCCGAGCAATTCACTACAAAGTAGCTGCCCTTTAATATACACATCTTGTACATGTATAACGATCACCGTAATATCTGTGTCAACTTACTATAACATTTTATTTTTGTTTTTGTTAAAGCGATTAACAACTCATACCATTCGTCAAGAATAAAGAACTCTAAGCCTCAGCATGGTTGTTAGACGTTAGGTTCATTGGCGGATGGGGGTTAGCTGTATGCTATCCGGTCCAGACCCGAGAGGCAGAACAGATGGTCAGTCTGATTCTTGAGTTGTGAATTGAATAGCGGATGGTAGGTCTGACTCTCTCGTTGTGAATTGAGTAGTGGATTATCGGCTTGACTCCAGTTGTGAATTGAATCGCGGATTATTATAGGTCTGACTCCAGTTGTGGATTGAATCGCGGATTGTCGGCCTGACCCTCGAGTTGTGAATTGAATAGCGGATTGTAGGTCTGACTCTCTAGTTGTGAATTGAATAGCGGATTGTAGGTCTGACTCTGGTTGTGAATTGAATAGTAATTGGTCGGCCTGACTCTCGAGTTGTGAATTGAATCGCGGATTGTAGGCCTCACTCTCAAGTTGTGAATTGAATAGTAATTGGTCGGCCTGACTCTCGAGTTGTGAATTGAATAGCGGATGGTCGGCCTCACTCTCAAGTTGTGAATTGAATGGTGGATGATAGGCCTGACTCTCGAGTTGTGAATTGAATGGTGGATGATAGGCCTGACTCTCGAGTTGTGAATTGAATAGTAATTGGTCGGCCTGACTCTCTAGTTGTGAATTGAATAGTAATTGGTCGGCCTGACTCTCTAGTTGTGAATTGAATAGTAATTGGTCGGCCTGACTCTCTAGTTGTGAATTGAATAGTAATTGGTCGGCCTGACTCTCTAGTTGTGAATTGAATAGTAATTGGTCGGCCTGACTCTCTAGTTGTGAATTGAACAGTGGATTGTCGGCCTGACTCTCTAGTTGTGAATTGAATAGTAATTGGTCGGCCTGACTCTCGAGTTGTGAATTGAATAGTAATTGGTCGGCCTGACTCTCTCGTTGTGAATTGAATAGCGGATAGTCGCTATGACTCTCTAGTTGTGAATTGAACAGTGGATTGTAGGCCTGACTCTCGAGTTGTGAATTGAATAGCGGATGATAGGCCTGACTCTCTAGTTGTGATTTGAATCGTGGATGGTCGGCCTGACTCTCGAGTTGTGAATTGAATAGCGGATGATAGGCCTGACTCTCTAGTTGTGAATTGAATAGTGGATTGTAGGCCTGACTCTCGAGTTGTGAATTGAATAGCGGATTGTAGGCCTGACTCTCCAGTTGTGAATTTAGATAACGGATGGTAGGCCTGACTCTCGAGTTGTGAATTGAATCGCGGATGGTAGGCCTGACTCTCGAGTTGTGAATTGAATAACGGATGGTAGGCCTGACTCTGCAGTTGTGAATTGAATAGCGGATGGTAGGCCTGACTCTAGAGTTGTGAATTTAAATTGCGGATACTAGGCCTGATTCTCTCGTTGTGAATTTAGATAACGGATGGTCGGCCTGATTCTCCAGTTGTGAATTTAGATAACGGATGGTAGGCCTGACTCTCGAGTTGTGAATTGAATAGCGGATGGTAGGCCTGACTCTCGAGTTGTGAATTGAATAGCGGATGGTAGGCCTGATTCTCTAGTTGTGAATTTAGATAACGGATGGTAGGTCTGACTCTCCAGTTGTGAATTGAATAGCGGATGGTAGGCCTGACTCTCCAGTTGTGAATTTAGATAACGGATGGTAGGCCTGACTCTCCAGTTATGAATTTAGATAACGGATGGTCGGCCTGATTCTCTAGTTGTGAATTTAGATAATGGATGGTAGGCCTGACTCTGCAGTTGTGAATTGAATAGCGGATGGTAGGCCTGACTCTAGAGTTGTGAATTTAAATTGCGGATACTAGGCCTGATTCTCTAGTTGTGAATTTAGATAACGGATGGTAGGCCTGACTCTCCAGTTGTGAATTTAGATAACGGATGGTAGGCCTGACTCTCGAGTTGTGAATTGAATAGCGGATGGTAGGCCTGACTCTCGAGTTGTGAATTGAATAGCGGATGGTAGGCCTGACTCTCGAGTTGTGAATTGAATAGCGGATGGTAGGCCTGACTCTGCAGTTGTGAATTGAATAGCGGATGGTAGGCCTGACTCTAGAGTTGTGAATTTAAATTGCGGATACTAGGCCTGATTCTCTAGTTGTGAATTTAGATAACGGATGGTAGGCCTGACTCTCCAGTTGTGAATTTAGATAACGGATGGTAGGCCTGACTCTCCAGTTGTGAATTTAGATAACGGATGGTAGGCCTGACTCTCCAGTTGTGAATTTAGATAACGGATGGTAGGCCTGACTCTCCAGTTATGAATTTAGATAACGGATGGTAGGTCTGACTCTCCAGTTGTGAATTTAGATAACGGATGGTAGGCCTGATTCTCTAGTTGTGAATTTAGATAATGGATGGTAGGTCTGACTCTAGTTGTGAATTTAGATAACGGATGGTAGGTCTGACTCTAGTTGTGAATTTAGATAACGGATGGTAGGTCTGACTCTAGTTGTGAATTTAGATAACGGATGGTCGGCCTGATTCTCTCGTTGTGAATTTAGATAACGGATGGTAGGCCTGACTCTCCAGTTGTGAATTTAGATAACGGATGGTAGGCCTGATTCTCTAGTTGTGAATTTAGATAACGGATGGTCTGCCTGATTCTCTTGTTGTGAATTTAGATAACGGATGGTCGGCCTGATTCTCTAGTTGTGAATTTAGATAATGGATGGTAGGTCTGACTCTAGTTGTGAATTTAGATAACGGATGGTAGGCCTGATTCTCTAGTTGTGAATTTAGATAATGGATGGTAGGTCTGACTCTAGTTGTGAATTTAGATAACGGATGGTCTGCCTGACTCTCCAGTTGTGAATTTAGATAACGGATGGTAGGCCTGATTCTCTAGTTGTGAATTTAGATAACGGATGGTCTGCCTGATTCTCTTGTTGTGAATTTAGATAACGGATGGTCGGCCTGACTCTAGTTGTGAATTTAGATAACGGATGGTAGGCCTGACTCTCCAGTTGTGAATTTAGATAACGGATGGTAGGCCTGATTCTCTAGTTGTGAATTTAGATAACGGATGGTCTGCCTGATTCTCTTGTTGTGAATTTAGATAACGGATGGTCGGCCTGACTCTAGTTGTGAATTTAGATAACGGATGGTAGGTCTGACTCTAGTTGTGAATTTAGATAACGGATGGTCGGCCTGATTCTCTCGTTGTGAATTTAGATAACGGATGGTCGGTCTGACTCTCCAGTTGTGAATTTAGATAACGGATGGTAGGCCTGACTCTCTAGTTGTGAATTTAGATAATGGATGGTAGGTCTGACTCTAGTTGTGAATTTAGATAACGGATGGTCTGCCTGACTCTCCAGTTGTGAATTTAGATAACGGATGGTAGGCCTGACTCTCGAGTTGTGAATTTAGATAACGGATGGTAGGCCTGACTCTCCAGTTGTGAATTTAGATAACGGATGGTAGGCCTGACTCTCCAGTTGTGAATTTAGATAACGGATGGTAGGCCTGACTCTCCAGTTGTGAATTTAGATAACGGATGGTAGGCCTGACTCTCCAGTTGTGAATTTAGATAACGGATGGTAGGCCTGACTCTCCAGTTGTGAATTTAGATAACGGATGGTAGGCCTGATTCTCTAGTTGTGAATTTAGATAATGGATGGTAGGTCTGACTCTAGTTGTGAATTTAGATAACGGATGGTAGGTCTGACTCTAGTTGTGAATTTAGATAACGGATGGTAGGTCTGACTCTAGTTGTGAATTTAGATAACGGATGGTCGGCCTGATTCTCTCGTTGTGAATTTAGATAACGGATGGTCGGTCTGACTCTCCAGTTGTGAATTTAGATAACGGATGGTAGGCCTGATTCTCTAGTTGTGAATTTAGATAACGGATGGTCTGCCTGATTCTCTTGTTGTGAATTTAGATAACGGATGGTCGGCCTGATTCTCTAGTTGTGAATTTAGATAATGGATGGTAGGTCTGACTCTAGTTGTGAATTTAGATAACGGATGGTAGGCCTGATTCTCTAGTTGTGAATTTAGATAATGGATGGTAGGTCTGACTCTAGTTGTGAATTTAGATAACGGATGGTCTGTCTGACTCTCCAGTTGTGAATTTAGATAACGGATGGTAGGCCTGATTCTCTAGTTGTGAATTTAGATAACGGATGGCCTGCCTGATTCTCTTGTTGTGAATTTAGATAACGGATGGTCGGCCTGACTCTAGTTGTGAATTTAGATAACGGATGGTAGGCCTGACTCTCCAGTTGTGAATTTAGATAACGGATGGTAGGCCTGATTCTCTAGTTGTGAATTTAGATAACGGATGGTCGGCCTGACTCTAGTTGTGAATTTAGATAACGGATGGTAGGTCTGACTCTAGTTGTGAATTTAGATAACGGATGGTCGGCCTGATTCTCTCGTTGTGAATTTAGATAACGGATGGTCGGCCTGATTCTCTCGTTGTGAATTTAGATAACGGATGGTCGGTCTGACTCTCCAGTTGTGAATTTAGATAACGGATGGTAGGCCTGACTCTCTAGTTGTGAATTTAGATAATGGATGGTAGGTCTGACTCTAGTTGTGAATTTAGATAACGGATGGTCTGCCTGACTCTCCAGTTGTGAATTTAGATAACGGATGGTAGGCCTGATTCTCTAGTTGTGAATTTAGATAACGGATGGTCTGCCTGATTCTCTTGTTGTGAATTTAGATAACGGATGGTCGGCCTGACTCTAGTTGTGAATTTAGATAACGGATGGTAGGCCTGATTCTCTAGTTGTGAATTTAGATAATGGATGGTAGGTCTGACTCTAGTTGTGAATTTAGATAACGGATGGTAGGCCTGATTCTCTAGTTGTGAATTTAGATAATGGATGGTAGGTCTGACTCTAGTTGTGAATTTAGATAACGGATGGTCTGCCTGACTCTCCAGTTGTGAATTTAGATAACGGATGGTAGGCCTGATTCTCTAGTTGTGAATTTAGATAACGGATGGTCTGCCTGATTCTCTTGTTGTGAATTTAGATAACGGATGGTCGGCCTGACTCTAGTTGTGAATTTAGATAACGGATGGTAGGCCTGACTCTCTAGTTGTGAATTGAACAGTGGATTGTAGGCCTGACTCTCGAGTTGTGAATTGAATAGCGGATGATAGGCCTGACTCTCTAGTTGTGATTTGAATCGTGGATGGTCGGCCTGACTCTCGAGTTGTGAATTGAATAGCGGATGATAGGCCTGACTCTCTAGTTGTGAATTGAATAGTGGATTGTAGGCCTGACTCTCGAGTTGTGAATTGAATAGCGGATTGTAGGCCTGACTCTCCAGTTGTGAATTTAGATAACGGATGGTAGGCCTGACTCTCGAGTTGTGAATTGAATCGCGGATGGTAGGCCTGACTCTCGAGTTGTGAATTGAATAACGGATGGTAGGCCTGACTCTGCAGTTGTGAATTGAATAGCGGATGGTAGGCCTGACTCTAGAGTTGTGAATTTAAATTGCGGATACTAGGCCTGATTCTCTAGTTGTGAATTTAGATAACGGATGGTAGGTCTGACTCTCCAGTTGTGAATTTAGATAACGGATGGTAGGCCTGACTCTCCAGTTGTGAATTTAGATAACGGATGGTAGGCCTGACTCTCGAGTTGTGAATTGAATAGCGGATGGTAGGCCTGACTCTCCAGTTGTGAATTTAGATAACGGATGGTAGGCCTGACTCTCGAGTTGTGAATTGAATAGCGGATGGTAGGCCTGACTCTCGAGTTGTGAATTGAATAGCGGATGGTAGGCCTGACTCTCGAGTTGTGAATTGAATAGCGGATGGTAGGCCTGACTCTCGAGTTGTGAATTGAATAGCGGATGGTAGGCCTGACTCTGCAGTTGTGAATTGAATAGCGGATGGTAGGCCTGACTCTAGAGTTGTGAATTTAAATTGCGGATACTAGGCCTGATTCTCTAGTTGTGAATTTAGATAACGGATGGTAGGCCTGACTCTCCAGTTGTGAATTTAGATAACGGATGGTAGGCCTGACTCTCGAGTTGTGAATTGAATAGCGGATGGTAGGCCTGACTCTCGAGTTGTGAATTGAATAGCGGATGGTAGGCCTGACTCTCGAGTTGTGAATTGAATAGCGGATGGTAGGCCTGACTCTCGAGTTGTGAATTGAATAGCGGATGGTAGGCCTGACTCTAGAGTTGTGAATTTAAATTGCGGATACTAGGCCTGATTCTCTAGTTGTGAATTTAGATAACGGATGGTAGGCCTGACTCTCCAGTTGTGAATTTAGATAACGGATGGTAGGCCTGACTCTCCAGTTGTGAATTTAGATAACGGATGGTAGGCCTGACTCTCCAGTTGTGAATTTAGATAACGGATGGTAGGCCTGACTCTCCAGTTGTGAATTTAGATAACGGATGGTAGGTCTGACTCTCCAGTTGTGAATTTAGATAACGGATGGTAGGCCTGATTCTCTAGTTGTGAATTTAGATAATGGATGGTAGGTCTGACTCTAGTTGTGAATTTAGATAATGGATGGTAGGCCTGACTCTCCAGTTGTGAATTTAGATAACGGATGGTAGGTCTGACTCTAGTTGTGAATTTAGATAACGGATGGTAGGTCTGACTCTAGTTGTGAATTTAGATAACGGATGGTCGGCCTGATTCTCTCGTTGTGAATTTAGATAACGGATGGTCGGTCTGACTCTCCAGTTGTGAATTTAGATAACGGATGGTAGGCCTGATTCTCTAGTTGTGAATTTAGATAACGGATGGTCTGCCTGATTCTCTTGTTGTGAATTTAGATAACGGATGGTCGGCCTGATTCTCTAGTTGTGAATTTAGA
Organism: Eptatretus burgeri; assembly: GCF_056783735.1. Lineage (NCBI taxonomy): Eukaryota > Metazoa > Chordata > Myxini > Myxiniformes > Myxinidae > Eptatretus > Eptatretus burgeri. The sequence continues at coordinate 57,351,025 of NC_140975.1, read as the reverse complement.
TAATGGATGGTAGGTCTGACTCTAGTTGTGAATTTAGATAACGGATGGTAGGCCTGATTCTCTAGTTGTGAATTTAGATAATGGATGGTAGGTCTGACTCTAGTTGTGAATTTAGATAACGGATGGTCTGTCTGACTCTCCAGTTGTGAATTTAGATAACGGATGGTAGGCCTGATTCTCTAGTTGTGAATTTAGATAACGGATGGCCTGCCTGATTCTCTTGTTGTGAATTTAGATAACGGATGGTCGGCCTGACTCTAGTTGTGAATTTAGATAACGGATGGTAGGCCTGACTCTCCAGTTGTGAATTTAGATAACGGATGGTAGGCCTGATTCTCTAGTTGTGAATTTAGATAACGGATGGTCGGCCTGATTCTCTTGTTGTGAATTTAGATAACGGATGGTCGGCCTGACTCCAGTTGTGAATTTAGATAACGGATGGTAGGTCTGACTCTAGTTGTGAATTTAGATAACGGATGGTCGGCCTGATTCTCTCGTTGTGAATTTAGATAACGGATGGTCGGTCTGACTCTCCAGTTGTGAATTTAGATAACGGATGGTAGGCCTGACTCTCTAGTTGTGAATTTAGATAATGGATGGTAGGTCTGACTCTAGTTGTGAATTTAGATAACGGATGGTCTGCCTGACTCTCCAGTTGTGAATTTAGATAACGGATGGTAGGCCTGATTCTCTAGTTGTGAATTTAGATAACGGATGGTCTGCCTGATTCTCTTGTTGTGAATTTAGATAACGGATGGTCGGCCTGACTCTAGTTGTGAATTTAGATAACGGATGGTAGGCCTGATTCTCTAGTTGTGAATTTAGATAATGGATGGTAGGTCTGACTCTAGTTGTGAATTTAGATAACGGATGGTAGGCCTGATTCTCTAGTTGTGAATTTAGATAATGGATGGTAGGTCTGACTCTAGTTGTGAATTTAGATAACGGATGGTCTGCCTGACTCTCCAGTTGTGAATTTAGATAACGGATGGTAGGCCTGATTCTCTAGTTGTGAATTTAGATAACGGATGGTCTGCCTGATTCTCTTGTTGTGAATTTAGATAACGGATGGTCGGCCTGACTCTAGTTGTGAATTTAGATAACGGATGGTAGGTCTGACTCTAGTTGTGAATTTAGATAACGGATGGTCGGCCTGATTCTCTCGTTGTGAATTTAGATAACGGATGGTCGGTCTGACTCTCCAGTTGTGAATTTAGATAACGGATGGTCGGCTTGATTCTGTAGTTGTGAATTAAATAGAATTTAAATTTTTTTCGTCCTATATTCTTTCCTCATGTGGAATGGAGATTATTCTTCTTTGTTTGGATGCAGCGGCTGATGCCATGTCCTTTGCTGGTTCGGCCAGGAATTTATAATTTGTTCATGGTGCTGGCAATAGCTCGCCAACTCTTTGTGAAGGCCGCCACAGGATCTTTAATGTCCACCAACTAATGTTGGCAGACGCGACGCCCAGTTTAACGTCCATCTAAGGGACGGCACACACTGAATCACACCCTGCCCGTGAAACACCGGTAAGACAGTTTATAGCTGGGTTGCGATTCAAACCCAGGTTAGACAGCTTTGAGGTGGATGTGCATTCCTCGAGCCCATCCTGTCACCCCAGAATGCAGATGACCAAAATTGAATGATCGTGCTTTGTTCTGCACTGTGACTCAGATATTGCTTTTGCACGAGCGATGAGATGAAAATCCAAGTAAGCAGTTGCATTGTGCATCTGGGTTTATAAAAATATAAACAGCTCGAGATGGCTTGTGCTGGATATTCAATTATAACACAAATGGTTGACAATCCTAATCGTACACGTGCCATTAAAATTTATTGTTTTAATCTCAAGGCCTGTAAAGCAATTTGCTCCCCAGTGCACCAACATTTAAAAAAAAAATTTTTTTGTATATCTTCTCGAGGTTCGTGTGTATTTTGTTGTTGTTTTAGCGGGAAAAATCCTCATTTTATTCCACAGGAAATGGTATTGTGTATTCCGTGGCAATATCAGGAGGTCATCTGCGTATATGGTGCTAGAACGATCAGCATCAGAATGAGCTGATCTCGTAGCAAGGTATCATTCATAAATTTTGTCTGGATTTATGATTAAATACTGCAGAAGGTGACCTATCGAACCCTAGAGGTGTCCTCGGCATTCCTGCCGTGAGGATAAGCAGTTTAACCTCAATTCCAATTGCCGATTGCTCCATGATGCAATGTTCTACCTGGGCAGCACCAGTTTGGCACTTTGCATTTTGATTGAATTACTTTAGCAGTCGATTTTGGAGAGTTTTGAGATGTCAATTCATGCCACTGAATACAAAATGTAAACCATTAATTTTATGAATTGATCGGGTCGATTAAACAGCCTATCCGTGAGCACACCAAGCTAGCATCCCAGAGGTTGCCAATTCAAATGCAGTTGAGGGTGGCAGCCATGAAGGATTTGGAATTTGAGCTCATCTGAGAATTGCCATGTTGCTATTGAATTGTTGCTGACAACCCAGCTGGCTCACTAAATGTGCAGACAGGGTGAGGGTTCTCTGTCCACTCTGTGCAGACTGTTGTGGATGTGGTTCTTGTCTCTAAATGCCATCAGGGGTAATTAGATATTACTAGATTACATTTTGGGTCCCCCCCCCCCGACCTATGAGCAAGTACCCTCAGAGGCAATCAAAATTCAAAAAGAAAAAAAATCAGTTCCACTTACGAATCCCGAACTGAATAAATGTTAAATTATTTTTATTAATAGATCATCATTGCCTCCGCCACCGAAAGTAGACAGAAGTTATGTTTTCACCCCTGTCGGTTTGTTTGGGCCAAAAACTATTTTTAGCACAATATCTCAAAAGGTTATGGATGGATTCTGACAACTTGGTGGACAGGTTGGGAATGCCACGAGGAAGAATTGATTCAATTTTGGTGAAGATCCACATCAGGATTCGAGAATTATTTGATTTTTAAGTGATTCTTCACCATTGAGAAATGGGGTCAAAAATGATGTATGGCACGATATCTCAAAAAGTTGTGGACGAGTTATGACAAAATTAGGTGGAAGAGTTGCTTAGGTGACAAGAACAAGCCGATTCGGTTTTGGTTAAGGTCCGGATTCAGATTCCGACCTGTCGGTGGGATGCAAAATTTAAACTGTTTAGCCTGGCAGAGGTATGTTCTCTACCGAGTGCCGTTCTGTTTTGCCAAGTGTCACTCTAGGAGTGATTTTTTTAAATCTGCTGGGTCGCCAAAATAGGTGACCCTTATTGTCAGTAATTCTGTCTGTTTGTTTGGATGTTTGTTCATTTGTCATCAGCATAATTGGTAGTAAACTTGGGCCAATTTTGACCAAACTCGGGTGGTAGGTACATCTTATGACCTAGTGCTTTGGAAATTGTGATGGTTGCTAGGGACGCTTTGGTTCCCCAGCAACAGCTGAAAAACCTTCCAAATCGGTACCGTTCACGCGAAATCAATTCCGAAAGCCATTATCCCACGTAGGCTTATGAAATTTGGCATTCATCATCTACAGGTGATGCTCTACCATGTATATATATTCCGTTTTTTGTGATATATGGAATAGTTTACCCGCAGCGCCCCCTACAAATGTGGTATGCCTGAAAATTGGTGAAAATTGAAGGTCCCCTAGCGACCAGGTGATTGCATCGATCCGAATGAAACTGCAGGTTCATAGCATGCAATGAGTGCTACAACTTTGTCTCAGGACATATTGACCAATATTGCTTCGGTCAGGGGTCAAAGGTCAATTAGTGCAAAAATCGATAATATGCGAGAGCTGGAGGTGCCTTCCTGAAAAATGCTACTCCTCCTAGGGTTATGGTCGGATGGTCATGAAAATTCACACTAATCATCTGGAATGCATTGTGCACAAACGATCGAGCCGGATTTTCGATTTATATCTTTGTTCACCCACAGCACCCCCTCGAACTTTGGGGATTTCCGATATCAAACCACATTTTGGGTACTTTTCATTCAAATGGATACCGAGTAGTTATCAGTAGATGGAACTCGATGAGATTTGGTATGCATAATCTTAAGGTGATTCCCTATCCGCTATATGACATCCATTGTGTTCGATTTCTTATAGTTTCCAAATGGCAACCCTCTCAACTTGGGTGTCCGAGGGCCTTTGAGCATTCCCACTGAAAATTCAAAGTACAATAGCTCCAAGACGGTTGAGCCGAATCGAATGAATCTTTACAAGCTTATAGACCGTAATGAGTACTACAACTTTGCTCATTTGCATAATGACCTATCTCGAGTAGGTCAGGGGTCAAAGGTCAATAAGTGCATTTTTCGGGCGAAATTACCATTCAAGGCACTCTTGCTCCTACACGGATTAACCGATATGAATGAAAGTTCATAAGTACATAGTACTCAATGGGTACTACAACTTTGCTTCAGGACATATTGACCTATCTCGGCTAAGTCAGGAGTCAAAGGTCAATGAGTGCATTGTTCGGGTAAAATGACCATTCAAAGGCCCCTTGCTCATACACGGGTTAACAGATTCGATTGCAATTTCGTAAGTACTTAGTACTAGATTAACTCAGATCAGGGGTCAAAGGTCATCGGATGCTCGGCGACCCATGGCCGCCTACCGGCTTGTCTGTTTGTCTGTCTGTCTGTGAAAAGGATATCTCAAAAAGTTGTCGACGGATTCGGATGAAATTTGGTGCAGAGGTTGGGTGTGCAACAAGAAAGAATTGATTAGATTTTGGCAAAACTAGGTGGAAGAGTTGGTTAGGTGAGAAGAACAAGCGGATTCGATTTTGGTTCAGGTCCAGATGCAGCCCATCGGTGGGATACAAAACGTAAGCTGTTCATCCTGACGGAATTATGCGCTTCACCAAGTGCTGTTTTAATTATATTATTGATTATATAATGATTGAATACCACATTAACGTGTAAAATGCACATCATTATACTTTTGCACGCTTTACGCAACCTCCTCTAACTGGCCCCGAACAACATCCTCCCCGCTTCTATAGATGCATCTGAAGTGGTGTTCATTATCACTAACTACAAACCCATTTCACATAAGCACACTTACCGGTAATTCATTAGTATAATAATGCCTGGTGTTGGCTTAATGGTTTGGTGGTTGGCTTGGGATTGTTGGATCAAATTCAAATCCCGCTTTACTGTTGAATTAATACCAGGTGCGGTTGACTCTGCCTGTCATCCTTCCGAGGTAGGCAAAATGAGTGCCAGCATGCTGGTATACTGTGTCGGAGCGGCGATTGTGTCCAATAGCCAAGGAGACTGCTTAGGCAGCACCAACGCTCTGCACAGAGTATGGTCCCAATGAATGGATGGATTAGTATAATAATTTGCAATTGGTCACTGGCTTTGACACCTGTACAATATATTTTTTTTAATTACAGACCCGAGGAATCAAAAATCTACATATATTGAACAAACAGTTTCAAATGGAGCACCTTCCCATCATTAGAGCATTTAAATTGCATCAGATGTGGCAATAAATGTGAATTGTTGCTCCCAGCTTGCCGGCTCGATGACAGATTATGCCATATGCCTCCTCCATCCCTACCCCATTTAGAATTCCATGTGGACATGGGCAAGTTACCAGTCAGTACAATAAGCAATTTCTTCCACTTCTGTAAAATCCAAATACATCACCTCATGACGTTATGTGAAAAACATAACTGTATAACAGTCACTGGATGGATGAAATTTGAAGCACTCGAAGCACCCATTCCCTGCAGGAGCATTGGCAAGTCTCCTCTCCCCCTCGCTCCTCCCAGGGGGGGGGGTGTTGTGGGAGTGTTACCCTGGGTATTACCAACTCGTGTGCAAAATTTGGTGGAGATCGGGCAAGCCCTGTTATTTTGTTGGTGAAAATCCTTTTGATAGGATTGCCTTATTTAATATTGTAGGATTTAAGGTCATGATTTGTAAATGAACCCTTGATTCCTTGCATTTAAATCTCCACATCAACACCGGTCTAAACTATCCAATGCTGTACCTCGACCGAGATTCCCACCACAATTGTTCTCATGCTTCATCCACATGCATTTGAGTCGACTTGACGAGTTGTATTGAAAGGATTTTTCACACCAAGTTCGCCACCACAAATTGGCATCTTTTCAGAGGCATCGGCACCTAGCACTACCTTGAAGCCCCCCCCCCACCACCTCCCCATTATCATTATCATTGGCCACGTTTCTCCCTGTCAGCTCCTCCATGTTGCTAAGCTTACATTGCAGGCACATTCCCATATCGTCGGCTCGCTCTCACATTAGTGCAATGCTTTTACCATCGTCTCCGCCATTCATGCTCAGCTGCTCTGAATTGCAGTTTTTCTCTTATTTTCTTCCTTTCTTTCTTTCTTTCTTTCTTCATTAACCTCATCACGTGCAGTACTCTTCATTTGTATTCCTGTGTACGTATTGCTTTTTATTATTCACTTGTCCATCTATTGTTATAGCCTATAGGATGTCTATGTGGCGCACCTGCATGCCCTAATGTTGTCGGCGTGCTCCTGGGAACTTTTAATCACTCATGAGCTTTTGATTCTGCAATTAAAATAATTTAACTTGTTTTATTTTATTACTTTTCTTAACGTATCTTTAAAATGTTCCTCTTTGCTTTTAATAACGGAATTGCCAAATCGTCAGCTTCGGAGTTGTGAGTAAACTGCTTGTTTTTACAGATTTGTTGCTACCTCCTGGTAACGCTCGCAACTTGTGTTGAGGCCTTTTGGAATCGAAATGGCGTTTCTGATCTTACTTTTCATGCTCCTCTTACATGTGACAGTTTTGACTTCTCAAAGAAACCAGTACGTCCTTGGGAACAACGCTGTACTTCCTCCTCTATCTTTTTATTGATTTATTAATTTATTTTGGTAAACTTGGTCATCTTGTCAAACCTGTTGCTTCACTATCACCTGTACGGCAGATTCCAATGTGATTATCAAATTAAATGTTGTCTTTTTATTTATTTATTGACTTATTTATTTATTTATTTTCTAAATGGGTGTTGAAAATACAAGAGTAATATAATAGTAATTAGTTCATCGTTTGATCATGCAAAATTGTTTTTAAAAGTACGATGTAATTATCTTGATTCATGTTGACGTTACCCTGCACTCTGGGTTTTAAAACCTGTCCCATTCAAAGGAATGTTTACCGATTTTGAACAAGGGCTGGGTTTACCATTAGCAAAATGGCACATGGAATATGTTAACTGAAGGTTATTAAACTCTAACTTGCAGGCGTACCTTGTACGTACGCGCGTACCTTGTATGTACGCACGTACTCCAATTTTTTTTTTTTTTGTGCTGAGCCTTGGAAGAAGAAAAAAATTTTCAAATTATAATGTCTGCTTTGAATACTGCATTAGGTCTGTGACTGGTAGGAGAGCCTTTGGGTATATGCACCCACCTTAGAACAGTTTAGCCTGGGTTTGAATCGTGGCATAAGCTTTCGCCATAGTGTTTTATGTGCAGGGGCAAGCCATCCATCAGTAGGACATTAAGGAAACTGAGGACCTGTCTGCCAGCACTGGTCGTTGAAAGATCCTATGGCGCCTTTTGTGAAGAGTAGGCGAGTTATCGGCGGCACCATGAACACATTGCAAATTCCTAAACCTTCAGCCGAGCCAGCCAGTTTGTGAAATACTTGCCTCAAAAACGTTCCCTGACGTACCCCACAAGTACAAGAAGATTGAGTGCTGCACTGAAGCTATCACCATTGATGACTTTCTTGAATGATCGAAGTACAAGTCACATCACAGAAAATGGGGACTTTGTATATTCTTGAATTGTCATCTAATGTTCCTTTAAAAAAAAAAACTTAAAAAAAAAAATACGAAGTCGAGGCTCAAATGATCATTGTTTATGGTATTAAGAAAATAAGCAAAGTCATGGAGAAATTTGGTGTTGCTTGCAGTTTAAGGAGCAGCATTGCAGGAGTAGAGGGAGGGTACGTGCACACAGGCCTTGTTATGGTGTGCAGCCTCATTTGCTTTCCTATAATGAAGACCTGAGTGCAAGAAGTACTTTAGTCATAAAATAACACTTTTGAGAGATTGAGGATCAAAGTTTTCAAAACATGCTGCAGGTACTTTTTTTTAAAGGTGGCATACTATGGAGCCTGTTGCTGGTTCCAGGGGCTGTACAGAGCAGACAAAACCTTTCTTGTGGAAAAATAATCCTTTATTACGAAGAAAACGAGAAAATTAGTTTTCGTCTTAAGTACTTTTTGTGGCTAAATTCCTGGACTTAGGTACTTTTTGCGACAAAATGGCTGGACATGGGTACTTTTAACACACAAAGCCCTTTATTGCTCATTTTTGATTGCCAAACAGTCATTTTTGCTCTGTCTCCTTGCCTTTCGTCATTTAATTTCATGCAGAAATACTCAGTTAACTACAATATTACCCAGTTAAGTCCAAAATTACTCAGTTAAATCGGAAATTAATGTCCTAAATAAAATAAAACCGAACTTTGGTGCCAGTCGTCTTTCACATCACAAGTCCCTCATTCAGCAAAGTTCTCCTGCTCAGAAAGTTTGCATCAAAATCATACCAGATCGGAAATATTACAACAAAGTCAACTCTTGAGAGTATAAAAATACCATGGCCACCTCCATCAACATTCTTTACGGATTTACATAGGAGGAAAACACAACCTATACTGAACTTTCACAGAGGTGACACTGATTCGGTTGTACCCATAACTGTACTCTTCATACTCGTTAACATCATCCACAACCCTATCATCTCCCTTGAGGTGCTGGTAGAATGTAACAGTCGGTGGCAAATCGATGTGCTATAACAAAGCTTTCACATCCTTAAGCTTTGCTGCCTTGATTGGCAAGACATTCGCGTATGCAGGGCGGACAGACATCATTGCTGCTTTGAGTTGCTCCAGCTTCACACCACGTTTCAAGAAGGTGACAGTATCTGTGCAATCTCCTGTCATAGTGGTACGTACCAGCAAAGTATAATACATAGAAACTACATACCTGATGCTTTGGCATCCTTCATTCTCTTTCTAGCCCAGTCTCCAGGGTTTCTTTTACATTTTTTGCCCCTGTCATGCCTGTTATCAGGGTTATCCTCATTCACACCATGCTGTCCAGCCTCCATGGTCGCCATTTTCATAGCTTGTCACATGACACATACCAGCATTTTGATTGGACAGTCATGGACTTAGGAACTTCTTGCTCAAACATTATGGACTTGGGTATTTCTTGCACTACATTTTAGTGAATTCAACAATGACCATATACCAATATACAGGACTTGAGTACTTATTTTCGGAATTTTTTGGTATCAAATTATGCTCTGGCCATTATTGGTTCACAAGTCAGTAAGTGACCACGATATTCGTTATGGGTGTCTGTCTGTCTGTCTGTCTGTCCCGAGCATAGCTCCGTGGGTTTTGATCCAATCCTGATAAAATTTTGGTGGGAGGTTTATTTCATGATCTAGTTGTGTTTTTCTGAGAATGGGCATGCTGCGCCCATTATGGGCGGAGCCACGCCCAAAAAACGTGTTTTTAGGGGGTAGCCGGTTTCAAGTTACATCTTCTCCGAGGGGGTTTGTCGAATCTGGCAGGGGTTTCGGTATTTGGTTAGCCCAATGGCACCGGCATAGCCCCACAGAGCTCGATTTTTCATTTTCGTCACAAGGTCACGAACTTAGAAAATGTCAAAATAATCATTAAATTGGGCATCGAGCTTCTAGGATTTTCAACTGTTTCGAATGAAAGTTGGTATGCAAGTAGTGCTCTTCGAGTACTACAACTTTCATCATTTACGTTTTTCCCGATTCCCGCCATTTTGCCAGTGGCGTCCCCTCAAAGGTCAAAAAATAAAAAAGGCGAACCGTGTACATTGCTCGTGAACCATCGCCATCTCGAGACTAGTTGATTTATAGTACTGGTGCCAGCTCATTTTTTTTCAAAAATGTGGCAAGTACTTCTTGCACCCAGGTCTTCAATTGGGCTTTCAAATGGACCTCTGTATATAATATTTACCTTTATTATATATATATATATATATATATATATATATATATATATATATATATATATATATATATATATATATATATACACATACACCATAGGCCTTTTTTGTTTGTATGTTCCTAATAATGATGGTTATTGGTGTTTGCAAGAGGCACACAAAGCATGTCTTTTACCGTTTTGTCAAATGACCGTTGTGTTTCTCAGATATGATAAGACACATACAATCCAAAGATAGCTAGCTCTTCTGTTGCTTGTATATTTCCTATTGTCTGTTGCAAACACACCAGATAATGAAACTTTTATCCATAGACAAACAAAATGAAAAATTCAAATTTAACTCATTTGATCTACACTAGGCTAACCCCCACTTTAGCAGGGAAAAAGGCCTTAAAAGGTTTGTAGTGTTTGTTGTTGATCTACACTGCTATACCATTGCAGCTATAACCATGAGGTCATGTTGCAGCATAATTCAAGCCTTAATGATGAGGTTCTATATGCCACATGCCTGGTGTTGGCTTAATGGCTAGAGTTGTGGGCTTGGGATCCGAGGGTCCTGAGTTCAAATCCCGCTTGGCTATTGAATTAATACCAGGTGGGGTTGACTCAGCCTGTCACCCTTCCGAGGTCGGCAAAATGAGTGCCAGCTTCCTGGTATCCTGCGTCGGAGTGGTGACCCATCCAGGATTGTGCTCAATAGCCCAGGAGACTGCTCAGTGACCCAATGGATGGATGGAATATGCCACAAGCAGTGATGTAGCATAGTTGTAGACATGCTTTGCCCTTATTCGGGCTCATCAGTACAGCACAATGCTTTAAAATGGTCTGCTGTGGCCTGAATTTATTTTCAGACTTGTGGATGCCCTTTAGAGGTCACAGTATAGTACGTTGTGGTGGTGACGTCACTATGTTCTGAGATTTGATCACTGATTTTTGTCATCTGTTTTCTCTTGACTGCAAAACTGTTCCCCCATAAGACACGAGAGCAAAGTCGATCGCATGCCATCACAAATCCCCACACTTTCCACCAAAAACAAAGTTGAACAATGGCAACTTCCACCAGGAATAACCCAATATCAAATTTTGAGTTAAAAATAAATTTCCCCCATTTTGACACCTGTGATCTTAAGTACCCACCTCCAGGGGCCTGAACCTGGGTTTAAGTCCAAAGAATTGTTACATATTTCATGCGTTCCCCAATGTTGATTGCATTTACAAAGGTACATTTTAAAATGTGCCCGTAATTGCATTTTTCGGAATTTCACCTTCTGATCCTGCCCCATGGGGCAAGGCCAAGGATGTGACTTCTACAGCACCTTGTTGCCGTTTGGTGATGACTACCACCAGGTTTTATTGAATTTCTTCCCAACTGTTTAGCAGTTGATAGATGTGACGGACAGACAGACTAGACGGAGCCGAATACAATACCCCCACGTTTTTTTTCCTTCAAATCCATCCGTGTGGCAGACGGCGCTCATTGGTCACAGATCGTGCCGCAGTAGTTGTAATGGGACGCTTTGTTGCCATACTGTACAAACTTAGGGAGTTTACCACCTATACGTCTGAAAGGATGTTCAAATCACAGTTTTGGTCATGATGTCGAAAAACTGTTTTTGTACTTTTGATATGTGGTTGACGACAAACATAAACTGTAAAAGTTTTCCAATAGGTTATTGACCTGTCCGTCCGTGTAATGCTGATCAGTTGTGAATGTTTTTGGTTGGCATTTAATTTGGCTTTTCTCTTTGACCTAACTTGTCAGCTGCTGTTCTGTTCATAGGTTATTGATTACCTGATATGCCGAACTGAATTTGACCAAATGAGATTACGAGTGAAACTGTTGGTGCATTAGGAAGGAAGAATATGCAGCAAGTACATGTTTTGAAATGTTTCATTCGACAGCAACAGTTGAACTGTATTTTCATTGTGGCAGTTGTGATAGTAGATACTATATGTTGAACACTGACCATTAGTGGAGCCAAACGGAGCTGCCATGGTAGTTATACACCAGGAATGGTCACGGGAAAACAAGCTCTTGCTCAAAATATGTAGATGGTAGACCATTCCCCCCCCCCCCCCCCGTTGTCAGAAACCCAGTTTTCCTTTTATTATCGGATGTTGTAATCGGCGCCGTCCGTCTGTCTGTGCGTCACTCTGTCTCCTCCTAAACGTTTGGGCAGAAATTCACCAAACCTGGTAGTTATGATCACCACATGGTGCAAAGATGCAAGAGAGAGCAGTGTCATTTCTGGCCTAGCCCTTCAGGCTGTGGTTAAGAGATCAAAAATCAAAAAATGAAATTATGGGCACATTTTAAATAAATATATTGTTGCGAATTCGCGCCCGCCGGCGTGCGGACGGCCACGTAACTCGAATCGCGGCACGTCGCCCACCGGACGGACAATTCTGTTGTGACCCTCTCGGAACAACGCCGGGAGCTAGTCACGGGTGGGGGTTTAACACCACCACGACCGTGCCAATTGCCCACCCGTGCAGGATAGGGTTGCTCGCCAAATTCGATCCACCTAAGTACCTGCGCGGATGGTCGACCGGGCGATCGTACCATGCCACAAACCCCGACTCCGGACACGAACCGCTTAAGCGGTCCGTTCCGTGCTACAGTGATAACCGAGCGGTGTTATCGTCGGCCCTGACGGTTCCGATTAATTACTGGGATGTTGCACCCACCACGAACCCCTTTTCGTGATGCAAGATGGAGGGTCAATAGAGAAAAGACAAAGCGAAACGGGCACAGTTCAACAAGCAAGCATTTTATTCACACGCACACACAGACAAGCACGTAAGGCACGTATTTACAGCAATACACAATCAAAATGCACATAAAGCAATTAAAACAAAAGAAACAATGCAGAGTTACAAACGAATACGCGTACACACGGCAACACAAACAGTTCTACTTCACGAGACACGGCGCCACAAGATCCATACAAAAACCCCAAAGAAAAGAAAATGGTGACTTCCCTTTGGCTGGTGAGTCCCTCTCCCACGACTGTCAGCGTGGTCACGCCCAGCCCCGACCTCTCTCGCGGCCGGCGAACCCTCTCCGGCACTCCCTGTCCGAACGCACAGGTCCACCTCGCAACAGGCGCCACCGCGTCTCCCGTCCGTGCCTTCGTGACATGGCCGCTCGCCAAGGCGCGGGCACAGGACTTCTTTCTGAAGACCAACTCTCCACAAAAACCAACCGAACCACCAGCCAAGACGAAGAGGAAGAAAAAGCGCTCCTTGCGCCCGCCCGTGTCCGTCTTTTATCGCCCGGGGCTCCGCCCTTCGCCCCGCCCCGTTCTCGGCTCCACTTTCCTTTGAGAGGGTTCCCGAAAAGGGCGTTCCCTCACGCTTTCCCTCCACCCCGCTCCGTCCGGGGGCCGAGGGAGTCAGTTTTTGGCTCAGAGCCAGAGAATTATTCCCCCAAAAAGAGGCCCCACCTTTACATGACCTCTGACCTTTGATCTGCATCCTCTTCCTCCACTCCAAAGCAAGGGGAAGTCAGACGGGAAAAACAGGCGGGAAAAGCCCACCGAGCATCCTTGTTGGTTTTTGTTTGTTCCTCCGCGGAGATCGTAACCGCACGGAGCCTGTTGAATGGCGAGTGGCGAAGATATGGTGGAGGTGGCGTGGTTGCAGTGTGGTTGGCGCTGTGATGGGGATGGCGTGGTTGTTGAAATGTGTGTTTGAAATAAAAGATAGAAAAAGGAAAGCGCCTAACTCAAAGGATCGCAGCCCGAATGGATCACATAAATTCCCTCTATACAACGGGTTTGGGCTAACTACACATGTACTTAGAGATATCTCACCTACGGGCCCTTTATGGTGTAATGCGAATTTTCACAGCCATAACAATATATACATATTTTTTAATGAAACGTGCATGCCATCATGTAACAATTTTTTTGGATTTGACCCTTGGTTTAGTCCCCAGGTGGTGAGGACTTGGAGTCACAGGAATCAAAATGGGGAATTTTTGTTTGTTTGTTTTAACTCGATTTGATATCACGTCATTCCTGGTAAAAATATTTTGCCATCTTTCAACTTTGCTTGAGGTTGGAAGCGTGAGGATTTCCCATGGCGTGCCATTGACTTCGCTCTTGTTTATAAATTGTGAATTAGATGTCTCCATTCCTACAGTAAGTGTTTAACTACGTAGTATTTATATTAATATTTCGTAATGAAAACAAATCGCACAAAACAATGAAAAAGCAAACTGCGTACGTAATTGTCGAAAAAGAGGGTCCTTGTGGACTGTATCTTCATGCCTTGCTAAAGCAGCTTGTAGAACGCGGCAATCCCTTTTGGTTAATTACTTTCGTTGCACTCAATGAAGTTGCACTTTCTGCACATTCCTCAACCTTTTCTTCACTCGATTATAATCGTCTGAACAGGAGAAAAAAAGTTATTTTTAATGCTTTGCTTGAATAGACACTAAGTTATACAAATTGTGAATTTGTTAAAATTCTCAGATTTTATTCGATTTCGACACTTATTGAATCCACGAGATCCGATATAATATTTTGATTATATACTTTAATTGGTCCGTGAGAGCAGATCGTGTTTCCAACGCAAGCCTTATTTGAATAGGCCGAATCAATATGGCAGCTAAGACCCCTGTGAGGTGAAGCTGGGTTTACCAAAGATGAGCCTTTCATGGAGGTAAGCCATTAATTATTTTCAAAAAGGGGTGTTTAAATTTACCCAAACACCCAATTTAGATTCATTTACCCCCTTAGTATTCTTAGTGTGTATGTAAAGTTTGGGGGCGCTAGGCTTCATGGTTTTGGAGTTATGCAGGACGCGCGCGCACCTACGCTATTATTATAACTAGAAAATACCACCTTTCACTGACAGGAATACTGAGAGACTGGAGGAGAGAAGGGGGAGCGATCAGGGGTGGTGATGGGAGAGTTACGCTTCACAACACGTCACGATACATCTGGGAGGTAGGGGTAGAGGTGGTAAGGCTGGGTGTGCGCTGCCGCTCACCACGTCACCACAGGGTGAATCCCCCTTACCTATGGCTAATATTTAAAACCACCCATTAGCCACTGTGGCTAATCCATGTTTTAGTGTTTTTTATTTATTTATATTTTTACCAGTTTTAGACGAATTTCAGGTGATTATAGCACAGAATTTAACCTTCGTTGAGACGGCCGCCATTTTGTATGTTTTCATTAAGGGAATCGCGCGTGATTTCGTACAAGCTTATAATATACTAACTTTAGTAGTTTTAAACTAGTTTCTAGTAAAAAAAAATCGACCGAAATTACGCATGATTCCCATGATTCTTATCTCAAATTTGATTTAAAAATTTTTTTCCCCCGGAATTATTCGGCGCTACATACTTCATTGGGTCAGTGGTTGCCAGGTGAGTTTTGACACAATCAGTAGTAGTACCTGTCGTAGGACGAGTTTGTTTGGATGAGAGAGTTTGATGGGTGACTTTGGTTGGTTGGATGAGTGAAGTTGATGGGTGAGATTGGTTGTATGAGTGAGTTTGATGTGTGACATTGGTTGGATTAGTGAGTTTGATGTGTGAGATTGGTTGGATGAGTGAAGTTGATGTGTGAGATTGGTTGGATGAGTGAGTTTGATGGGTGAGATTGGTTGTATGAGTGCGTTTGATGTGTGACATTGGTTGGAAGTGTGAGTTTGATGTGTGAGATTGGTTGGATGAGTGAGTTTGATGTGTGAGATTTTTTGGGTGCGATTGGTTGGATGAGTGAGTTTGATGTGTGAGATTGGTTGGATGAGTGAAGTTGTTGGGTGAGATTGGTTGGATGAGTGAGTTTGATGTGTGAAATTTTTTGGGTGACATTGGTTTGATGTGTGAGATTGGTTGGATGAGTGAGTTTGATGTGTGAGATTGTTTGGATGAGTGAGATTGGTTGGATGAGTGAGTTTGATGTGAGATTTTTTGGGTGAGATTGGTTGGATGAGTGAGTTTGATGTGTGAGATTTTTTTGGGTGACATTGGTTGGAAGTGTGAGTTTGATGTGTGAGATTGGTTGGTTGAGTGAGTTTGATGTGGTGAGATTGATTGGGTGAGATTGGTTGGATGAGTGAGTTTGACTGGCATGAGGTTGGTCCAATCCTGGTCCACAACCACCCCAACCCCCACTACCACCTACTAAAGGCATGACCTTTACACACACACACACACACACACACACACACACACACACACACACACACACACACACACACACACACACACACACACACACACACACACACACACACACACACACACACACACACACACACACACACACACACACACACACACACACACACACATATACCATCACCACCACCACCACCACCACCTCCCCTGATGGTCGTTCATTCAACCAATCTCACACATCAAACTCACTCATCCAACCAACCTCACCCATCAAACTCACTCATCCGCCTTAAAATTAACTTATTATTTCATATTGCTAAAAAAAAAACTTTTGAATAAAATATGTGGCTATTTCCTTTCTCCTGTGGCTAATCATTCCAAACCTGGATTAGCCACAGTGGCTAATTCCTTTTGAAAGCCAGAGCACACCCAGGAAGGGAAAGGGTGTGTTCTGGTCTTCAGTTTGGTAGTGGGACTTGAAAAGGGGGGGGGGGATTCGACTTGCATTTGGGATTTGGTAAGGGGACTTGACTGGAAGTGGGGGCAGGAGAGGGGATTGTCCTATCTGCCAGTATTGGTGCAGGATTGAATGAAATGGGGTACATTAAAACTGCACATTCAAACAGGATAGCAAAACCAGCTGCTACTTTCAAACAGCACATTTCCATTTTTAAAGACATTCTAACATTGGCTTCCCTCGAGGTATGCGACGAAATGTAGCTGCCACCGTTTACGCGTTCTGGAACTGGAACTCTTTGAGGAGGTCACACACTGTCCGGAGTGCAAAAGAACGCACAAACCAGACAAACTGTTTGATCAGCAACCACTTGTCCGAATGACGCACAATTTCCAGGCCAGGAACAACCTCCTCCTCCCCTCCCCCCCTCCCCTCACCTCCATAGAGAATATTTTTATGATAATTGCTCATAGGTCATGTGATATGGCAGCCATCTTGGATTAAACGCAAAAAAATTAATACCCTTCTCTGCAACCGCTGATGGGAGAATTTGAACCTTGGCACATCTCATTCTACTCGCAATAGGATTGTAAGGATGAAACCATCAATGAAGTGGGAGACCAGCCATAAATGTTTTAATCGTCATCCTTGTTTACCCATTGAGATTTAGTGCGTATGTGCAGGCCGTAACATTTTTACAATTGAGCTTTTGTCATCAAATCTTCAGCAAACCTTTATTATGAGATTGTGTAGAACACAAATTAATATGTACTAACACTACTGTCGTTTTCATCAAGTTTAGTTTGATTACAAAGCGGATGCGCATGGGCTTTGCATTTTCAGATGCTTTGAAGTTTATATATTTGTTACTTGCTAAATTGAAGATTCACAAGTACGTTGGTTGGTCTCGTCTGTTGTTACCTCTGCCACCGAAGGTGGACAAAGGTTATATTTTCACCCCTGACTCTGTCTCTCTGTGAACAGATATCTCAAAAAGTTGTGGATGGATTTGGATGAAACTTGATGGAGAGATTGGGTGTTTGACAAGGATGAATCTACTTGATTTTGGTGAAGATTTGGATCCGGATCCAGATCCAGATATGAGTTTTTTATTTTTTGTTTTATAATTTTTAAATTTTCAGTGATTCTTCACCATTGAGAGATGGGGCCAAAAACGATGTTTGGCATGATTTTTCAAATAATTGTGGATGAGTTGGGTAGGTGACAAGAACAAGCCGATTTGATGCTGGTTCAAGTCCGGATCCAGATCCGGCCTATCATTGGGATACGAAACGTAAACTGTTCAGCTTTGCGAAGGTATGCACTCGAGGTAACCAAGTGCCGTTCAAGTTACATCCATCACCGAAGGTGGAAGGAGGTTATGTTTTCATCCCTGTTTGTTACTTACGAAATCTAAAGATTTCGTAAGTATATTGATGACGTAGGACGCTTAAAACTCGGTTGTTGAAATTCTGGTAAAAATCGGATGTTTTGGAGACGTTTTAAGATTGTATAAAAAATATTTCACTCGCCGCATCACGGCTCGTCACGTGGTGCAGTGCGCTTGAGCAGAGGCGTCGTTGATCACGTAAAGGTTTTGCGTGTGTGCGCTGACGGTGTTTTCAATAAAGATGGTGTTTAAAAGTCATTTTTTTTATCCCAATAAAGGTTATCGTCGCATGCCTGACTCGCTGAGCCGTCGGATTATGTAAAGATTGTTTGTGGATGGCCGAATATTACGGTTTTGTGACTTTGATAAAATAATATTAAATAAATGCGTGGAGAAATGGAGATTTTT
Source organism: Eptatretus burgeri (assembly GCF_056783735.1). Taxonomy (NCBI): domain Eukaryota; kingdom Metazoa; phylum Chordata; class Myxini; order Myxiniformes; family Myxinidae; genus Eptatretus; species Eptatretus burgeri. Next base: position 57,332,616 of record NC_140975.1, on the reverse strand, counting down.
TCTTCGGTCGACGTGACGAATTTTGATGGTTTGGTACAGAATCATCGTAGAAAGTTCTGGTTTGCGTTGCTACCTTCTCTACAGACAGCTTTTATTTGACAAGGTCAGAGGTCAAGTTGACGATTTCGTAAGTACCAGTCTATGATTGCTTGTTTGTCTGTTTGTGTGCAGGATATCTCAAAAAGTAGTGAACGAATTCGGATGAAATTTGGTGGACAGGTTGGGTGTGTGACAATGACGAACCGATTAGATTTTACTGACGATCCGGATATGGCTACTTAAATTTTTAAAGTGCTTCTTCACTATTGAGAGATGGGGCTAAAACGACGTATAGCAGGATATTTCAAAACGTAGACGGATTCGGATGAAACTTGCTGGACAGCTTGGGTCGGTGATGGGGACAAATTAATTCGATTTTGGTGAAGATTCAGATCCGAATATGAGAATTTTTTTAAATTTTTATTGTGATTCTTTACCATTGAAAGATGGGGCCAAAAACGACATGTATAACATGATAGTTAAAAAATTTATTGGGCCTGATATGTTCAACTGGATGATGCATTGTGTGGCTGAGGTATGTGCTCTGGCAAGTGGCCTTTTAGTTCTGTATGTCAATCGCCTATCAGTCGCATTTTTACTCCAATCTTCACCAAACTTAACCATCTGTTTGAGGTAGTCACAAGCAAGGAGATTGGGACCATACTCTGTGCAGAGCATTGGTGCTGCTTAAGCAGTCTCCTTGGCTATTGGGCACAATCCTGGACGCGTCGCCACTCCGACACAGACAAGCAAGAAGCCTATTGTTTTTTGATGTCGATAGAAGGTCAATATCACAAATCGTTAATTTTCATGCAAATCGTGTGTGTGTGTGTGTGTGTGTGTGTGTGTGTGTGTGTGTGTGTGTGTGTGTGTGTGTGTGTGTGTGTGTGTGTCTGATTTATTTATATATATATATATATATATATATATATATATATATATATATATATATATATATATATATATATATATATATATATATATATATATATATATATACACACAGTGGGGAGAACAAGTATTTGATACACTGCTGATTTTGCAGGTTTTCCCACTTCCAAAGCACATAGAGGTCTGTAATTTTTATCATAGGTACACTTCAACTGTGAAAGACGGAATCTAAAACAAATATCCTGAAAATCACATTGTATGATTTTTAAATAATTAATTTGCATTTTATTGCATGAAATAAGTATTTGATACATCAGAAAAACAGAACTTAATATTTGGTCCAGAAACCTTTGTTTGCAATTACAGAGATCAGACGTTTCCTGTAGTTCTTAACCAGGTTTGCACAGACTGCAGCAGGGATTTTGGCCCACTCCTCCATACACATCTTCTCCAGATCCTTCAGGTTTCGGGGCTGTCGCTGGGCAACACAGACTTTCAGCTCCCTCCAAAGATTTTCTCTTGGGATCAGGTCTGGAGACTGGCTCGGCCACTCCAGGACCTCGAGATGCTTCTTACGGAGCCACTCCTTAGTTGCCCTGGTTGTGTTTCGGGTCGTTGTCATGCTGGAAGACCCAGCCACGCCCCATCTTCAATGCTCTTGTTGAGGGAAGGAGGTTGTTGGCCAAGATCTCGCGATACATGGCCCCATCCATCCTCCCCTCAATACGGTGCAGTCGTCCTGTCCCGTTTGCAGAAAAGCATCCCCAAAGAATGATGTTTCCACCTCCATGCTTCATGGTTGGGATGGTGTTCTTGGGGTTGTACTCATCCTTCTTCTTCCTCCAAACACGGCGAGTGGAGGTTTCACCAAAAAGCTCTATTTTGGTCTCATCAGACCACATGACCTTTTCCCATTCCTCCTCTGGATCATCCAGATGGTCATTGGCAAATTTCAGACGGGCCTGGACATGCGCTGGCTTGAGCAGAGGGACCTTGCGTGCACTGCAGGATTTTAATCCATGACGGCGTCGTGTGTTACTTATGGTTTTCTTTGATACTGTGGTCCCAGCTCTCTTCAGGTCATTGATCAGGTCCTGCCGTGTCATTCTGGGCTGATCCCTCACCTTTCTCATGATCATTGAGGCTCCACGAGGTGAGATCTTGCATGGAGCCCAAGACAGAGGGAGATTGACTGTTATCTTGAACTTCTTCCATTTTCTAATAATTGCGCCAACAGTTGTTGCCTTCTCACCGAGCTGCTTGCCTAATTGTCCTGTAATCCATCCCAGCCTTGTGCAAGTCTATAATTTTGTCCCTGATGTCCTAAGACAGCTCTTTGGTCTTGCCCATTGTGGAGAGGTTGGAGTCTGATTGATTGAGTGTGGACAGCTGTCTTTTATGCAGATAACGAGTTCAAACAGGTGCAGTTAAAACAGGTAATGAGTGGAGAATGGGAGGGCTTCTTAAAGACAAAACTAACAGGTCTGTGAGAGCCAGAATTATTACTGGTTGGTAGGTGATCAAATACTTATTTCATGCAATAAAATGCAAATTAATTATTTAAAAATCATACAATGTGATTTTCAGGATATTTGTTTTAGATTCCGTCTTTCACAGTTGAAGTGTACCTATGATAAAAATTACAGACCTCTATGTGCTTTGGAAGTGGGAAAACCTGCAAAATCAGCAGTGTATCAAATACTTGTTCTCCCCACTGTATATATGTATATATATATATATATATATATATATATATATATATATATATATATATATATATATATATATATATATATATATATATATTTTTTTTTTTGACAGAGATGGCTGTCGATTCGTCTGTCTGTTCCCGGTCGATACTGATAAGGTGTAATGTGATTGGCTCGTGGCAATATTGAATAATATATTGTATTGGCTTATTTCAAGCTGATATTGTAAATATGATTCCAGATCTGACAATCGGAACTCATGGCTTAAATAATTATTTGGAAAGAGCGATTTTTAGCTTGCCTGTTCGAAGAGCAGAGAGCTATAGCGATACCCCCGGCGTGAGCGTCAGCGTCAGCGTGAACGTGAAAATGTTGAAGTTTTTGGTGCAAGTTATTTTTTCCTTTGTAATGTTTTTCTCTATCACACTATTTTTTATACGCCCGATATATATATATATATATATATATATATATATATATATATATATATATATATATATATATATATATGTATATATATATATATATTTATATATATGTATATATATATATTTATATATATGTATATATGTATATATATATTTATATATGTATATATATATATATATTTATATATATATTTATATATGTATATATGTATATATATATTTATATATGTATATATGTATATATATATTTATATATGTATATATTTATATATGTATATATGTATATATATATTTATATATATATATATATATATATATATATATATATATATATATATATATATATATATATATATATATATATATATATATACTGTGTGTAGATATATGTATGTATATGTATATATGTATATATATATATATATATGTATATATATATATTTATATATATATATGTATATATATTTATATATATATGTGTATATATATTTATATATATATATATATATATATATATATTTATATATATATGTATATATACCGGTCGTCTGTCCATCCGTCTGTCTGTCTGCCCATCCGTCCGTTCCTGTCCGCACTCTAACTCCCAAAGTTTTCCACTTTCACGTTTCATATTTGGTACATAGGTACAGACTGTGGAGACGGTGTGTTGTGACATACGTTCCTCATCTAAAGTGGTTGCCATGGCAACCAGGATGCTGTTTTCCATCCATTCCTGTCAGTACTCTAACTCCAAAAGTTTTCAACTTTCACGTTTCATATTTGGTACATAGGTACAGACTGTGGAGACGGTGTGTCGCGACATACGTTCGTCATCTAAAGTGGTTGCCATGGCAACCAGGATGCTGTTTTCCATGTAGTAGCACAATTCTGTATATACCTACTTGTTGGGGTGTATATTGTGCTCACTTGCGCTCTTGTTAGGCCTCAGTCACATTTGCTCTACGACGAGGATACGGCGGCCGTACGCCCTCTGAATTGACAGAAACGTGCGGCAGCCGCAGTTTCTGCGGTGGCCTCAGGGTGGCCTTACACCGTTTGGCTATCTTTTACAGGCCGTAGGGGTCGCCGTGGAATTATAACGCGGAGTTATAACTTTTTTTATTTCTACGTTCGCCGTAGCAATTCGACAAGCCGAAAAAAAATAAAATAAATAAACCCCACTCGTTACCGTCCGTCTGGCCGCACGTTCGCCTTAGGGCCCCCCTGCGGTCGCCTTGCGGGCACCTTGAGGCTACCTTGCGTCTGCCTTGAAATTTCTATGGCCGCTGCAGGGCCCCCTTAAGGTCACCGTGCGACATCAAATCAAACACCGTACGGCAACCCCACGTTTTTGGTCTCCTCAATTTATAAATACGCCGTGCGGCTACCCAAAAAATAAAAACATATGTGACTGCTGCATTGTGTGACTGTGGAAATACTGCGGCCGCCGTATAATTGCTCGTGGCTGTAGATTTTGGAGACCCCACGGCCACCGTGGCAAATGTGACTTCGGCCTTACTGATAATTACAATATACAAATACATATATTGCTTAAAAATTATTTGGATCAGACTTCACTGCAATGCTTTATAAAAAATATTAATTCTTAGACTAGTCTTTTAAAAACGATAAATGTATAAACAGGCGAGCATTGGGTGGCTTTGACACCAACTCTCTGGTTATTTTATTTAATTTCCCATCCTTCCTCTAACCCGATATAATTGAAGAATTGGCTCCGCGGTATCAACCCTTTGAACCCTAGTGGCTGGTAAAGCGGCCACTATTCAAACTTCCATATGCCCTTGCGGCCAGATTTTCTCCAGGGAGTCCAGGGTCTGGGAGTCAAAAGTCCAAGGAGCACAGGGTTCAAAGGTTTAATGTTTTCATTAAATAATGGGTCAGGTAAAATGACTCCAAAGTTCTTCTTTTTTTTTTTTCACTCTTCTAAAGGTAATTATTGTATGCCTGATTTTACTTGACATTGCCCAAGGACACCACAAGTAGCGATCTTTTTGTGTCAACTTTTGTTTCTACCAGAAACGTCAAGCTGCATATTGACTCGCGACCATACGACTGTGCAACACTGCAACCAAGAAAAGTCAGCGTGAAAATCCATAAATACAAGAACTTGAACAAGCATTAGAAATAGCATGGAGGCAAAAGAGACGGTCAGAACAAGCCTTTGAATCTCATGAGCAGGTCCAGAATAAGCTTTGAAAGTCAGTTTGAGATGGGAAGGAATGGCGTTGGTAGTGATGAGATTTGAAATGCCCACTCACATTTCCTGTCACCAGTGGGATGGGTGAGGTGCGAGTCCAGACGGAGGGGTGTGGCTGGGTGTATATGGAGGGGAGGGTAGGGGTGCAGCAGGGGGCATGGATAAAGGAGGAAGGGGTGAGAGGAGGGACCCGGCGTTGCCTGACAACGCAGCGTACCTTGGCTTGAATATATATATATATATATATATAATACAGTCAGTATATGCAAACTGCAATCTGTAATGGATTTGATGATATTGGTTGTCATGGTGTACAAACATCAAAAGGGTGGCTGCTTCTGTAGTAAGAGCACAAATTGATGACTTGCTTATTCATGCTACCTTGTCATGTGTTTCTCTCCATTCGCTCACCTATTTTCTCCGGAATTGCCATTTATCCACTCATGACCTTTCTCTCAGCCTTCATTGCTTTCTCTATGACCACATCATCCATGAGCTTTGCCTTCAATGCTTTTGAAATACATCAACCACAAAATGACATGACGAGCTCAGAACTTCCATTCCATTGATGAACAACCTACTGCTTAGCTGTTGAATTTTCAGATGTCCTTGAGGTGGTACTTTTTGGACATTGAGATGTTTTCATGGGAGACCCCATCTCTAACCGTTTAATATCATGCTCTTAAAGTCCACTAACATATCAATCCTGTTGGCCCACCTGCAGAAGAGATGGAAGAGGACATGGAGACCTTGGACGACCTGAGTGAGAAGCAGAGACATCAACTGAAGCATCGAGAGCTTTTTCTCTCTCGGCAATTTGAAAGCCTGGCTGCCACACACATCCGGTCAGCTTATGCACCCTTCCTTAAAACGTAGCAGTTCTCACCATTTGGGCTGTCGCTGCATCTGTTGTGCTCTGTTCTCTCTGCATGGTGACCCTGTCATGAGGTTGAAAGCATTATGTGACCTGGTGGTGGTTTCTTTATTTGTTTGTTTACTTGCAGTGGGAAATGCAGTGTGACTCTTCTCAATGAGACAGAGACCTTGTGCTCGTACCTTGAAAAGGAGGTGAGACCATGCACTGGTCAGTAAACAACCATGGAGCCATGAGAATATAATTAAAGATTGACCTCCCAAGAGGCTACCCAACATGTTTTATAAGCAGTGGTGTGTTGTTTATGACGACCTATATCGCTGCTGCATACTATGAGATGTGTCTTAAACGTTATCTGCAATCAATGCAACATTTGAGTGAGAAATTAAATCGTAGTTGTGGCACCCACCTTACCAGGAATTATCTCGGCATCTGTTCTCATCACCTCGCTCTCATCTCATGCTCTCTTATCTCCAAAGGACTGTTTCTATTACTCGTTGGTGTATGACCCAGCACAGAAGACTCTCCTAGCAGACAAGGGCGAGATCAGAGTTGGGCCTCGCTATCAGGCTGATGTGCCTGACATGCTGAAAGAAGGTACATGCAATAATGACATGTTGCTAAACATATTCCAGTTTACAGAGGAGAATAGACCTGTCTAAGTTGTTGACAATCGATGGCTTTCCCAAACTTGCTGCTGCTCTCTGCACTTTCAATTTGTAAAGAGACACAAAAGCAGCAATTTTTTTTTTTTTCAATCTACTTGATATTATTTTCAACCTTGCTCATTCCATGGTTGACTGAGAACCGGAGGAAGTGGAGGAGTATAGTGGGCAAGGTAGGGAAGAAGCTTGCTACTGTTTGGACCTCACTCGTCAAGGGAAGAGAAGGAAGACAAAGAAGAAGAAGATGGTTCTATTTTTAAAGCGAATAGTTTTTTTTGGTCTTGACTGGTAATTCATTCACACACTGAAACTACAAATAAAACACTGTACACATATAAGGTCACATGCTTCCATTGGGGGCTGGCGGGGGTTCGATGCAAGTCGACGACATGTATCCAGAGAAGATCATTGGGATCTTTATTCTTTTCTTTAAATTCAAATGAGATTTGAAGCTTTTCATTTGACTGATTATAACCTAGGCCGTATCACTGCAAGGATCGTTAGTTCAACGGCCGAACATGCCTAATACCTCATTCACACCATGATGCCATGCCATGTCGAGGGGTGGATCGTTTAGGCCAGTGCTGAGCAGTCAGACCTCCATCGCAAGTGGCACAGTCCATGGTATATGTAATTAACTTGCCGTTTGCACACATGATAAAAGAAAAACATCATCTTTTACACCCACAAAATTACATGCTCTACATCCACGCCTGTCGTCTTTTGTTCTTTATTTTAGACCTCGTAATGGTGTACAAGTGATAAAATTTGTTAATGCTACAACATGTTGACAAACATTCACCAGATACACTACAGGTCCCACACAACTGATGCGTTTGAATGTAAAACTAATTGCAAAAACGAACATGAAATTTGCACTTTAACAAATTGTTTAATATTTGAAGAAGATTCAGTTCCAATTTGAGAAGCGCTGAAAGGTTTGACATGTGCTCGATCTCTCTCGATTCTGAGTTGCATCGTGATTAAAAATGAACTCTACCACTGATTGAAAATGTGATGAATACACCAGATGTCACAAATTCTTTCTGATTCCATTTGTTCGGCGATTAATTGATAAACTGAATTTTAAAATAGTTTTATGCCGGCAGATCTTTGATTCGATATTTAATTAATTGCTTATTATTTATAATTTTGTAATGTTTGCTGCAAGCTCGATGGTAGTATAGAGTCAACCGAAATGTGACGATGGGTGAGTGCAGCTGCAGATGTGATTATGTTCGGTGTTGTCGAGTATGAGTAGATCAGCATCTTCTGCGGCTTGCTGGCTGGGTGTAATGCATCCACGTTGAAGGTGTGGTTTCGGAAAAGGAGGTGGAAGATGGGTCCAAAAGCAGCCAGTGAGAATAGTTCGAAGCATGGTGTGAACTTGGCATTAGTTTCCTTTACCACCCAACTTCAAGAAGTTTTGCTGCATTTGATCACACTTTTTAATTTTGTGTTTTAGATAGGCTATCGGTCTTCAAGCTGTTCGTGGCTGCCATTGTTATACAGTTGGCAAGCACCACTTTCAAATGACTTTTGTTTAATTAGAACGCATACCTCCACCAGATTGAACATTTTACGTTTTGTATCCCACTGATAGGCCGGATCGACATCTGGACCTGAACCAGTATTGAATCTGATTGTTGTCATCACTGACCTAACTTATCCATCAAGTTTCGTCCGAACCCATTTTTAACTTTTTGAAATATCATGCTATATATCGTTTTAGCCCCATCTCTCGATGGTGAAGAACCATTACAAAAAAATTTTTTAATCTCGTATCCGGATCTGGATCTGCAAAATCTAATAAATTCGTCCTTGTTACACACCCAACGTGTCCACCAAGTTTCGTCAGAATTCGTCCATAACTTTTTTGAGATGTCCCGCTCACAGACAGACAAAACCGCTTGTCAGCTTGTTATGCACCATTGAGATTTTGAGAGTTTCATAAGAAGTGGATTACTGGCAGACCGTGTGTGCCCTGTAAAAACCTGGGAGGGACAGAACCAAGAGAGGACAGAGGGTGCAAGACCAAAAAGGAGGCAGTAGAATTGAGAGAGGTGGTCAACCTGCCTGTGATGTGAAACAACTTCAAGAGATATGGCATGTTTTGGAATTTTACCCCTCTACCCTCTGTCTGCCTACCGTTCCGTACCCTCTGGCGGCTGCCTTTCGTTCCCTACCCTCTGGCGGCTGCCCTCCGTTCCCTACCCTCTGGCGGCTGCCCTCCGTTCCCTACCCTCTGGCGGCTGCCCTCCGTTCCCTACCCTCTGGCGGCTGCCCTCCGTTCCCTACCCTCTGGCGGCTGCCCTCCGTTCCCTACCCTCTGGCGGCTGCCCTCCGTTCCCTACCCTCTGGCGGCTGCCCTCCGTTCCCTACCCTCTGGCGGCTGCCCTCCGTTCCCTACCCTCTGGCGGCTGCCCTCCGTTCCCTACCCTCTGGCGGCTGCCCTCCGTTCCCTACCCTCTGGCGGCTGCCTTCCGTTCCCTACCCTCTGGCGGCTGCCTTCCGTTCCCTACCCTCTGGCGGCTGCCTTCCGTTCCCTACCCTCTGGCGGCTGCCTTCCGTTCCCTACCCTCTGGCGGCTGCCTTCCGTTCCCTACCCTCTGGCGGCTGCCTTCCGTTCCCTACCCTCTGGCGGCTGCCTTCCGTTCCCTACCCTCTGGCGGCTGCCTTCCGTTCCCTACCCTCTGGCGGCTGCCTTCCGTTCCCTACCCTCTGGCGGCTGCCTTCCGTTCCCTACCCTCTGGCGGCTGCCTTCCGTTCCCTACCCTCTGGCGGCTGCCTTCCGTTCCCTACCCTCTGGCGGCTGCCTTCCGTTCCCTACCCTCTGGCTGCCTTCCGTTCCCTACCCTCTGGCTGCCTTCCTTCCCTACCCTCTGGCTGCCTTCCGTTCCCTACTCTCTGGCTGCCTACCCTCATGCTATCTTTATCCCTCATCCCCCCCTCCCCACCACCATACAACTTTGGAGGCCGAGGACAGGAAGATGTGTCAAAGAATGTGCGAATTGGACAAATGAATGCTTTGTTTTTTTTTTTTTTCTTTTGCAGTCGGAACTGCTGCTCGGATCAATTCCACCATCTGTCTCAGGTTACGAGATTTCAGAGCTCATTGCATATGTGGAAATTAAATAAAGGCAGAAACACTGGCCGCAGATTTTTTGACGACCGAAGGAAAATGCCCTTCCTACCCTTCCCTTCCCTTTCTCTCATGCTTACTTCCTCCCAAAGCACCCCCCGCCCCCTCCCCCCCCACGGACGTCTCTGGGTGGTGTCTGGGCATTGTTTAGTATGACTTGTTTGAATGTGCAGTTTTTGATGTAACCAATTTTGTTCAATCATGTACTAATGCCAGCAAAAGGAGACCATTCCCCCTCTCCCCCACTTTCCCTCAAGTTCCCCTATCAAAGGCATATCCAGAAAGAACACTGCCCCCCCCCACTACTCCCCTCTCTCCCCAATCATCCTCGCTCCCTCCCCCCTCCTGGAGTGTAGAGCAACTTGTGGTGAGCCCTCACTCTCCCACTCACCTCCTCTCCTTTTCCTCACCCTCCTCCCTCCTTCCTCACTCTCCTTTCCCCACCCCTCCTCGCTCCCCCATCCCTCCCATCCCTCTCCCCTTGCTCGTATAAAATAAGGGGTATACTAAAATTAACTTGGTCGCTGAAATTGCAGTAGTATCAATTGTTGTTGTTGCTATCGACATATTGATGTCATATAAATCGAGGAAGTAGCAGAAGATGATCCTGAACTGGAGTTCAGACTGTGGGGATTGTTTAAATATTGGAATCTGAGGATACACAAAGATCGGTCGATGGTCACTTCAGTGTATCTATCTCCTGCTGTTTCAAGGTAGTGATATTGTTGAACTAACGAGTGTTTAATAATGTGGGTGGTCAACTATGGAACCAATGACCATTATCTGCACAACATGGAAGTGTGGAATCGCCAATAAATATCACGTTTATTGGCGATTTGTTTCGTGGTCCAGAACAGCAGCTCCGTTTACTCCTTAGAAGGTGGTTCAAACAGAAAATGTTGCTGTTTTATTGACTTTTGTTTTTTTACGAGTAGACACTAGAAGAAAAAGAAAAACTTGTGATGCACGTGCATTTGAGTTTTACATTTGCAGGAGTGCCAGACGAACGGGACCAAGCAAAATTGGAGCACCGTGTATGGATACCTGACAACCCGCTTGGTGAGCGACAGATAGACCAGTTCATGGTCATTGCCAGGTAGGTCCACTTTCTGATAAGTAATTTCTAACTCCTCGGTTGAGCATTTATGAAAGATTTGGTAACTCTAATAAAAGGAACATCCTTCCTGAGGCTCTTCTATCCCACTCTTCCCTCCAGAGATTCAAACAGGCGGTATACCGCCAACTTGTCATCCCCCATCTTGGCCGCTATTGTTTTTACCCCATTACCTTGCCCAATCCGACCCTCTAACTTGCATGTTACTGTGTTTTCTCCCTTGCTGTCTCTTTCTCTTATCATTTCTGTTCGCTCATCCCTTGCTTTATTATGGGCCGACTGACCCGAGTGTCTGTTCGTACCCTCCGTTACCTCGCTCTTCTATGAGCCTCGCTCCATCTTATAAAAGAAATTTCAAACAAAAAACCAAAAGAAAATAAAACAAGGTGCTCGATGCATTCGATGCGACACCAATTTATCTTGTGTTATAGGTCGGTGGGCACTTTTGCACGTGCGTTAGATTGCACAAGTTCAGTACGTCAACCAAGCCTGCATATGAGTGCTGCCGCTGCCTCCAGAGACATCACCTTGGTAAGCTTAGTCTCGGCGTAATGGGTGTCTAAGTGCTGTGGATTGTCGGATTTATAATTTGTGGCTGCTTATAATGAGGACATTCTTTTGAGCGATCATAAAGATCTATACTCACCCGAGCGATCAGTTGTGCAATAAAATGTCTCTTGAAATCACACAACCTAATTGTAACTGCCTTGCCCATGTCGAATTGGATCGTTGCACAAAAAGGTTCCCACATTTAAGTTTGAAGTGCAAAGAAAAATATAATAAGTTACTGGAGATTGTGCTTCCCCGAGTTATGCTTTTGTTTTGTTGAGTCAACAATGGTTTCAATGGCTTTGTTTAGTCAACAGCATTTTCAGAGATTTCATAGAATGCGATACCCCACACAGTATTGAGTATATATTTATTTTTGAATGAAATAATGATTTTAAATATCGTAAAGATAAATTCCGGAAGTTGAGCATTGCTGAAGCAGTCTTGTACATCTCCCTTATATACTGTAATAACATGATGTTGAGTCGCAGTTTAGGAGATGGAGGCTTTATTGATCACCATGGAATGCAGCGTCATTCAGCATCTCCTTCACCCCAGCCCTCTCATATGCCATGCCCATCAATATAATTATTCATTCCTGTTATGCGTGTCCTTTATAATGTCCTTAAAAAAACAAGCGGTAAGTTTTCTGTTTGAAATGATTTTCAATTTTGTTTGACTACCAGGCAGGCAGAGTGAAAAAAAAAAAAATCACACCCATGTTCAAAGGTAGCGGTGCATTTCTTTCTCATGATGCATACATACCCCACCCTCGTGTAAATCCGGCATCTGCACCACTTCAAAAAAATTTTGTCGGACAGATGGATGGAGGAGGAGATTGGGACCATACTCTATGCATAGCGTTGGTGCTGCTTAAGCAGTCTCCTTGGCTATTGGGCACAATCCTGGACGGGTCGCCACTCCGACACAGTATACCAGCATGCTGGCACTCATTTTGCTGACCTCGGAAGGATGACAGGCCGAGTTAACCCCACCTGGTATTAATTCAACAGCTGAGTGGGATTTGAACTTAGGACCCTAGGATTCCAAGCCCACTACTCTAACCATTAAGCCAACACCGGGCATCCAAATGGATGGACATACCAAATGGATGGACATACCAAATATTGACATACAGATGGATGGGCATACCAAATGGATGGACATACCAAATATTGACATACAGATGGATGGACATACCAAATATTGAAGTGGCTACACTGCTTTCAAATAATCTCTCTCCTCTCTGCGCTTGTGCGATCAAGATGAAGTCAGAGACGAAGTCCTGTAAAACAGCAAACTTGTGTTCCTATTCATGTTCCGATTAATTCTCAAAATGTAACATTCGATTTAAATAAGTTGTTCCTCGATCATAAACCACGAGTAAAGGTGCCCGTCTTCGACGGGCGTCACTGGCAACATATGGTAAAAGACAGATAGCATGAATGTATTTTAAACAATATATTGTATCATTGTTATCCATTGATTATCATTCAGGTTTTCCCCTTCGACTGTCCCGCAGTAGCTCCACTTCGATGACATTACCACGTAGTTTAGTGACAACACAACGTGTACCATTCGAGAGTTCCGGAGGATCCATAGAGCGCATTAAAATTACAGGGCACCCTACTTTAAAGTGATCCAAAAGGCCGGATCAGTTTCGTGTACATATTCATATCTTGTAGATTTTAGCTGGCCGGATCAGTTTCGTCTACATATTCATATGTTGTAGAATTTGGCTGATTCTGAAACTGTTAACAGCATGTCGATCGGATGGTTCTGTGATTTTCTACGGTAGTAAACAGAAGTACGACTTAAGCCTGTACGCCACTATGCGGAGACCCGAGATTTTTATGTGCACATGCTCAATCCCGCACCCACCCGAAAAGACCCAAGTACACTGTCAGTACTCAACTCCACACTAAAACGATGATCATGATTTTGGGTTTAACCGTAACTGACCGGGAGATACTTTGTTGGCAGTTGGTCCGGCTGGGCAGCGGATATCGGTCGATGAAAATTTCAAAACGGCAAAAAAAAAGCAAAGAAATACTTTGAACTTAGTCAGAAAGTCATGGTTTTGTGAAGAAACTACGGCACATGGAAAGTGCAAATTAGTCAGGTATGAACTCAACTGTTTTCTCCCCAAATGGAGAGTGATTCTATGAGCCGAACTCATCTTGGTGGTCCTCTAAAAAATGGGAAACATTTTTATTTCTTTTTTGCGCAATAATTCCTCCCATTTTGCAAATGGAGTTTTTTAACTGTTTAACTACCATAATCATCAAAACGAATTTTGAGGGGCTTCTTAAGGAAGACAATAATATCATTACTATATATGTCAAAGCTTATTTAATTTCATGCAGTAACAAAAATATGATGGTGGAACAAAAAAGGGGCGTGTCGAAATATTAAAAAAGATTATGAGAATATTGAGAAGATCAATTAATAATTGGGTCAAAGGGCAAAGTTACACGAAATAGAAATCGATCTTATTAGTTCAGCATGAGACATGCCCGTCTTTTTTTTTTTTAATCCCTTCCATGTTTATTTATTTACTATTCGAACTTCAGTGTGTCTGTCCAGGCCTTAACGTTTGTAGCTCACCTCGACTTTCGTCAGGTGAGCTTAGGCGACCGAGCAGTGTCCGGAGCTGAGTCAATCATTCAGTCAGTCTGTAAACGCTTCAGTCATCATCGCTTGAACCAAACACACAATTTTGATGAAACTGGGCCATGATCAAATCTTATGCCTAACGAAGGTGTATTGACTGCATGAAAATCTGCACTCATTAATGGGGTCTATAGGGGCGTTATTGACCCCCCCCACCAACAAACACCACCGTGTCGGTGGGAGGAGCCTCTTCAGTGTTCAGCTCTCCAATTGGAGGTTGCAGAGTTTGAGACGGAGCCCCGAAGGCTGTTGTAGAATCTTCTTCATCAACATCTGTGATCGCGAGACGAGTTCGTGTTCCTCTTCTTCTTTGCACAAATTTGCAAAGTAAGTGGACAAACTTTTTATTTTTTGCTGACATAACACAAGGTCCATGGTATAGATAAATATTATTTATGAGTTCAAGTGCTGATGTGATGCTCGGTACGTAGGCAGAACTACCCAGACTCTGATGGAATCAAACAGCACGTCCCTTTGTCCATCAGGAAAAACGCTGTTTGTTACACGAATACAGCCGGTACGTGTAGGAAGGTCCCAGCATCAACCCAACATCGTGTGCATCTGCTACTGGACAGCATTTGATTGAGAATGCAAACTGTGCTTGTTCAGCATGTAATCTGGACGCATTCAAGATATTGAGTAGAGGACGAAATATAACACATTTCCCAATACTAGAAGTGATATTTATCTATTCCATGGACCCCGTGTTATGTCGGCAAAAAGAGTTTGTCCGCTCACTTTGCTTGTTTGTGCAAAGAAGAAGAGGAACACGAACTCGTCTCACGATCTCAGATGTTGATGAAGAAGATTCTGCAACAGCCTTCGGGGCTCCGCCTCAAACTCTGCAACCTCCAATTGGAGAGCTGAACACTGAACAGGCTCCTCCCACCTAGACTGGTGGGAGAAGATGACCCATCAGTGGCAGTGTGACCACTCCTCATTTTCATAAATGCTAAGGTGAGCCAATGAAAAAAGCCAAGAATTCACAAGGTTTCGGAAAAGCGATGATAATAGAAAAACCTATACGCCTAGAAAACCAAGACGCCAAGGTGAACAACAAATTGCCAAGATCTTGTGAAAAAAGCCAAGGAGTGGTCACACTGATCAGTGGAGAACATCCAATCGGAATTGACTTTGTTGATAGGTGTCTATTAGACTGTACTTCTTCCTTACCTCTTCCTTACTTCATTCACTTTGTGTGAATCTCACCTGAAGAGAGCACAACGAAAAGCTTTGTGGTTTTCTTTTTAGTCTTTTTTGGTGATGTCCTTCAAAATGTGTCTCTGTTTATGTTTATATTGAAGTTTTGTAGTACCAACCATCTTTTTTTTAAGAGTATAGAAATTAGCATTAATACTTGAAGCAATCTGAACTGCAAGACTGTACCTTTTAGTGAACAAATGTTTTGAGGTCATGAGCACAGTCCGTGGTGATGAAAGAACATTTGTGGTCGTGCCATCTATAGTATCGGTTTTGGAATGCTGAAAGTGTATTTGAGAGATATAATTAACATGAGACGCTGTAAATGCTGACGTGAATGCTTAGCTATTAAAAGGTACATGTGAAGGTTAGATTGGGGGAGCTCCAAGGGAACCTTCCAGGATTGTCACGAACTGTAAATGAGTCCCTATATACTAGGAGTAGCAACAACTTGCAATTGGAAGCCATTTTGTTTCCATCGAGTGTGGTGCACCAAACCTGCACCCATTGTGCATGAAGCGTAACGTGTCCGTTTTCTAACAAATCTGTCTTTCTCTGCTCCCAAAAAGAAGATTATTTTGCTTAATACTTTATTTTCGTCCTTCGAACATGTCGGGATAAGCATACAACCAGACAGGATTGATTTAACCTTAAAACATATATCGCGGAAACAGCAGAAAATTGAAGTGTCATGTGCGAGTAAAGGGTCACGCTGATTGCCTAATTTTTGAGGTGTACAGAGCGAGTGGGTAGAAGAAACACACAGGTCGTGATAGAATGCAGAAACTTGAAAGAAGTGCGAGAAGGAAAGTGAAAGAGAAATGGAGGCGCACACCGGCCACTCCAGATGCGTACACCTTCAAGAGAATAGAGAATTAGAAAAGATAATTGTGACTGAAAAGAAAATAAATCAATAAATCGATTAAAGAGAAAGGGCTTGAGAAGATCGATTTGATTGATTGATTGTGCGTGTTCTGCCTGAAGGCGGCAGGTCCTTGACTGCTTGGCAAGGATGATACTGGGTGGTTTTCCATTGCCTTCCCAGCCATAGTTCGGGCAGGAATTTGTAATTTGTTCAGGATGCTGATGATAACTCGCCTATTCTTCTGGAAGGACATCCTGGGATCGCTACAATCCACCAACTGGTATTAGCAGATGGGACACCCAGCTTTTAACGTCCATCCGAGGGATGGCACACACACACACATTGATGGATCACCCTCCCTTGTGAAACACTGGGATGACAGTTTATAGCTGGGTCTGGATTTTAACCCAGGCTTAGACGGTTTAGAGGCCAGTATGTGTCCTTCTAGGCCATCCTGCTAGCCCCTTGATATGATATGGATAGGGAAAGCTTTTTTCTGTTCAATCGAATAAAACAGGAAAGAAGGAATTTTGTAAGAACAAAGAAGGAACTAGAATGACACTTGTTAGAGCGCATACCTCCATCCGGCTGAACAGTTTACGTTTTGTATCCCACCGATAGGCCGGATCTGGATCTCTCAATTGTGAAGAATCAGTTCTAAAATTTAAAAATTGTCATGTCCGGATCGGGATTCAGATCTTCACCCAAATCCAATTGATTCTTCCTTTTCATACACCCAACCTGTACACCATGTTTCGCCAGAATCTGTGCATTTCTTTTTGAAATATCGTGTTACGTACTGTCGTGGCCAAAAATATTGACACCCTTGCACTTTTTTTTTTTCAAATAATGCACCATTTCTTCCATAAAATTGTTGAAATTACATCTTTTGGATCCACAAATGGATTTCTTTGGTTTGCAGTGGAACAAAACAAAAAAAAGGAATTTTTTTTTTTTACTAAATCTTAGCTTATTCCACACAGAAATCCTAACATGGCTCGGACAATATTATTGGCACCTTTTGTAAGTTAGAAATAATTATATTTCAAGCCGGTGATTCTCTTTTACTTTGGAATTGAACTCACCTGTGGTGAGTTTGCAGGTACCTGCCATATTAAAAAAATCACTCTTTCAACCAGTTTGAAAAGAGAAAAGGAGTCATTCTGCTGTTTTGTGTCACTGTGTGGACTATAAGGAGCATGGAGAAAAGAAAGAAAAACAGAGAATTGTCTGAGGAGGTCAGACACAAGATTGTAGCCAAGCATGGACAATCTCAAGGCTACAGGTCCATCTCCAGAGACCGTAATGTTCCGATGTCCACCGTACGCAATGTTATCAGGAAATTTGAGGCCCGTGGCACTGTAGCCAACCTCCCTGGACATGGCCGCAAGAAAGAAACTTGATCGAAGATTGCAGTGAAGTATTGTTCGAATGGTGGAGAAAGTACCTCGATCAACTGCCAAACAGATTCAAGCTGACCTTCAGAGACAAGGTACGACAGTTTCAACTCGCACCATCTGTCGCCAACTCAACAAAAGGGGGTTCTATGGTAGGAGACACAGGATGACTCCGTTGCTGAGAGAGACATAAGAAAGCCTGACTGGAGTTTGCCAAAGCACACCTGAACGAGCAAAATCCTTCTGGGAGAATGTCCTGTGGACAGATGACACCAAATTAGAGCTTTGTGGAAAAGGACATCATCTTTATGTTAATATAAAACAAAATGAAACCTTCAAAGAAAAGAACACCTTCCCCACAGTCAACCATGGAGGAGGTTCAGTGATGTTTTGGGGTTGGTGTGCTGCCTCTGGCACTGGGTGCCTTGAATGTGTGCACGGCATCATGAAATCAGGAGATTACCAAGGCATTTCGGAGCCCAATGTTCAACCCCGTGTTAGAAAGCTGGGTCTCCGTCGAAGATAATGGGTCTTGCAGCAGGACAATGACCCCAAACACACTTCAAAAAGCACCCAGGAATGGCTTAAGACAAAACGCTGGAATGTTCTGAAGTAGCCAACCATGAGTCAAGATCTAAATCCCATTGAATACCTGTGGGGAGATCTGAAAACAGCAATTGGGAGAAGGTAGCATTCAAATCTGGGAGAACTGGAGCAGTTTGTACATGAAGAGTGGGCCAACCTGCCAGTAGAGAGGTGTAGGAAGCTCATTCATGGCTAAAGGAAGTGCTTGACTGCAGGTATTTTGTCCAAAGGCCGTGCTACCAAATATCAAGTCTCGGGTGTCAATAATTTAATCAATGCCATTTATTTTTATTTTCTCATTTAAAAGGATATATTAAGTTCTGTAATATTAACAGTGAAATAAAGAATTGTGGAGACAAAATACTTTTGCCAATTTCAACATATTTTTTTGAGAAAATTGAGTTATTTGAAAAAGTGCAAGGGTGCCAATATTTTTGGCCACGACTGTAGTTCTTAGCCCTATCACTCTCAATGGTGAAGAATTGCTTTAAAAAATTCTCGGATCCAGATCTTCACAAAAAATTTAATCAATCCTTCCTTGTCGCACACCTATCCACCGCGGTTCAGCCAAATCCGTCCACAACTTTGTGTGATATCGTGTTCACAGACAAACAGACAGGGGTGAAAACATAACCACCGTCCACCTTTGTTCGGGCCAAAAACGATATGTAAAGTGCAGCACGATACATCAAACAATTATGGACAGATTCTGATGAAACTTAAACAAGTTTGTGTGACAAGCATGAATTTGTTCCATTTTGTTGAAGATCGACATCCGGATACGAGAATTAATTGTTTTTAATTTTTAAGTGATTTTTATCTTGCCAAAACGAAGTTTTTGCAAGATATGTTAGTCAGCTTGTATGTTTTTTTTTATTTTTTTGTTTGTCTGAAATCACGTATAAAAAATTCTGCAGAGCACAGTTATCATTGGAAATTTTTGTAACTTCGCATATCAGAGGCCTATAGAGGTCCCTTTCAGTGCACAACATTTTGAAGGGCAAGGTCAAAGGTCAAGGTCACTTTGGCACAAATCAGGGGAATCGACGAAACCCTTATTTTTTGAGTAATTTTGATCGGATCGTCTTCAAACTTCATGGGAATATAGTTCATGGTCTGGCGCTCAGCTGATTAATTTTTGGTGGCGATTGGCCTTGACCTTCATATGTTTTTTATTTTTTTTATTTTTTTATCTTGCCAAAACGAAGTTTTGCAAGATATTTTAGTCAGCTTGTATGTTTTTTTTTTTTGTTTGTCTGTAATCACGTATAAAAAATTCTGCAGAGCACAGTTATCATCGGAAATTTTTGTAACTTCGCATATCAGAGGCCTATAGAGGTCCCTTTCAGTGCACAAAATTTTGAAGGTCAAGATCAAAGGTCAAGGTCACTTTGGCGCAAATCAGGGGAGTCGACGAAACCCTTATTTTTTTGAATAATTTTGATCGGATCGTCTTCAAACTTCATGGGAATATAGTTCATGGTCTGGCGCTCAGCTGATTAATTTTTGGTGGCGATTGGCCTTGACCTTCATGTTTTTTTTGTTTTTTTTTTGGTCTGTAATCACGTATAAATCACTCTGCAGAGCACAGTTATCATTGGAAATTTTTGTAACTTCGCATATCAGAGGCCTATAGAGGTCCCTTTCAGCGCATAAAATTTTGAAGGTCAAAGGTCAAGGTCACTTTGTCACAAATCAGGGGAGTCGACGAAACCCTTATTTTTTTGAGTGATTTTGATCGGATCGTCTTCAAACTTCATGGGAATATAGTTCATGGTCTGGCGCTCAGCTGATTAATTTTTGGTGGCGATTGGCCTTGACCTTCATGGTTAGCCACAAAGGTCAAACATATTTGACCCCAAGGTCAAATTTTCAAGTTTTAGGAACCATATCGTGTAGTACCTCAAATTGAACACCTCGATGATATGTCAAATTTCTAGATATGTCAAGCTTGAGACATTATGACGTCATTTGGTGACGTTATGAGGCAAACGCATATTTTTCATGGTTACTCTGTAGAACGATTCTCATCGGAATCTCTCGTCGGCAGATATTCCTCAAGGAGTCGCTCCTCGTGGATAGCAGCTCTGTTCACCTCAGTGTGACATTAGAGAAGTCACACGTGGTCACCTTTTGGCAAGATACGGGTCACCCTGCGGATGACATTGGTTTATTTCACTGTTGAGAGATGGGCCACAACAATATACAGCACAATATATTGATGTTTCAAAAGGTTGTTGATGGATTATGACAAAGCTTGCTGGTTGAGTTGGATAAGTAAAAAGAACAAGCCGATTCGATTTTGGTTCAAGTCTAGATCCGGATCCAGATCCAGTCTATCAGTCGGATACAAAACTTAAACTGTTCAGCCTGGTTGAGGTGTGTGCTCCACCAAATGCTGTTCTACTTTATAGATGTTTTGGTGATTTATGTCTTTGTATAAGTAAGTTGTACCCAACTGCCAACTACAATACAATTACAACACCACACATTAATGTACGCACACAGGACAACAACTCAACTGGCACAAGCCACCCCAAAATCTGTTTCCATCCCAGATGACTTACTTTATTTTCCCAATTTTTTTTTCCATCCGGCATCTGCAGGGAATATATACATTTTGAAACCCTTCCCTGATTGATGGGTGCATCAAATGGCACAGCATCCTCTCATTTTGAGAAGATTGATGAGCTATTAATCGAAACAAAATGGCGCTCACGACCCATGTGACCAGAAATTTTTGTCTCCTACTATAGAGGACTCAACTCTATACCAAGGGCACACCATTTTACCTCAAGAAAATGTGCACCTTTGCTTGAGCATCCAAAAGTGTAAGCCTAACTACCATATCTGTTCTTGTTTTCCCCAGTTCCACGCCATGGACACGCTACACCGGAGTGGCTATGAGATCGCACGTGCCATTGGCCTGCTTGTACCCCAGGGTGGGCCGGTGCTGTGCCGAGACGAGATGGAAGAGTGGTCAGCTGCCGAGGCCAACCTGTTTGAGGAAGCACTCGAGAAATACGGGAAAGACTTCAACGACATTAGGCTGGACTTTGTACGTGTTTGCTATTTGTGGTGATGGTTATAAAGTGAACTGGTTTAGTTTGGACCATTGTGTAAAGTTAAAACCAGAGGACGATTTTACTGTTTGATAAGCTGGTAGTTGTTGTAAGTTATGGTAGACTTGAGTGCTTATCTTGCTGTGCTCGTACCGAGACATCAAGACTTGCTTGAGGTAGAGACCTTGTCTTCTTGAAATGGAAGACGGTTCAATTGTAACTGACCCAAATGGACGTCGTCTAGCTACTTTACGAAAACGTGTAAAATCTATTTGGGGAAATTTCAGGGGACTTGCCATGGACATAATTCCTTTTTCTAAATCCAAATGTTAGCTCGTCCATTTCTTCATGGACAGGTGAAAACCTTTAGACTACCCCTGACTATCGGGACCACTTGACCCATTGTGCGAGCCTCTTGATTATGAGGTCTCGGATTATGGATCACATGGTTCTTGTGACCCGGGACCTGATGATTGCAGCCATGCACATTTCTGTGCTTGCAGCTTCCCTGGAAGTCTCTCACAAGCATCATAGAATATTACTACATGTGGAAGACGACGGACCGCTATGTTCAGCAGGTGGGGAGACGAACGCTTCTTGTACGAGCTCTGTTGGTTAAAACTAGAATACCTATCCTTGCCAAGTGTCCATCATACACACTACTATTTGTCACAAAGTGTACAAAAGTTTGCACCCAACAGGCGCATATCCAAACAATGCAGCACTCATCCACAAGGTGAGCTGTTATTTTGTTGTTGTTGTTGGGGGGGAAGAAATTAAATATATCATTCGGCAATATTGGTTATATATAATCAGCCTTGTCACACATTGTCACCTGTTCTTGGAGGTGTTTTTCACTTTTTCTAAATGCTTTCATTAAGGCTTCACCATGACTTGTATGCCAACTGTGCCACTTTGTGTCTTCAGAAACGACTCAAAGCTGCCGAAGCTGAGAGCAAGTTGAAACAAGTGTACATTCCCAACTAGTGAGCTTTTAATTTGGTTTTGGACCCCTTCCCCTGCCCCCCCTCCCTCTCCTTACACTTTCCATTCATGTGCTTCGCTCTTAGATTTGAAGGCTCCCTTACTTTGGCGTTTGGTCCTTGTCATGAATAATAGACAACGATTGGATGCTCAAAAGGACCTGAGCCATTTTGCATAAATTGCCGCTTGTAGTACTTGCAATTTCCTTGTCTTTATTTATTTATTTATTTATTTTAATTTTAGCCATTTCCTCCTCCTGTCCCTTCCCCTCCTTTTTCTCATGGATATCTAACACAGCAACAAGCCAAATCCAAACCAGATCTTTGCTAAGCCTGGTGTGGCCAACGGTGCCGGAAACATTGGTGTCGGTCAGGTGCTTGGCACGGGTCGTGCCTGCGAGAGCTGCTTTGGTGAGTCCTTGGGACGTAGACTGCTCGGTGCAGGCAAACGGCATTTGCATCGCCATGTAAATTGGAACAACTGAGGTTTATTTATATTGCAAATGCTGTTCTGTTAGTGCAGTTTATTTATTATTCTTCACCTTATCGATGAGACCTGTATCAAATCAAATACAGGAACCCCCCAAATTGTCCTGGTTGTGCTGTACAAACCTACGCTACCTGCTTTAATTTACACGAAGCTGGAGCTTTTATTCCATTGCAATACCAGGCCAAAAACTGCAGCGTGGCCGCTGCAAGAGTCTGGAATGTCTTACAGTTGTGAACAACCATCGTTATTTGCACAACTTCACATGTTAAAGCGAGGGTATTGGTGATCGATGCACTGTGCAATTGTAATTATTGATGCATGAGCCTTGGGTGGGCACCTGCATACCTTGATTGATTCATGCTGCACGTCCTTTTTATGCCCCCCAGTTGCCGGGATATGAATAAAATATATATATTGCGGTATGCCAACTAGTACCTTTTATTTTATTTTATCTGACTCAGGTTAGTTCCCAAGTTAAAATTGTATTTCAACTGCTGAATCTATTTTAAACCTGATACGTTCCCAATTGTTCCAGCTGCTTTACAATACCCTATCATGTGTCCCAAGTGTGCACCACAACAGCATGTTGGTACATGCATGGCCTACTCCATCAAGAAAACTGTTTTGATTTGGACCTCATGCCATAACTGTGATTGTTATTTTGTACTGTATCTCTATATGCCACTTCTTATTTAAGTGACATGTTTTCCTGTTTCCACATATTTCACTTGTATCCTAGCGACCCAGTCTGCACAGTGGTATTCCTGGGGCCCACCCGCCATGCAGTGCCGTCTCTGCGCTTCGTGTTGGACTTACTGGAAGAAGTACGGTGGGCTCCGGCTGCCTACCCGTCTGGATGGAGACAGGCCTGTGCCCGGACGTGTCAACCCTACGCTATCTGTGCAAACTTTGGATGGTACATTGAAATGTGCAGTCAACAGCTGTGGGAAGGTGGGCTTGCAGTAACACAGGGATTGTGGAGGTTGGTTCATCGGTGGGGTGTTACGAAGGAAAAGATCGATGAGGAAAGCTTACCCCGTTCCCCCTTCATTATTTTGTTTCAGGAGTTCCGCACACAGGGTCACTTGTACCGGCACTGCCAGGCTGTCCACGGGCTCACTGTGCGGAACCAAGGTGCCTCGCGCATTGCTCTCAAGACCCGGCAGGCATTTTATCTGCACACCACGAAGCTGACGCGCATTGCACGGCGTCTCTGCCACGATATATTTCATGGACGCCAGGCTGCTCGCCGTCCCTTCATTCCCATCAATGCTACCGCCATTAAATCCGAGTGTAAGTATCCAGAGCCTCCTTTGGTCTTCCTTCGGTGTCAGCCTTGTCATTCGCCTGGGTCTAGTCATACTAGCTTCATCCTTCATTCCTACTTTTGTGTAATCCTCGCACATTCTTTATCTTCTGTAATTATTTGGTTTTTATTTATTCATTTTTATTCCTTGTTTCCTAGCTGTCCATCCCATTTGCTTTCTCCATTGTCTGCATCTTTTGACTTCGCTTCTTACCGTCCTTTGCATTATGTTGTCCTTCTGCTTGAGCTGAGCCCTAACCAAGGTCCCGGTCCCGACCTTGGAACCTCTCGGTCTCGCCTTCAGTTCCAATCTTACCCGGGCTTCACACATCTCCAAACTGGCTTCCCGTGCGAGATCCGGCATCGCCGTCCTCTGCAGAGACAAATCCTCCTTCCAGAAGCCAGAGCACCTCACTCCCTGAAAGGCCTTCGGCAGAAACAGCATGGAGTACGATTTGCCCTCTGAGCAGGCTTTCCCTCTTCTTCTCTTCTTTAACCACCTGTCTCGTCTCGAGTTTGTGGAGACCAAGGCAACAGTTGTCTTCGGCATTTCCTGCTGCGATGCTGCTGCTGCCAGTGGGCCATTTCCATCTCTTGGCAGACTTGTCTAATTCCTTGTTTGTCTCTTTTTTTTGGGGGGGGGGGTTTGGTCCCCCTCCTCATTTTTCTCTGTTACCTTAGCCATCAGTCTTAATCCTCCAGCCACAGGGCTGCACTTTGCTTAGCTAGCCACCCCTTTGTCTCATGATGTCAGGACTTTTCCAATTTTTTCCCCTAGTTAATAACACATCGCTGAGCCTCACTTTTGTTCTTTCTTTCTTCATTTCATTTCCAGTCTTTGAATGCAAAATCATGTCCTTTAATCTGTTGTAGGTAACTCTCATTATAATTTTTAATTCGATCTTTTATTCCCATTAGTTCTGTTGTGATTAATTTAGACTCGAGAGACTTGTGCCAATTAGCAAATCTGTGCCTTTTTTTATTCTTCTTTTTTCCTCATTTTTCTAACACCATGCTAAATAGTTCCCCCTCCCCCCCTCCTTTCCCTTGCCGCTGTTGCCACGCCGATATAGCAACCGGGCCTGTCTATGCGTGCCTTGATATTGAAATGTCAAATAATGGTTTAAAAACGAACAACTTAACTTAAATTAACCCTCTACGTTTACAAATATAGAATTATTTAAATTTCCCACTTTCTTAAACCCACCACCCACCTTCTCAAGCTGAGCGTCATGTTCGTTTTGAATATCGACTTGTAATTACTCCCAACAATGTACCGTGAGCTCCAAAATTTGACACTTGGTAAATTTTGCACATTCATCGACGTACTTTTCTTTTCTAATGTGGTATTGTCTTCCATACATGTAATTGCCTTTTGATTACATTAAATTTGCGAATATCTTGATCGTTGATTTGAGCTCAACGTACGTAGCTATCTCATAGTTGAGTTTAGGCCTGAAACTTACTTCTCCGAACTCTGATTATGATACATTTACTTTAAGTTCTTATTTTTTTCATTAATTGAAGGGTACAATGGGAAAAGTACTTCTGTTGCATAATGTTGAAAATGTAGCTAAGTACTTTTCTACTATGGGCTTCAGTTGTAACTAACTCTTATAAAGGAAACCTTATAAGCGTCATCTCAAAACCCATCTAAACTCCCTCCATCATCCAATTTTCTTGTAAAAGATTAAATAATAAGTTGTAACTCATTGAAAATGTATACATGCTTCACCCTTGACAGTTGTAAAACCATCTTGGCAGTAATTGGTACCTGATCTCCAATGTGACGAGATGCCGAGAGATGTGACATATTGATAATCAATTGTCCAGAGAATTTATTGCCATTATTCACATATTGCTGACTTGTAGATGTCATTCCAAACATTCATTTCATTCTAGATATTTCAATCCTAAACGGACAGTCGTGGCTGATAGAAAGCTTCAGTGAAGAGAAAAAAGGAATCTCTTTATCACCTCGCCTTTTGGAAATAAATAAATAAATAATCCAGGGGATATTGTAATCAGCTCTGTCCATCTGTCATGTAATCTCCTAAACGGTTTTGCAAAAATTCACCAAACTTTGTGATTATGATCACCACATGGCAACAAGGTGCAATAAATAGCAGTATCATTCTTGGCGTTGTCCCCTGGGGCGAGTTCAGAAAGGGAAATACCAGAAAATGCAATTACGGGCACATTTTACAACATTTTAAAATGTAACTTTGTATATACAATCACCAATGGGGGACACATGAAATATGTAACGATCTTTTGGATTTGACCCCTGGCTCATTCCCCTGGGAGGACTTGTCACAGGGGTCAAAACATAAAAACATTTTAACTCAAAATTTGATATGGGGTCATTTGTACTGGAATTCTTTTACCACCTTTCAACTTTAGGTGAGAAGCGTGGGGATTTAAGATCCTTTATTCCGGGTAAGATTGGCACTGAAGGCGAGACCGAGAGGTTCCAATGTCGGGACCGGGACCTTGGTTAGGGCTCAGCTCAAGCAGAAGGACAACATAATGCAAAGGACGGTAAGAAGCGAAGTCAAAAGATGCAGACAATGGAGAAAGCAAATGGGATGGACAGCTCGGAAACGAGGAATAAAAATGAATAAATAAAAACCAAATCATTCAGATCCGGTGCATCATCAACTTCGCTCGAGTTATTTTTGTCATTGACAACGTTGTTTCGTAATTAGGAGCTGCAGGTGTAATCGTGATCACCTTACTTGAAAGAGCAGTCTTTCCATGTCTGATAAAGGCACTAAGGATCACCTGTGGTTCTCCGCAGGTGAAATCATGAAACATCCATATAATGAATGTACATCTCAATGAGGATCATCACCTACACGCTGTATTGCCATTAGTTATTGGGATGGTATGCCAAAATTTGATACGAATGAGCACTCCCCCCCCCCCCCCCTCAAACGCACACACATTTCAAAACTGCTTTAAAAAAAGTCTTACTGTGACATTTTTGTCAGTACTACTATGCTGAGTTTGCACCACTACAGTTTGGGCAGTTACATAATTACAAGGATTTTAGTAGACTATGCACAAACTCATGCAGTACATGGGATTCAAACCTGGGTTCCAAGGATCATAAGCCAGCAGCAGCTTCAATGGGAGCACGAACAAAACAAACCAGGAAAAAAAAAATGTTGAATATGTACAGGGGCCAGTTCAAAAGCCCTGACTTGAACCTATATATTCTGAGTTGTCTTGGGACATTGTGTGAGGACTAGAGTTAAAGGAGCACAATCCATCACTGAGCTTTAAAAAAAATTATTTTAATACGTAGTCTAGGCTCATGGAAGAGCAAGGACACGGAACAGACCAGGACAGAGCATAACAAAGGGAACAGCAGGAGAAAGGGGAAACTCCAATAGCCTGGGTGGAGGAAGAAGGTAGATTGAGATGGACAAACAGGGTATGCAGGTACCGATGAGTGGTAGGGGAAAACGCAAGTGGTGGACAAGATGGATACATTGGCAAAATTTTGTGAGGGTGGGGGTGATTTAATGGGTGTAAAAAAAAAAAAAATACATCATGGCCTTGGATTGGGGATGACCTGAGATAGTGGTAAACAACTGTCTTGAAGACCAGGAGGGAAGAATGATATCGAAGAGAGTGTGGAAGGCAGTTCCACAGGTGGGAAAAGAGAGGAATAAATGAGTGGAGGTGAGCAGTGGTTCTGGATTTAGGCAGTTTCACTCGGAAAAGTTTGCTGGTGGACTGCGTACGTTTTGCCAATACTTGGGCAGACAGGGTGGGGACAGAGCCTGGAGAAGGCAGAGGGCAGAAATGAGGCAGTGGAAGACTTGAGAGACCACCAACCTGTTGGGGTAGTGAAGTGATAGACTGAGCTGAGCTGAGTGATAGACTGAGAGATTCCAATGATCTTGAAAGTCTTGGTTTCCACGGCATCAAGATGTGAGGCAGGAGAGCCAGCCCAGAGGGGAGAGCAGTACTCCATCAAGCCGTCAATGAAAGCCTTGTAGGTGGATAGGAGCTTAGATGTGCCAAGGAAGGACTTTGCATGATGGAGGATGCTCACTATATACATCCACATTTCCACACTATGTCTGGCTTTGGAGACCAACTTTGAAATGTGGCTTTCCCAAGAGATATCATGGTGGAGAGTGAGACCCGAGCATTTGATAGGCTGAACCTCTTCAAGAGGGTTGTTCAGAAAGTAGATTTTGAGGGTGTGCAGAACAGTCCTTTCACAGACAGAGACAGAGGCAGAGTTGGATTTGTCAGGATTGAAGAACATGTTCCAAGTGTTTGACCAGCTTGTGATATTTTTTTTTGAAGGTCTGAATGGAGAGAAGAGGCTGCTGCCTGTCTGCCATGATAATCCCTCATCCTCCTGACAGAGGGTAGTCTTCAGCAAAGAGATGGAGGATTTTCCAAAAACCTTTACCTTTTTTTGAAGAATAAAAGCACAGTAGTACGTCTGATGTCAACAAGCATTTGGGAGTTGCAGTGACACTTGGAAATTCAATAGATGTTTCTAAATAATGTAAGAACTCTGTTCATTTCCTACAGTCCCGATACTTTCCTCCTGTTGTGCATACGTCGTCATAGACCCTTCAGCCCTACCTCAAGCAGTGTGCCACGTCTCCCACAATATGCAACTTTGAATTCGAATATCTCTTCTAAAGGTGTGAATATTCACATCCATTGCAAAACCGATATTAAGTAGCAAGCAAATACGAGCGAGAATAGCACTCGGTAGAATGCATACGTCCATCAAGCCGAACAGGTTACGTTTTATATCCCACTGATAGACCGGATCTGCATCTGGATTTTTACCAAAATCTAATCAGCTTGTTCTTGTCAATGTCATCAAACCAACTCATCCACTGAGTTTCGTCATCCATCCACACCTTTTAAAAATATGCCGTGCATCATTTTTTGCCCGATCTTTCGATTGTGAATAATCACTTTAAAAATGATTCAGATCCGGATCTTCACCAAAATCGAATCAATTCATCCTTGTCTTACACGCAACATGTCTTCCAAGTTTCATCCAAATCCGTACATAACTTTTTGAGATATCATGCTCACAAGCGAACAGACAGACAGGGTTGAAAGCATTACCTCCATCTACCTTCGGTGGCAAAGCTAATAACAGAACTCCATATGAAAAAAGAAAAGTTACCTAGGCTACTGTAAAAGACAAAATATTGGTTACCTGTCGCCGAATCCCTATCTATTTTGAGATTGTGATATTGAAGAAATTATGGATATATTTCAAAGTACACTTCACCAATTCGCCGAGTTTTGTGTTGTAAATAGTATTTGATAACGTATGATTAGATGAAGAATTCTCCTGACTTCATTTGGGATCTCGGACGAGGCGTAATGCCTTTTGTATGACAGTGGCGTTGACTGCCAGCACTGGGGGACCTGCTGTGATGTCACAATCTTACCAGAACTGTGTGCATGTATAATGGCACACGCGTGCGCACGCACACGCACACGCACACACACACACACATTGATCGGCTGCTTGTAACAATTAGGAAATCTGACTTTAAAAGGATAAATGTATGAAAATGGCACAGATATTGAGGTTATTCGATGAGTTAACTAACAGAAGGGTCGGGGCTGAGCTAATTGGCAATAGGGTGATTAAGGAACCGACGGATGACGGACGCTGGATCTCGCGTTTATCACAATTAAAATGATAATACCCGAACCCATCCCCTTCCTTCAAACTGTGGTCGTCTACTGTTTTTTTTTTTCTTTTGTTTTTTTTTTTTCTTCTTCCAATCAACTTTTAGCTCATTTCCTGCTCATTAACTGTAATTTCCTGATAAATTTAATCTTCGAAAGAATAGCGCTCATAATAATGGCACAACTTGTGTTTTATCTTCGGAGAGAGCCATGCTTTCCCATATGCAGGTTTGCATGGCTCTGTAAACCTAGTACCTAAGGTTGCTTGGAAAAGTTTCTCACCATGTTTCTACAATTGCAAGTAAGCTTTAACATGTTTGCAGGTACAGCGAGGCTGGTCGAAGCCTCGAAGAATCCACTGAAGGTCAAGCCCGTAACGCGGAAGCCTTTGGAAGCAGTCGTGAAGTACTTGGGTGGGTTGGAGAATGTGGATGTCTGCTCTTTAGAGTTAATCTATCCAAGGGGCTTGATGAACCCCACCGAGCAGTCCCTTGGAGCTGGTGATCATTTCCTTGATCATTTTGATTTGAGTCTTTCGTGCATTGTCCTTATGTTAATCTCCCATTAATTCCCCACGTCCCTTAGAGTCAAATCCATGCCCTAACCCTAAGCGCCCTTTGCCTGCACTTACTGCTCGTGCTGTCAGTGGCATCACCCCTACCAAGCTGTCTTCCGTGCTGAACCACAGCTCACCACCCATCCTTGGAAAGCGGGGCTATGATCAACAGAACGGCACCGAGGGT
Organism: Eptatretus burgeri; assembly: GCF_056783735.1. Taxonomy (NCBI): domain Eukaryota; kingdom Metazoa; phylum Chordata; class Myxini; order Myxiniformes; family Myxinidae; genus Eptatretus; species Eptatretus burgeri. Next base: position 57,301,989 of record NC_140975.1, on the reverse strand, counting down.
AGGTTGATGTTTTGGTTCACTTAGCATGTAGTTGTTAACTTGGCATGCTATGGAATGGTAAATAAATAATGCAGCATTGAACATGCAATTCCCCACCACCATTTGCCTTTCTCCGCTGCTTCATTCAAGTCACGATATTCGCCTGTCGCTTATTTGAGTGGCAATATGCTAAACACAGCCATTGTCAACCAAACGATGAATCGGAACAGCAAAAGATGACACCGCAGCACAGCACTGCAATTACTCATGCAATTGTACTGTATTGGCATCCAATTTCTCTTTCCATTCGTTGACAATTATGCTGAAAAATGATATATCTAACCTGAATCATAAAACGTACAATATGAGTGTCCAGTTAAAGTTGCTGCTGCCATTAGTATGGAACAGTTTGCCTTGTGGTTAGTGCTGCACTTGTGCTGGGTTAAGGTTAAGCTTAGGGTTTTAGTTGGGTGAGCGCGAGAGTTCCACTGCAGCTTGCCTTGCTTCGTGGCAATGCAATTAACGTTGATCTGTGTGGCATTCTGATGAAATAAATTCACGTTTTTGTTTGTCTTCAACACATGTTGGTCACTTGCACCTGGATGTGTTGGAAGTATCTGGTTCATACCATTTCCCATTAGTGCGAGCCGGCGTCGTTCGTGGATGTACTGTGACACACAGTGTACAATGATGTACAATGATTCGTGGATGTACAATGTTCGTGGATGTACAATGACACACACACGTGGATGTACTGTGACACACACATGGACGGATTCTTCTCCTTTTAGCAATAGATGCAAAAATCTAGGAGTTCTCTCGTGCCTCAGAAACAAATAATATATTTATAACGGCTCCCGTAGATCCCCCCCCTCCCAACATGATTAGTCGTAAATATAATTTTATGCTTACCCTGCACATTCACAAGCCCCAGATGTCCTTCCCATGGGTGTTCAGAAACACCTAATCTAGATACACAGTCCATTCACTGGTAGCGATCCGTCTGGGGGTTGTGTGGCGCACGCTCGTCCACTCGGACCTTGCACCGGCCCACATGGTCGAGAGTTTGTACTACGAGCAGCTGCTCGTTCGACGAGCTGAGAGAGTTCTCCAAGTCTTTGGTTGTGCAGATGCACAGGTACCTTTCCAAGTCTTTTTGATGACTTTTAGAAGCTTTGCGAGTCATTTTAGGTACCAATTCTGATCCCGGACACACGGCGTGCTTTATTTCGTCCCAAACATGGCAGTTTCCTGGTTTTTGTGCACATGCGCACCGAGCATTCTGGGGCAATACGTCATTTCGAAAGTAGCATGTTGACAGGAGGTTATGATCGCTGTTTCTATCTGACATTCTTCTCGCTCTACATCTCGCTTCATTGCATTCTGATAAGGGCCAGAAAAGTACTTCAAGTGCATTCACGTAGTGTGTAGTATGCAAAGTGCCATACAGTGCTGTTAAATTTTCCACTGCAGCTTAAAGTGTAAAGTCTACTGTAAATTGACCCTTTGTCTGATGCTCATGGTGTTGTAGTAGGGAAATCGACACCCTGGCTCACTCGAGAAGTTTATCCAAGACACTCATTTCCCTGCCATTTACTGGCAAGCTCGTAGAAATCAGTTGCATAACTTTAGAACTACTAGTCATTCCATTATGCTTTATAAAGTATTTGGTGAAACGTATATGCAAGAATGGTAACAAGCAATAACATGGTGTTCATGCGCTCATTGAACGCTCTCTCCACTTCCGCATGTTAATGTCTTCCGAGATGGTGTCAATGTTAATGCATCTTATTCCTCCCAGGCTTGTTTACGCGGTATACATTTTCATGAACTAGATGCCATTCATAAAATACATACCCTGCACAGTCTTGAGAAGGACTTGGTGCGAGCCAACTATTGTTTTTTAAGGTTTGTATTTTTATTTTACTTTGATACCGGGCGTAGTGGCGTGCGCCTGTAATCCGGCTACTCGGAGGCTTGGGTTGGAGGATCGCTTGAGGATGGGAGCTCTGCGCTGGGCCGTGCTATGAGAGGGTGTAGGGCAGCCCGGAATCATGGCGAAACCCAATCCTTATCCCTGTGTCATAAGAGGCGACCAGGGTTGCATCAGGAAGGGCATCCGGCGTAAAACCTATGCCAAATCGGTATGCGGATCATAACGGATGATCTGCTGTGGCGACCCCTAACGGGAGCAGCCGAAAGACGAACAACAACATTTTTATTTTACTTTGATCCAATATGGCTGCTAGACCATGTGACCAATGACGTCATCCTTATCAAACCATATTTCCCATGGGTAGTTGATCAACTGGTTAAAATTTGCATTGATCGGTTCAGCGGTTTCTCCTCTGAAGATTTTCCCTCGGTTCCAATATGGCTGCCACACTACGTGACATGATGATCATTTTTATGAAAATCCTGTTCATATATCAAGTCAATCGGATGAGAAGTGAGGATTTCAGAAATTTGGCCAATGTTGACCTCAAGAGTGACTGCCATGTCACATGGTCATGTGACATGTGGTAAAGCTTCAATTTCCTCCGCTGAATGGTTTTTGATGTACGCTCTTTACAAAGCACAGACACGTACGACGTACGTACGTACGTACGTACGCTACTGATCGCTTTACCCTGCTTTTCGCTTCATGATCGCAGGGTAATAACATATGTATGGAAACTCCTTGCAAAAACCGAAAAGCCAAGCTGGAGAAGAAAGGGGAGGTGGCAAGACGGGACAGCGCTGCGTATCGAGAAAACCATTTCGGTTTAGGCCGTGAGAGTTATTGCGACGGGACCCGATGGGTCTGCGTTGATGTTTGTGCGAAAGGGTATTATTTGGTAAGGCTGCTCAGGGGAAAAAAAAAAATCATGCTTGTGTAGCAAACTGATGAAGCTGGTATTAACCGCATCTGCAACACACAAACCTCGCATTCAGGTTGTAGGTGTAAAGTAGGCCGTTCCGTCACGACATGGTTCAAATCCAAAATGGCTGCTCGTTCCACGTCAAGGCAATCGTGAATGTACTCGACCATCTCAGATTTTGCTGAAATTTTGGACGTTTATTACTGTACACTAGATGAGATTCGAAGTGCGGTGTTTCAGTCATCTTGCTCGAGTATGAGCCGGAATACAGGTCGCTTAAATTTGACATGACCTTCGTCACCTGGCTGCCCTTTCAGTGACCATAAAATCCTTTATAATCAATATAATGTTGTTGTTTTTTTTTGTTTTTGTTTTTAAACGGATGTCATATTTAAACTTTTGCAAAGAGGTATGTTTTTAATATTAATATTTATACCATGAAAGGTTAGGAAGATTATTTATTCCATGACCTGATCTGCCCAACTGTAATTTAAGTATCCCGAAAGTTTCAAGTTTGGGTCTCTGATGCCTTTTGAGAGATATTTTGCATGTGAGTAGATCCCAGATGGTTTCTGTCTCCTTGAATGAATGCTACTTGCTCCTTCCTTCCCTCTCCATCTTTGTCAGATGCCTGGCTGCATTTATTTCTTTCTTTTGCACAGGGTATCCTGTACATAAACCTCATGCAGGACAAAGACATCATCAGTAGATGTCGGCGTACTTTTACATGAGTACAAGGACATTCGTAGATATTGGACAAACATTTAGCATATGGGATTGGAACCTGATTTCCCTCACATATGGCTGGTGTTTGCTTAATGGTTAGGGTAGCGGGCTTTGGATCCTAGGGTCCTGAGTTCAAATCCCGTTCAGCTGTTGAATTAATACTAGGTGGGGTTAACTCTGCCTGTCATCCTTCCGAGGTCGGCAAAATGAGTGCCAGCATGCTGGTATACTGTGTCGGAGTGGCGACCCGTCCAGGATTGTGCCCTATAGCCAAGGAGACTGCTGAAGCAGCACCAACGCTCTGCACAGAGTATGGTCCCAATCTCCTCTCTCCTCTCTCTCCTTCCCTCACATTATGTGCGAAGGCTTCAGATGGGAATGCTATTAAGCATGTCCAAACTCGGCATGACCACCCTCCCATATTCACTGCCTTTGAGTGCAAGCTATTGCAAGATGGGTATTGCCTCCAGTCCCTCGCAAACAAACATTAGTGGACCTGAGCTCCAGCCTTGGTGTCGAGCTGGGCAAGGGGTCCTGTCGCCTGTTTCTCTCTTTGAAGTTTAGTCAACAATACTGGAACTTCCTAAAGTTGGCCACCAGTGGGCAGAGCACCTAGGTGTGTCTGTGGGGAGTCGAGTTTGATGTGGCAAGGATATCGATAGGTGTGGAGGTGTTCCTTGCATAGGGGGCTCTCCTATTTCAGGGAGGTAGAGTAGGGGCCCTTCAGGAAGTTGCAGTGTAGGATGGAGACCCTATCATGCTACCTGGATCAAGCTCTGGATTGAATAAGCAGAACTTTCCTCTTGTGTTCTTTTTCTTATTCTGCTCCCCCACCTCCACTCCCAAATGTTACCTTTGTTGTTGGTATTCTTCTTCTTCTTTTTCTTCGTTATCTTTTTCTTTTTCTTTTTCTTCATAAACATACTCGCCTTTAAAGGTCCCATGACACCCAAAACTTTCTGGTTATTTATATATTAACTTGACCTTCCTAGTGAAGAAATCACCCGTTTTTTTTTTTTTTTAATAAAAAATGGGATAATTAGACCAATATTTCGATCATTTCTGGAGCTATTCACAACTTGCTATGCCCCGCCCCTTAAAAAAGTTTACTTCAGCGAACCGCAGCATTGACGTCACATACAGAAACTCACACAGAGTGGATTGACTCGAGATCTCGAGAGTCTAAACCAGCGTTTCTCAACCTTTTTACCCTTGTGGAACCCTTGAAATAGTTTTCATGTCTCAGGGAACCCCTGCATAAAAATTATTATATACCTTTATTAATATCTAGCTCTTTTATATTTTTATCGTAGTTCACGTGGTAAATATAATATATATTTTTTTTCAGATACCTGGTTTAAGGAACCCCGACTCTGACAATTAAAAAAAACACACCTCATGCAACTTGATAAAAAAAACTTAAACAAATAAAGCTGAAGCAATAAAGGTAAACAGAAGCACTAACCTTGGGAGAGAGACAGAGACAGACAGACACAGACAGACAGAGAGAGACAGAGACAGAGAGAGACAGACTTCACGCTAGGAAGCACAGAGAAGATAGATGGACACCGTGCATGCGTCCTGTACTTGAGTCAGTCACTCAATGATACACGAATCCGCCGCGTACAGGACGTCCACTAACCAGTGAGGGCGGTTTCACACTGGCGCCATATAGACATCGTTAAATACATTCCCTATGGTTGTTATATTTGCAAATAATATGAGGTTAAAGCCTCTATTATAATAACCAAGGAGTTTCCAAGAATATGCCGTACGTGTATAGTAAAATTCTAATATGCCGTACGTGTATATCAAACAAAAACTACTCAAAAATACATTAGCCTATTTATTAGTTTCTCACGGAACCCCGAGCGACCTCTTGCGGAACCCTAGGGTTCCGGGGAACCCCAGTTGAGAAACACTGGTCTAGAGTAGTCCGATAAATCCGTCGTCCGTCCGACTCGGCCGATAAATCCGTCGTCCGTCCGACCGACTAGGCTGATAAATCCGTCGTTCGTCCGACTAGGCCGATAAATCCGTCGTCCGTCCGATAAATCCGTCGCCCGTCCGACTAGTCCAATAAATCCGTCGTCCGTCCGAATCGGCCGATAAATCCGTCGTCTGTCCGACTAGGCCGATAAATCCGTCGTCCGTCCGATAAATCCGTCGTCCGTCCGACTAGTCCGATAAATCCGTCGTCCGTCCGACTAGTCCGATAAATCCGTCGTCCGTCCGACTAGTCCGATAAATCCGTCGTCCGTCCGACTAGGCCGATAAATCCGTCGTCCGTCCGACTAGGCCGATAAATCCGTCGTCCGTCCGACTAGGCCAATAAATCTGACGTGCTGTAGCTTTCTTTTATTATTCTCTTTTCTTCATTGTTTTCTACTGGTGCTACATGACGACAGTAGGAATAAAATAAATAAAAATGCAACAGAACGTCAGATTTATCGGACTACTCCAGACAATTGTGTCGCAAGGTGTGTTTTGCACACAAGTTTTCATCGTATCCGGACATCGAGATTGCTTCGTTTTATGCGCGGAGAAATACGGCCGATGACATGCGATGGCCTTGTTTGTGATTCATTCGCCGTGGAGAAACATGTCCGCTGCGCTGTGCTGGTCACGTCACCTCACTAAAATATTTCTGATATCGAGCAGTATGCAAGTTGAACTTACATTATTGAATTACGAATAAGATTAAGTCTAACCAGTTGTTATTGCCAAGTCTTCTTTCGATGTCCTCTCGATCATCATGAACACCGGGGATTTCATTGCCAGTTTCCTCTGCTTGTCCTGCTTCGGGCTCGAACTGGTAAGGCCGTATTTCATTTCCAGCTGCCTGAACTTCACCTCCCGTGACTATGTTATCCGACAATTCTCCATCTGATTCAGACTGAAATCCTTCATTTCTCTCACACTCACTGTCACTACCAGACAAATCAAATCCGTCATCCATGATTCAAATCCAAATGTTCGATTTTTTTTAAAGCAGAGATGAACAAAGCGATTGAGTCGACCAATCGAATGTGGAAACACACAGAAAGCCAATAGAATCACGTAGACCACCAACCCGAGTAATTTATGTACAGCCTTTGTCAAACTGTAGTTGACATCATGTGGGCTACGCCCCTTTCAGTAGAATTTTTAGGGGCGTTCCCGAAGAAGTTTGTTTTTTAAATTTTACAGAATGAGTATTGTGAAAAAATATTGTCAGATCCGAAATCACGATGAAAAACTCCTATAGGACATATATATATATATATATATATATATATATATATATATATATATATATATATATATATATATATATATATATATATATATATATATAAAAAATTTCAGTACTTTTGGGTGTCATGGGACCTTTAAGCTTAGCCTGGGTTTGAATCTTGACCCAGTGATAAACTCTCATCCCAGTGTTTCACAGGCAGAGTGATTCATCAATGTCTGTACCACCCCTCTGATGGGCATGAAACTGGGCGTCCCGCAAGCCGGCATTAGTTGGTGCTTGGTGCACATTAAAGATCCCTATCCTTCGCGAAGAGTAGGCAGATATTGCCGGCACCCTGAACAAAATTACAAATTCCTACCCTAACTAGCTAGTCCTGCGTCAGGCTTGGCCAGCCAGTTCATGCAAGACTTGGGCCAAAAACTTCCCCGGCCAACCCCACAATAACATGGGAATAGTTGTGGCCATTAAAGAAGAAGATTCCTCTGGTTCTGTTTTTATTTTTCTTCTGTGATTCTTTCCTTGCATTCATTCATACCTCTTGTGTATACAGTGATTCGTACTATTTGCTCTTTCCAGCCACATCTATTGTTGAAATCTTTCTGAATCTTCCTTCCCACGACCACCCTTTCCCCAGTCATGAATTTCAACTTCACTTCCGTCTGATTTTTTTTGTTATTGGATATATATATATATATATATATATATATATATATATATATATATATATATATATATATATATATATATATATATTTGATAATTATTATTACTATTATTATTATTTTAATCACTGATGGGCGTGATGGTGCACAGTGTGTGTGTAGTCGTTTCATGTCCTCTCCTTTTGGTCCTTTACTGTGCTCAGTGTCGCTTTATCCCACGCAGGCACCGTCAAGAAACGCCTCCTTATGCTATATCGGGGTAAGGGTCTTCTGGCTGTGAGGTCGACAAGACCAGCAATCTCATGTTGTGTTCGCTGTTGTGTTCATTTTGGTTCCGTTTTATTCCCACAGGGTTTCTAAAGTCACAGCCTATTTTGAAGCCACTGTCGGTTGCAACCCCACCCCCCCCCTCACCCTACCCCCTCCCCCACCTCCATTCCGGCTTTGCTTTTGCACCTGTTTATCCGTCCTCCATTTTTATTGTCATTATTATTGTTGTTATTATTTTTATTATTATTATTATTATTAACACTCCAATGGATATTTACCCCACCTTTGCCCATCACTAGAAGCTTACCTGAGTTGCACCTTTTGGTTGTCATTCTTGTTCCTTTTTGTCAAGTGTTGTGTCATTGCATGATTTGTGATTATTTATTTTTTTAAATTAGTTTATTGGTGCTTGCATGCAATGATGCGACATCTTTGTCAGTTGACCTTTATGTGTAGTTTTTGATTACCCTTTATATTTCCTCTCCATGACAGGGTCTAAAAACCACAGCCAAGCCAAGTCTATGGTAAGGACTGCGGTGAACTTCACTTTGCTGTTAAAATTATTCAGATCCACATATTACGTACAAAAATGGTAGAAGTTTGACTTCCCCACCCCCCCCCCCCCCACTCCATATCTCTCCTTTAGCTCCCCCTTCCCTTCCTTTCGAAAAATCTTCCATGCATGCATATGTAATATATGAATGGCCATTTGTAATGTAAGGTATGTGTTGCACAGGTGGAAATTTTATCATAAACACAGAACAACACGTCTTTTTTTTGTATACAGAGTCGAGGTTCGTGGAGGAGTTTGAACAGAAAACAAAAGTAACAGTAGAAAGAGGAGGAAACACGGACACGAGGATGGGGTGAGGGACAAAATAGAGGGAGATTTAGAGAAACAAGGGAGGACACACAAGGTCGATACAGCCGGGAGATTGGGGGTGGGGGTGGTGAGGAGAGGGGAGTGGAAAAGGTTGATACAGCCGCAAATTCTCAGGAAGCAAAAAGTGGAAACTTGGAAAGAGGTGAGCTGAGAGAGGCCTAATGGGAGTCGAAAAGATCATGGTTTTTGAGTCTATATGTATTTTTTTTTTGTGTACATGGTCGAAACTCGTGGAAGAACTACTATGAGTGCACTGAACAGATTAAGATGGATGCAACGGGTAGAGGGAGGCAGACAAACAATGGGTGTGGAGAGGATGCGTGGGATGGACAAGATGGATACAGAAGGAAACTCTCAGGGATTGAGGTCGGTGGGTTAACGAGGGTAGAAAAGATCATGGTTTTGGATTGGGGATGACCTGAGATGGTGGTGAACAGCTGTCTTGAAGACCTGGAGGGAAGAATGAAATTGAAGAGAATGTGGAAGTTGGTTCGACAGGTGGGGGGGGGGGGGGGGAAAGGAACAAATGAGTGAAGGTGAGCAGAAATCCTGGATTTGGGTAGTTTTACCAGAAGAGGGTTGATGGTGGATCGTGTGAGCCCTGCAAGACCAGGAAGGAGGCAGAAGAAGACAGAGAGACCACTGACTTATCTGCGATTGTGAAGTGATAAGCCCATACACTCGGCTTCATCGTGGGAGATTCCAGTGATCTTGAAGGTCTTGGTTTCCACGGTGTCAATCTGAGCCATATGTGAGGCAGGGGAACCAGACCAGAGGGAAGAGCAGTACTCTGTCAAGCCATAGATGAAAGCCTTATCGGTGGATAGGAGCTCAGCTGTGCCAAGGAAGGACTTTGCATGATGGAAGATGATCAGTCGGCATCTGACTTTGGAGGCTTGCTTGGAAATGTGCCTTTCCCAAGAGAGATCATTGCTGAGGGTGAGACGCAAGAGTTTGAGTGACTGAACCTCTTTGAGATGGTTGTTGAGAAAGTAGACGGTCGTTTTGGAGAGAGATGGTAAGAGAGTGATATTTGTCAGGGTTGAAAGACATATTCCAAGTGTGTTGACCAGCTTGTGATTCTATCAAGGAATCGTGATTCCATCTGACCATCTTAAAAAAAAACTTATTGCTCACAGAGAAGGTTTGTAGTTTTTTCATCGCAAATGGGACATTTTAGAACCAGAAAGAGAAATCGGATATTGCAAACCCTCACCAGGAGTTGTTTTTTGGGGGGGTGTTTTTTGTGTGCTAGTGTGTTGGTTTGTGTTGTGTGTCAACGTTGCATTGACAATGTAGGTTTATGACACACTCACATTCTTATAGTACGTGCTTTATAGACACACTCGCATTCTCACAGTACCTACTTTATGGACACTCACATTCGAATAGTACGTACTTTATAGACACACTCACATTCTAAGAGTATGTACTTTATTGACCCTCACATTCTAATAGTACGTACTTTATAGACACACTCACATTCTAATAGTACGTGCTTTTCGACACACTCACATTCTAAGAGTACGTACTCTATATACACACTCACATTCTAATCGTACATACTCTATAGACACTCACATTCTAAAAGGACGTACTCTATAGACACACTCACATTCTAATAGTACGTACTCTATAGACACACTTACATTCTAATAGTACGTACTTTATAGACACACTCACATTTTAATAGTACGTACTTTATAGACACACTCACATTCTAATAGGACGTACTTTATAGACACACTCACATTCTAATAGTACGTACTTTATAGACACTCACATTCTAATAGTACGTACTTTATAGACACTCACATTCTAATGGTATGTGCTTTATAGACACACTCACATTCTAATAATACGTGCTTTATAGACACACATTCTAATAGTACGTACTTTAGACACTCACATTGTAATATTACATACTTTATAGACACACTCACATTCTAAGAGTACGTACTCTATAGACACACTCACATTCTAATAGTACATACTCTATGGACACTCGCATTCTAATAGTACATACTTTATAGACACTCACATTCTAATAGTACATACTTTATAGACACTCATATTCTAATAGTACGTACTTTATAGACACTCACATTCTAATAGTACGTGCTTAAAAGACACACTCACATTCTAATAGTACGTACTTTATCGACACACTCTCATTCTAAGAGAACGTACTTTATCGACACACTCACATTCTAATAGTACGTACTTTTCGACACTCACATTCTAATAGTACGTACTTGAAAGACACTCACATTCTAATAGTACATACTTTATAGACACACTCACATTCTAATAGTACGTACTTTATAGACACTCACATTCTAATGGTATGTGCTTTAAAGACACACTCACATTCTAATAATACATGCTTTATAGATGCACTCACATTCTCATAATACGTGCTTTATAGACACACATTCCAATAGTACGTACTTTATTGACACTCACATTCTAATATTACATACTTTATAGACACACATTCTTATCGTATGTGCTTTATGGACACACTCACATTCTAATTGTACATACTTTATAGACACACATTCTAACAGTTCATGCTTAATAGACACTCACATTCGAATAATACATACTTTTCGACACTCAAATTCTAATAGTACGTACTTTATAGACACACTCACATTCTAAGAGTACGTACTTTATCGACACACTCACATTCTAATAGTACGTACTCTATAGACACTCACATTCTAATAGTACGTACTCGAGAGACACACTCACATTCTAATAGTACATACTTTATAGACACTCACATTCTAATAGTACGTACTTTATAGACACACATTCTAATGGTATGTGCTTTAAAGACACACTCACATTCTAATAATACATGCTTTATAGATACAGTCACATTCTAATAATACGTGCTTTATAGACACACATTCCAATAGTACGTACTTTATTGACACTCACATTCTAATATTACATACTTTATAAACACACATTCTTATCGTACGTGCTTTATGGACACACTCACATTCTAATTGTACATACTTTATAGACACTCACATTCTAACAGTGCATGCTTAATAGACACTCACATTCGAATAATACATACTTTTCGACACTCAAATTCTAATAATACGTACTTTATAGACACACTCACATTCTAAGAGTACGTACTCTATAGACACACTCACATTCTAATAGTACGTACTCTATAGACACTCACATTCTAAAAGTACATACTTTATAGACACTCACATTCCAATAGTACGTACTTTATAGACACTCACATTCTTATAGTACGTACTTTATCGACACTCACATTCTAATAGTACATACTTTATAGACACATTCTAATAGTACGTGCTTTATAGTCAAATTCTAAAAGTACGTGCTTTATAGACACACTCACATTCTAATAGTACGTACTTAAAAGACACACTCACATTCTAATAGTACGTGCTTTATGGACACTCACATTCTTATAGTACGTTCTTTTTCGACACACTCACATTCTAATAGTACATGCTTTATCGACACACTCACATTATAATAGTATATACTAAAGAGACACACATTCTAATGGTACGTGCTTTATAGACACACTCAAATTCTAATAGTACGTGCTTTATCGACACACTCACATTCTAAAGTACGTACTTTATAGACACACTCACATTCTAAAGTACGTACTTTATAGACACACTCACATTCTAAAGTACGTACTTTATAGACACACTCACATTCTAAAGTACGTACTTTTTAGACACACTCACATTCTAAAGTACGTACTTTATAGACACACTCACATTCTAATAGTACGTACTCTTTTGACACACTCACATTCTAATAGTACGTACTTTATAGACACACATTCTAATAGTATATACTTCAGAGACACATTCTTGGAGTACGTACTTTATAGACACACTCACATTCTAATAGTACGTACTTTATAGACACACTCGCATTCTAATAGTATGTACTTTATAGACACATTCTAATAGTACGTACTCTATAGACACTCGCATTCTAATAATATGTACTTTATAGACACACTCACGTTCTAATAGTACGTGCTTTATAGACACACTCACATTTTTTACTTCCTGCTTTGAGACACTCACATTCTAATAGTACATACTTTATAGACACTCACATTCTAATAGTACGTGCTTTTCGACACGCTCACATTCTAATAGTACGTGCTTTTCGACACACTCACATTCTAATGGTACGTATTTTATAGACACACTCACATTCTTATAGTACGTGCTTTATAGACACACTCGCATTCTCACAGTACATACTTTATGGACACTCACATTCGAATAGTACGTACTTTATAGACACACTCACATTCTAATAGTACATACTTTCGAGACACTCACATTCTAATAGTACGTACTTTATAGACACACTCACATTCTAATAGTACGTGCTTTCTCGACACACTCACATTCTAATAGTCCATACTTTATAGACACTCACATTCTCATAGTACGTGCTTTATAGGCACACTCGCATTCTCATAGTGCATAGTTTATTGACACTCATATTCTAATAGTACGTACTTTATGGACACTCACATTCTAAAAGTACATACTTTATAGACACACTCACATTCTAATAGGACGTGCTTTTAGACACTCGCATTATAATAGTACGTGCTTTATAGACACACTCACATTCTCATAGTACGTACTTTATAGACACACTCATATTCTAATAGTTTGTGCTTTTTCGACACACTCACATTCTAATCATACGTACTTTATTGACACACTCACATTCTAGTAGGATGTGCTTTATTGACACACACATTCTAATAGTACGTGCTTTATAGACACACTCACATTCTAATAGTACGTGCTTTATAGACACACTCACATTCTAATAGTACGTACTTTATACACACTCACATTCTAATAGTACGTGCTTTATAGACACACTCATATTCTAATAGTTCATACTCTCGACACACTCACATTCAAATAGTACATACTCTATAGACACACATTCTAATCGTACATACTCCATGGACACACTCATATTCTTATAGTACATACTTTATAGACACACTCACATTCTAATCGTACGTGCTTTATAGACACACTCACTTTCTAATAGTATGTACTTTATAGACACACTCACATTCAAATAGTACGTACTTTATAGACACACTCATATTCTAATTGTACGTGCTTTATGGACACTCACATTCTAAAAGTACATACTTTATTGACACACATTCTCATCGCACGTACTTTATAGACACACATTCTAATAGTACGTACTCTTGAGACACACTCGCATTCTAATAGTACATACTTTATAGACACTCACATTCTAATAGTATATACTAAAGAGACACTCACATTCTAATAGTACATACTTTATAGACACTCACATGTTAATAGTACATACTTTATAGACAAACTCGCATTCTAATAGTACATACTTTTCAGACACACTCACATTCTCATGGTACGTACTTTATAGACACACTCACATTCTAATAGTACATACTTTATATACACACTCACATTCTATTAGTATGTACTTTATAGACACATTCCAAGAGTACGTACTCAAGAGACACTCGCATTCTAATAGTATGTACTTTATAGACACACTCACATTCTAATAGTACATACTTTATAGACACACATTCTCATAGTACGTACTTTATAGACACACTCACATTCTAATCGTACGTGCTTTATAGACACACTCACTTTCTAATAGTATGTACTTTATAGACACACTCACATTCAAATAGTACGTACTTTATAGACACACTCATATTCTAATTGTACGTGCTTTATGGACACTCACATTCTAAAAGTACATACTTTATTGACACACATTCTCATCGCACGTACTTTATAGACACACATTCTAATAGTACGTACTCTTGAGACACACTCGCATTCTAATAGTACGTACTTTATAGACACTCACATTCTAATAGTATATACTAAAGAGACACTCACATTCTAATAGTACATACTTTATAGACACTCACATGTTAATAGTACATACTTTATAGACAAACTCGCATTCTAATAGTACATACTTTTCAGACACACTCACATTCTCATGGTACGTACTTTATAGACACACTCACATTCTAATAGTACATACTTTATATACACACTCACATTCTATTAGTATGTACTTTATAGACACATTCTAAGAGTACGTACTCAAGAGACACTCGCATTCTAATAGTATGTACTTTATAGACACACTCACATTCTAATAGTACATACTTTATAGACACACATTCTCATAGTACGTACTTTATAGACACACTCACATTCTAATAGTACGTACTCTTTCGACACACTCACATTCTAATAGTACGTACTTTATGGACACTCACATTCTAATAGTACGTACTTTATAGACACACATTCTCATAGTACGTACTTTATAGACACTCACATTCTAATAGTACGTACTCTTGAGACACACTCACATTCTAATCGTACGTACTTTATGGACACTCACATTCTAATAGTACGTACTTTATGGACACTCACATTCTAATAGTACGTACTTTATCGACACTCACATTCTAATAGTACGTGCTTTATAGACACACTCACATTCTAATAGTACGTGCTTTATAGACACACTCACATTCTATTAGCACATACTTTATAGACACTCACATTCTCATAATACGTACTTTATAGGCACACTCGCATTCTCATAGTACATAGTTTATTGACACTCACATTCTAATAGTACTTACTTTATGGACACTCACATTCTAATAGTACATACTTTACAGACACACTCACATTCTAATAGTACGTGCTTTATAGTCACTCACATTATAATAGTACGTGCTTTATAGACACTCACCTTGTAATCGTACGTGCTTTATAGACACTCACATTCTCAGAGTACGTGCTTTATAGACACACTCACATTCTAATAGTACGTACTTTCTAGACACACTCACATTCTAATAGTACGTACTTTATACACACTCACATTCTAATCGTACGTGCTTTATAGACACACTCATATTCTAATAGTGCATACTCTATAGACACACTCACATTCTAATAGTACAGACTCTATAGACACACACATTCTAATTGTACATACTCTATGGACACACTCATATTCTATTAGTACATACTTTAAAGACACACACATTCTAATAGTACGTGCTTTATAGACACACTCACATTCTAATAGTACGTACTTTATACACACTCACATTCTAATAGTACGTGCTTTATTGACACACTCACATTCTAATAGTACGTACTTTATAGACGCACTCACATTCTAATCGTACGTACTTTATAGACACACTCACATTCTAGTAGTACGTGCTTTGTAGACACACTCACATTCTAGTAGTATGTGCTTTATAGACACTCACATTCTAATAGTACGTACTTTATAGACACACTCACATTCTAATAGTACGTGCTTTTCGACACACTCACATTCTAATAGTACGTACTTTATAGACACTCACATTCTAATGGAATGTGCTTTATCGACACACTCACATTCTAATAGTACGTGCTTTTCGACACACTCACATTCTAATAGTACGTACTTTATAGACACACTCACATTCTTATAGTACGTGCTTTATAGACACACTCGCATTCTCACAGTACCTACTTTATGGACACTCACATTCGAATAGTACGTACTTTATAGACACACTCGCATTCTAATAGTACGTGCTTAAAAGACACACTCACATTCTAATAGTACGTGCTTTCTCGACACACTCACATTCTAATAGTCCATACTTTATAGACACTCACATTCTCATAGTACGTACTTTATAGGCACACTCGCATTCTCATAGTGCATAGTTTATTGACACTCATATTCTAATAGTACGTACTTTATGGACACTCGCATTATAAAAGTACATACTTTATTGACACACTCACATTCTAATAGTACGTGCTTTTAGACACTCACATTATAATAGTACGTGCTTTATAGACACACTCACATTCTAATAGTACGTACTTTATAGACACACTCACATTCTAATAGTTCGTGCTTTTTCGACACACTCACATTCTAATCATACGTACTTTATTGACACACTCACATTCTAGTAGGATGTGCTTTATTGACACACACATTCTAATAGTACGTGCTTTATAGACACTCACATTCTAATAGTACGTGCTTTATAGACACACTCACATTGTCATAGTACGTACTTTATACACACTCACATTCTAATCATACATACTCTCGACACACTCGCATTCTAATAGTATGTACTTTATAGACACATTCTAAGAGTACGTACTCAAGAGACACTCGCATTCTAATAGTATGTACTTTATAGACACACTCACATTCTTATAGTACATACTTTATAGACACACTCACATTCTAATAGTACATACTTTATAGACACACATTCTCATAGTATGTACTTTATAGACACACTCACATTCTAATAGTACGTACTCTTTCGACACACTCACATTCTAATAGTACGTACTTTATGGACACTCACATTCTAATAGTACGTGCTTTATAGACACACTCGCATTCTATTAGCACATACTTTATAGACACTCACATTCTCATAATACGTACTTTATAGGCACACTCGCATTCTCATAGTACATAGTTTATTGACACTCACATTCCAATAGTACTTACTTTATGGACACTCACATTCTAATAGTACGTACTTTATACACACTCACATTCTAATCGTACGTGGTTTATAGACACACTCATATTCTAATAGTGCATACTCTATAGACACACTCACATTCTAATAGTACAGACTCTATAGACACACTCATATTCTAATAGTGCATACTCTATAGACACACTCACATTCTAATAGTACAGACTCTATAGACACACACATTCTAATAGTACGTGCTTTATAGACACACTCACATTCTAATAGTACGTACTTTATACACACTCACATTCTAATAGTACGTGCTTTATTGACACACTCACATTCTAATAGTACGTACTTTATAGACGCACTCACATTCTAATCGTACGTACTTTATAGACACACTCACATTCTAGTAGTACGTGCTTTGTAGACACACTCACATTCTAGTAGTATGTGCTTTATAGACACACACATTCTAATAGTACGTGCTTTATAGACACACTTGCATTCTAAGAGTATGTACTTTATAGACACTCGCATTCTAATAGTACCTACTTTATAGGCACACTCACATTCTAAGAGTATGTACTTTATTGACACTCACATTCTAATAGTACGTACTTTATAGACACACTCACATTCTAATAGTTCGTGCTTTTTCGACACTCACATTCTAATCATACGTACTTTATTGACACACTCACATTCTAGTAGGATGTGCTTTATTGACACACACATTCTAATAGTACGTGCTTTATAGACACTCACATTCTAATAGTACGTGCTTTATAGACACACTCACATTGTCATAGTACGTACTTTATAGACACACTCACATTCTAATAGTACGTACTTTATACACACTCACATTCTAATAGTATGTACTTTATAGACACATTCTAAGAGTACGTACTCAAGAGACACTCGCATTCTAATAGTATGTACTTTATAGACACACTCACATTCTTATAGTACATACTTTATAGACACACTCACATTCTAATAGTACATACTTTATAGACACACATTCTCATAGTACGTACTTTATAGACACACTCACATTCTAATAGTACGTACTCTTTCGACACACTCACATTCTAATAGTACGTACTTTATGGACACTCACATTCTAATAGTACGTACTTTATCGACACTCACATTCTAATAGTACGTGCTTTATAGACACACTCACATTCTAATAGTACGTGCTTTATAGACACACTCGCATTCTATTAGCACATACTTTATAGACACTCACATTCTCATAATACGTACTTTATAGGCACACTCGCATTCTCATAGTACATAGTTTATTGACACTCACATTCTAATAGTACTTACTTTATGGACACTCACATTCTAATAGTACATACTTTACAGACACACTCACATTCTAATAGTACGTGCTTTATACACACTCACATTCTAATAGTACGTGCTTTATAGGCACACTCACATTCTAAGAGTATGTACTTTATTGACACTCACATTCTCATAGTACGTACTTTATAGACACACTCACATTCTAATAGTACGTACTCTTGAGACACACTCACATTCTAATAGTACGTACTTTATGGACACTCACATTCTAATAGTACGAACTTTATCGACACTCACATTCTAATAGTACGTGCTTTATAGACACACTCACATTCTAATAGTACGTGCTTTATAGACACACTCACATTCTATTAGCACATACTTTATAGACACTCACATTCTCATAATACGTACTTTATAGGCACACTCGCATTCTCATAGTACATAGTTTATTGACACTCACATTCTAATAGTACTTACTTTATGGACACTCACATTCTAATAGTACATACTTTACAGACACACTCACATTCTAATAGTACGTGCTTTATAGTCACTCACATTATAATAGTACGTGCTTCTCGACACTCACCTTGTAATCGTACGTGCTTTATAGACACTCACATTCTCAGAGTACGTGCTTTATAGACACACTCACATTCTAATAGTACGTACTTTCTAGACACACTCACATTCTAATAGTACGTACTTTATACACACTCACATTCTAATCGTACGTGCTTTATAGACACACTCATATTCTAATAGTGCATACTCTATAGACACACTCACATTCTAATAGTACAGACTCTATAGACACACACATTCTAATTGTACATACTCTATGGACACACTCATATTCTAATAGTACATACTTTAAAGACACACACATTCTAATAGTACGTGCTTTATAGACACACTCACATTCTAATAGTACGTACTTTATACACACTCATATTCTAATAGTACGTGCTTTATAGACACACTCACATTCTAATAGTACGTGCTTTATTGACACACTCACATTCTAATAGTACGTGCTTTATTGACACACTCACATTCTAATCGTACGTACTTCATAGACACACTCACATTCTAGTAGTACGTGCTTTGTAGACACACTCACATTCTAGTAGTATGTGCTTTATAGACACACACATTCTAATAGTACGTGCTTTATAGACACACTCGCATTCTAAGAGTATGTACTTTATAGACACTCGCATTCTAATAGTACCTACTTTATAGGCACACTCACATTCTAAGAGTATGTACTTTATTGACACTCACATTCTAATAGTACGTACTTTATAGACACACTCACATTCTAATAGTACGTGCTTTTCGACACACTCACATTCTAATAGTACGTACTTTATAGACACACTCAAATTCTTATAGTACGTGCTTTATAGACACACTCGCATTCTCACAGTACCTACTTTATGGACACTCACATTCGAATAGTACGTACTTTATAGACACACTCGCATTCTAATAGTACGTGCTTAAAAGACACACTCACATTCTAATAGTACGTGCTTTCTCGACACACTCACATTCTAATAGTCCATACTTTATAGACACTCACATTCTCATAGTACGTACTTTATAGGCACACTCGCATTCTCATAGTGCATAGTTTATTGACACTCATATTCTAATAGTACGTACTTTATGGACACTCGCATTCTAAAAGTACATACTTTATAGACACACTCACATTCTAATAGTACGTGCTTTTAGACACTCACATTATAATAGTACGTGCTTTATAGACACACTCACATTCTAATAGTACGTACTTTATAGACACACTCACATTCTAATAGTTCGTGCTTTTTCGACACACTCACATTCTAATCATATGTACTTTATTGACACACTCACATTCTAGTAGGATGTGCTTTATTGACACACACATTCTAATAGTACGTGCTTTATAGACACTCTCATTCTAATAGTACGTGCTTTATAGACACACTCACATTGTCATAGTACGTACTTTATACACACTCACATTCTAATCGTACATACTCTCGACACACTCACATTCAAATAGTACATACTCTATTGACACACATTCTAATCGTACATACTCTATGGACAGGCTCATATTCTTATAGTACATACTTTATAGACACACTCACATTCTAATTGTACGTGCTTTATAGACACACTCGCTTTCTAATAGTATGTACTTTATAGACACTCACATTTTAATAGTATGTACTTTATAGACACACTCACATTCAAATCGTACATACTTCATAGACACACTCACATTCTAATTGTATGTGCTTTATAGACACACTCACATTCTAATAGTACACACTTAATAGACACACATTCTTATCGTACGTACTTTATAGACACTCACATTCTAATAGTATATACTAAAGAGACACTCACATTCTAATAGTACATACTTTATAGACAAACTCACATTCTAATAGTACATACTTTTCAGACACACTCACATTCTCATAGTACGTACTTTATAGACACACTCACATTCTAATAGTACATACTTTATATACACACTCAAATTCTAATAGTATGTACTTTATAGACACATTCTAATAGTACGTACTGTGGAGACACTCGCATTCTAATAGTATGTACTTTATAGACACACTCACATTCTTATAGTATGTGCTTTTCGACACACATTCTAATACTTCCTGCTTTTTGGACACTCACATTCTAATAGTACATACTTTATAGACACACATTCTCATAGTACATACTTTATAGACACACTCACATTCTAATAGTACGTACTCTAGACACACTCACATTCTAATAGTACGTACTTTATGGACACTCACATTCTAATAGTATATACTTAAGAGACACTCACATTCTGATAGTACGTACTTTATAGAAACTCTCACATTTTAATAGTACGTACTCTATAAACACACTCACATTCTAATAGTACATACTTTATGAAAAGTATGTAAAATTAGAATGTGAGTGTCTATAAAGTATTTACTATTAGAATGTGAGTGTGTATGAAAAGTATGTAAAATTAGAATGTGAGTGTCTATACACACTCACATTCTAATAGTACGTACTTTATAGACACACTCACATTCTAATAGTACGTACTTTATTTCACACTCACATTCTAATAGTATGTACTTTATAGACACATTCTAATAGTACGAACTCTATCGACACTCGCATTCTAATCGTATGTACTTTATAGACACACTCACATTCTAATAGTACGTGCTTTTCGACACACTCACATTCTAATCCTTCCTGCTTTATCGACACTCACATTCTAATAGTACGTACTTTATAGACACACTCACATTCTAATAGTACATACTTTATATACACATCACATTATAATAGTATGTACTTTATAGACACATTCTTATAGTACGTCCTCTAAAGACACTCGCATTCTAATTGTATGTACTTTATAGACACACTCACATTCTAATAGTACGTACTTTATGGACACACATTCTAATAGTATATACTTCAGAAACACTCACATTTTAATAGTATGTACTCTATAGACACACTCACATTCGAATAGTACATACTTTATAGACACTCACATTCTAATATTACATACTTTTCAGACACACTCACATTCTTATAGTACGTACTTTATAGACACACTCACATTCTAATCGTACGTACTTTATAAACACACTCGCATTCTAATAGTATGTACTTTATAGACACACTCACATTCTAATAGTACGTGCTTTTCGACACACTCGCATTCTAACAGTACGTGCTTTATAGACACACTCACATTCTAATCGAACATACTTTATAGACACTCACATTCTAATAGTTCGTACTTTATAGACACACTCGCATTCTCATAGTACATACTTTATGGATACTCACATTCTAATAGTACGTACTTTATAGACACTCACATTCTAATAGTACGTGCTTTATAGACACACTCGCATTCTAATAGTACGTGCTTTATAGACACACTCACATTCTAATAGCACTTACTTTATGGACACTCACATTCTCATAGTACGTACTTTCTAGGCACACTCGCATTCTCATAGTACATAGTTTATTGACACTCACATTCTTATAGTACTTACTTTATGGACACTCACATTCTAATAGTACATACTTTACAGACACACTCACATTCTAATAGTACGTGCTTTATAGACACTCACATTATAATAGTACGTGCTTTAGAGACACTCACCTTGTAATCGTACATGCTTTATAGACACTCACATTCTCAGAGTACGTGCTTTATAGACACACTCACATTCTAATAGTACGTACTTTCAAGACACACTCACATTCTAATAGTACGTACTTTATACACACTCACATTCTAATCGTACGTGCTTTATAGACACACTCATATTCTAATAGTGCATACTCTATAGACACACTCACATTCTAATAGTACAGACTCTATAGACACACACATTCTAATTGTACATACTCTATGGACACACTCATATTCTAATAGTACATACTTTATAGACACACTCACATTCTAATAGTACGTACTCTAGAGACGCACTCGCATTCGAATCGTACGTACTTTATAGACACACATTCTAGTAGTATGTGTTTTATAAACACACACATTCTAATAGTACGTGCTTTTACACACACTCACATTCTAATAGTACATGCTTTTAGACACACTCACATTCTAATAGTACGTGCTTTATAGACACACTCACATTCTAATAGTACGTACTTTATACACACTCACATTCTAATAGTACATGCTTTTAGACACACTCACATTCTAATAGTACGTGCTTTTAGACACACTCACATTCTAATAGTACGTGCTTTATAGACACACTCACATTCTAATAGTACGTGCTTTATTGACACACTCATATTCTAATAGTACGTACTTTATAGACACACTCACATTCTAGTAGTATGTGCTTTGTAGACACACTCACATTCTAGTAGTATGTGCTTTATAGACACACACATTCTAA
This sequence comes from Eptatretus burgeri, assembly GCF_056783735.1. Classification (NCBI taxonomy): domain Eukaryota; kingdom Metazoa; phylum Chordata; class Myxini; order Myxiniformes; family Myxinidae; genus Eptatretus; species Eptatretus burgeri. The sequence goes on along the minus strand of NC_140975.1, from coordinate 57,278,436 downwards.
TAGTACGTGCTTTATAGACACACTCACATTCTAATAGTACGTGCTTTATAGACACACTCACATTCTAATAGTACGTACTTTATACACACTCACATTCTAATAGTACGTGCTTTATAGACACGCTCATATTCTAATAGTGCATACTCTATAGACACACTCACCTTCTAATAGTACAGACTCTATATACACACACATTCTAATTGTACATACTCTTTTGGACACACTCATATTCTAATAGTACATACTTTATAGACACACTCACATTCTAATAGTACGTGCTTTATAGACACTCACATTCTAATAGTACGTACTCTAGAGACGCACTCGCATTCTAATCGTACGTACTTTATAGACACAGTCACATTCTTGTAGTATGTGCTTTATAGACACACATTCTAATAGTACGTGCTTTATAGACACACTCACATTCTAATAGTACGTGCTTTATAGACACACTCACATTCTAATAGTACGTGCTTTATAGACACACTCACATTCTAATAGTACGTACTCTAGAGACGCACTCACATTCTAATCGTACGTACTTTATAGACACACTCACATTCTTGTAGTACGTGCTTTATAGACACACTCACATTCTAATAGTACGTGCTTTATAGACACTCATATTCTAATTGTACATACTCTTGACACACTCACATTCTAATAGTACATCCTCTTTGGACACACTCATATTATAATAGTACATCCTTTATAGACACACTCGCATTCTAATAGTACGTGCTTTATAGACACACTCACATTCTAATAGTACGTGCTTTATAGACACACTCACCTTCTAATAGTACGTACTCTGGAGACACACTCACATTCTAATAGTACGTGCTTTATAGACACACTCGCATTCTAATAGTACGTACTTTATAGATGTACACTGTTGAATAAAAGATAACGTGTAGTGCTGTCTACCACAGGGTGGCGTTTGTGGCCTACGTTAGCACATGACATGCAGTGAGACACAGAAACAAACAAAGAGACCAAAATGCAATTCCCTCTCGTGAGGGTAATACGATAGGAGGGGAATTTAGATAGATTTACAAGATGTGAACATTCCTTCCTTGTTCGAAAGGTAATGCAGTGTAATTACTCTGAGCATGATTATCCATTGTATGTCCTCACCATTTAAACATAAAAACCGCTCGATCGATACCTCAAAGCACTTACAATAACAAAAGGAAATTGATTGAATAACAAAACCAATGCTCTATCAAAACCAATTTGCCAGGCACCTTTGGCGAGGAATGTAACAGGTGCGTGTTCGAGTGTGGAACACCATCAAGTTGTCTGGTGAATTTGCAGAGAATCAACGTTTTGATCGCGGTGCAGATGCAAACATGACAACGTTTTAACACTCCCCACTCGTGCTATGGTGTCGTTTGCTTTTGGTGGACTCAAAGCCCATCCATCCAAGGGACGCTTCGTTGCGTTGCAATGGAAATTAAGGCTTGAAACTTCAAGACCCGAACTGTCATTCATTAGCACAAACCATGCACGCACCGCAAGAAACACAACACAATTAATCTTCTTGCTAAATCTTTAGTGTGCCATCTGTTTGTAAAATCATAATGTGTGCCGATTCCAGTTGGGGTTGGGGGTTGAGTATTGAGGGGAGCGGTGCTCATGTAACCACAGTAAAAATCGGTTGTTTTCCTCATCTTTTTATTGCATTGAAAGTTGTATTTGTGCCAATGGTTTCCCACGATGACTCGCTGTCCATTCGCACCATAACCCTCTGTCTTCACCCTGCGAAGGCGGTAGGTGGGCGGCCATACCTGGTGAACGGCAGACCGTTTGTGGGCAGTGCACGGTTTGTAGCGAAGGGAGCCACACCACCCGTGGCCAAACGGCGACGCCTGAATTGCATCAATGCTCCCGATGATGTATACTTTGTCGCCAGCGCCGAAACCAGGTGACTGCCACTCATTCCTAGAAAGTACATCGGCCACCAGCTTGCCTTCTCTTTGTTTCTGCATTCCAACATCCTTGGTACCTTGTAGTTCCCGGTGTGCCTAGCGATCTTGAACAGATCTGTATTGTCCACGTTCAAGACTACAAGTTGATAACTTTTCAAAAATCGTTTCCTAATAACTTTTTAATTTGTTTACTCGTAAAATCAGGAGCACATTGCAAGCAATTTTTATACAGCGAGCTGTCACTAGAATAGTGAGCGATGTAACTGTCCGCTTAGCACTTGCTTATCTCCGTCCTCCCTCGCACAGACGTGTGCGGAAGCTCCTTTCGGCCCTGGAAATGAAGCGCTCGGCAAGGCGGCCATACCAGAACATTACGCCGCGATCCTTGCAGCCAATGAACTCCGAACCCATTGTAATTGAGGACTGAGCTCGTAGCACTCCTCGTTCACCCTTTCTTCCTGTACTCCTCATGCTTTATGCTTTCTTTCCCCCCTTGTAACCCCCTTCCTGCCATATCCTTATTTTTACATTCTCCCCCTCCGCTTTTGCTCATCTATCTCTCCATCCACTCTCTGACCCTCCTCCTCCCCCCCCAATTCAAAGAAAAACAAAAAAAGCAACATCATCCACATCAAGCGCATTCAGATTTTGAATCTTGTACAATGTGTCTTTTCTAAACACGTGTCTCTATTCCTTAGCCAGGCTTTCTTTTTCTTCCTGTTAAATGCCTTGAGTATATAATTTTTAATGTACAAAAAGCCTTTGACTACATTAACCTCGTGTGTACTTCAACGGCCGTATTTGCCGAAGGGATTTTGCACCACATCAAACGAGCTCGTTACCGTGACGATGATCTTGTATGTTTGTTCTTGTTTTGTTTTTTTTCTTCCCCCTTTTATTATTATTATTGTTATTATTATTTTTGAATGACATGCAGGGGGTTGTTGTTTGGGTTTTTTTTTTCTTTTCTTGTTTAACTAGCTGAAAATGGGGTTTTTAACGAGCGGTATTGATTAAAAACACCATCTTGGCATGGGGTGACAGACTTTTGTGCAAACCACCCAACTGTGGGCTGAATATTTTTGATTGCTTTTTATTCGTTAATTTAAAGTAAAAAATAAAATAAAAAAACATACGCATTGTTCAGGAGAGAATGCCAAATCCAAAGTTTCATGAACACCGATTTGGTGAATGTCTAAAGGTGTGAGGCTCGAGAAACTGACCCATTTTCTGCAAAATTGTTTTCTACAAATTTATAAAGTATGAAAAAAACAAAAAAAAAACAAAAAACAAAAGCACCTGGTTCACGTGTATGTGTAGGAAATGTGGTGGTGCACTGTACTCTCCGTTCTTTATATGAAGAGCTGAAAGCAGCAGCTAAAATAATATTGCTCTATTTTATTTTTTCTATGTAGAATTCTTGTCTTTCTCATTGTATTTCCTCAAGGAGGCTTTTTTTTCCTGCCACCCTCCCCATGCACCTGTCAATGCCCCCACCATCTCCCCCAGTCACCGCATCATCGGATGATAGCGTAAGAATGACCTCTGGTTTGAATGCGCGTGGTGCTGTGCATCGTCACGTATCCTAGCGACACCGGGCTCCCCTCCCCTTATTCCCAGCAATGCTTCTCCATCCAATCGGACGTTTATTTTTCGGTGCAGTTTCTGGGGGTGTTTCAAGACCTTGGTCTTTAACACCCATGGTCATTTTTAATAAATTAAGAGAAAAAAAATCTTTTGTAATAGATCCCGAGCACTTGGCTCTGCAATTTCATATCAAAAGTGAATAGCAAGGGTGATTTACGACAGATTCCTCGAGGAGGGACCGTATGAGTAAGAGCTTCATGGTGTCTTGTCCCTCGCCAATGTGACCTAGCTTCACCGTCCGTCCAACGTGTCCTCGTGACGCCATCGTCAGTGTTGTGTGCAGGGGGAGTGGGGCAACTTAGGAAGGTGCAATTTGTTTTGTTCACCTACTTGAGCCATATGCTAACAATTTTGAGCTGCCCTTTTACAATGTTTATGGTATGTACAGGAAAAGGTTTGTAAAAGATTGGGATAGTTTCAACTTGTTTTTGTTTTGTTTATTTTATTTTTTTCATTTGTTTGCCGTTATCCTTGTTCATATTACATTTATCATTTCACCTTTGTGAGCCACCTTGACTACAGAGCGTCATGTGTTTGCTTGTTTAGTGGTCATTTCGATTAATTCCATGTATGTCAAGCCCAGAGAGGGATGGGAGGGGAGGGAGAATGGTGGGGGGGGGGGGAGCAGTGTTGTGGAAAGTTAATTTTGGTTGACGTGGGTGAAGTCGTGAGGGTAAAACCCAGGTCAAGGCGCCACCTGAGCAATCTGTGGACCCATTCTACCGCTTCTCACATTATTTTGAATTTGTTTTGAAGCTTTTTCTCTGTTTTCCACCTTCATGCTTCAAATTTTACTTCTGGAAGCGTCTTTGTAAATACATACGGAGAGAAATGTTGCCGGGAAGAGGTGCCCGGGATTTTTAAATGAAGATTCTGGCGCCACTGCGCTGTCCTGTTTTTCGGGCCTGTTTGCATGCCGTTTAGAGTAGCCTTACGCCTGTTGACTTTCATGTACTGTATTCGCTGTATTTGACAATAAAATGACTAATTTCTGACCACGCCTTGTCGCTCGACTTCGGGCAACTTTTGGGAACCCTCAGCAGAGCATACTTTCAACATGACATCACGTGCTTGTCAATCATCACATATTTTCAATGTGATTGCTAAATAGATCCGAATCTGACCTCCCGACTCAAAGCAGCGAACGTTCGAACCATTATATCACCGAGCCTGGTTAAATGGATAATAATTATTAGATCAGCAACTCACTTTTAACACCGGATTCGGTGGCGACATGGCTGAAGCAATAAATGGTATGTGCTGCTTCCTCGATTGATGCTCAGGACTTAGAGGATAGAACATGGATAAACCCCATGGGTTCATACACTACATCTTATTCTAACGTACTTGCTGTGGTCTTGTATCATTTAATGTTCAAACATTTGATAACCAAGCTGTTTAACGTTAGAATCTCTGACTTTTAAGCTGAAATAGATCTCCACACCCTGCTTTGTCAGAGCTGTACTCGTGTTTACTGCCTTGAGATGATGTTTGAACAGGATTTTAATGAGTTTCCAACAGTAAATGAATGAATCCCATATTTGAGAAAATGAAATCCACTTTTTTTGTGTGTAATATATTAATCACCTTTTTTTAATGACATTTCATGTAATTCTTGCTGCACAATATTATGATTTCTCAGATTATTTTCTTTTATTCGATTTACTAAAAATCGAAGCTGCTTCACTTTTGTTTCTTCCTGGGTGTTTGACTGATCATGAGGGTGAGTGAGCCCTTGGGTCTTGTCCACTTGCATCTGCAAGGAAAAGGAGTTGATGGCACATTGATCCTCAGTTGTGTACAGCTGAAACTTAATGACGTTTCACAATTTTAGTTATGTAAAAGGTGTGTTCAAAATGTTCCACAATAGTACAGGCATTATATGACATGACCTCACACAAATTGCAACAGAAACTCTTTCAACTGGTTTATTCTCATAAATATGTCCTGTGTAACATATCAAAAGTCCGAAAGCCGCTGTCACACCTTGACGATTTAGCCAGCGTATGCCGATTTATGAAAAATTTGTCTAAAACACTGGCACACCTCGAATACGTTATGGGTACGTTTTGTATACGTTAAGAGCACGCTGAAAAACACTGCCATACGTCGTAGTATGCTGGCTTTAAACATTGTACTTTTGGCTTGTCCTCAAATTTTGCATGCTTGAAATTTTACGACGTATGCCGGCGTATGACTCGCACGTTCCGCTACGCTGGCCATAAGTTGTAGGCACGTTATGCAATAGCTGACACACGTCAACACACGTTACTTGTAAGTTACGCATAAGTCGAAACATGTCGAGGTAATGTTTAGCGTACCCGAAACATTTCTAACCTATGAGTAACGTTTTGTAAGCACGCTACACGAACGTTGTTCACACTTCGCAACACGTGACTTGAAAGTTCCTCATACGTCGAAACACGTCAAAGTAATGTTTAGGGTACCCGTGACTTATTTATAACATGAGTAACGTGCTTGGAAATTATTTGTAAAGCATGTCCTACACACAAATACATATGTAGACGTATTTGACGTCTTCAGGACGACCACAGAACTTACTGAACGCGTTTCGAACTTACAGATACCGAATAATGGCGTATTGGCAGCGATTAGGGGAATTGGTATATAAAAAGGGGCTTCGCAGGAGGAACCCATCTTTTTTTAGACTTCGTGGTGAGTACATGTCCATGTCATTCCGAGAGATGGAGGATACGGAATGGCTGAGACGACAATACCTACCTGTCCTCGAACATCAACATGACCTCATCGAGTTGACACTGCACCAGTTGCGTGCCAATAGAGCCGGGAGAAGAAGACGTGAACGGAGGAGAAGGAACTAGGTCAGACCATGGATCGGGAGGCGACGCCATTACGGCATAGATGACCAGCTCATGGTGGTACTCTGGAACAAGGACCATGCATCCTTCATCAATTTCCTTTGGATGCCCCCAGCGATGTTCGACGAGCTGCTAGCCAGAGTGGGTCCAAGGATAACCAAGCAGTACACCTTCTACAGGGATCCGCTTGAGCCTGGCATGAGGCTGGCACTGAGCCTGCTGCTATTGGTGCCGTGACTGCAGTGCTGTTGAAGCGATTTAACTCGTTCAATGAAAACAATTTTAAGTGCGAGCACCAGCGTCCAAAAACAATAGGCGAGTGACAGGCATTTATTGAAATCGTTCAGTGTAAATCATTTCAATAGTCGAGTGGAAGCGATTTAACTCGTTCAATGAAAACGATTTCAATTGCCCAGCACCAGCGTCCAAAAACAATAGGCGAGTGACAGGCATTTATTAAAAGTGAAGTTGCAGCCTATGAATAGAAAACCTCACGTAGTCGTCGACAATACACTGCCACGCTATGCATACGTTAGACTATCGTTGGGCATAGGTTGTGGACACCTAAAACACCCTAATCAATCGTTGGTATAACTTATCTATAAGTTATCGAAGCGTTCTGTGTTCATTACTAGTACATTATGCATTTGTCCAAGTCGTTTTGAATACTTTAAAAACTGAAACAAAAAAATAGTTCATCGTGGGAATGAGAAAAAAAATATTAACCGAAAAGGACATCGAACAATGGTGCAAAGTAGTCTCCTATTCGTGGACGCAACGAGGAAACATCACCCACACCCTCCCCATCACGCTCACCTACTACGACTGACATGGACCTACTACTACTACTACCACCACTGACACGCTCACCTAATACTACTACTACTGATACTACTGACATTGACATCTACTCAACATGGAGTCTGGAACACTGACGGGTTCCTCTTGTGAAGCCCATTTGTATATACCAATTCCCCTAAACGCTGCCAAATTGCCATTATACGGTAGATGTAAGTTAGAAACACGTTCAGTAAGTGCTGTGGTCATCCGGAAGACGTCAATCTAATTCGTCTACATACGACAATGTGCGTTTGAGATACGTTACACATAGGTTCAAAGCACGCTACTAATAGGTTCAAAGCACACTACTCATAGGTTAAAAATTAAGTTTCGGGTATGCTAAACATTACCTCGACGTGTTTCGACTTACAAGTAACTTGTGTCAACAATCGCGGAGCGTGCCGAGAACTTATGCCAGCGTATGCGGAACTTGTGAGCCATACGTCGAGTACGTCGTAACATTTTCAGCATGCTTGAAATTTCACGACGTACTAGACGTGCCACGGAATATGACAGCATACTTCATTGTTTTTCAGCGTGCTCCTAACGTACACACAACTTACCCATACCGTATTCGACGTGTGCCAGCGTTTTAGACACATTTTTCATAAGTCAGCATACGCTGGCTAAATCGTCAAGGTGTGACTGCGTGGTTGACACTTCCAATTCTCAGGCGATTATGATTGAAATCGGCGTGCGGCAGGTTTTTAACAGGCTACGCCACGAGTTCGTCGGCGATACGTGCAGCGCGCTATGCCCAAGTTAAACTATCGTTGGGCATAGGTTGTGAACGCCGACAACAGGCTAAGCATTCGTTGGTATAAGTTATCTATAAGACACCGAAACGTTCTGTGCCCGTTACTAATATGTTATGCATACGACCAACACATTATGAATACGACCAAAACTTAAAAAAAAAACTCAAAACTTCAGCGTACGCCAACGTTTTACATACATTTTTTTCGTTGCCATTGCTGGCTCAAACGTCAAGGTGTGACAGCGCCTTAAGGAATCCAAGTGGTGGAAACTATTGAAAAGTACTGAAATCGGTGATGGCATTTTTCTCCATTGCCGCCCATGTTAAAATAATGGATTTTTGCATGTCTGCTTGTCTGATGTCCACACAAAGGGTTCAGTACTATCCACAATCTACCAGAAACTTTGTTTTACATGAGACATGATATTGGGTGCAGTAGAGTGCATGTTCAAAAGGAAATTCACAACAAATTGAAGATATTTGCATAGTAAAAACGGTCAAGTTGAAAGTTGCAAAATGTGCAATCAGTGAAATTCATGTGTGGTTATTTGGCACAGTTACTGTACTTTAAAAATGAATACTCATGTTTTTTTTTTTTTACATTATTGCAGTGCCATCACATCCTGAACAATGAGTGGCCCTCCAAGATGTGCTATTTGTAAGGACCCTGCAAAGGGGGGCGGACAGCCACCATCCACACTTACTGAAAAGGGGAGTGACGCCATCAACCGAGCAAGTAAATCCAGAAATGATGACATTCATACATCACCTGGGGAACTGGTTCATCAAGTCTGCCACAAGAAATATACCAGCCAACAACAAATAGCGAGAGCACTAAAGGAGAAAGAACAAGAGCAAGTCGACAGGCATGTGCGACTACGCTCAGCTGATGAGAAGGAGTTCCATTATGACAGAGACTGTCTGTCTGTTCTGTGGGAGGTCAGCGCATGTTGGGACCAAGAGGAAGAGTACTGATTGGACTGTATTCCCAGTGAGGACAGTTGAGTTCAAGGATACGCTCTTGAAATCTTGCAATGAAAGAGGAGATGCCTGGGCAGTCATAGTGAAAGCTCGTGTGTTGCATGTGCATGACCTGCATGCTGCAGATGCAGTGTATCACCAAGTGTGCAGTGTAAATTTCAGTACCAAGAAGCAAATGCCAGCAGCTCATCAGACCAGCGAAACTGAGGTAAAGAAAACAAAACTGGGTTAGCCATAAGACGAAGAAAGATTTAATGCCTTTCTGGAAGTTGCGAACTTTCTCGAAGAAAATGACAATGAACAGATCACGATCAATGATCTTGTTCGCCGGATGGAAAACAATCTCAAAGGCTCAGAATGTCAAGCATATGGCCACACGCAAATGAAGTTCAAACTGAAGGAACAGTTTGGTGACAGATTCATCCATACCGAGATTAATGTGAAGCCAAATGTGGTTACTTTCAGAAGCACAGCCAAAGCGATCCTCCAGGACTTTTATGCTCACAGAAAAGCTGATCCCGAAACGGAGAAGAAGAGGATTATTGAAACTGCTGCCAAACTTATCAAAAATAACATCAAATCAGTGGAAAAATACCATGATGTATATCCTGACTGTGAATCACTGAAGTCTGAAGAGGATGCCATCAACTTTCTTCCAGAAAGCCTCAGGGTTCTACTGAAAGGGTTGCTTGGGGTAAGAAATGCCGGCATGAAAACTGCCTCCATTGGACAAGCAATCATGCAGGCGACCCGACCAAGAGTTATTCTGGCGCCACTGCAGATTGGGCTAGGAGTCCAGGTCCACCACCACTTTGCATCATGCTTCCTGGTCGATACGCTTCACAAGCTTGGATTCTGCTGCTCCTACAAGGAGGTGCAAAGATTTGTTCGCAATGATGTAGTGTCGCTTAGAACTGACATTCCTGGCTTCTCTGGTGAGTTCGTCCAGTATGCCGCTGACAATGTGGACCACAACATTCACACCCTGGATGGCAACAACACCTTCCATGGTATGGGGATGATTGCTGCCGTTACACCAGCTACTAAGACCATCAATCCCATCCTCAGAGCAAAGGTCACCCCTGATGTATCCATGGTAGGAAGAGTTCCAATTCTGTTCCACAGGGAAGTAGGTGGTGGAACAGACGCAGTGACGTACCAGAAGCTTGTCACTATGGAGGCACAAGACCCAACGGCAGACCTGGATCTTATATGGAAGACAGCCATCATTTTTGCCTCACCAAGGCCAGCATGGTCTGGGATGATGCAGTTTGTACAGCATGGCAATCATCCAGGGAAATCATCCTTCGTCTTACTTCCAATGATCGACATGAATCCCAGTGACACCACATGCATCTTCTCAACACTGAAGTTTGTAAGTGAGCATGCCCACCGCCACAATGCCACACCAATCATTACCTTTGATCAACCAATATGGTGGAAGGCCCTCTTGATCATCAATGCTGAACCAGAAGGAAGTGACTTGAGCAACATTGTCCTGAGACTTGGAGGCTTCCACACCGAGATTAATTTCCTGGGGTCCATCGGGCATTTAATGGCTGGATCTGGGTTACAAGAAGTTCTGGAGCTCGTCTATGCAGACAACGCCGTGGTGCACATGCAAGAAGCACGACATTGAGTGCTCTGTTGCATGTAGCAACTGCAAAGGATCAGGGTGTGCAAATTCATTTCAGACTGAATGTGTTGACGATGACGATGATGAAACCAGTGGTTGAGTAACCAGACAACCTAAAATATTATGTTGCCTTATATGGTATAATAGTGCTGTTACTTTAAAATAATGTCCTCAGAAGCACATGACTTTTTATCGTTACCCATTATTAGTTGTGTTTAACATCAGTGCATGCACTATTAAAGTATATATGCCAGACCATAATAAATGGATTTAAATCATTTAGAGGTCTTATCTGAAGGCACGGGTCCATCTCAATAATAAAACCAGACCATCTTCTTATGGAAATGTGTAGTATTACATATATAGTTAGAGCGTTGCTAAATATCCCATTATAAAGTAGCAAAAAGTGGTACCAGAATACGGTTAAGAAACATTTTGGAAAAAAATAATAATAATAAAAAATTCAAAATAATTTTAATTTATTTTTAAAAAAAATTTCCACCACTTGATTCATTAGGACTTTTTATATGTTATACAGGACACATTTATGAATAATGAACAGTTATCAGATTTTCTGTTGCAATTTGTGTGAGGTTCAGTCCTTATTTGTCATATAATGCCTGGACTACAAACGAGATGCTCATTGTAGTGCAAGACATGTCCAAAATTGCCAATGCACTGAGGGTAGAGCCCTTGTTAGTGCGAGCTCGGACGGCGAAGCAGGTCTCACGGAGACACGTCTTCACCTTCCAAATGTTTTCAAGCTCAATTGCACAATAGGAGTGAACGAGTCATACAATCTTCATTCTTAACTTTTGTTTTGTTTTTAGACATAAAAAAACAAACTAGAATGATATTTGGTAGAGCATATATCTTTACTCGGCTGAAGTTTGTTTTGTAATGCATGAAGGGCCAGATCTGGATCCAGACCTTAATCGAATCGGCTTGTTCTCGTCACCTAACCAACTCTTCCACCAAGTTTTGTCCGTATCTGCCTACAACTTTGAGATATTGTGCTAAATATCGTTTTTGGTCCCATTTTTGAATGGTGAAGAATCACTTAAAATTCTTATATCTGGATGCTGATCTTTACCAAAATTGAATTGATTCTTCCGTGTCACACACCCAACCTGTCCACCGAGTTTTGTCCAAATCCGTCGATGGCTATTTGAGATATCCTGATCACAGACAAACAGGAGTAAAAAAAAAAATTATAACCTCCAGCCACCTTTGGTGGTGGTGGTGGTAAAAATGACAGCCAATTACTGTAATTCTTTGGCACATCAAAGGAAACTAGAAGACAAGGAATTTAATAAAATAAGGGAAAATAAATAAAAAAGGGGGAAAAAAACAATGAGATGAATGAAGCCTGATTAGATGCTCATCAGCCAGACACTGAGTAAGTTGATGAAGAAATTATCATTAGCAACCTAGGCTGCACAAAGAGCTGCTATTGTGACAATGAGCAGGTGCAAGAGACGTGAAGGCGTGCAGTGGGTACAGACAAGAACAAGACAGACTTGAAAGACTCGTGCCCACTCCCTCAAATCCACACTGAATCTTCTATTCTTTATCTCCCTCCGACTCTCCGACAACTCTAATTACAACCGTCGCAGGCAGATACTTCTAATCCTCACTCCTTGACACCATTCAGTCAGCCAGCTCAAGTAGAAGATACACATCAATATGTCAGTTTTATCCCTCTCCCAACGGTTCTTTTCGATCAGCCATATAGAGAGGACATGAAAATATACATCCCTCCTCCAGGCTGACAGGCAGTGCAGGTTGAGTTGAAAAGTCTGGAAGAAATTCACAATGACCAACAAAATAAAATGCTACCTCATTCGTCTTCTTTTGTATGCAGCATGTGGCTCAAGGTTGCATCACTTGCTGGGAGTGTGGTTGTGCTGCTGATGCAGTGCCCCCTTTAGACGAGAGCAGGAATTTGTAATTTGTTCCGGGTGCCAGCGATTGCTCGCCTACCCTTCATAAAGGACACCACAGAATCTTTAACATCCACCAACTAATGCCAGCAGACGAGACGCTTGTTTAACGTCCGTCCGAGGGACGACACACATTGAGAATCACCCTGCCTGGGAAACACCAGGATGACAATTTATAGCTGGGTCAGGATTCAAACTCTGCTATACTGCTCTAAGGTGAGTGTGCGTACCTCTAGAGTTTAGAGGCTAGACCAGTGTTTCTCAACCGGGGTTCCCCGGAACCCTAGGGTTCCGCAAGAGGTCGCTAGGGGTTCCGCGAGAAACAGTAATAAATAGGCTAATGTATTTTTGAGTTGTTTTTGTTTGATTTAATATTCTTAATTTTACTATACACGTACGGCATATTGTTGGAAACTCCTTAGTTATTATAATAGAGGCTTCAACCTCTAATATTATTTACAATTATAACAACCATAGGGAATGTATTTAACGATGTCTATATGGCGCCACTGTGAAACCGCCCTCACTGGTTAGTGGACGTCCTGTACGCAGTGGATTCGTGTATCATTGAGTGACTGACTCGATAAAGTTATTTTGCTATTGTCAATAAACGATGTTATTGTAATTATATATTTTCTTTATGTTTATATGTGTTATACATATGTGATATTGGTTGTTTATGTATTTTTTGTGTGTTTACAGATTTTTTTTTTGTGAATTAAAACCTCGGCATGAGGTCTCATAAACGAGCAGTATGTTTTTTTTTTCATTGCCAATAAATTTGACAAAAAGGGGGTCATTTTTTCCTTAAACCATACCAGGTATCCGAAAAAAAATATTATATTTACCACGTGAACTACGATAAAAATATAAAAGCTAGATATTAATGGTATATAATAATTTTTATGCAGGGGTTCCCTGAGACATGAAAACTATTTCAAGGGTTCTGCAAGGGTAAAAAGGTTGAGAAACGCGGGGCTAGATCATCCTGCCAGACCAAAACACCTGATGGCCATCTATAACTTACCCAACATGCCCCAACAATGTAATATTCACATTCTTATTAGAATCACCTCAACAAAAGTCAAACATCACTTGACTAGCTATACATGTGAAAATTACCATTTTATTACTAGTTATAAATACCTGTATATTGAAGTAACTATTGTGTGCAGCCTTTGGCTGCTGGGTTGCATCATTTTATGGTGGCATAACTGTGCCACTGATGCAGTGTCCTCAACTACCAGTACACTGGTACTCATTTCGCCAACTTCGGAAGGATGACAGGCTGAGTCAACCCTACCTGGTGTTGATTCAACGGTTGATATGAGGTCGACCTCAAGACCAACCACCTTAACCGTTAAGCCAACACCGGGCTTCAGATATTGAAGTATATAAAGTTGTGTCTTGGACTATTTATGAGCATCTCTTGTCAAATATTTAGAATACCGCTCATACGTAGTTTGTAATGGTTATCAAGACCTGCATTTACCTTGTGCCCTTAGGAATGAGTACACAGTCACCTTTTCCCAGAAGTACCTGCTCTTCACCTGAGGTCCCCTCTGACTGGCCCTCCTGTGCATGAAATCAAAGCAATGCATGTCAGTCACATCAAAATTTTTTACCAGCAATGAATAACATGAAAATGAGGTTGAGAGTTTTATTCCAAGATAGATAAATGACAAACCATCTGCCATAGCCAACGGTCAACTGCATCCATCTCCAAAATCATCTCTCCAGCTCTGTAGAACCTTGCCTGGTGAAACAAGGGTGCGATAAAGCTCAGCATTTGGGGCATTTTTCCCCAGGGTGCAAGGGTGAGGTGGTGGATAGGTGTGCTGTGGTGTAGATGGTGAGATGCTCAAAGTGTTTCTCTTCCACAAAGTTAAACATGGGACATGAGTGACAACACAGACATCTTTAACCCTTTTTAGCCATTAAAGGTTACAACACCATCTCCCTTCAACACATAAATAAACAGGACAACCTATCCACCTGCCCTTAATACATCCATCCATTGTAACCATACTCTGTGCAGAGCGTCAGTGCTGCCGAAGCAGTCTCCTGACCTATTGGCCACAATCGTGGACGGTTCGCCACTCTAACACAGGATACTCGAATGGCTCAATCATCCCAGCAAGCTGGTACTCATTTTGCTGACTTCAGAAGGATGACAGGCTGAGTCAATCCCACTTGGTATTAATTCAACGGAGAGCGGGATTTGAACTCAGGACCTGAGGATGCCACGTCTTCCACTCTAACCATTAAGCCAACACCAGGAATATTCCCTTTATACAGGGTTCAAAATTATCATTGGGATCTCTCAACGAACCTGAGTGTCTCGGCCTGTTACTTTCACATAGCAAACAGGATTGTGCTTGTTGACACCTCGATTCTACCACCTCATTTTTGGTCTTGCACCCCTCTCCCTTCTCTTGGCTCTGTCCCTCCCAGGTTTCTGCAGTGCAAGGTCTGCCAGTAACCCTCTTCTTGTTAAACTCCTAAAATCCAGGCTCACTGCTCACCTCCACTCATTTGTTCCTCTTTTCTCTTGCCTGTGTAATCAACTTCCCAATTCTGTTCAGTGCAATTCTTCCCGCCAAGGCTTCAAGACAGCTGTCCACCACGATACCTTAGGTCATCCCCCATCTATGCTCATCCACATTCCCAAACACTCCCTTTTCTCAGGCTATTGTGGTCCCCCTCTCTCTCCCTCAGTTGTTTTCGTTTGTTTCTTTCCTGGTTCAGCTCTCCTTTCCTCCTCTTATTGCTGTGTCTCATTCAGCTTCTTCAGCTTGCTCCCCTCCCCTTGATCTCAGTCTCACTTCTACTCTGCTGTGCTGTTGGTGTTTCCTCCTTTCATTCTGCTCTAGCTCTCCATCATGTACACAAAAAAGTCCAATAATCTATGCGAACACAAACAGGTGTCTCAGCCTCAATTGTAATAACTTACCCCCAAAAATGTAATGATATTGTTGCGGGCCGGAGGTCCAGTGGCGAGAACGACCACGAGGTGGGGGAGGTTACGTCATCTCCCACCAGACTCCCCGGAATTGTAGGCCATCGCTCTCGGATAATTCCGTGAGCCGGAGGGTCGCTGAACCAACTGTGGAACACCAATATCTCGACCGCGTGGTGTTGGGTCTTTTTGTCTGGAACCAATTTACCTAAGTAACCACACAGTCTCGGCCACCGGGGATCCACGCCCTCAGCACGTCTTGCTCGAACCGGGTCACTACCGACTGCGGTAGAGTTCCAACGACCAACTGCCAACTCCGGTTCGGGTGCAGTCGAGCGGAGCTGCCAAAGCCATGCCGGCTGGGATGAGCAGATTAACGGGAACAAGGACCCGGCTAAAACTCAGATCCGAACCATGCTGGACCAATGAAAGAAAGGACGGAAACAAACTGGGAACATTTCTAATAATGGTTTACTTACAATAAGGACACAGAGCAAGATTTATTGCGGAATATACAAGAAATAATTCACAATGATCAGAAATAAACACTTAAGCAGTTCTACTTAAGAGATGGCGCCACACACGCAAACACACACATAGATGAAAATAAAACCCAGGTGTTTTATTAGGACCCAAGCAGCCAGGGAGAGAGACGAGCTGGGGTCGCGGTTCGGCGGGGTACCTGCACGTTGGAGGGATGGGGTGCTCTGTGGTGCGGCACCTGCCAATGGCTGTGCAGCCTGGCCCACAGTCACACGCGTGGGGCTTGTGTCCGCGGAGGAACTTGAGGAGTAGTCGGAGTCCCAGGGCGGGGGTCAGGGTCGCGGACAGGACCCAGCAAAACTTCCACGAACGCCCCAGACTCCAGCAACGAATGCCCCATCTCCAATAAACCTCCAACGAATGCCCCACACAGAGCTGAACTCCTTCTGAAGTGAACTGAACTCAGACTCCAGCTCAGAACACACGATGCACACCAACCAACTCATTCCTCCAAAGAACTCCCCTCAAGACTGAGGATGGTGTCGTCTTTTTATGGGCCTCCCCGAACGGGGCGGGGGTTCGATGGAATAGACGTCACCGTCCGCCCTGATTGGACAGGGCCTCCACGTATCCGCCCCTTCTGGGCGGGGTCTCGGCATTATTCGGCATTGCGTGTTTGCACTCGTCGTGCAAGAGTAACAACGTTGAAAAGGAACGTTTGTGGAAGCGGCAAGGAACGGCTGCAAGATCTTGCCTCGGCAAGTCAGGCTACGAGTAGACAGTGTGTGGGTAGTGGATCGCAATGGGGGATGGGATGGTTGTTGGATGTAAAGATTTAATAACCTAACTAAAAAAACATCGCAACGCACACCTTTGATTCTCCCACTAGACAAAAGGAAGGGAGCTATCTTCACATGTACTTAACGGAATAACTGACTTTTGGGACATCTGTATGTTTGAATGCATATGGTTTCCAGATCCGTAACAATATCAAGGAGTGGGCAATCTACGAGCACTTATCAAATCGCAAGCACACACAACAATGGCCAAAACAGCAGGTACGATCGAATCAAACCTGAAGCTCCCCTTCTCAAACCCGCTTGCTGAAAAGTTGTCAATATTTTTGTGTGTATCGTGGCCAAGTCAATCCACCACTCTTCGACTGGTTTAGAATCCTTGGTTTCATGAATGTGATGTCATTGTGCTATGGTGGCCGATTTAGAAGGATGCTCAAATGGTTTCCCAGAGGTTGTGGGTTCAGCTCGAGTTTGAAGGTAGCAATATTAGGATTCAAATCTCCAGGGAGTCGAGATGAACTGTCATGATTGGATTGTTGGCAAAAACCAAGCTGGCTTATTAACACTCTTCAGGTCTGGAAAACCTGCCTCTCTCACCTGGACTGTTCGACATTGTGATGCTAGGCAATTATTTGTTGACTTGAATCCTGTTTCATTCTTACAGGACGTTGTTACCTCCGCCAACGAAGGTGGATGGAAATTATGTTTTCACCTCTGTCTGTCTGTTTGTCAGCAGGATTTCTCAAAAAGTTATGGGAGGATTTGGACGAAACTATGAGAGGTAGTATGTGCGACGACGACTAACTGATTCCATGTTGGTGAAGATCCAGATATATGCCTGGTGTTGGCTTAATGGCTAGGGTGGTGGGTTTATCATCCTAGGATCCTGAATTCAAATACTGCTTAGCCGTTGAAGTAATACCAGGTGGGGTTGACTGATCCTTCTGAGGTTGGCAAAATGAGTACCAGCTTGCTGGGATGATTGAGCCATTTGAGTATCCTGTGTCGGTGGCGACCTGTCCAGGATTGTGCCCAATAGCCCAGGAGACTACTTTTGCAGCACCGACGCTCTGTACAGAGTATGGTCCCAATGGATGCAAGGGTCCAGATATAATAATATATTTATTATTTTTGAAGTGATTTTTCATCATTGAGAGATAGGGCCAAAAACAATACATACCACGACATCTCAAAAAGTTACGGAATAGTTATGACAAAATTAGGTGGATGAGTTGGGTAAGTGATGAGAACAAGCCGATTAGATTTTGGTTCAGGTCCTGCCTATCGGTGGGAAACAAAACATAAACTGTTCAGCCTGGTGGAGGTGTGCGCTCTACCGAGTGCCGTTCCAGTTCTAAATACCTTCGGGTGCTTTAAGGTTCCACTTAAAATAAAATAAAAAATATTCCATTCTGTGACCTGGATATTGCTCATCACCGTATCTCTGGGGGGATCCTTCTTTTCTGCAGGGCATGCAACACTGGACCGAGTGGACAATGTGTATGTGCGTAAGCAGAGGCCTGGTTGTCAATGCTGGATTAATTTGAAAGTTTGCAGTCGACTGTGAGGTTTTTACCCAAAGAATAATCTTCCTGGTGTTGGTTGAAATAATATTCGTGTCATTGCCCACGCCACCAAATCCCAGCGATGTCCACAAAAAAGGTTTACGTCTCTACAGCATGTGTAGATAGCGGAATCATGTCAGCCTGAAGCTTTTGCGCATCTAACAGGTGAACGGCTCGATTCTGCCTCAGGCTGCTCCAGGCACAGAGCTTTCAGGCCAATTAAGGGGACAAGGCCTTAATTGTCCAATTCCAGGTTCCATTACTGAAAGAGAATTGCCTTTGAAAGTGGTGTCCTTTTTTGCTCCTTAAGTGAGTCATCACATTTTAAAGCATGGCTTCCTTCATTTCCAAAGCTCTTTCAAGCAAGAGTCGTCCTTTGGGCCAAATCTGTGCCTCGAGTCCCTTTCGGAGTCCAATTAAGGCTTAAACCAGTGGGCTTGCAGCTTTTATCAAATTTAACCGCCGCAACATTCGGTTTAAGGGTGGTGGGCTTGGGATCTGAGGATCTTGAGTTGAAATCCCACTCGGCTGTTGCATTAATACCAGGTGGGGTTGACGCTGCCTGTCATCCTTCTGAGGTTTGTGCCCAGCACCCAGGAGACACCAACGCTCTGCACGGAGTGTGGTCCTAATGGATGTATGGATGGATGGGCTTGGGATCCTGAGTTCAAATCCGGCTCGGCTGTTAAATGAATACCAGGTGGGTTTAACTCGGCCTGTCATCCTTCCAAGGTTGGCAAAATGAGTGCCAGCATGCTGGTATACGGTGTCGGAGTGGCAACCCGTCCAGGATTGTGCCCAATATCCAAGGAGACTGTTTAGGCAGCACCAACGCTCTGCACAGAGTATGATCCCAATGGATGGATGGAACATTCGGTTGGCATCTCAGTCTACAGATGAAAAAGCCTTTGAGAGGAGCAATTGGAGAAGATTGTGCACATAATATTTCATGGTGAAACAATTCACAGATTTAATGATCAATTCATGAAAAAAAAAAATCAACGGTTTCTTCAACAACCTCAACATTCGCTCAGAACAATATTATCCACATTTGCAGCACCAACGACCTTAAATAGCTGGAGGTTTGTGATCAGTTAGAATGTTGGTGTGAATATTGATATCAATTATATATTATCATCGATAAGACAGCGATTGCAATAAATATGATTTGGCAAGGATTTTTTTCCCTTTCTAAATCGATCTGAGGCTCATGGAGGAGCTTACACCTTCACCGTAGGAAGAACGAGGAAATTCGGACACATCGATGTACTTAGACACGAGTTACAAGAACTTTGATGGAAGATGATTTGTTTAATTGAAATTCGCCCTCAACAAGGCTGAGAGCCACTAAATGTAAAGGGTTACTGAGAAAAAGAAGAAGAGGAAAAACTGGCAAAACCTTCACCTCGTCCTGAAACAAGGAAACCTCTTCACAGGATCACTGTGCAAGAGGGGGTAACTTGGCCATGTGGAAAAATTAAATTTTCCTTCCCCCTTTGGGTGTTTTTTAGGAGACACCATCTCCGTACTGGGTAGCCGTTAGCTCTCGAAGGGAGCTCATCCGCCCTTTGTCAGGTGTTGTTTTGAGTCCTGGCATGGTGTCACAGTCACCCTCCACACTGACAAAGCCAGTGAGGGGTGTCAGTTTAATTGTCGACAACCGGAACATGCGGCTGGTACTACTGGGTTACATATTCCCAGTGGCAGTCCCAAAAGACTGACCTGACTCCCAATAAAAGGCAACAAATATCAACATACAGCATATGGGATTTGAACCTACAGGATCCCACAGTAGCATGAGCCATGTGCTCAGATGGGGACACAAAACGGGCTAATCGACCGAAGCATTCTTGAGTTACGGTTTCCAATTAGCAAGCTTATTCATCAGCAATTATACCGGGGGCACCCGGCGTATACCTGGCATTGAAATGCCAGAGACTGATTGGTGCAGTAAGTGGAAACAGGCTGTGCTGCACATGGCAGGTGGGATATATAGAAGTGCAATTGTGGAGGCCACGTGATCTTACCGAGATCTCCTTCCCTCTCACGACCACGGCTGAACCATTGGCAGATATCTCGTGTTCCAGTTGTTTCAGGCACGAGGCCAACAGGAAGGGCTCCTCAGGGACCGTCTCCACATCAACAATTACAGGGCAAGTCTCTGGAAAATCTCCTATGGAACACATGATGGTGTGTATGGAGGGAAGGGTGAAAAGGGGGCTCAATGATGGTGGATAACTCGAGTATGTTTGTACTCATAACCTCTCTAGGTTTGCTCTTATACAGTTTTACCATCAATTATCGATTGTAGTGAAATACCTGCGGTAATGTAGCTCAAGCAAAGGTTACGGTTGTCAATCATATTCATAAACTAGCAAATACCACCCATCACTTTGCTGACAAGAATACTAAAGGGGGAAGAAAATGAGGGGGGGGGAGAAAGAAGGGGAAAGAGCAAGGAGGGGTGGGAGAAGGGAAAACAGTGAGAGGAAGGGAAGGCAGACGTGCGGTGGAGCGTCAATTACGATACAGTCTCATCAAAATGATTCTGCATAGAATAACAGTGAAGATGGAAACAAAATAATGTCTGAAATACATTTTCAACCGGTCATACTAAAAATACCGCCCGGACATGTCCGAAAACAAACACGTCCAGAGACAAACTCACGTCCGGAGACAAACACCGGCTGGACGCATCCAGAGACAAACACCACTCGGACACATAGGGAGACAAACTCCCGATATCAGCAATTCTTCAGGAATTGGTAATCACACTGACTCCAACCTGCCAAGTACAGCACGTACTGTGTACAACCCTGAAACCTTGAGTGGCTTTCACTCTTCTTTTGGGGGAATTTCAACAAACAAATTATTAAAACAACGTTGCTATGATGAACAGGCATTCAATAATATGAGTGAGGAAAGTGAAAAGAAAAAAACCTTTATCGTAAGGAAATCATTGCACCTTGTTCCAAGTCAAGGCGTGGTTGAGCAGGCCAAAAAAAACATGGCGGCTTCAGACCCTAGTGAGGTAACCCAGGAAGTGCCTTAAGACCCCAGACAGCGAGGTGGCCGAGGATCGCCTGATGAAGGATATAATTAAATAAGGCCTTAATTATCTTTAAAAGGGGTGTTTTAATTAACCCAAACATCCAATTTTCACTCTTGCACTTCCTTGGAGTTGTCGTAGTATGCATGAAAGGTTTCAGGCTGCTAGGTTTTGTGTTTTTAGAGTTACGGAGGAGACACACTGACACACACACACACACACACACACACACACACACACACACACACACACACACACACACACACACACACACATTTATTAGTGGAGATAGAAGATTGCAAGAGGTAATTAATATTTGGCCCATCTTGCCTATGTTATCATCACTTCCCAGGGTCTGGCAGGAGAGCCGAGATGTACGTATGCACATTGGCCTCTGAGGGGTCGAGCCTGGGTTTGAATGTCGACTCTGCTGTAAACTGTCATTCTGTTGTTTCACAAGCAGGATGATTGTGTGTGCCATCACTCGGTTGGATGTTAAACTGGACGTCCCGTCTGTTGGCATTAGTTAATGGACGTCAAAGATACCATGGTGTCGTCCGTGAACAGTGGACGAGCTATTGCCGATATCTTTAAAAAATTCCAATTTCCTGCCAGAACCTACAAGGGGCACTGTGGCACAACCATGCTCTGCCTCATCAGTGGCACAGCCATGCTCGTTGCAGCCACAGGCTGCATTCGAAATGATTGAATGAATCACACCCAAGCACTCCAACTGAATGCAGGTAGTCCGATTACAGTTGACCTCCAGGGGATTTGGGTGAGGGCACCAACACACAATGGCCTATCTTTTTCCTCAAAGGATTGTCATGGCAAACTGAAAGCAGCTGTCCAAATATTGTGCTGAAAAGACAAGCAGCCAATCTATAACACTGTGTGTGTGTGTGTGTGTGTGTGTGTGTGTGTGTGTGTGTGTGTGTGTGTGTGTGTGTGTGTGTGTGTGTGTGTGTGTGTGTGTGTGTGTGTGTCATTGTATCTCCTCCATATCTCCAAAACTATGAAACGTAGCAGCCCCAAACTTTGCATGCATACTAAGGGAACTCTAAGAGTACAGGCATTTTAGCAGAAATATTTGGTCAACCTTCCACAAATTGCAACAAAAGCAAACTCAACACATTTTGATTCCTGGACATGTCCTCAGTGACAGAAAAAAAGTCCTAAGGGATCCTCCGGGGGGGGGGGGGGGGAAATCCTGAAATCATGGAAATCCAATATGGCCACCACCCGGCTTCGGGGAAAATGAGAAATTGTAAAGATTGATATTTTAAGATATAAATATATGTTTTTCTGCATTCTAATTGTTTCTAGTTATGGTCAGTATATTGATATACAAGAATAATTATAGAATATACCATCAGAGATGGGGAATCCCCCGCCATTGAATGAAAAAGGTCATACATATTCCAGATAATGAGGGAGGTAAATTGGAAACAAGACACCATTTGGTCATCATCTCGAAAAAGTTCCCCAGGGGTGAGGAACGTAGTAACCAAAAATAATTGAAATCAGATAATCAGTTTTCCATTTATTACAAAAAAACTTTTTTTTTCAAGATGGCCACCCCAGTCGGCCATCTTGGAGCCGGCCACGCCCAAAATGAATAGGGTTCTTCTTTTTCAGGTGGTACATGTGTGACCCAAATTTCATATCGATATGGTGAAAAAACAATTTTTTGAAGATGGCCGCCCCAGTTGGCCATCTTGGATCCGGCCACGCCCAAAATTAATAGGGTTCTTCCTTTTCAGGTGGTACATGTGAAACCCAAATTTCAAATCGATATGGTGAACAGTTTATGAGTTATCGCACTCACAGCTATAAATGTTGACGCCTGGACGGACGGACGGACAGTCGGACGGACAGCCGGACGACCTGGGTGACAACCATATCCCCCTTCCGCCACGCAGCGGGGGATAAAAAGTGAAATGTATTGAGGGTAAAATAAAAAATTATAGCTTTTTTGTCCAAAAATGTCAATTTTTTTGTCCCGGAAATTTTTTTTTACCTGATACTGATTTTGGCTCCTGGACAAAAAAAAGAAAGAAACGTTGAAGACACAAGATGAAATCAGGTCGATGGCAATACAATATAATTATGTAAATCATTGAAACATTACAAAATTCACAATTCTACTCGGGACAATCACATCTGCCTGACGGAGGTTTCGAAATGAAAATGAAAATTCGTATTAAACTCAGAAACTACATCCATTATAAACTTACTATACATGTTGAGAAAAATCAAGCGTATTAAAGTTAGAACTCGACAATGTCGTCATCATCCTCATCATTGTCACATGGAGTGTTTGTGCAGCCAGAGCCCCTGCAGTTTCCAAAAGCTGGAGTGCACTCAATGTTGTGCTCCTTGCATGTGCATCTCATGGTGCGACATTCAGCCTGGCAGTTGCACCAAATGACAGGCAACATCTTTTCAGGAGCAGGAGCTATTGATGTCTGAAGTGGCACAAAACCCTCATCACACTTCTGCCAACCCCAGTCTGTGGAAGAAGTATACAAGTCTGACGTCTTGAAATGAATCAAAGACCACCTTCAGAAGCATGCCGAGTCTGCAAAGATATCTTCTAGAACTTCAGCGCGCTGGGTTCAGTATATGGACATGCTAGACATTCTACGCAAATACATCCAGGCAGAGCGCACTGGGAACTGGGCACTACATCTACAGGCCATCCAGGAAATTCTGCCTTACCTGGCAGCCTCGGGCCACAACCTGTATGTCAAATCTGCGAGGGTGTATCTGCAGCAGATGTCCAACCTCAAAACTCAACATTGCAATGTCCAACAATGTTTTGATGAGAGGTTCCATGTGGTTCGACGAAGTTATCGCCTGTGGGCAGGTCTTTCATCTGACCTGATCATCGAACAAGTTCTGATGAGAAGTTTGAAGACCAGTGGGGGGCTCACACGAGGGCGAGGAATGACAGAGCAACAACAGCTGGTATGGCTACTATGAATGCCTGCCTGTGAAGAAATAAACCAGGCAATGCAGGAGCTCACAGGTGTGAACTACAACACTGGACAACAGAAGAAGGACATGACCAAGGCAAGACAATCTCGTGACTGGAAGGACACACTATCAGCTCTTCAGTATTTACAGGAACGGAATCCGTTCAGTAGTGATCCACGTCTGAGGAACATTGCCACTGGAGTTCATGCACACCCCACCGTCAACATCGATATAGAACATGCTGTAGAAGCCAAAACATTGAAATCTATGGATGGGAAAACACCTGCCGAGTACACATTTAAGAGGAAAGACCAAGTTGTCACCCTCGGCATGAAGTCATCTGTCAAGATTGATGGAGAGCAAGTCCAGGTTGACCCACAACTCTTCTTCCAGAGACTGATCACTGTTGCACAGACAGCAGAAGACTAGGGTCGGCCTTAAAATATGAACTGTGCAGCTATCCACCAGCCCTCATTGATTCCTCTCTTCAGCTCCGAGAAGCACACAAGCCAGTCTTTGCTGATGCCATCTGGGATCTTCTTGGATCTGATGTCCCAGCCAATATCCCCAATGATGGGCAACAGTATGTTTTGGATGGCGGGCACTTGTTCAACGCATTCCATGGTCTCGTGGATCTACATACAGAGACATATGCCACCAGTACACTGATTATGTAACGAAGAAGTACGGAGATGCCATAGTCGTGTTTGATGGTTATGAGAGTACCAACACGAAGGACATGACACAGCAGAGACGGTCTAAAGGGAATGCTGGCACGACTGTGACATTTACAGCTGACATGTGTCTCACAATGAAGAAGGAACAGTTTCTTGCCAATAGGCAGAATAAACAGCGATTCATTTTTATGTTGAGTGAAGAGCTTCAGAAGAAGAACTGTGAGACACACCATGCCTCAGGGGATGCTGATCTCGTGATTGTACTGAAGGCCATGCAGTCTGCTACTGTCACCAACACTGTGTTAGTTGGTGATGACACAGACCTCCTCATCCTCCTATGCTACCATGCAAGCTTAGAATCCCATGACCTCTTATTTTTTCCCGAGCCAAAGAAGAACACGAAGAAGCCTCGCATCTGGAACATCAAGGCTGCTAAGAAAATGATTGGTACAGACATATGCAAGCACATACTGTTTCGACATGCAGTTCTTGGGTGCGACGCGACATCTCGTCTTCATGGGATTGGAAAGGGAGCTTCCCTCAAAAAGTTCAAAGCAAACAACACATTCCATGAGCAGGCCAAGGTTTTTGATACATATCCAGCTTCCTTCCGTATGTGATGTGGCAGATGCAGGAGAAAAAACATTGGTGATAATCTACAACGGAAAGTCAACTGACACCCTGGACACCCTCCGGTATCAGCGGTACTGGGACAAGGTGGCTTGGAGCTCCTCTCACGTGCAACCACAGACGTTATCACCAACATCAGACGCAGCAAAGTATCACAGCCTGCGCGTGTATCTGCAAGTCCAAGAATGGAAGGGATGTGCAGATGAACTTCTTCCGACAGACTGGGGTTGGCAGAAGTGTGACGAGGGTTTTGTGCCACTTCAGACATCAATAGCTCCAGCTCCTGAAAAGATGTTACGTGTCATTACGTGCAACTGCCAGGCTGAATGTAGCACCATGAGATGCACATGCAAGAAGCACAACATTGAGTGCACTCCAGCTTGTGGAAACTGCAGGGGCTCTGGCTGCACAAACACTCCATGTGACAATGATGAGGATGATGACGACATTGTCGAGTTCTAACTTTAATACGCTTGATTTTTCTCAACATGTATAGTAAGTTTATAATGGATGTAGTTTCTGAGTTTAATGCGAATTTTCATTTTCATTTCGAAACCTTCGTCAGGCAGATGTGATTGCCCCAAGTGGAATTGTGAATTTTGTCATGTTTCAATGATTTACATAATTATATTGCATTGCCATAGACTTGATTTCATCTTGTGTCTTCAACATTTCTTTTTTTTTTTTTTGGTCCAGGAGCCAAAATCAGTATGAGGTAAAAAGAAAAACTTTCGGGACAAAAAATTGACATTTTTGGACAAAAAAGCTATAATTTTTTATTTTACCCTCAATACATTTCTCTTTTTTATAATTATTCTTGTATATCAATATACTAACCATAACTAGAAACAATTAGAATGCAGAAAAACATATATTTACATTTTAAAATATCAATCTTTTACAATTTTCTCATTTTCCCCGAAGCCGGGTGGTGGCCATATTTGATTTCCATGATTTCAGGACTTTCCCCCCCGGAGGATCCCTTTGGACTCTTTTTTTTATCTGTCACTGAGGACATATCCAGGAATCAAAATCTGTTGAGTTTGCTTTTGTTGCAATTTGTGGGAGGTCATCCGACATTTTGACTGTACTATAAGGGAGTGAAAGAATGAAAACTGGGTGTTGGAGTTAATTTAAACACCCCTTTTGAAGATAATTAACGGCTTACCTTCATGAAAGGTTTATCCTTTGTCAGCCCAACTTCGCCTCGCAAGGGTCTTTGCCTCCATTTTGATTCAGCCTATTCAAACGTGCCTTGCCTCGGAAACATGATCTACTTTTACAGACTAATTAAAGTGTATAATTAAAATATTATTCTGGATTTGAGAATCGGATTTCGTAGATTAAATAATTGTCGAAATGTGGAGTGAAATCTGAAAATTTTAAAGAAATTGTCGATTCGCCAAGTGTTGGATTGTTGGCCCACGAACAGGGAATGTGAACTGGGTGTTTGGACTGTTTCCCTGCTTCATTTGGAGAGATGAGTGTTTCCTGAGAAGATTGAGGTAAGTGCTGTGTTCGTATCATCTATGGTTTTTAAGCAATTGCGTGGCTGAAATGGCGCTTAACTTATGCCCGGTTATACTAAACACTGCACGGAGACATCCACACACTTAATTTTTTATTATTTTTATTTTTTAGCAAATGAACACGTTTTAAACAGTCGGAACTGCTGCTAAACTCAATTCCGCAATTTCAAATTTGAAATTCAGCTCGAGTGAAAATATTTTAGAGCTGATCACATTTTAGTCGTAATTAAATAAAGGCAAGAACACTGCCCAGAGACGTCCGGAGATTGTGAGGGGGGAGATGGGTTGTGAGGGGGGAGAGGGGTTGGGAGGAAGTAAGCATGAGGGGAGGGGAAGGGAAGGCAGCACCATATAATATGGCTTTATTTTAATTCCAACTAAAATGTGGCTTTATTTAATAACAGCCTTATTTAATAAAGTACCTTGATTACCACCTCGGAGAGTTCCAAGTCCATGATAGGAGGTACACAGGGTGACAGTCGCAGTACGAGTCTCATCTCTCAAGAGGCGACCATGTTATAATCTCTTTAAAAATGGTACGTGCTGTTTGAACATACCCCATTTCCTTCAATCCTATGCTAATTCCGGCAGACGGGATGTCCAGCAATTACATCTATCCGAAGGACGGCAAACGCTGATGAATCAGCCTGCCCATGAAACTGTATGAGGGATGAGAGTCTAGAGTGGGTGGAAGGGGGACGGGGTGGGGTGGGAGGGGGAAAAAGTGGGGCTGGAGTCTAGAGGGAGGGGGTGGGAGGAGGTACCCGGCGTTGCCGAGCAATGCCGGGTACCTTTGCTAGTGGAGAATAAATCAAGAAGGTATCTTATGGAAGCTGTGTGTGTTATTATATTAATCGTGTTCACCTGGGTCAGGGACACCAGTCCTGCACTGCTCTGACTCCATAAACCTGCACGAGAGAGGAAAGGTAATCAACATGTGGCGAAGTCGTCACGATTCATATTCTCAGCGTTATTACATCAAGCCATAAATTCATTTTGGAACCTAAAGCTTTGCATCAGTGAAAATTATCTTGAAATTGTTAACACTGTTTTGTCACTTTTCTTATCAACGTCATTTAACGTCATAATAACAAGTGAGTGAACAAATAATTGTTTGCTTCATCTGAGCACCTCTCGAAAATGTCCAATTCAAAACATGCAGCAAAATGGATCTTGTATTATTGACGTTAAACTTGGTGGGAGACGTTAAATATCCCATGGTGTCCTTCATGAAGAGTCCGCGAGCTATCGCCGGCACACTAAAGAGATTCCAAATTCCTGCCTTAACTACGGTACTCAGTGTCAGGCCTTGCCAGCCGGTTCGTGAAAGACTTGGAATCAAAACTTCATATCTGTTAAGACCTTTTAATGTGATTACCCTCCCCAAGTCCGAATTCAATGCTCACCTCCATTCCTTCAAACCACTCTTTTCTCACCTGTGGAACTATATTCCTGACTCCATTATCACAAGCTCTTACCGACATGGTTTCATGTCTGCAGCTCATTGTCCCCTCGTGGTCTGTCGCATTTCCACAACTGAGCTTCACTGCACCTGCTGAGACCCGGTTCCTATCCTTTGAATACAATTCCTCTCTTTGTGCTGGGGGAGCATCTAGTTGTTGTTGTTGTTGCTCCACTATCTTCTTTCCTGTTGTTCTGCTATTCCATGAGCATCGATACCTATATTTGAAGAAGATTAAAAAGAAGCAAAACCCAACAACCCACGCTAACAGAAGACAGACTTTTTGGAACTCCAGCCGCATTTCCAATCCAACCATCATGTAACCTGGTTAAAACATTCTCCATGGGTAGGCACTTCTATGTTGAAAGTTTCAGGTCAATCGCTCAAGCGGTTGAGGACAAAACAAATTTAAAAACAAAAAATTACCCCCGTGTGGGGGTGACGGTCATCTCTATAATACCACAAGTTCTCAATGTTCAGTTCAGGTAACCGCGAAACAGTCCAAACTAACCGTTTAGATTGAAATAGTTCACAGAGATACACTAGGATAATACTACTAATGACATAATTAATAAATATGTATTGTTCATTTAGTACCCGGATTAACACATCAGAATCATCAGTAAGTGCAATATGGTTTTCCGGTCCGTCCACTCTCTGGGGACATTTCACTTCCGGTTGTAGAAAAAAAACGAAAAAATAGGCTTAGCTCTCGGAGATCATGATAATCCTGTAGATTATTGTTCACTGATTATAATGCAACGTTCAGAATCAAAATTGGTCAAGTATTTATAGAGATATTGAGGTTTGAAAAATCGTTAGAGCAAGCAAATTCATTAATTATTAATTCCACAGAAGTTTTGTGACACTGCACAAAGTAACATGTCAGGTATGAAAAAACATTTTGTATGCCAGATTCATTAATTATTAATTCATTAATTATGGAATGTACTTATTGATATATTAATCAGAAAGCCCGAAGCATGTAGCATAATTTATCACTTATCCCCTCATCCGGGATCCGTGGCCTCGCGCCACAGCCTGCAGCCCTATGTCCGCCGGTGATTATGTTAGATATCGGCACGATCGAGTGGAGCCTGCGAATTATCCCTGCTGATGCACTGAATTGATGCAATCGTTCTGGCAGAATATTCGTTGTCAAGATGTTGCGTGATTAAATCACCAATACAGGCACTCGAATTTATACCGCCGACATACTTCTTAACAATCACCTTCGCCCCAGAAACCACAGTCAATCTGAACCACGCTGGCCACTGCTCAGAAGCCATGACCGGACGACTGCGCAGTTTGGTTAAAGATGACTCGGCATTTTGGCGCGCGCACGAAATTATATTTTGAAAATAAATGCTGACGTTTACATTTCGGGTTTTGAAACTTTTGCACCTTCGGCGGAAAATGTATTGTTACAAATTTGGAATTCAATTGCACACAACATACAGGTTCCCTTAGTCATCTATGTCGATAAGTGCATGTTCCCAAGATAGCTCATCTTCCATTGTTTAAATGTTTTGAAATCTATTTAATAGTTAGGGAGCGAACAATGGAGACGTCCCTCCCCCTCTTCTGCGAAGAGGAAGAAGAACCCTGCGGTGACGTCAACAACTCCCTCCCACCCTTGGTTGAGCAGGGGGTGGATCACGAGGGCATGAGTCACGCCGGGTGCGGGGGAGGGGGTGCAAAGGATAAAGAGGACATCTTTTTGTTGTTAAAAAAGAGTCCCGTGGGAGTCCCGTGGTAGGGCTGAGTTAGTGGGCTGAGTTTGGGGGAGTCCCGTGGCAGAGTTCGTGTGGAAGTCCCGTGGCAGAGTTCGTGAAGAGTCCCGTTCTGAGTCCCGTGTGCAGAGTTCGTGTGCCGAGTCCCATGGGAGGAGTAAGCTTTTTGCTTCGGAGAGAGCAGTCGTTCAGCAGGCCATCGGGTCCTGCTTGGCTTGCTTGGCTTGAGGCCTTCGGAAGCTTTTTGCTTCGGCTGGCTCAGTGAGCTTCAGCTGCTGCTTTGTTTTGGAAGGAACTTGAGCCGGTTGTTCGGCTCGAGCTGCGAGTGGAGGCTTCTTCCCCTTCTTCCTCTTCTTCCTCTTCTTCTTGGTTTGTGGAGCTTTTCATTCTCCATTTTGTTTCCCGGCTTGGTGCGACGCATCGGCCTCTTCTTGGAGTTGGATTCTCGGGGAAGCGACGATCGACAGGAAGGATCGGCGCCTCGTCTCACCGGCACGTGTTGAGAAGCGCGGGAGAATTCGCGGGAGCTCGGGAAGGATCGCGGCGATTGGATCCAGCTCGCTCTCGCTGGAGCCCGGGTCCGGACAAGTTGAAGACCACACGAGGTGGAAAGGTTCGAGTCAAGCTCTGAGTTTCAGCTCACCTGTCCTCCGAGCTGGAGCTCGTGATTAAAGGCCTCAGCCACCATTGTGTGTGTGTGTGTGTGTGTGTGTGTGTGTGTGTGTGTGTGTGTGTGTGTGTGTGTGTGTGTGTGCGCGCGCGCGCGCGCGTGGGCCCGTCAAATAAGTAGGAACTGCTGTTAAGTGTAAATGACTGTACATAATAAGTAGACGGTTGTAGTTCTTTTGTCGTGCTTTTGTTGCTTGTATAATTGCATAAGTGTTTTGCCTTATTTAATTGCATACGTGTTTCATTATAATAAATGTCCTTGTGTGAATGTAAACCTGCTCGTTGCGTCCATTCCCTCATTGACTGAACATTTCGTGTGTTGGGAGTTAGAAAGCCGTTGGTTTGCCGTAATAGGGGGACATTTGGACCGACGGTTCTTGGCGATTACGCCGCTCGGAATCGCGCACAGACAGGCTCGCCTCGGCGGTTTGTTCCGTACGAGTTCCGTCGAGGGTGGAATACCCCGGTAGTTGGATCACGTGGGTATTTCGGTACATTGAAGATTAGCAATCGACCCGACCCCACGTGATCTGCCGATTGGCGTATTTCGGTTCTTGTACAAGGACCCGTCGCTCGGAGTTATCGGGGCGGCGATCTATATTCCGGGCGATCGGTCGGGCCGACTCGACTTGCGGCTCCGTTCAGAGCGGTCGGTTGGCGGCCGACCCCCGGCCCGTAACAGTATAAATATAAAAGGCTAAAAATGTGTTTTATAGCGAACGAAGTGAGCTTAACAGTTAACGCTGCACGTGAGAGAATATGAAATAACAACAACAACAACACAATAGCCCTGGCTATTTCGAATCCTTGTTGTTAGCTATGACTTTTTGCTTCCGGTTGTTGTTAAACGCTGTGCGGTGTATAAACACGATTGGGTTTTATTTCTATCTTGTGAATATTACTTAACGTGTGCACATGAGAGAATAGGAAACAACAAAAACAACACAATACCTTGGCAATTGTGAATCCGTGTCATTGGCTATGACCCTTTTGCTTCCGTTTTTTTGTTTTGTTGTTGTTTTTTTGTTTCCGGTTTTTGTCATGGGGAATGATGCATGCCGGGAGATCATGACTGAAAGTGTTTATTTATTTATTCAATTTTTTTTCCCAAAGTTAATTTTATACTTCCGAAGGTGATTTTTGTCATGACAGGAAGTGTTTATTTAGTATTTAACATTACCAGGAGTGATTTTGAAACTCTTTCCGGAACTTTTAATTTCTTTTATTCTTGACCAGAAGTGATCGTTTATTTATTTATTTATTCAATTATATTTCCCCCAAAGTTAATTTTAATAAAGATATCTCCCGCATCATCAAAAAATATTTTTTAATCGTGATTTACATTATTTGTTCGCTGATCCCGAATCCAACCCAAAGTAACCGGAAATTGCGTCAAAATCATCAGCTGTGCGGCGCTTACATGTACCACGGTATAGTTGGCAAGTATACAGTTGTGAACAAGTTTTATGTAAAGTCAGAAGCGAATGTAAGAAGAATTCTGCGTTCACTTCTTGGCTTTGCCTATTCCATATTATTTATATCTCATTTCTCCTTCCTTCCTTCCTTCTTTGCGAATCGCATCGGCGTTTTTGGACATCTTCCAGAT
Organism: Eptatretus burgeri; assembly: GCF_056783735.1. NCBI lineage: Eukaryota > Metazoa > Chordata > Myxini > Myxiniformes > Myxinidae > Eptatretus > Eptatretus burgeri. The sequence continues at coordinate 57,245,720 of NC_140975.1, read as the reverse complement.
CACGTGACGATCAAACGGGAAGGAAATTCAAAAATCTGTCTGGTTAGATACAAGATAATATTTTTGACTATCATAATCAATAAACAGTTGCCGAATATCTTGTGGAATGGCAGACTGGATAGGTTTTGAAAATGGCGATTTTTATAACTTACGTGACCTCGTGACCTCGTCCCTGATCTTGAACCTGGACAAAAGTTATATCGTTGTGCAACACTCATCGACCTCTACCCTCATACTAAGTTTCATCAAGACCGGAAAGAAAAATTGTTGACGGACGTACGGACATTTGGTCCGGCTTTATTAGGTCATCTCAGTAGAGATGACCTAATAAAGGTGAAAAAGTGAGGGTCTCAACCTACATTCCACAACATGGCCAAGAATGGTTGTGGATGTCTATTACTAGTGGGATGGTTGTGGACACCTATTACCAGTAAGGATGGTTGTGGATGCCTATTACCAGTAAGGATGGTTGTGGATGCCTAGATTACCAGTAAGGATGTTTGTGGACGCCTATTACCAGTAAGGATGGTTGTGGATGCCTAGATTACCAGTAAGGATGTTTGTGGACGCCTATTACCAGTAAAGATGTTTGTGGACGCCTATTACCAGTAAGGATGGTTGTGGATGCCTAGATTACCAGTAAGGATGGTTGTGGACGCCTATTACCAGTAAGGATGGTTGTGGACGCCTATTACCAGTAAGGATGCTTGTGGACGCCTATTACCAGTAAGGATGTTTGTGGACGCCTATTACCAGCAAGGATGGTTATGGACACCTATTCTAATTACCCTACTCACATGAAGCGATAAGTGGAATTAAGCAATTGCTTCATTTCTATCCGTCTGTCTTATCAGTTTGTGATGGAGGAACAACTTACTTAAATCAAATGTGATATTTTGAACATGAATGGAAAGACAAGTTACTCGTTTTACCGAACTTTGGCTCTGAACTCGTCGACCACACATGCGCAGAGTGGAGTGATATAATGTTTTTCCTCTGTCTGTCTGCCTGGCAGTGAAATAAAACGGAAAATCATTCCAAACAGAAAACTTACCATTTTCAGGAACGTTATAAAGGACACAAACAACAGGCACGCAGACATAGAACTAATGTAATATGTTAGATAAGGTGCTGTAATAGACATTGGGGAAAATGGCGGGAAAACATAATTAATTTATTTATATGCTGTTGACACTCTTTAAACCTTTACTGGATTCAAATTGAATGATATACTTGAACAATGTAGAACACAAATCGCCTTAACAATACTACCAAGAACCATGCTATATATTGATATATAATATGTGAGGGGGTGTTGTATCAGGGTGATGTATAAGATTGCTTTCTGAGCACTAAGCCTCCAGATTTTTTTGATTTTTTTTCTTACGATCTTTAAAAAGGTTATTTTATTAAAATTGAAGTATATACCTGAACACAGCACAGGGTATTATGTTGTATAAACTCTCTAGTTATAATAATAACAACTTTTCTTCTTTAAATCAACACGAGGGTAGTCAAAGATATCGCTTGAAGCTTTTACCGCATTGGGACCAAAAATGATGCCAATTTAATGAACACAAATTCTGAAAGTACACATCAAACGTTCCCTGCAGCAGGTATGACATCAAGACGCATTGATCTGGTCAGGCTGGACAGGCCTAAAATGCCGGGTCTAACAAAGGTGTGTGGGGGCGAACGTATTGAGTGCAAACCTCACTCTTGAATTGCAGGAGCGAGGTCCAGGATCAAGCTGCCGCAGTGCATCCAACGTTCAAACAATGGCTCCAGGCTCCCCTCCACATAGAACCTGCATACCAGGTGCGAACCCATCATCCATGGACTTCTCGCCCACAATGGCCGACGTTAAAAGTGAATACACTGCCCTGCTTACTCCAGTGCTCTCAATGACTCCAACAGAGTATTAACTAAAAAGGTTCAAGTATGTACAATAAAAAACATTTAAAAAAGGAATATCACACGCTTAGTCAAGGATACCTCAGTCCATCGATCTCTGTTTCAAGACGTTTTCGTTCAATGACCAGGCCAAGAGTATTGGCCCGACGCTGGGGTGAGTGTGGTATCCGTGCTGGCAGCAAGAACATCTGCAACATTACCCACAATGCTGCGCTCAAAGGTTGTTTTTAAAGAACGGCCACAACAAAACAATAAGGGACATTCAGGAACAATAAAACTACAGACTGGAGTGAACATTGAATACTGTACATGATCAATGAGAACGGCACTCAGTAGAGTGCACACCTCAACCAAGCTGAACAGTTTACGTTTTGTATCTCACCGATAGGCCGGATCTAGATCTGCACCTTTACCAAAATCGGATCGGCTTGTTCTTGTCACCTACCTCACTCATCCATCAAGTTTTTGAGATGTCGTGCTCAATATCGTTTTTGGTCCTATCTCTCAATGGTGAAGAATCACTGAAAAAAACTTATTGGATCCGGATCCAGATCTTCATAAAAATCGAATCAATTCGTCCTCGTCACACACCCAACCTACTCACCAAATTTCATACGAATCCGCCCTTAACTTTTTGAGATATCGTGCTCACAAACAAACAAATAAATAAACCAATGTCACCTGCAGGGTGACCCGTATCTTGCCAAAAGGTGACCATGTGTGACTTCTTTAAGGTCACACTGAGGTGAACAGAGCTGCTATCCACCAGGAGCGACTCCTTGAGGAATATCTGCCTACGAGAGATTCCGATGAGAATCGTTCTACAGAGTAACCATGAAAAATATGCTTTTGCCTCATAACGTCACCAAATGACGTCATAATGTCTCAAGCTTGACATATCTAGAAATTTGACATATCATCGAGGTGTTCAATTTGAGGTACTACACGATATGGTTCCTAAAACTTGAAAATTTGACCTTGGGGTCAAATATGTTTGACCTGAGGCGCGAACCATGAAGGTCAAGGCCAATCGCCACCAAAAATTAATCAGCCGAGCGCCAGACCATGAACTATATTCCCATGAAGTTTGAAGACGATCCGATCAAAATTACTCAAAAATAAGGGTTTCGTCGACTCCCCTGATTTGCGACAAAGTGACCTTCACCTTTGACCTTCAAAATTTTATGCGCTGAAAAGGACCTCTATAGGCCTCTGATGTGCGAAGTTACAAAGATTTCCAATGACAACTGTGCTCTGCAGAGTGATTTATACGTGATTACAAAAAAAACAAAAAAAACATATGAAGGTCAAGGCCAATCGCCACCAAAATTAATCAGCTGAGCGCCAGACCATGAACTAGATTCACATGAAGTTTGAAGACGATCCGATCAAAATTGCTCAAAAAATAAGGGTTTCGTCGACTCCCCTGATTTGCGACAAAGTGACCTTGACCTTTGACCTTGTCCTTCAAAATTTTATGCGCTGAAAGGGATCTCTATAGGCCTCTGATATGCAAAGTTATAAAAATTTCCAATGATAACTGTGCTCTGCAGAGTGATTTATACGTGATTACAGACCAAAATAAAAATAAAAAAACATGAAGGTCAAGGCCAATCGCCACCAAAAATTAATCAGCTGAGCGCCAGACCATGAACTATATTCCCATGAAGTTTGTAGACGATCCGATCAAAATTACTCAAAAAATAAGGGTTTCGTCGACTCCCCTGATTTGCGACAAAGTGACCTTGACCTTCAAAATTTTGTGCACTGAAAGGGACCTCTATAGGCCTCTGATATGCAAAGTTACCAAAATTTCCAATGATAACTGTGCTCTGCAGAATTTTTTATACGTGATTACAGACAAACAAAAAAAAAAAGTAAAAAAAAAAAACATACAATCTGACTAACATATCTTGCAAAAACTTCGTTTTGGCAAGATAAGCAGTCATAGACTGGTACTTACGAAATCGTAAACTTGACCTCTGACCTTGTCTAATAAAAGCTGTCTCCAGAGAAGGTAGCGATGCAAACCAGAAGTTTCTACGATTATTCTGTACCAAACCATCAAAAATCGTAATGTCGACCAAAGCAAAAATCTCCATTTCTCCACGCAATTATTTAATATTATTTTATCAAAGTCACAAAACCGTAATATTCGGGAATCCAGCAACAATAGTTACATAATCCGACGGCTTAGAGAGTCAGGCATGCGACGATAACCTTTATTGGGATAAAAAATGACTTTTAAACACCATCTTTATCGAAAACACCGTCAGCGCGCACACGGAAAACCATTACGTGATCAACGCCACCTCTGCTCGAGCACGCTGCACCACGTGACGACCCGTGACGCGGCGAGTGAAATATTTTTTATACAATCTTAAAACGTCTCCAAAATATCCAATTTTTACCAGAATTTCGACAACCGAATTTTAAGCGTCCTAAGCGATCGCAAAAACCGAAGACAAAATAAAAATCGAAGTTAAAACGAACTCGTAAGGTCGAGCGAAGCAAAAATACTCCATTTCTCCACATGAATTTACGGAATTATGTTTGACCTCACTGTGACCTTGACCTTTGACCGATTTTGACGAAAATCTAATCAGCGCTAGCAATCACCCTCCTGAATCACGTGGTGTAATTTGACATTGATAGCTTCTTCCGTTCTCGAGTGATCGTGCCGATAAACAAACACACAAACAGGACGGAAGTCATCAATATACTTCTGAAATCTTTAGATTTCGTAAGTAACAAGAAGTCAGAGACTGGTACTTACGAAATCGTCAACTTGACCTCTCACTTTGTCGAATAAAAGCTGTCTCCAGAGAAGGTAGCGACGCAAACCAGAAGTTTCTGCGATAATTCTGTACCAAACCATCAAAAATCGTAACGTCGACCGAAGCAAAAATCTCCATTTCTCCACGCAATTATTTAATATTATTTTATCAAAGTCACAAAACCGTAATATTCGGGAATCCAGCAACAATCGTTACATAATCCGACGTCTTAGCGAGTCAGGCATGCGACGATAACCTTTATTGGGATAAAAAATGACTTTAAACACCATCTTTATCGAAAACACCATCAGCGCTCACACGGAAAACCATTATGTGATCAACGCCGCCTCTGCTCGAGCACACTGCACCACGTGACGACCCGTGACGCGGCGAGTGAAATATTTTTTATACAATCTTAAAACGTCTCCAAAACATCCGATTTTGACCAGAATTTCGACAACAGAGTTTTAAGCATCCTAAGCGATCGCAAAAACCGAAGACAAAATTAAAATCGAAGTTAAAACGAACTCGTAACGTCGAGCGAAGCAAAAATCTCCATTTCTCCACGCAATTATTTAATATTATTTTATCAAAGTCACAAAACCGTAATATTCAGCCATCCACCAACAATCTTGACGTAATCCGACGGCTCAGCGAGTCAGGCATGTGACGATAACCTTTATTGGGATAAAAAATGACTTTTAAACACCATCTTTATCGAAAACACCGTCAGCGCGCACACGGAAAAACACACGTGAGTCAACGACGCGTCTGCTCGAGCGCACTGCATCACGTGACGACCCGTGACGCGCGAGTGAAATATTTTTTATACAATTTTAAAACGTCTCGAAAACATCCGATTTTTACCAGAATTTCGACAACAGAGTTTTAAGCGTCCTAAGCGATCGCAAAAACCGAAGACAAAATTAAAATCGAAGTTAAAACGAACTCGTAACGTCAAGCAAAGCAAAAATACTCCATTTCTCCACATGAATTTACGGAATTATGTTTGACCTCACTGTGACCTTGACCTTTGACCGATTTTGACCAAAATGTAATCAGCACAAGCCATCACCCTCCTGAATCACATGGTGTAATTTGACATTGGAAGCTTCTTCCGTTCTCGAGTTATCGTGCCTACAAACAAACAAACAAACACACAAACAAACAAACACATAAACAAACAAACAAACAGAAACGGAAGTCATCAATATACTTTCGAAATCTTTAGATTTCGTAAGTAACAAACAAACAAACAAACAAACAAGCAAGCAGTCATAGACTGGTACTTACGAAATCAACTTGACCTCTGACCTTGTCTAATAAAAGCATGAATCAGTCAGAAGCCCAAGGGGAGCTTGAATTCTGAATTCATTGTGGTCTACGATTTTACACTGTGCTTTGCAGATAATGAGTCCCAGACAAAAACTAGATTTCTTATAAAAATTCCATTTTTTTGTTTTTATTTTAAAAAAAGTGATTCAGTACCAGCAGGATATGCCAGATAATAGGTGTATTACTTTTCAGAAGAATCTGATAAAACTTATTATTTATTATATATCAGTTATTTATTGCTGTTCCAGAATTTGGACAACCGAGTTTGAAGCGTCCGAAGCGATCGCAAAAACCGAAGACAAAATTAAAATCGAAGTTAAAACGAACTCGTAACGTCGAGCGAAGCAAAAATACTCCATTTCTCCACATGAATTTACGGAATTATGTTTGACCTCACTGTGACCTTGACCTTTGACCAATTTTGACCAAAATCTAATCAGCACGAGCCATCACCCTCCTGAATCAGGTGGTGTAATTTGACATTGGTAGCATCTTCCGTTCTCGAGTTATCGTGCCTACAAACAAAGAAACAAACAAACAAACAGAAACGGAAGGCATCAATATACTTACGAAATCTTTAGATTTCGTAAGTAACAAGCAGTCATAGACTGGTACTTACGAAATCGTCAACTTGACCTCTGACCCTGTCTAATAAAAGCTGTCTCTCGAGAAGGAAGCGACGCAAACCAGAAGTTTCTCTGATGATTCTGTACCAAACCATCAAAAATCTAATGTTTTGGATGTTTGACCTTACCGTGACCTTGACCTTCGACCGATTTTGACCAAAATCTATTCAGTGCTAGCCGCCACGCTCCTGAATCACGTGGTGTAATTTGACATTGGTAGGTTCTTCCGTTCGCGAGTTATATATTTTTTTGATATTTGACCTCACTGTGACCTTGACCTTCGACCGATTTTGACCAAAATCTAACCAGCACGAGCCATCACCCTCCTGAATCACGTGGTGTAATTTGACATTGGAAGCTTCTTCCGTTCTCGAGTTATCGTGCCTTCAAACAAACACACAAACAAGCAGTCATAGACTGGTACTTACGAAATCGTCAACTTGACCTCTGACCTTGTCTCATAAAAGCTGTCTCCAGAGAAGGTAGCGACGCAAACCAGAAGTTTCTACGATGATTCTGTACCAAACCATTAAAAATCGAATGTTTGACCTCACTGTGACCTTGACCTTTGACTGATTTTGACCAAAATCTAATCAGCGCGAGCCACCACCCTCCTGAATCACGTAGTGTAATTTGACATTGGTAGCTTCTTCCATTCTCGAGTTATCATTTTTTGGATGTTTGACCTCACTGTGACCTTGACCTTTGACCAATTTTCACCAAAATCTAATCAGCACTAGCCATTACCCTCCTGAATCACGTGGTGCATTTTGACATTGGTTGCTTCTTCCGTTCTCGAGTTATCGTGCCTACAAACAAACAAACAAGCAGTCATGGACTGGTACTTACGAAATCGTCAACTTGACCTCTGACCTTGTCGAATAAAAGCTGTCTCTTGAGAAGGTAGCGACACAAACCAGAAGTTTCTCTGATGATTCTGTACCAAACCATCAAAAATCGAATGTTTTGGATGCTTGACCTCACTGTGACCTTGACCTTTGACCGATTTTGACCAAAATCTAATCAGCACTAGCCACCACCCTCCTGAATCACGTGGTGTCATTTGACATTGGAAGCTTCTTCCATTCTCGATTTATCATTTTTTGGATGTTTGACCTCACTGTGACCTTGACCTTTGACCGATTTTGACCAAAATCTAATCAGCACTAGCCACCACCCTCCTGAATCACATGGTGTAATTTGACATTGGTAGCTTCTTTCGTTCGAGTTATCTGTACCAAACCATCAAAAATCGAATATTTGACCTCACCGTGACCTTGACCTTTGACCGATTTTGACCAAAATATAATCAGCACGAGCCATCACCCTCCTGAATCACGAGGTTTAATTTGACATTGGTAGCTTCTTCCGTTCTCGAGTTATCGTGCCTACAAACAAACACACAACCAAACAAACAAACACGCAGTCATAGACTGGTACTTACGAAATCGTCAACTTGACCTCTGACCTTGTCTAATAAAAGCTGTCTCCAGAGAAGGTAGCGACGCAAACCAGAAGTTTCTACGATGATTCAGTACCAAACCATCATAAATCAAATGTTTGACCTCACTGTGACCTTGACCTTTGACCGATTTTGACCAAAATCTAATCAGCGCTAGCCATCACCCTCCTGAATCACGTGGTGCAATTTGACATTGGTAGCTTCTTCCGTTCGAGTTATCCTGCCTACAAACAAACACACAAACAAGCAGTCATAGACTGGTACTTACGAAATCGTCAACTTGACCTCTGACCTTGTCTAATAAAAGCTGTCTCTCGAGAAGGTAGCGACGCAAACTAGAAGTTTCTACGATGATTCTGTACCAAACCATCAAAAATCGAATGTTTTGGATGTTTGACCTCACCGTAACCTTTGACCGATTTTGATCAAAATCTATTCAGTGCTAGCTACCACCCTCCTGAATCACGTGGTGTAATTTGACATTGGTAGCTTCTTCCGTTCTCGAGTTATCATTTTTTGGATGTTTGACCTCACTGTGACCTTGACCTTTGACCAATTTTCACCAAAATCTAATCAGCACTTGCCACCACCCTCCAGAATCACGTGGTGTAATTTGACATTGGTAGCTTCTTCCGTTCTCGATTTATCATGCCTACAAACAAACAAACAAACAAGCAGTCATAGACTGGTACTTATGAAATCGTCAACTTGACCTCTTATCTTGTCTAATAAAAGCTGTTTCTCGAGAAGGTAGCGACGCAAACCAGAAGTTTCTACGATGATTCTGTTCCAAACCCTCAAAAACCGTAACATCGACAGAAGCAAAAATCTCAATTTCTTCACGCAATTGTTTAATATTCTTTTATTAAAGTCACAAAACCGTAATATTCGGCCATCCACCAACAATCTTTACATAATCCGACGGCTCAGCGAGTCAGGCATGCGACGATAACCTTTATTGGGATAAAAAATGACTTTTAAACACCATCTTTATCGAAAACACCGTCAGCGCGCACACGGAAAACATTTACATGATTAACGACGCTTCTGCTCGAGCGTGCTGCACCACGTGACGAGCTGTGACGCGGCGAGTGAAATATTTTTCATACAATCTTAAAACGTCTCCAAAACATCCGATTTTTACCAGAATTTTGACAACAGAGTTTTCAGCATCCTAAGCGATCGCAAAAACCGAAGACAAAATTAAAATTGAAGTTAAAACGAACTCGTAACGTCGACCGAAGCAAAAATACTCCATTTCTCCATCTGAATTTATGGAATTATGTTTGACCTCACTGTGACCTTGACCTTTGACCGATTTTGACCAAAATCTAATCAGCGCTAGCCATCACCCTCTTGAATCACGTGGTGTAATTTGACATTGGTTGCTTCTTCTGTTCTCGAGTTATCATGCCTACAAACAAACACACACACAAACAAACACACAAACAAACAAACAAGCAGTCATAGACTGGTACTTACGAAATTGTCAACTTGACCTCTGACCTTGTCTAATGAAAGCTGTCTCGAGAGAAGGTAGCAACGCAAACCAAAAGTTTCCACGATGATTCTGTACCAAACCATCAAAAATAGAATGTTTTGGATGTTTGACCTCACTGTGACCTTGACCTTTGACCGATTTTGACCAAAATCTAATCAGCGCTAGCCATCACCCTCCTGAATCAAATGGTATAATTTGACATTGGTCGCTTCTTCCGTTCTCGAGTTATCTGTACCAAACCATCAAAAATCGAATATTTGACCTCACTGTGACCTTGACCTTTGACAGATTTTGACCAAAATCTAATCAGCACTAGCCATCACCCTCCTGAATCACGTGGTGTAATTTGACATTGGTAGCTTCTTCCGTTCTCGAGTTATCGTGCCTACAAACAAACAAACAGAAACGGAAGTCATCAATATACTTACAAAATCTTTAGATTTCGTAAGTAACAATCAAACAAGCAAACAAGAAGAAGACGTCGTGTGGAGCACGATACTTGCAAAATCCATAAAACAAATTTGACCTCAAAAATCATTTGTCATTGAATTAAATGAACACATATGCAACTCCTCTTCAAATGCCAAGTGAATCGGATGAAAATTGACAATTTCATAAATGAATGTTTGGTCTATGTTGACCTCAAAAATAATTGGTGGTTGAATTCAGTGACCTGAAATGTAAATCCTCTACAAATTTCAAGTCAATGGGATGAAAATCGAGGATTTTAGAAATACCACCTGAGTTGTTGACTTTGGGCCTGTGTTGACCTTTTGACCTCAAGCAATAGGCTTCTTCCTTATGACAAACTCTGCAATGTGGTGAAGTTTTGTGAAGATCAGTTTAAAATTGTGACCTGTAGGCGATTGACAGACAGACAAACAGAATAACAAAATCGACTGTGACCAATATACTTGAACAATCTTCGATTTTGCAAGTAAACAACAGACAGAAAGGGGTGAAAACATCACCCCCTTTCATGGTGGCGGAAGTTATCAAGCCAAGAAGACAATGATTTGGAGTATTGCACGCTGTTTAAAGCCAACTCCCGGTTTGATTCTTCTTTTCTCTTGCACATACCGAATCAGGTTTCAGGGCAAAAGGTACTCATCACATGATAAAAATAGTGTCATTGTGTCCAAAGGAATTTGCTGTTGTATTATATTCTTCACATGACAGGCTGCCAAGAAACAGGCAGCACCTTCACTCTGCATGTCCTTATCCTTCCCAATCCTTCTGTTCTCTTTTTCTATATCCACACTCTGGCCTCCTCCAACCAACATGGATGAAAGTCATTAAATGGAAGTTTTGTGACCCCTGACCTCACTTGACCAGAAAAGGAAAATGGTTTGCCCTTTCCCCTTTTAAAGTGCACCATTTCCTAAGTGAGATTCCTCCTCACAATGCTCTCAATAAGGTAAAGAACCATCTGGTTGGCCTCCACACCTTATTTGTAATCAGACTTGACAGTGTCGGTAGCTGACATTTGCCTTCAATATGTACTTGCTGAACCAGCACTTCCTCTTTCTCTGCCTTTTCCAACGTACCTTAGGATAGGGTAATGCTCGTGATGTATTGCCACACCATGATACTGCTATAGCAGTTAATCCCATGACACGTAGTTCGGTATTCTCTACAATACAGTTTTATCTTTACACAGTGACATAGCACCATCAAGATGACGTCAAGAGTGCTTTTTCCCCTTTCAACTCTTGTGTGATCTCGGCTTCCCAAACCACATGGAAATAATATCACTAAGTGACATATAGACAGAAACTCCAAGCATTGTCATCCTGGAATTTCCGTTAAATTGAGTAATGGTGAGAGTCACGCAAAGATGAGGAGCCAACCTGTCAGCTGGTGGCATATAGTGTCCAAAGGCTGCCAGGTATCCTGTCAGCCCTTCAGAGCACTCTCGCTTGCTGAATTAGACTCACTCAAAGTGTGTACACAATTCTCATCAGCAATGGGAGCTAAATGACAGATCGACACTTGCAGGGAGAGTGTAAAATTTTGGATAATGTCATGAGAAATGACCGATTGAAACAGCACGGTTAGGCCTAGGTCACATTTACCACAGCGGTCGTGGAGTCTACAAAATCTATTAATAACTAGTCTACAAAATCTAATAATAACAAAATTAATAACTAGCAATTATACGGCGGCCACAGTATCTCCACAGTCACACAATGTAGCAGTCACATATGTTTTTATTTTTCGGGGAGCCGCACGGCGTATTTAGGCCTAAATCACATTTGCCTCGGCGGCCGTGGGGTCTCCAAAATCTATGGCCATGAGCAATTATACAGCGGCCGCAGTATTTCCACGGTCACACAATGCAGCAGTCACATATGTTTTTATTTTTCGGGGAGCTGCACGGCGTATTTATAAACTGTGGAGACCGAAAACATGGGGTTGCTGTACGGTCTTTGATTTGATGTCGCACGGTGACCTTAGGGCGTTCCTGCGGCAGCCATATGATTTTCAAGGCAGACGCAAGGTGCCCGCAAGGCGACCGCAGGGGGGCCTCAAGGCGAACGTGTGGCCAGACGGACGGTAACGAATGGGTTAATTTTTTTTTTTTTTCGGCTTGTCGAATTGCTACGGCGAACGTAGAAATTAAAAAAGTTATAACTCCGCGTTATAATTCCACGGCGACCTTACGGCCTGTAAAATATTGCCAAACGGCGTAGGGCCACCCTGAGGCCACCGCACGTTTCTGTCAATTCAGAGGGCGTACGGCCGCCGTATCCTCGCGGTAGAGCAAATGTGACTTTGGCCTTAGGTCTTAGAAATTGTGGAGACCGAAAACGTGGGATTGCCGTACGGTCTTTGATGTGATGTCGCAAGGCGACCGCAGGGGGCCCTAAGGCGAACGTGTGGCCAGACAGATGGTAACGAATGGGTTAATATATTTTTTTTTAACCAGTTTTTTTTTTTCGGCTTGTCGAATTGCTACGGCGAACGTAGAAATGAAAAAAGTTACAACTCCGCGTTATAATTCCACGGCGACCTTACAACCTGTAAAATATAGCCAAACGGCGTAGGGCCACCCTGAGGCCACCGCACGTTTCTGTCAATTCAGAGGGCGTACGGCCGCCGTATCCTCGCCATAGAGCAAATGTGACTTAGACCTTACTGCAATACATCCCCATTGTTAAACGAGCCTATTCGGCTTAGGGTGATAATGGAGATGTCTATAATAAAATCCAGAGGGCCTTCATGCTCTGAAAAATATCTCCAGAAGGATCACATGTCAAATCCCACCGTAATCTTTCTGTGGCCGATCAGTCGTCGACACCCGGTCTTTTGGAGTTCCTCGACCACACAATCAGGCAAGTTCTGTCTTAAAGAGATCATATTCAAAAAACTGGCATCAAGAGGTTGATAGATATTGGCATTCTCCACCGAGCGTGGTCATTTCGTTGGTGCTCCTATTGGTCATATAATGTTTGTTCGAAGCAACATGGTGTCCACCTCCTCACTTTGGGCTGGAACTCCAGCATCCCTGTGGGCAATTTTTGAAACAGTACAGATCAAATTCCTGCGAATCATCTGCATCTTCAAACAGGATACAGAGATGCATGCATGGCTTGCTGATTTCCATTTACTCTACCGGACAGAAGTTTTAGAACACCAATGTTTCAATGCACTCTGAAATTAAAGCAGAGAACAAATAAACAATTTCAGATAAAAAAGAAATCATGGAATCGTTTTATTGAACAAAATTTAATCTAAATTTTTGACTCATCAAAATAGCCACCTTTTGCCAATATAACAGCCGAACATACTCGTGACATTCTTTCTTCAATGGAAATCAAATATTGTTCGGAAAGTTCTTCCCAACACTGTTACAGAAGTTCCCACAAATGTGTTGCACTTGTACGTTGCTTTGCTTTCACCCTTCTGTGCAGTTCATCCCAAACCAGCTTGACGGGGTTCAAGTCTGGAGACTGTGGTGGCCATTCCATGATTTGAAGCCTACCGTCTTGTTCTTTTCTTCTTAGGTAGTTCTGACATAGCCTGCAGGTATGTTTTGGGTCGTTATCTTGCTGTAGGATGAACCCCTGACCAACTAGGCATATACCAGAGGGTATTGCATGGCGCTGCAAAATGCTGTGGTAGCCCTTTTGGTTCAGGGTGCCAGTCACTGTGCAAGTCACCAACTCTGGATCCAGCAAAAGAGCCCCAGATCATCACGCTCCTCCTCCATATTTGACATTTGGTGTCACCCACTGAGGAACCATCCTTTCGCCTACTCAACGGTGTAGAAAAACCCTGCGTGATGAACCTAAGATTTCAAATTTTGATTCATCGGTCCATAAGACCTTCTTCCAGTTTTCAGTCATCCACTGGCGGTGCTTCATGGCCCAGGCAAGCCTGTTTTTCTTATTTTGCCATCTTCGCAATGGCTTTCTTACTGCCACTCGACCTGTCAAACCTGCAGCTCGAAGTCTTCTTTTCACAGTTGAAACTGAGACTTCCTTACTTCGACCAATGTTAAGCTGTGCTTGAAGCTGCTGTCCTGTGAGACACCTATCACACAAGCTGTTGATTCTCAAAAACTTGTCTTCTGATTGTGTTGTGGCTTTGGGTCTGCCAGACCTCTTCCTGTCAGAGTTTCCTCCAGTTTCCAAGTGCCTTTTGATGGTGCAGGAAACTCTACTCACTGACACCTTGGCTTCTTTGCAATTTCTCTAAAGGAAAGATCAACACTTTTAAGGGTTATAATGGTCTGCCGTCTTCCTTTGTTAATTGTCTTTTTCTCGCGATTATGATAGCAATATACTACTTCCTGCAGTGCAATATTGTCCAAATAATGCTTCAGAGGGTGGAGCAACACAGTCTGTTCCACCACTGCTTTTATACAGACAGAGGGTTTGGAACAAATCAACAAAAGTAGGGACACCTTTAGGAATTGTTTGCATTAACTTTCAAGGCTTAATTTACTTCCACTGCGGCAGTTACTAACCCATTACTTGTTCCCTGAAAGGGCCTTTTTTAACAACTCTGAAATTTACATTATTTTTCAGTTTTTGGTAACCTAAACTTGTTTTTTTTAACCTCTGGCAGTTTACCACTTAGCTTTGTACCATTTCAGGTTATTCACTGGACTTGAACTGCTTAAATTTCAGTAAAAACTGAAAAATAGGGGTGTTCTAAAACTTTTGGCCAGAAAAGTAAAAATATGTTGGTGGCCCTTCAATTTTCTATCAGTTCTCATAGGGTCCTAGGCCACCAGCTTTGGGTCTCTTTAGCTTCACTTGTTAGTCAAACATGCTGTTCAACCAACCCAGACCTTGTTTGCTTACCTGTATCCAAATTTGCCACTCACCTATATTTTTTACTTCTCTCTGTGAAATTACTTTTCAGCTTTTGGGAAGTTCTGCTTCTCTCTTGAATCATTTTATAATGCTGGCTCACCATCAACCCTGGAAACATTTATTATTTTATTCTCTTGATATTCTTAAGATCAATCCATGGCTTCTTGCTCTTGACTTTCCACCGCTAGTCGGTATGCCCTCAGTTCACTGTTGAGCCCTTATACGGGTGTATCAATAAAAGGTTAGCCGTTTCAAATGACCTTGTACTTTTAGTCATTACCTTAATTTTTTTTGTTTGTTTTGCAGGAGTTAGGGTTAGCTAACAGCTTTGGAGAAATCATCCAAGCATAACCAAAGTATTCTTCGGAAAAAATGACGTTTGCTACGGAGTAAAGAGTAAACATTGTCAAGTGGTATTTTGAGACCAGATCACTTGCTTCCGTCCAGACGAGATTCTGTACTGAACGTGGAGTGCATCCCAGAAACAAGCCAAGGAAGCCAGACATTTGGAAACTTGTGAAAAAGTTCAAAAGTGAAGGACCGATTCTCAACATTAACAAGGGAAGGTCCGGTCGCCCAAGAAGTGTACGGTGTGAAGGAAACTTGGAACGAGTTCGTGAGTCAGTCACGCAAAGTCCAAAGAAATCGCATCGACAGAGATCGGCTGAACTGGGTCTCACTCCCAGCAGTATCAGAAGAATAATGAAACAAGATTTAAACCTCTTTCCTCACCACATCACAACCCATAAATTGACCGATGGGGAGAAAAGCAGCACGATTCACTATGTGTGAGATGCTGCAGCAGAAGATGGAGGAAAACCCAAACCGGATTGACAACGTGTGGTTTAGTGACGAGGCACACTTTCACGTCAATGGTGCTGTCAATTCACACAACATTTTCTGGGGAAGTCAACGCCAAGATGAGGTTGAAGTGAAGTCGCTTAAGGGTTGAAAAGTCACTGCTTTTGTGGCTGTCAGCTGCAGAGGTGTGTTTGGGCAGTATTGGTTTAAAGACCAAAACGGAAGAACGGTTCCCATCAATCAAGAACGATAGCGGTCAATTGTCAATGCATTTTACGAAGACTTGAAGCAATCGATGAGCACTGCAGCCCTCCGGCGACAGTGGTTCATGCAAGACGGTGCTACCTTGCATACAGTCAACGAAGCAATTGCCTTTCTGCGTCAAAGATTCGGACAACGAGTTCTCAGTTTGTGTGGAAAAGGAATGGTCTCCACACAGCCCCAACCTCAATCTGCTGGATTTTTTTTCCTCTGGGGAGTTTGTAAGGATAACGTCTACAAGGAACACCCCAGATCTGAACCTGATCAGAAGGCAGCATTTGAGGCCTATGTGTAGACAGTAATCATTAAAACTTGCAGAAACATCATTGAAAACTTCACAATTCGTGTGAATGAATGGCGTGTGTGTGTGTGTGTGTGTGTGTGTGTGTGTGTGTGTGTGTGTGTGTGTGTGTGTGTGTGTGTGTGTGTGTGTGTGTGTGTGCGTGTGTGTCCTCGCATCGAATAGCTCAACTATAAACGCATAATGAGTTTCATTTCTCCATGCTTTGGCTTTCATTTTCCGAGTTAATTTTTTGTTTTATCGCTCAATGTTTTGATTCATAAAGTTTTGAAGTGGTGAACCCTATACCTCTGTGTACACCAACCATAATGTCTACCAGAAGTGATATTGAGTGTATCGTAGCATCTCCATTTGCTTCTTGGTGTTACTTATCACCAAGTAACATTTTGCTAAGAGTAAGCGATTATTTGCTGCTTCATCATGCTATCTTTCATTTGGTGTTCAAAAGGTATTATCAACTGGAATACGGATTAGCAAAGTCATGAACAAACAAAAATGACAAATGGAAAACCAGCAAATACGGCGTACATTGTTGTGTCTGCATTCACCTGTCCTTCATGGATGTGCACGTCCTTCATGATTCCTTTCTCCACAATCTTCAGGATCATGTCACCCTTCATCTGGTAAAATAACTGTGCAGGCAGGGTAAGGATTAGGCAAACATTCCTTTCTCCTGTTTCTTTACCCTTATTATGATAATTGAATTTCCCTTATTTGTCTAGTTTGTTTTTGTTCTTCTATCCATAAATTAATTTTTTTTTTGTAAACTTGATGCATTTACTTTGATACACTCGGATCGGCGGAGTCGACCTGGACAGCAAATTTGCTTTTGTCATTACTTGCAATTCATACTCAAGGTTTGGAGGCTGAAGACCGAGATAAAGCTTCTCGATCATTTACTGGCAATTTGTGACGTGTGGGTTGGATAATGAAGTTGGAGTCGACTCACAGCTCCCCCAACCCTCCCCAAGGAAGAAAGTGAAGTTAATTTAAGGCGAACTGCATTGTTGTGAAGACCACACTGGCTCATTGACAATATTCAGAGTGGGACAATCTGCCTACCTCATCTGGTCTAGTCCAAAATATGTGATGCTCGTTCACTCA